>NC_141685.1:1028986783-1029604756 GCF_964263255.1 Lissotriton vulgaris
TGGATGTGACGAACCCTGCATTCAACATTATTAAAAAGGCATGCCCTCACCAGCTCTCTCAACAGGGACAACACTAGGGGGCAGCTTGCAGAGTGTGAGTTGATCGCTTGCACCACTGCTAAGTTGTCTGACCAAAACAGAACCTTCCTTGCTGCCAGCACCCCTGGCCAAAGGTGGAGAGCTATTACTATGGGGAAGAGTTCCAACACCGTGATCTTAGAAGTGATCTTCTTCTTCTGCCAAGAGTTGGGCCACTTCCCGGCACACCACTCCCTTTCTAAGATCACCCCGAACCCTTCCCTTCCAGACACATCGGTGAACAGTGACAGTTCTGCGTTGTTAGCCCATGGTGCGCGCCAGATGACAGACCCATTAAAGTTGTCTAAAAAGTCTGCCCACATCAACAAGTCTTCTCTCATGCCTCTGCTTAGTTTCACCATGTGATGCTTTTTCCTGACTGAGGCTGCGGCTCTGGCCAGCCTGCGCGCAAAGACCCTCCCCGCGGGAATTATCTTAGCGGCAAAGTTGAGTTTTCCCAGGAGGCTCTGAATGAAAGCAAGCGGGCCTTGTCCTTCCCTACCGCTAGACAGATCTGCTGTCCCAGGTCAGTACTTTGTCAGCAGGCAGTCTGGATTCCCCCAACACCGTGTCCAGTTCAATTCCTAGGAAGGTGAGCACCTGTGCCGGCCCTTCTGTTTTCCCCGGTGCTTGAGGTACCTCCAGATGGTTTGCCAGGGATTTAAAGTCAGTGAGTGCCTCTGTGCATTTCTGCATGCCATCCCGCCCAATGAAAAGGAAATCATCCAAGTAGTGGGAAACCCCTTTCACCCCAAAGGTGTCCTGTAACACCCATTGCAAGAAGGAACTGAATGCCTCAAAGAAAGCACATGAAACTGTGCACCCCATGGGCATGCATTTGTCAAAAAAGTACCAGCCATCTAGCCTAAAACCTAGCAGGTGTTGGCTGCTCGGGTGCACTGGTAGCAAGCGAAACACCGATTCAATGTCCCCCTTAGCTAACCATGCCCCCTTGCCCGCCCTACTGACTAAGTTCAGAGCCACATCTATAGTACAGTATGACACTGAGCATGTTCCCTCCTGCAGGCCATCGTTGACAAAGTCGCCCTCCGGGTAAGATAGGTGATGGATAAGTCTGTATGACCCAGGCTCCTTCTTAGGTACTAACCCCAGCGGGGAAACTACAAAGTTGTCCAGGGGTGGCTCCCTGAACGGCCCTGCTACCCTCCCTAGCTCAAGTTCCTTTCCGACTTTGGCCTTCACTATTGCTGGAAGATCTCTGGCTGACTTCAGGTTTTCCGCCTCCCTACAAGCTGGGGGCCCCACAAAAGGGATCACAAAACCTTCTGAAAACTCTCCCAGCAGTAGAGCCACATCTACCTCGTTGGGGTACCGTCGGAGGAGGGGGAGGATGTTGGTCGTGATGATGGGTGACGGTCCTCTCAGCGTGGGAGAGGCCTGTAAGCCAGATATTGAGAGGGGGTCGCTGAGCTGGGAAGGGAACACATGCGCAGGTGGAAAGCAGGGAGGAGAGTAATCAGTTGTCGGTGGAAATCTATCTACGTGTGTAAGTGCTGCATCAGCTGTCCTGTTTACCGTTTGCTGACTGCTTCTTGTCTTGTTTCGACTGACAAGAGGATGCAGGGTGGCGGCCACCGCACTTGCTGCAGGCATGCTGAAACCTACATTTGATCCCCCAAGAGCATGCCCCGGCATTGTATAGGTTGCATGTTCCCGGGGACACCCTCCTGAACCCCCCTCTGTGTCCTCCCCTACACGCCCCATGAAAGGACTGCTTGAAACCCCTAGTGCTCGTCTGTGAGGAGTCTGAACCTGCGTTAGCCCCCCCCCTGCGCCTTGGGCTGCTTAGCTGCGCTCTGCCCATCGCGGGACCCCATATGATCCATCCTCAGTTGAACCTCCTTTTGGTCCCACCCCATTTCTGGTCATACTGCCATCTTTTTTCTAAATTCCCTATCATAGTCCAGCCACCCTGACCTACCCCACTTTTGTGCTTCTGTGTGAATCAGTCTTTGGTATAATACCAGCGCTCGCCCCTGCTCTGGGAATTTTTCCAATATCACTAACTGTAGGATGGTGAAGGCCGAAAGATAGCTGTCAATCGACTTCTCCGGCCATGCCTGGAACCTAACCTTCTTGTCCTCCTCTTTCCCTCCAAGCCTACGAGCGTCCTGGCCATGTTGGCCCAGCAGGAGCAAGGAAAAGATATCCAGGAATTCACACCTCCATATGAATTCCTTAACCACCATTGGCACCTCCCAGGCCAGGGAGCTGCGGCCTGACAAGAGCGGCGCGTGAGTGACCGTTGTGGGACCAGGTGATGACCCCGGGAGCTGCACGGTGCCAGCATTTGCAGCAGGCACAAGCTGGGTTGCTGCAACTGGCTGGAGACTTAAGGAAGGAGTGGCTGGAGTGACGCTGGGCACGGCCTGAGGGGTGACGGTGGCTGAAGTGGCACTGGGCACTGCTTGGGGGGAGATAGCCACTGCACCCCCTACAGCCGGTCCTCTTACCTCACCCTGTTGTCCCTGGCTAGTAATCTGGATACCAGCCCAGGCACACCATCCCCCCGCAACTCCTGGCCCATGGTTCGTCCCCGTTGAACCCCTCCCTGTCTGAGCTCCTAATCCAGGTGGCGTCACTGGGGGGGTACCTTTTGCAACTGTGTGGAGCTCCCCTGTAGGGCCCACACATTAGATGCTGCTGCCACATCAACCTCCCCACTGTTCGCCATGGTGGCCCCAACGTTCGAGCTAGCCCCGGCGAGGCCGGCTCTGACCTCTGCCATAAAGCTCTTTAAAGTGTCAGTGAGCTTACCCAAGTCCTCATTGGTTGCGAAGGTCACTTACGCCGTGCTGCCGGACGGGGGAGGGGATGTTGTTCCTTGTGTCACGGGCGGGGGAACGTGCAGCGGGACACTACGGGTAGTGCCGGCTGGCCGACTCTTGGTTGGTGGCGGATCTGCAGGAAAATCTCTGACTGTTGCCCTGCGAGTACGCTTGGACCGGGAGTGACCTGCCTCTTCATTAGGCTCCTGCTCTGCGATCGACCCCGCACAGACGATGCCGGAGTCCTCCGGATTCTAGTAACATGCAAGCCAGAGAAACTTGAAACCTGAATCCCTCCTCCTACTACTAGAGAAACGCCTTGCCCATCCGAGGCTAGTTCCCGCAAGACAAGGGATGCAACATAACTCACATTTATATTCGTTCTAGATGCTTCCCCAAGTGCCACCAATGACTACGTAACGTTAGTTCTTATGCTTGAGTGGCTACCATATAATGCAGTATTATACCTCTAATTGTACGTAACATACGAAATTGAACGTGCCCACTTGAAAATTAGTCCTGAATCCTTACTGTTCCAATTTTTTTTTAACATTCTGCAAAGGCTGGGACATGATTCTTAAGTAGAACTTCATATGAAATTGTTTGTATTCATTTTTAACATGCCCTTTCTTTCTTTGTTTAGTTTAATTGTCGGACATGGGTCATTAGGGCACCTATAGCTAAGTGAAAACAATACTGGTATTAGTGATTTTTCTAGTTTTTGCACTGGCCAGGGACATTAAAAAAAACGGTCATGCCAGTATAAATTCATCCAGGTGGCAACCCAACTGCCAAGCCAGTCCTAAAATGGTTAAAGAATAGAAAGAAAAAAAGCAATGGCAAAAAAGTATAGGTCTACCAACCCTGACACTGAAGTGCACTTTTTGTAAGTGGCTGTAGACATGTGGTGAGCAAAATGCAGCCACTCACAGTTTAAGCTGGCCAATGTCTCAAGAAGGCTGACCAAACACCCCAAGCTGTACGCGTTGGTGGGCTAAATCAAAAGGTGAATGGCGGTTTAACAAACGAGTGGATAAACAGGGCTACACAAAACCCCATCATATATTATCTTGTCGCATTATGTAGTGCTTGCTAACCATATGTGGTTATTTATTTTATCAACAACCAAGATGCCAATACTGAGTTTAACTCCAAACCAAACTTTTTTTTACCAGGTTAACAACCAATGAATTATTAACCATAAATTGGATTTAATCCATCAAAATTTATTTCTTTTTAAAGGATTCCAAAACAACACAAGCACAGTACAAAATTTATTTATAAATATGTGAAACACTATTTATTTGTGTAGGAGACAGACGTGTACAACATGAATGAACATAAAATAAAACGCACTCACATACGCTCTTTCATCACCTGACTCAACTCGTCTTCATATCAAACTATCACACCTTCAAGCTTACAAAACCAAAAACAAACGTAAAACACAACAACAACAGGGGGATATGTCAAAGCTTCAATCCAAACGTTTTTCCAAAGTTGAAAGAGGAATGAATTTTTTTCTTTCTTTTTTTATCATAGATACTTAATCAACATTTCTACTCAAACAACATAAATGCGAAAAAATGTTTTAGACATAAACCCCACAAACAAGGTCGACGCGTTTCGAACCGGACCCTTTGTCTGATTCTCATCAGGACCAAACAGAGAATCTGAGTGTGCCAGAAACTTAATTCAACTGATTTTGGAAAACGAGGTGGAAGGACGTCTGCAGAATGGCTGGTATGTCTCCTTAGGTTTGTGGTGGACTGAATGGCAGCGGGAACCTTCAGCTGCTTGCGGGGAGCACAAATCGTGGAGCTTCAGTGCCGGGTCGCTCGGCGGAGGTTATCGGTACATATGGAACTGGTCGAATGCAGAGATTAGTTCAGGGATAGTTCGCCATTTATCTTCAGCGGTAGTTTTCGAATGCTTTCAGCGGTAGATTTCAAAGGGCTCACACACAGGGTGGCGACGCAAAGTGTCAGCGCAGCGTTTATTTCTTTTGCAGCATTTTTCGGAGAGCTCAAAACAACCGGGGCAGCAACGCAATGAATCCGTGCGGTCCGCGTAACCATATGTGAGGCACTGAAGAGTTTGTCTACATGGACATAAAGCTACACCATGCAGGATGTAGTTTGGGAGTGTGCTGTCTTTATTTTTCAATGGACAAGCCTGGCTCTATTTTAAAGCCAATTGAAGAGTAGCCCAAGCTGCTGTGTAACATGTCTAGTCCTAGAAACCGGGATAAACTGGGTAGAATTTTTGCAGCTTTACCTAGGTGTACACTGGGGGACAGGATCAACGAGGGGTCATCTGTGCCCCAGCAATCCGTAAGCACACATCCACCCCAACAACTTGCCCCAAGATAATGGCAGAAATCCTCATCACGATGGGGGGAAGGGCAGAGATTAGTTCAGGGATAGTTCGCGATTTATCTTCAGCTGTAGTTTTCGAATGCTTTCAGCTGTAGATTTCAAAGGGCTCACACACAGGGTGGCGACGCGATGTGTCAGCGCAGCGTTTATTTCTTTTGCAGCATTTTTCGGAGAGCTCAAAACAACCGGGGCAGCTGTAAAGTTACAGGTGAGGCCTACCACGTGGCACGGATGTGCCGGCAAATAAGTGACAATGACTCTGGTAGAGGGTTAGCCGGAAAGACCTCGAGCGGTCTTCCGCATGTTTATTTATACCCCGGCGCGGGCCCGCCCCGGGGTTGTGCGTGCGTGCATGGGGGAAAAAGATACATTGTAGTGGAGAGCCCGAGTGGCTCTCTACATCCCTCCTTTGTTTTAGTTCTTTCTGCTCCCAGACACTCGAACCACAGTTCAAGGAGATGTCCATGCAAAGTCTCTCAGCCGTTGGCTGGGCATCGGATTGGGCCTCAGGCTGTAGCGACGACTCCGGGTCTCTGGCGGTTCAACAACCCCAGCCGGGGTTGTCCTTGGATCTGTACTCGCCCCTACTGCCCTTGGTTGACTTGGCCCGCTACCGAGGCAGGGTGACATTGGCCTCGGTTGACTCTCCCTTGGTGGCGGTCAGGGTAGAGGGCTCGGGGAGCTGGGATAGTCAGACTCTTCCAGCGCCAGCTCCTCTGCTTCCATTTCTTCCGCCCGCTGGTGTCCAGCGGCTGCTTCAGTTGTTTTTTTGAAGCATGAGATATTTCGTGTCACGGTCTGTCCGTTTCTTTTTGCAGTGACCATTGTCCCTTGAATCTTTTCTACTCTCCACACTTCGGGTTCAAATGGCGTGCGAAACTTCCATCCGGGATGGCGATCCTTGACGACCACCGCATCCCCTACTCTGATGTCTGGCTCTTTGGCACGGCGATGCAGGCTTGCTTTGACATTGGTGGCTCGCCTCCTTGGTTTGGTAGCCTCGGCGTCTCTCTCTTCCGGCATCCATGTGCTCGCTGTGGGTATGCCATCTCTGGGGGCCCGCTTGAACAGTACATGTGCTGGGGCGCATTTGGTCGTCGAGTGTGGTGTCTGTCGGTAAGCCCCTAGGAACTGGTCCAGGGCCATCTCCAGGTCTTCGCCGTTGTCCACCGCTATCCGAAGGGCTCTATTTATTGTTCGCATCAGTCTCTCCAATTCTCCATTGGCTTGAGGCCACAACGGGGTGACTTTTCTGTGTTTGATTCGTAGGGTCTCAAGGTATGATTGGAATTCTCTCCCTTGAAAGGGGGGTCCGTTGTCGGACTTGATCTCCTCGGGGAGTCCCATTGTGGCGAACACGCGGTTTAGTACCCTCTTGACTTGTGGGAAGGCTGTGGATGCGATGACCTCTACTACTGGGAACTTCGAGAAGGAATCCACCAGCACTAACATGTGCCTTCCGTCCGGGAAGCTGCCGAAGTCGATACTGAGTTGAGTCCAGGGGGCCCGAGGCGCTTCTTCGGTGATTACGGGTGCTGGAAGGGGTTCGCCCCCGGTGATTGTGCAGGCGTGGCAGGATCGTATCATCTCCTCCACTTGGCTGTCCATCGCTGGAAACCACACCTTGCTCCTTCGGCGCGCTTTCGTTTTCGCCATGCCCTGGTGCCCCACGTGGGCTAGGCTTAACGCTCGTTGCTGGAGGCTTTCTGGCATGACTATGAGATGCCCTCGCAGGATCACTCCTTCATCTCCCACACTGAGTTCGCTGCGTATGTGCCATAGCTGCTGTCTAGCGTGGCTCACTTCAGGTCTGAGGCTAGCGGCGCCATCGAGGAAGCGGGCCCAGCTGTTTTCCTCAAGGGCACGGCGGACTTTCGTGAGAGTTTCGTCTCCTGCTGTGGCGTCTCCGATCTCCTTGAGCAACATGTTGTCAGGACACGCGGCCTGCGTGACCATGTGTACGATCTCTTCCACCTCCTCCCCGTCCTCGGTGGATGGCTGTGGTGAGGTGACGTCCGGGTGCCGTGATAGATAGTCGGCGGGGTTATGAGCCCCTGGCCGGAACACAACCTTGAACCGGTAGCCCTGCAGCTGGACAGCTCACCGTTCGATCCGTGGGGGAGCCAATCGTGAGGTCCCGGCGAAGAGGGGCAGGAGAGGCTTGTGATCCGTGACCACCGTAAATTCTTGTCCACATAGGTAGAGATGGAAATGCTGGCATGCCCACTTGATGGCCAGGGCCTCCCTCTCAATCTGTGCATACCTGGTTTCTGTGTCCGTTAGTGCCTTGCTGGCGTAGGCGACTGGCCTCCACTCGTCCGGACCATACTCTTGCAGGAGGACGGCTCCTCGTCCCACGGGACTGGCATCCACAATCAGTTCGGTCTTTCTCCTCGGCTGGAAGTAGGCCATAGTGGTGTTGTCCAGAAGACCAGCCTTGACATTCTGGAATGCTTTATTTGCGGCCGCAGTCCAGTCCCATTTTTGATCCGTTCGGGTGAGGGCCCGGAGGGGTTCCGCGATGGCATCTAGGTTCGGAATGAACCGGCCGCAGTACGTGGCCATGCCCAAGAAGCTGCGCACTTCAGTTGGGTTTCGAGGCGTGCTGGCAGCATTGATCGCCTCCGCTTTCTTTGGGTCTACTTTGAGGCCTTCTCTGGTGAATGTGTACCCGATGAAGTCCACCGATTCTTGGTAGAAGGCACATTTGGCTCGGTGTAAGGTCAGCCCGCTGTCAGCAAGCCTCTGTAGGGTCGCTCTCAGGTTGGTGTAGTGTTCTTCGAGGGTCGAAGAATACACGAGAATGTCATCGCTAAGGTTAATCACACCTGTCAGCCCTGATAGCACCTCGCGAATGGCGTTTTGAAAAACCTCGGCCGCCGATGAGACGCCGAAGCTGAGCCGGGTGTAGCGACGCAGTCCTACGTGCGTTGAAAAGGTGGTGATTATCTGCTGGCCGGCTCCAACTCTAGCTGGTGGTATCCTGAGTTGAGGTCCAGCTTGGAAAACCACTTCGCCCCGTTGAGGTCAGCTATGATATCATCCATGGTGGGGGTGATATGCCTCTCGCGCTTGACTGCGGTGTTCGGAAGTCTCATATCCACGCATAAGCGGATGGCTCCAGGCTGCTTCGGTTTGGGGGCGACGACCAATGGGGAGACCCAGGGTGTCGGTCCCGACACTTTCTCGATTACCCCTAGATCTTCGAGCTTGCGTAGCTCTTCTTCAACTTGTGGCCGGAGATTGAATGGTACCCGTCTATGTATGCCTGAGTGCGACAGGTCTGACTGTCGTATCTATGTGGAGCTTGAACCTCCGTCCCTTGAGTTTGCCTAGGCCCTTGAACAGCTCGGGGAAGTCCTTAAGCATGAAGTCCGCATGCGCCTGGTGCACTTGGTTGGCAAAGAACACCAGGCCGAGATCTTCCGCGGTGTGGCAACTCAGGAGGGTGCCCTTCTTGCCCTCCGTGATGTGGAACTTGGTCTCTGTAGCGTAGTCCCCATTGACTACGGTGGTTTGGATTACTCCTCGAAGAGGTAGCGGTTCTGTCCCTCCATACGTGTATATTCTTGCCATAGATGGTGCCAGTACCGGTTTCGGGGACATTTTTTCGTATTGATCCGAGTCCATGACGTTGACGGACGCTCCAGTATCTATCAGCGCGTTGACGCTTGTCCCGTCAACGGTGATGGAGCACATGGGTGGTGGCCTTCGCTTCGTAGATGCTCGGCTGACATAAGAGATAACGTATACCTCGTCATCTTCATCGTCCTCGTACCTGGGCCGTCTGTCTTGTGCCTCGGTATCAGGCGGGGGTCGTTCCTGATCGAGTGATAGCTGTTGGATCCGCTGTGTCACCACACGGGCACGTGGTCCTGCTGATTTGAATTTACCTCCCCGGCAGACGGCGGCAAAATGGTTGAGGCGCCCGCATTTGAGGCATGTCTTGCCTCGGGCGCTGCACGTGGCGGCGGCAGGATGATCTTCTCCGCAGTATCCGCAGCGGTTGCTCCGTGGAGGGCCTTGTCTCTGCCTCACCGGCGGGAATCGCCTGTGAATTGCGTCTACCCGCTCTTCCTTGATGGTCGGGGTTCGCGCTGTCGTCGGGGTAATGACTGGGGTGCGCAACGCCACCTCCATCTCTTCAGCCCTGGCATCGGACAGTTCATGTGACCTGGCCAGGATGAGTATCTCATCAAGCGATATTCCTGGTTGCCTGAGGATTAGTTTTCTTAGCAGCTTCGACTTGCATCCGACGATGATTTGATCCCTGATTTCTTCCCTGGGGTCGGTGAACGGGCACGTGCTCGCGAGTCGACGGAGTCGAGCATAGTACATGTCGACAGATTCAGACTCAGTTTGCCAGGCACGCTTGAACTTGAACTTTTCGAAGTCATTGTTCAGCTGTGGGTCTAAATGGGCGTTGAGGGCCGCGACAGCGGCGTCGTAGTCATCCTCGGGTCCGGTATTGGGGAGCGATTCGAACAGGTCGTAGATTTCTTGTCCCCCATAGAGGATGAGCAGTGATCTCTTTACCGTCCCATCTGTTTCTCTGGTTCCCTTGAAATATAGATTGAGGCGCCCGACCCACGCTCTCCATCGGAGCGCGGCCGTTGCTGGGTCTGATGTTTCGCTGAACGGCGGGATGGGCGCTGTGCCGGCATGCAGGTGGGCAGGCTGTGCAGGTGTAGTGGGTCCAGCTGGGGCTTGGTTTCCTGCCTGGGCTTGGGCCTGTGGGAGGATTGCAGGTGGCGGTGGCTGAGCAACTCCGTCTTGTGCTGCCCCTGCGTCTAGACTCATGGTGGGGCCCTGTGTGAGGAGTTCTGGTGCTTTCCGGGGTCGTGACTGTGCTTAAGGCAGGGCGCCAGGGGTTCGTTGTCTGCAGCTACACCTCACTGTTGTGTGTGTGTCCCCTGTGTTCACTCCTTTCTTGCAGTGTACTGCCTCTTCTACTTTATCTTCTCTTGATTCCCTCTATTGTTGTATTTGTTTTTTTCTTTTCTCTGTCCTTCTTTTGTTTCCACGTGTAGAGTGGGGCCTGAATTGCACTTGCCAATGGTTGATGGAAATGCGCGTGCAGCGCGGGCCAGAGGAGTGAGAGCAGTGTAGAGCGCGGAGCCCCGCGCGTACACGCAGCAGAGGCGTCGCTCGAAATCCGTCTGGAGAGAGGCGGGCCTGTTCCGGGCCGCAGTCACGTGGTTCTGCAGGTGGGACACGGAGGCCGCAGGCGCACTTCCTTTTCGCCGGCCGGCGAGACGAGGGGAGCGCGGTGAGCGCGCAGGCGGGGCAGAAGGAACACTCACCCGCAGGAAGCAGAGGCCGTCTCGCAGCACCGCGAGTCCCGCCAGCTGAAGGCGCACCCTCACGGGATACGCGTGGGCGGGTCTCGGGCCACGGAGGTCACAGCGCACAGGAGCGGGTGGGCACCGCTGCAGAACACCCACGCAGGAGCGTGCAGGAGGCGGCAGGCACGCGTGGCAAACGACCACCCTCGTCGCCAGTGTAAAGTTACAGGTGAGGCCTACCACGTGGCACGAATGTGCCGGCAAATAAGTGACAATGACTCTGGTAGAGGGTTAGCCGGAAAGACCTCGAGCGGTCTTCCGCATGTTTATTTATACCCCGGCGCGGGCCCGCCCCGGGGTTGTGCGTGCGTGCGTGGGGGAAAAAGATACATTGTAGTGGAGAGCCCGAGTGGCTCTCTACAGCAGCAACGCAATGAATCCGTGCGGTCCGCGTAACCATATGTGGGGCACTGAAGAGTTTGTCTACATGGACATAAAGCTACACCATGCAGGATGTAGTTTGGGAGTGTGCTGTCTTTATTTTTCAATGGACAAGCCTGGCTCTATTTTAAAGCCAATTGAAGAGTAGCCCAAGCTGCTGTGTAACATGTCTAGTCCTAGAAACCGGGATGAACTGGGTAGAATTTTTGCAGCTTTAGCTAGGTGTACACTGGGGGACATGATCAACGAGGTGTCATCTGTGCCCCAGCAATGCGTAAGCACACATCCACCCCAACAACTTGCCCCAAGATAACGGCAGAAATCCTCATCACGATGGGGGGAGGAGGAAAAAAACAAGCAAGGGCAAAGCTGGAGAAACATGCACGCTTCTAGAGTGCATGTAAAAGTATTTTTTAAAGTACCTACAGAAGCCTGTGGCCAGTGGAAGGACACTGGCCGCAGAAAGGAATCTGTACTTGGTCCATGCTCCATAGCAAGGACAAACACTTGAAAACCCAACAGGAAGCAGGAGGCATGACCAATAAAAAACAAGGGAACGAAAGTGATGTTGAAGCCAACCAATGGTAAGTATTGGTAAGTAATGAGCTGACTGTAAGCCTATTTTTAATCTTTTTCTTGTTAACAAAGTATTTTCTTATGCGAGCACTCTCACCATTGAAACCTAAAAAAGGAAGAAGCAGAGAAATAGACTGCGTGGAAATGGGACCCACCGCTGCTGACCCCAGAGTTAAATCTAGACAGCCACATCCTGCACTGTCGCTTACTATGTCATGCTGGAACCTTAAACCTACAATGGTAGCCTCCGCGATATACACAGGGTGCTGGCCCAGAAGCAAGAGCACTTCTATTAAGTACACAGCATGGAAGTAAAGACATGCAACTTGTATCCCCCATTCAGCCCTGAAAGTGAACAAAAGATGTGGGCATTGTATGCTACACATAGTTCAGGACTTGAAAAAGGTGTGTCTCTTGCAGTGCTCATAGGGCACTAGAATTGAATAACAGGTGTGTTGCTTGCAGCCTTCACGCAGACATCCAATTTGAAAAAGATGTGTACCTTGTGTTCCTCATACATCTCTGAAATAAAATATAATGAGGGAGTTTGGCCTTTTTAATATGGACTTGCTTTTGGCCAACAAAAGATTAAGTTACAGTAGTGATTTCTGGACAAACTTCACATAGAGCTAGACGCAAAAGCAGGGCTTTAAGTGGAACAGGTCCTGTCAATGGAGTACTGGATGTATTAGCTCCCTGCCCCCCCCCCTCTTCCCTCTTGTGATTGATAATGTTACCAAACTGACACGGAAAGGGGTCTGTCCAGAACATGTTATCATGACTTAGAGTTACACACAAAACACTGATCTCTTTCAGTATGATGAGGTAACACCCCTGACGGTAACCAACTTATTGATGTGCTACCTGTTTACATTTTTCCAAGTATTAGTTCTCGTCACATGGTGTACATGTCCCTATTCCCTGAGAGGATTTCTTTTTCCCAGATGTGTTTCAGTAGTTTTATTTTGCATGCCAAATATCAATCTTGTATAGTGCATGCTGTGAAATGAGTCACCTCTAAGACCCTTCTTATTATGAATGGCCCAGAAAAATGGCTTCTATTTCCCCACACCTGGAGTCATAGATTCTGGAGTTACCGGGAACTGTGCGGGTGGGCAAAATCCAGCCCATTAAAAGTTAGACCATGATGGTCCACTAAGAAATTATGAATTATAAAAACAATTGGCAATTTTTGGTCCACATCACATTAAATTCCTAATTTTTTATAGACCTTAACATAAGAATTTCAACTACTTGCAGCCACTGATATAGGCCTGTGAAAAGTAAATTGATCCATGATATTCCTGCAAATTTCAGAATTCAGCAGGAGTCGGTAACTGCCCATTGGAATTAAGAGGCCACACACAATGATGGTGTAGGTGTCTGGGTGAGTTTAAAGTGTTAGTGGGTGTTCATGTCAGGACCGATTAAGGGCTCTGGAGTTCAGGATTAAGTCTCTGTGAGTTTTTCAAAATGCCTGCTACTTGGTCATAAATTTGTTCACACTACAGGCTCTTCAGATATTGACCTCTCTGTAAAGTGCCATAGTCACCTACTTGCGAATTGTTGTAGAAATATTGATGTGAGAAACGGAATTGCTGATTGAGGGGGGAGAACCCCTACAAAAGCAGCAACCACAATCCTTGTCATTGTGAGGCACAAGCAAACTCCAAATGAAGCTGTGCTCAACCATCTGGTAGCTTGGTACAGAGAAGTCAGGCTTAACTTAGAGGCAATGTATAAAGTAGTTATGCAGCCCTTCAAACAGGAATAAAGTGAACACACAAAACAAGAAAAATACCACACCAATTTACAAAAACTGAGAAAAATGTAATAAATAAATCAAGACCATAACGACAAAAATCTAATCAGTAGATTGTGGCTATTTGGTCGTTCGAGACCGGGACAAAGTCACAAGTTCAGTCAAACTGCGATGGAGAGCAGGTGAGATATTGGAATCAGGTTGGTCCCACTGAAAAGTTACCTTTTCAGTCCAGCGCAAAGAGTCCATTTTGCTGTGGAGGGGGCCATAAGGAGCAGAGAAGCATCAAGGATGGTCATCAATGTAGCGTAAAGAAGAGGCGGGCATCGTGGACAGTCGTCGATGTAGCGCAAAGATCCTGTTGTCATCACAAATGGGAGGTGCCGCAGCTTTGTGGTGCTGTTCCCTATGAGGATTTGTTGTCAAATGGGAGGGCTGATGTCATTGCACGTTACTGGGCTGTGTGATAAGACAAGAAATCTCTGCCAACAGGCCTGTTCACAGTAGCAAAGAAACTAAAGCTTCAATTTGGCCTATCTGAGGCCACACCAAGGGTTCAGGACCTGAGGGGCACAACTTGGGTTTCAGGGGCTTGCTCCAGCTGGATCTGGGTTCTAGTGCAGGTGGCTGGGGGCCTGTTATGCAGGGCCGGACTAGCAGCCCTGGCAATTTTGACAGCCAATCCCCCCCTTCTGCGTTTCTTGCTGGGGGCTAATATAGCAGCACCAATGCAAAACGGGCCCCCAGTAACAAAAACAGGCCCTCCACCACTGCAAAATCATTCCCCACCCTTCCAGCATCCCGGGGAAATGCCCAATGCCCGCTATGACCATTCCGTCCCTGCTGTTATGTCCCTGTGGCTTAGAACGGGAAGCCAGCAGATTTGCCCTTGAAGTCACTCTAGGAGTCCTGGATTCAGGTGCAGGTCCAAATCCCTCTGACTCATGCAGGAGGGCAGCAAGGCAGTACTCCAGCAGGGCAGCAGTCAGGCAGAGTAACAGTTCTTTCAGCAGCACAGCAGTCCTTCTTCCTGGCAGAGTTTCCACAGGTCCAGTAGTGTACCGAAGAGTTGGTGTCTGGGGTCCAATATTTATACCAAGGCCTTCCTTTGAAGTGGAAGAAGCTTCTAGGGTTTACATTTGAAGTCCGGAGATTTCCTACCTTCCATGTCCTGACTCCAGGCTAACTACAGGGGTATGCAGCCCTTTGTGCGGAGCAGGACACAGCCTATTAAATTGGAAGTAGGGCTGTGCTCAGCTCGCTCTCCCATCCTGCCAGTGATGGCCCTTCCAGACACACCTAAGCTCTCTATTCTGTGTAACAGGGACACTCCTTGGAGTATGTTCACGCTTTATAAATGCCATTTCATTCATTCATTGTCTAAGAGGAATATACAAATCCCAACTGTGAGCTACACACAGTCATGTGCCCCAGAGACAGACTGAAAGCACTAAATGGCTAAGACAGAAAAAGGGCAGCTATCTAAAAGTGGCATTTTTAGAATTGTAATTTAAAATCCGACTTCACCATAAGAGTATATTTTCCCAGTGATAAATGGCAGTTTAAAACTTCACACACCTGCTGCAATGGTAGACCTGAGACGTGTTTAAAGCGCTACTTAAGCACAATCAGTGCTGCAGGCCCACTATTAGCATTTACTTTACAGGCCCTGGACACCGGTAGTGGCAATTTACTAGGGGCTTTAGTAAATTCAACATGTCATTTGGGTATAGGCCAATTATATCATGTTTGAAGACGAGAGCACAAGCATTTTAGCACTGGTTTGCCGTGGTAAAGTGCCAATTTGAAAAATATGTGTACCAAAGTCAGCAAAAACAAAGTCAGCAAACAGGAGGGTTGAAGGCAAAAAGCCTGGGGAAACCACACTAAGGATGACAGGTCTAACAATTGAGAGCACCAAAAGCACAAGAAAATGCAGCGTTTACAAGTAGGAAGTTGAAGTACATGCAGAGAGAACAAAAGTGATCAAGAGGACAGAGATAGCTTCAGAAAGAGAAATGTGGGAAGAAAAGGGGTTCGAAGTGAGACTGCAGAGGAATGTGATGAAAAGGGCTCTGAGTATCTGAAACGTTCAGCAGGTCACTCCCCTTCCACAGACATTTGTGATGTTTAATTTACAATCTTATATTTTTAGAATTCTACAGACTTGCATTTTTCCAGAATTATAACATTTTCAATTTAAATTATTCACAACAGTAACACTGTTGTTACTCACTTATCTTATATTTAACAGAAATCAATGCTAAAATGGATCAGCAAAGCCAACAGATCTGGCTTGTTGTAGGTGTAAGTATTCACTGATGTGTGATGTGTGATGTGTTTGTATACATTCGTAGAAAACTTACACAGAGGCACCCAAATGCTGATCAGAAAAGGCATTGTGCCAAACATGGGATTCTATGCCCTTAATTACATAGGGCATGTATTTTGTAAAGATTCCTCGATAAAAGTCTTTGGCCATGTCCTTTTGTCCTTTTAATGGGCCCCACCTTTTTTTATCACCCCATAAAACACGGGTGGGGTTGGGGGTGATTAACTGAGACATATAAGGCACACTATCAAGCTGGCATACATAGTCATCATGAAACACACTGAAGCTGTAAGAAAAAGTTGCAGGGAAAAAAATCAAAAGAGTACAAGAAAAATGTAATACATTTGTAGAAACCGTGGGTGGTTGTCAGACTTATAATCCATACCTTCAGACTTGTTTGCACACGAAGCAAGTGCCCTGACTTGTACTCGGCCTATGTTCCTGCACCATACTACAGATAAGGAGCCCTTGCTACCCTCAGATTTGTGGATGATCATAAAATTCTTGAGAAAAGCGTTAGCACTGATAAATGAGGGACCTAAGGTGCCTCACGTGGGCACATGTAAACCTGTATAAATCCAGAATTGTCTAGAGCACACAACAATATAACACGGACAGTATATCACATATAATTTTATTTAAAAAACCTCTCAAACCTAAGGTCCTTCATTTGTATAAAAGTGGTGTATAATTCTGTTTTATGGTCCTGGGAAATCTGTGTAACCAGCGGTACACGTCCGTGCTCCGTACCTGTGAAATCTCGGTAGTCATTACGATGGCTCAGATGTTAGCCTGTGAGTTATTAGTAATCCAAGGAATGGCACATCTATTGAAAAGCTTGGTTTGTGAAATCTATATGGCGTGGTCGTGCTGTCTGAGCCTGTAGGGTCTATATGTCTTTTGAGGTAGGTTTGCTGGTCAGAACTCTGAGCTCTGAACTTTTCTGTCGGTGAGATCTTTGATCTATAATGAATTTCACTATTCTCAAAGGCAGAAGTGCCTATATATCACATTTAAATAACTAGTGTTCGGGTATAAAATGCATTTTGGTATTATATTGACTATTTAAAGGGGGTGGAAAAGATGGATACCCTTGCATGACCTCAAAGGCACAAATGCAGATTAACTTCAGCCTGCAGAAAGGGGTTGATTAATGTGGCATGCGCCAAGCCTTCTCTATTCAAATACAAATGTCACAGGCTTGAGAGAAGCTGGGTATCTTAGGAAATGCAAAACCTTCTATCTAATTGATCTGTTTGATGTCTCTGTGTCTCTCCTCACAAAGGAAGGTCAGACTTGCCATTGTTAACAGGAATTTTCTGTCACCCAGGCCGTGACCTATGGAGAGGACGAGGACACACACTGTATCCTGACCTCTGATCCACACTCATAATTGTTTTGCCGTACTTGGGTTGTAAACCACAGCCATTTGTACTCTCCCAAACAGCCCCAACAAGCCAGCCTACTGACCTGACAAAAGGCATCACTGGGCGACCTAAAAAAAGAGACACCATTCTTGGTGTCCTATAGCTATAGGAATCCCCCCAGCAGCAGCTCCTCTGCTAATGCAAAGGAGTGTCACCCCACAGCAGTTCAAAAAGGAGAAATACAATTATAAAGCCATGTTATTATCATTTTATTGTTCCGTATTGGCTCAGTTCTTTTCCATTCTATGTGCGGGATGGGGCTGGACTGTCCAGAGCAGGGGGAGTAGTGGGTTTCCTTAAGTGTGCATGGCAGTTTGGCTGGCCATCTTGGGCCGGCCAAACCGTCATGTGAACTTAGCATGTTCTCCACCCAGATGTATTGCTTGGCTGGGTCGAGAACATTCACAGGCTCCCAATCCCTGTCTGAGCACTGACCAGGGTGCTCAGACCAATCACAACGCTGCTGTCATGCTGGGGAAAGCAGGGTCGTGATTGGCTAGGGGAGTCTGGAAGCCTGTGTGCATCCGTGCTGCTGGGAGAAGAGGCCGGAGGAGAGGAGGCAGCCGTACCCAGGTAAGTGCTATATATTTTTTTCATTCGACACACTACCGCTGTTCGATAGCAGTCGCCATTGAATATCCTCCGACCTTCCATCCTGCCTAAGACTGTGGCTTTGCTAGTCAAACCACATCGCACATGCACTGCACAACAGTGTGACATCACAGAATACCCTCGGAAACTCCCACACAACCCAACTCAAGAGGTAACACAAAGAGACATGAATGACCCATGATCCCCGGGGAAAGCCTAACAGGGCTGGCCCAACCAGTCCTCATTGGAAGATGACTCAAAAATAGAGAGGCCCAAATGCATGACCCAGTTCTGTAGAGTTCTACGCAGGGATGGCCCAATAAAGTACATATAGGACATGTCTGACTGCCTGGAAACCCCACACAAGTCTAGCCTAACAGGCAATATCCCAGGGGAGCCTCGTGCAAGGCTATCTCAGTGGGTAAACCCTGTGGACATGACTAGCCTGTAGAGCTGCTCAAAGAGATGTAACTCCGTAGGTAAAACAAGGTAATACGACTGAACCCCAGGGAACTCAGGTCAGGCCTAGTCACGAGGTAATACATGGGAAAAATACTAATACCAGGAACATTTCATGCAGGTTACCCTATGTGTGACATATCGGGACTTGCCTGCCTCCCAGAAAGCTCCAAACAAGGTTGGTGAAAAAGTTGACTCATGGGGACAAGATAGACTATGGTGAACTCCCCAAAGGGCAGCCAAAAAGATGAAACCTGATGCCTAGTAGAAAAGAAGTAATAGCTTAGACAAAGGTACTCAGTATGCCTCCCTATACTCACAAAGCACTTAACAAAATATCACAATATTACTTCAATGCCAATAGGGTCAATACATGCCAGGCAGGGGAGCAGCATTCAAAGAGCAATGATGCCAAAGGCATTGCAAATGCCAGAGCAGTCCTCACAGACCAATAAGAGCAGCACTCTGAGATTTTAGGCTCAAAGGTTCTGTAAGTGCAGGACCAACACTGTAAGACTAACAGTGTTGAAGGTACTCCACTGCACAAGCAGCATGATGTTGGTAATAGCATCAAAGGCCATCCATGTGGCAGCGCAGCACTTTAAGACTGGTCAAGAGCCAGGCCCACCGGATGGTGGCGTAGCACTATAAGAGTGAAAGAGGCAAAAGTCCTCCAGACGCCTCAACAGCACCATTTGACCAATAATACTGAAGGCCAGTGAACAGTCAATCATGACCAGGGCAGGACTGGCCTTCGTTTCCACAGGGCATTTCTCAGTGGGGTGGAGCCATTGGAGGCCGGTTCTGAGAGCCCAAGGCGGCTGCTAGTGCCACTGTTACTTTCCCCAGATCTGTGAGGTTACCTGCAGGAGCCACAGGGTGCTTCAAGGGAGAGAGGGAGAAAGAGTGAGAGAGAAGAGGAGAAAGAATGGATGGATACAAAGGGAGAGACAGCTAAGAGAGGAAGGGAGCAGGGCTGGTATGGGCCTTTTCCCAGGGTTGCTTTTGGCTCCCCAGTCCTGCCTTGGTCATGACAAAGATTGAGATACAACCTCTTTTCCGTGGTTATGAGGAGATCATGTGATCACTGACCAGCACTCGTTCAGCCCCAGGACAAGCACAACATAAAGAAATCTGTGACACAGCACAGTCGCCAAGTAATAAGGTTCCAGGTCTGAGCTCTGCAGACTGTTCATGGCATGAGCGCAAGTGTCATGCCAAGACCTATCACACTGTTTACTTGCCAGAGACTAAAGGCATGGCCACAAGTTGTAATGAGGGAGAGTCTGAAACAGGCAAGGCTACAATTGTCAACAATATCTCACTTATTAGACCACTGGCACCCAAGCACTATAACATTAAATGTAGACCATTTAGTTCAATTTTTGTTGGAAAACGGCCCTTACTATTATTAAATGCACCAATAAAGCCGGCTTTCCCTTTTGTGTAGATTTTTTTTTACATTTATAGCCTTAACTATCCCTTAATAAGTAAAAAGCATGTGTATGATTTACTTTAGGTAACATGTAACGGATCAAACACACAAAGAAAGTGATAGTAGGAATGCTTGCAAACAGTCTAGACCCCTGGCAATCGCTCTGGGAAGTATTCCAACCCATCACTTTTCGGGCACGGTGCCACTCTAGACTGAGGCCTGCCTTATGCAAATTAGTCTCGACCCTGCTGCCAATTAGAACAGTCCATCTTGAACTGCCAGGCGAGACCCCTCCAGAAAGGAACACAAGTAACCCCAGACAGGTTTCGGCCTTTTAGGCAGCATCACTGAGGTATAGCTTGGATCATGTTGCACAGTGAGCAAGTGACCCATGTCTGGGCATACCCTTGTAAACGGGTCTGGGGTTGCTTGTGTACCCTTGTGAAGGTAACCTTGACTTTAAGTCTAAGATGGACTGTTCCCATGACGAGCTGGGTCAGCAGAGATTTACATATTGTGTGCCTCTGTCTAGATTGGCACAGTGCCTGAAAATTATGGCATGGAATGCTACCCAGAATTTTTTTGGTTTTTTTTTCATCATCATCCGAATATTTTTATTTGGCGTATTTAACCATACAAATTTGCACTTTACAAACATTTAAAACATAATTTAACCCAACAGTTTTCCCATAAAACAGTATACCACACGATGAAGGTCTACTAAGACATATCATAAAAGGCTCCTATATGAGGGCTCTTAAATCATAACCAAAGCAGCAAGGGTTTGCGTTATACCTTAGCTATACATTTGTACAAAATCTTGCATAGTCCCCTGATCATAGGTAAGATTGCATTTTCACCATATGTTCTTTTCAACTTATGCCATTTCATTCATTGATTCCTGTATAGCAGTTAAAAATCTTCCTATTGCCCATGCCACGTGCTACCCAGAGTGATTACCAGTGGTTTAGACTATTTGAAGGCATTTCTTTCATCAGCTTCTGAGCGTTATTTGTAAAGGATAGCACGGTAGCTTCTTAAAGAAGTATTTAATTTCCTACGTTAGTGTTTTATTGCATGGCAGCTATTACATTGTTGCCTATTTATAGAAACCTGCATTATGTTTGAAATGGAGGCTATCCGTTATACCATTTACTGCTTTGATAAACAGAAATGTGGGGTGTACATATGAACATATACAAATCATCGAATTAACTGCATGCGTAATATACATTTCAAAGACTGTCCCTGAGCTATAACTGCAATCAAAAGTATTAAAAACCTTGTTTCGATTAAGTGAGGTCATTATTTATGTTAATAGGAATTTCCACTTACTTTTTAAGGACTAATTCCTTGCTTTCTGACTGTGAGGAATGGCAGCTTGGGTATCCAGCACTGTTTGGATGGCACTGAATCAGGCATAACATGTGGCATTGTTATTCACTGTACCGCATCGCATGCATAAAGCTCAGACTTTTTTCGTGCTGTTTTTCCCAGTTAGATTTTGCCAGTTTTTTCCTGTCACAGGGAAATGACTGTGGAGGATGCAGTAAACACCCACCCTGTAAGTATACTGTATAGTAATTACCACCCAATTAGGAATTCCTATCGCTGTGCAACAGGAAATCAGACTTGTTTCCATTAGTCACAATCATCCCCTAGGTGCCTGATTACGAACTAGGGCGTACAATTCCAATAACAGGAGTTTATGCATGGATTAGAATTAAAAGTCGAGTGATAATGATCATACTCCTGCAGTTTTCCCTTGCCATAGGAGGAAATGCCAAGAAAAAGGCACAACGGGAGCATTTTGGTGTGAAAAATACATCTGCATGCTATATCATTTCCGGGGCAGGCACGTGCAATATGATGTGTTGACTGTATCTCCTCACCCAGGGGCAAAGGTGATTATTAGGAGTGGATACCCCAAGTTTCGTACAACACGGGGTCCTGCCCTAACAATGATCCTACTCACCTCACCAGCGATTAATGTACATTACCAGTGTGCAGGCCCGGACTAGCCTATACGGAAACCAGGCAGTGGCCGATGGGTTAATTTGACAGAACATTGTGTGCCTATTTTTTGGCCAGGTGGGTCGGTTTTTACTGTTCAATTTCCCTGAGATTAGCACACATATTGCCTGCTGTAAACACAAACCCATGCAATCTCCCATACAATAGGAACTACCCATTCAGCACAGCATGTCTACCCAAGCTGAAAACGGTGGCCTGATTTGCAAATATGCGCCATATTTTTAGTTATCTGGTTCGCCAATGGGGGCCACTTTCATTTTAGTACCCGGACTGACTTTTTCTCCTAGTCCGGCCCTGCCAATGAGGCCACGCCTGCGGCCTCCGTCGGAGTCCAAGCGTTAAAGGGCTCCGCGTCCGTGTAGGGGAATGGCATCCCAACGGGGTCTTAGTGCATATTACCTGACCCCTGAACCCGGGCTTATTTTTACCGCTGCGGCGCGTGCCAGAGATGAGCAGTAGCGCGGCTGCTTCCTCTACGTCTGTGTCTCGCGAGGGGTGGGAGGGGGGGGGTCTTTGTCCTCTATCTTATCTTACGTGAGCAGCTAAAGATTTTTGTTCCCATTCCTTGCTGCTAAATATAGCCAGCGGAAGAAAGCCCGGTGAGGGATGAGATGCGGTGCAGAGTGCAGGGAGAGAGAAAGTAAGTGCGCGCGAATGGCGTGCTTGAGGGGCTGAAGAGACGCTGCCTGTGTGCTGTGTGCTTTGTGTGTTTCTGACAGAAAGAGCTGGACGTCATCTCCGAGTGCCTGGACGTGTGTTCCGTGAGAGGAAGTGTGAACTGTGTGCTTGCACGCGCTATGTCTGTCTGTGCAGAAGTGTTGTGCTTGTGCGGCTGTATGTTCGAGTGCAGAGGCACTGGGTTCGGGCCAGGAGGTCCCTTGACCGCATGAAACGCCCGAAAGGAAGCGGTACGCTCCTTCAGAGACATGGGACATGGGACATGCAAACATGGCAATGCCGGTGAGTAAACAAAAAAACCCATAAACACTGCACTGCGCCAAATGCACGAATAAAGCATCACACAAAAACACATATATCTTGATTAACACTATTATTATGGCTTCCAACCTACACAGTCTATGTTACCTTCACTTACAGTATTACAAAACGATGGCAGCAAACAGTATGTAAAACAGATGAAATCATTATATATCCGGAATATCAAATACTGGAAAAGAAGAATCTCTGCATGATTCTACACAATTTGCAACACAACATTTTTTAACCTGACACATTAAAATGGTTTTAAAATATTTTTTCTAAATGCTAATAGCTTTTTAGTGTGTTCAATATCAAAGTACGGATTCTGCTTTTATTTTTCTGATCTGCAATGAACATGAAAGCAACACACCAAGCATACAATTGTTTTTGGGAAGAGTGATGGGCTGACTGTGTACTACAAGGGGAAAATACTCTGTCGTACATGAGAAGGATGTTGCAAGCAATGTTCTCTAAGAAAATGCTGAATTATTCCTCATAGAACAGGGGCTGAGTGAAATATGTGCAGGCTTCATTAATCTCTAACAAGACTAACAAGAGGAGAATAGAGAGTGTCTGTATTATTCCCACTGGGAAAGGCAGGATCTGTGCTGGGGACAAAACCTATACTACCCTGATGTGCCAGAAACATTCTCAGCATGTAGAACACATGGCCTCACAGTGAACTTCTGTGCTTCTAACAGTGGTCAATGAAGCTGTTGCTTACTTTTACAAATAACAGTTTCTGGTGCCATTTTACACCCTATTGCAAGGATGCTAAATTGTAGTTTAAGGGGGCTGACCTGTGTGCATAGCCAGAGCAAGAAACCCGCCCCCCCCCCCTGCTGCGAGGGAGCCTATGAAAGAAACAGAACACCATCTTTACTATCCTATGTACAACTAGATGGCCATCTTGGCGAAGAAAATGGGAAAAGTGTCTTGGTAGTGCTCCTCTTGAGATTGATGCAAGTGTAAGACCTTCTTTGAGTACCATGCATACTCTACAATTGTTGCATCGTTCCAGAAGATCTACAAAACTCACAGCTACCAAAGTTAGACCACGCCTCCTCATTTATTTATTTATTCATAAAGTTTTGTATAGCACGAACGTGACCCTAGTCCAGTGGCGTAACGAACCTTGAGGGGGCCCCCCTGCAGGGTACGTGAAGGGGCCCCTTCCGGACTCAATCTAGAGCTCCCCAGCAGAAGTGCGGTGCTGACGGGGCCTCGTGGAGGGTGAGGGCCCACCCTTACCGCGGGGGCTGCAGGGGCCTGTGTTATGCCCCTGCCCTAGTCTCATCCCTCTAGATGTAGCTTCCCTGGGTTCAAATTGCACAGCGAATACAATTTAAAGTTCTATGTACGGACAGGACGCTCTGCCTTTCTAAAACTAAAACTCAGTTGGCACAATCAGCTCAGTTGACCTTGTTCTACCCACTTAAATGAAATCCAATGCCCCGCTTTCTCTCTCTTATATTCTAAAATGTACTGCACGTTCAGATTTACCACATTTCCATCTTTCAGAGTTTGAGGGGAAAAAAAAGTTTGCGGTTCCCCATCTAATTTGTCTCCATTAAAGGCCGGAAACCTTCACTTATCAAAGTGCACTTTGCTAATAGCTATTCATCTCCATTATCATCTTGTCAAGTTAGCTTCCTAGTCATGCAAGAATCCTCCTAAAAAGTGAGAGTTTTTACACGTTAAAATCATGCTTTGTTTTGTTTCTGAAGCCATCTGGCATCTCTCTGTAACATACAAACATTGAAAATAAACCACCTACAACAATGCAATGCACATACTTTACAACTCCCTCCCCTCAAACATAGCTTCTACCTGGATTCTTACCTCATCCCACCACCCCTCTCTACTTTTCTTCGCTTAATGTTGAAACTGCCTGAACGACCCTTAGTTGAAATATAAAATGTAAATCAAGAGTCAACAAGGCTACTTTGCAGAAATGATGTGCAAAAGTAAAAAAAGACTCTTCCTGCATACACATGTACTCTTGAGGAGGGTGTCAACAAAAAGAAAAAAAGTAGCACAGGAAAAATTGAAAGAACACAAGCTATGCTCCAAGGCAGGGACAAACATAGGAAGGAAAGCTCAAACAAGCTAAGGAATAGAAGCAGCAAATGAGAGTGACAATGGAGCCAACCAACTGTGAGCAGCAGGCAAACTTTAAGCTTACTCTAAGCTAAAAATACATCTTGCAACAGACAGTGCATGCCCCGTCTATGCGCTATCTAGTAAGCAATAACTAAAAACTGCAGTAGGAAATAGAGACTGGAAACTAACGCAGATTATTTTTGTCTGTTCCCCAGAGTTCTTAAATTGTACTAATGAAAACGCAGACAGAATACACCTTTCCACTGGCTTTAGCACCTCAAGATAAGTCCTTTCAATATATCCAAGCACTGTGATGTGTGTGCTACATCAAATATAGTCTGAGAACATAAGTATTGTTGAGTTAACCACATGCCACAAACGTTGGCCTCCGCAGGTTACAGGGACCACATTCATTGTGATAGCTTAGTTGGTTAAGCAGCTTCTGTAACAATCTGTGAGTATTCTGCATATCACAGGTTCCATTCTACTACAAGTAAGATAGCTTTGGAGGCTTAAAGAACTTACTGCCAAGAGTGAAAGAGAAAGCGGGAGACTGAAAGACAGAAGGTACCACTTTTGCCCATTGATAGCAGAGTCCAGTTGGTGGTCTATGGGTACTTCAGTTATGGTGTTCAAACTTTTTGCAACTCCTTTTCTAAATCTCCAAGGGTTTCTTTCCTCAGTGATAGATTTTAAACATAACTTCCAGCAATGCCACTTTCAGCAATGATGCTTTCAGAGATATCACTTCTGGTGACCTCAGGCAGATCAAAGTTTATGCCCCACAATTCCGCCTCCTACCAGATTGTTTGGAAGATGGCTCGTCTGTGTAGGTGTATGTCTAATGTGCAGACCTGACAACTCACATGGCAGTACTGTGTTTCATATAATATCGCCCTCTTTACCCAGTTACCTGGCAAAGAGCCAATATCACACAGTCTGCATAGGCATCCGGTAATGTAGGTTTGTAGGGCTTGGGGCCCACAAATAATTTAAGTAATGAGCCCAATGTATAGGCAATTATCGTTCAGACTTGCTGTGGTTCATGTACCACCAGGAACCTACTTTCAGAAAGACCAGGTATGAAACAGAGTGATCAGCATATTTAAAGGGGACAAGGAGGGGTCAGAGACCCATATACTCCGGCAATTGAAAGCCATCCTGTTAACAACTATTTTTCAGATGTACAAACATGTTTACATTCCCTTTAAAATGGTGTCAACTTTAGTCAGTTGTTATACGTGGATGAATATGTACACGATTTATAATAGATAAACATGCTTTTAAGTGTCCTTTTCATTCCCATTTGGAATAATATTTTGATGATTTTTATTGTTTTTGTATATTGCCCACACTCTGAGGGGGGTATAATATGACCACAAACCTACACGTGGTCTATGTATGAAAATATACATTGTAAATCATTTACTTAGGCGAATACATAAAATGCATTGCAAACTTTTTACTTGGACAGTGACTGCAAGGAGGATGTGATAACCTTTGTGATTAAGTAACCTTGTTGCAAATTGTTTATATCTCCACTCATTTTTATTCCCTTCTTTCTGGACTCAGGGTAGAGCAGATTTTATGTCCCAACGCTGCTTCTTTGGCACTATACAAAATAAGAGCCTTGTTCATGGATTTAAGTCACAGGGTTCGTTCTTTTCTATGGACCATTGGACACATGATTTAGGGGATCCAGCGTAAACACTCGCCATTTCGATGTTTCCTCAATCGATAAACATAGATCCTATGATGGGGAGTACCAGGTAAGTTGGAAACCCATTCCTGGGTTTGGAGGATTTAAAAATTCCCCAAGACATGGAAGTTGTCATTTCTGGGAGACGTAACCTGAATGTTGTACAGAAAATGCACATCGCTGTAGTACATAATGTGTTGTTAGTTGTGCCATAGAAGGCGCCTATTGATATATGGCGGAATATTGCCATTTCTGTACTACAGGCTATGTAGATAATTCTTTACAAGGCGTGGCCATCATTATCAATGGAAAATCTAGAACTGTTTGAAAAGTGCCAAGATTAAATACGCAAAATTGAAACAATGAACAGTGATTTAGTAATCTATGTATGGTGGTGGGCGCCAACATTGCCAAAGCAGTCATCTATATAGAGACCAAACCACAGAGAATATTAAAACATATATGGGCCGACACTCGCCCCTTTAAGCCCTACAAACAAAAGAAATACAAACCAGAAGACATGAGAGGAAAACTCGGAAAGAAGCGAAAATACCAAGGTGTTACGGCACATGTGTTTTTAGATAATAATTTATTATTTAATACTTTCATAGAAGCCTACCTGTTTTAAATTCCTTAATAGACTGTCAGCATCTAGATTGCTTAAAAACCACTCTGCTGAGGAGGAGCTCTTGCCACTATTAGGGTAAAAATGCTATCAACGTTGTAGTCATTGACTGTTATTGTTGTATAGAAATTGGGCATCGCTCTACACAGAATGTCTTCATAATTGTGTTGCAAAAAAATGGCCCTGAAGAGTGCTTTCACAAATTCTTTAATTAACCGAGTAGACAGAAGTAATGGTGTTGAAGACAAGTGCGATGGTAATATCTGTAGCGTGTCACAACATGAAATGTAAGAGAGGTATACTTAAGACCTGAATGAACTAGTTGTAAAAAAACATATGGAGGGCACTGTTGGTGTTGGCCATGAAATGGTTGCAGATATTTTGTTTCACACAAAGAACACAAATATTTCCATTTGGCTTGATAAGTTCTGTTGGTAGACTGCGTTTTCCCTTCAATAGGTATTTTTCAGCAATTGTTCAGGATATCTAAGCTGGCAAACTCACTGGGCTTAGGAGCCAGCAGTCAAACTGAGGGGGGATAGAGCGGGAAGTAGAATTTGATCATATGGTGGGACTGCAGATGAGGTTTCCTTGATCATAGGATTGAGAGTGGACACCTCTTCAGTTAATCTAAAATGCATCTGTCCTCAGTCCAGGTTGCCAGTGTCTGCTCGCAAAGAGCCACAACATACAACAATCTACAAACAGGTATCAAATACCATAGCTCTTCAATAATCAAGGCAATACCGAGTGTGTACTGCGCAGTGCCACAGGTCACAAAAAGAAAGGATATGACCAGAAATGTTTTAATAAATGTGTCATTTAGGCAGCACAATAAATATTACAATTGTGAAACAAGTGCTCAGTCTTAATTAAACACACAGTGCTCATAAATCCGCACAAAACGCCGTAAGAACAGTGATCTAAATAAAAAAACAAATGACTGTGTAGAGAACCATACAATATAACATGATTAAACAAAATACAATTGCAAAGGTCAGAAATAAAGGGACCTAAACAAGTAAACTACAATCAATGAGAGTCTCTCTCAACCAGGGGATTGCCAACAACATTTCGACCCATATCCTAGTCAAAGGTCCTCATCAGGACCTGGAAGAGATAAAATGCGCACGATACTTCTTGAAATTGTTGCAACAGTATGTCTAAATTGGACAAAGATTAAATCAGTCAGGATATGTGAAACAGCCTGTAAATGGTTGTAAACGACATCAAGGTAAAAGAGGTCAAGCCACTGTCCTGCTCAGGGAATTGGGAGAGAAATATAGCTGGTACCAATATGGAGTCACTGGGGCTTCGAGTGAATGCCTCCACACTACTTGGACTGGGTGGAATAGGAGTGTTACTGCTGTCCTGAGCTTCTGGGCTCCTGGGAAGGATAAAAGGAAAACCTTTAATAGAGCTGTTGAGCTGGTTGCTGTTGTTGGATGTACTGATGGTAGGACAGTTGAAATAAATGAGATACACTTCCACAAGCCCCTTGAAACGGTTGAGAAAAGCAAGCCAGGAGGGTGCCTAAAGACTTGATGCTTTTGCGTCCAATTTAATATGTTGGAGGGCATCATCCACATAGCATCTGAAGAAAGACTCTTTCATAGGGTAAAACTATGATAGGGCCTTGTGCCTTGATGTGCATCTGAACCAAACTTGTCATTTTAAAACAGCTGTTTTAGCTCGGTGGTGAAAACCAATGTTGCATTAATCCATAGTATCATCAATGATCGCCAATAATGCCCTTTCTCCATTGTGAACTATAGATTTGGCATCCTCCATTGTTTCCTCCAGCAAAAGGTTTAATTATGTCATCCACCTTTGCCTGTCATAGCTACCTAAGATGGCCAAGGAATTGGGTTCATGGATTGAAGCAGCCGCGAGTGAGGAGTCTCTTCCCAAAAGCATTGATGCAATGGTCCCCTCTGCCAGGAGATGCTGTACAAGGTGTGGAAGATGTGCAGGAGGATCTATAGGCTGCTTGGTGACAGAATCTGCTTTCAGCTGTCCAGCCTAGTAAATCAGGGTATTATTTAGTGCTCTTTATTTTTTTTAAGCCTAAAAACTGACACTGTATAAGAGATTGAATTCTGCCTACACTTTTTCTTCTCCAAACAAAAGTGATCCACGTTAGGAAATCCTTCAGTGCATTTTTAGGAGTGTCTATGAACTGGTATAAAAAGCAGTGTTCTTGTTAGACTTGCAGTGGAAGGACAAACCTCTTAGACTACCTTCTAGATTAAGGGGGAAAACCTAGTGATATCATCATGTAGGGCATCCACTGGAGGCAGCTCAATATTCTCTGGTGGGTCAGCGATGGAATGATTCCACTCTCGGTTTTCCTCAGAAAGGGTTATATCAAAACCTTCTCCTTCACTGTCATCATCATCATCGTCCCCTGAGAAACCTGGATCATCACATAGAGCTGGTGGATTCTGTGGAAGGAGTGGTAAATAAGGTGGTGCATGTTGGGTAAGTGGAGGAAAGGCGGTGCACTAGACAGGTTGTGTCTGCGCAGCATTGGTGGACATGGTACTGGTCTGGTGGGTGGTAATGATGTACTCTGTGGTGTTCAAGGGAACCTGGCCTAATAATCCACCATCATGGATTATAGCTCTCGCACTAAATCAACTGATAACTGCATCATAGGGGATTCATTACATCTACTACCAACAAGCTACTCTTCATAGCATAGCATAGTCTGTCGCAGTGGGGACGGCAGTATTCCCAAGCATGGCTGTGATCTTCTCCCTGCTAAGGTAATGGATGGGCTTGTGGAAAGTTGGAAAAAGAAAGTAGCGCAAACGGGAGAACAGTGTGGCCACCCCAGTTCAAAATAAAATAGAAATAGGAAAGAGAGGGGACACAGCAGGGAGATGAATAGCATAAGACGTACACAGCCTCATTTCCAGGTTGCGCCCCACCTCCACAGATCCAACAGATGATGCTGCTGTTTCCTGAACAAAGCAAGAGGTCTGGAGAAGAAAGGCACATAAATACCAGGCATGGATGAGTGAAGAAGGAGGAAATACAGAGGTCTGCGATGCAAAGCGGGCACTGGGGGGTCAGAGCCAAAACCGGGTGGAAAGTGCAGAGCACACGCACATAGGTGCACAAAATTGTTCCTGGTGTTTGGGTGAGGGCTGCCCTTCCCCAGTCAGAGGGCTGCAAGGGAGACACAAGCGAAAGGAGTGTGCAGGAAAAATTAGAGGCAACAGTGCACTGGAAGCAGGGACTATAGGTTTCAAGGACCCTTTAACAATGATACGCGCAGAGTAAAGACCCCTGATCGCAAAATGGCTCGAGGGGCGCCTGCTTTCTACTCAGCAGGCTCTGGGATGCCAGACGCAGGGATAGTTTCAGAGGCGAATACAGGGCTAACTCATAAAGAAGGCATTGCACTTGAAGCACAAGCCTGACTAGAGGTCAGCAATCATGGACAATCTGTTGGCTAGCAAGTTAAGCCAGGAATCTGTAGGGGACAGGTTACCTTAAGAGGACATAAAACCAATGCCATAAAATGATCATTTTGTACAAGAGCTAAAGAAATGATCTGGGTCACTGCCGTGAAGTTTGAACTGTTTTAATCTATTAATAAAATTTACAGCCATTTTACTTCACAAGCTGTCTCAACAAAAGGAAGGTATTCAAAACTGAGGGACCGGATTGCCTGAGATAATGACCACGCAGCAGCAACTCCACCGTAATGTCGGTGGAGCGTTACCCCACTGGCTCAGAGCCAGCAGCTGAAAAATAAAATGATATTTTAATATTGTTTTATCTCCTTCTGCAGGGAGAGTTGTGCCTGTGCTGAAATACTCCTTCTAGAGGGTAACATCAATAGGGCAGATGCACATGTTTGAAGGAGGAGGCCACATGCGCGACACATATACTTGAATACACCAATGTGAACTTGTTCACAGCATGAGTTAGACACCCAAAATCAGGGATGGCCAGCTGTATGTCTGGGAAGGGGCAGGTCGTTGAGCCCAACACACCATGGAGTGTCCAGGAACCAATGAGATAGGTCGGGATTAGAGCCTGCACTGCTCGAGCAGACAGTCCCACTCTCCCCCAAAAACAAATGACAAAGGCTTGTGAGGCTACTGTCAATCATAGAGTTTGTAAATCCCCTATAAATGATGGGTGTACTGTCTCTACATGATGAAATGGAAACCTGCTCTTTGCATGGAGTCCCCAGATCACTTTGTGGACACCATGTGTAATGACTATTCACTGGAAGACCATGTGAAAAGAGCTGATATTGTGTGGCGCAAACAGCAGTGTGAGTTAGCAGGTCTGTTATAAGCATGCCACAAATCCCAATATAACAGGCACAGCATTGCATATTGGAGCTGAAAAATTGAGTGCGCTAGGTGAGGGGAAATACCTGTTAAGCTTGTGGTAACTTTTCTAAACGAGCATTGACAAAGCCAATGGGCCTGGTTTAATTGTCTTAGCATGTTAGAGTAAGATCAAACAAAAATAGTCAGTAATAGTGTAAACTGGAAATGGTGTAAAGTCCACTTTAATCTGAAATCGTTTGTTCGGATCATATGAAATCGAAGTTTGCAAGACAAGAAGGAATAGTTATTTTTCATACAGCCAATGTGTGATCTGCTTAATATATGGAACGTGCAGTCAGAATACATTAGTTCAGCAAGTAATACGGTTCAGCCAAACACATGTTTTGCCGATAGGTATGTAAAACCTCAACTTCTTCAGCACTGATAAGCGTTCGAATCAATCTAGGAAGTGTATTCTATCCGCGTACCCGGCACCATGTAGTCGAAACTTTCAATTATAGTATCTGTTAGACCTGGAACCATTGGCGTGGGTCTCCCTTCCATTTTTTCTGTTGCCTCATGTATTTTTGCTGGTGTTAGATGCTTTGGGCACTGTGCCGCTGCTATCCAGTGACACAGTGCAAGTGCTCCCTATTGTAAATTGATGTATTAATCAGTGTTTCCATGTTTGGCTATTTGGTTTACTTGTCAGACCCTAGTACAGTGCACTGAGTGTGCCCAGGGCGTGTAAATCCAAATGCTGCTGGTGGGCCTGCAGCACTGGTTGTGCCACCCACAGAAGCAGCCTTGTAAAATGTGTCTAAGGTCTGCCATTGCAGAGCCTGTGTGCAGTCTGGTACTGTCATGCTGACTCAGCACCCACTTGCCAGTTCCTAAACCTTCCCTTATCTTCATATCAGTCACGCCTATGGTAGGCCCAGGGTCAGGGTGCACTGTAAGTATAAGGTAGGACAAGCCCTGATGAGCGTGGCATGTTCTAATAGTGAATTACAGACATTTTCGTTTTTCACTATTGCAAGGCTACCTGTTCTCTATAGGCCAGAATGGGCTGTTAGAGTTATTACATTTTATAATCCTAACTGTCTCAGAGAACATGGTAGAAATTCGAGTTTAGTATGCCTGAACTCAGAATGATAAAATACACCTTTTAGTGAAGTTGATTTTAACATTCTGTGTTTGAAAATATCACTTTTAGAAAGTAGGTATTTTCTTGTCTAACTATCCAGGCCTTCCTCCGCTAGGTTGTGTATTCCTTGTCTGGAGTTTGAGTGACAGGGCTGGGGGATTCCAGGAGACAGGATGAGTCGGCCCAGTGGTGAATAGAGAGCTCTGCATCTAGATGGGAGGGAGGAGTTGCTCCTGGGACCTGAATAGGACTGTGCCCCCCCCACCCCACAGTGCTGGCTCCACCCCCTGTGGTGGGTCTGATGTCTCTGCCCTGCACTGTGAAAGAAGAGAAGGAATCATGTCAACAAAGTGCTCCAGTGATGTGCTTTCCCTCCACAATGCTGGCTCCACCTCCTATGGGGCGTCTGCTGTTTCTGCTCTGCACTGTGAAAGGAAAGAAGGGGTCATGTAAACAGAATGCTCCAGAACTGGTTTGGACTAGGCAAAGGCCCCTCTGCCCTCAGAGGAAAAAGGATTTTGGGGTATAAATATTGGGACCCTGATCCCAAGAAATTAGATCTCTTTGGACTACAAGAAACCCTTACTGAGGAGAGGAACCTGAAGAAACTAGGAGAGACTATTCCCAAGCTGAAGTGCTGCTTGGGGGATTGGCCTGCAGTGGTTGCCTTACTGCCAAAGGAAGGAGAAAGGAACTTTGTGTACTTTGCTCTCAACTTGTGAAGGATCTCCAAGGGCTTGGAAAAAAGCTTGCCTCCTGCTGAAGTCTCAGGGACAACAGACTTCGCCCCCAGCTCCCCAGAGTTCTTTGGAAGTGCCTGCTGCTGTTTTGGGCCTTATGAGGGACTGTGGGTCGCCACTGGATCTGTCGCATTAGACCGCATCAGAGAGAAGAATGCCGCAACGAAGAGGAAGCGTGTCGCCGTCGCTGCTGCTGCCGTCGCAACTCCGAAGGAGGGTGTCGCCGCGTTGTTGTCGCACTGCACCGCATCAGGAGAAGAATCTCACAACGAGGTCAGAGCGTGTCGCCATCGCTGTACTTGCCGTTGCAACTCCGAAGAAGGGTTTCGCCGCTGGAACTATCGCAGTGCACCGCATCGACCAAGAGCACCTCGCATCCCCAAGACGGGCGCCACCGTCGGAGCTGCTGCCGTCGCATCTTGGATGTCGCCGCTGTAGTTGTCGCATCGAGCGGAAGCTTCACGCATCGTGGGATAAGAATGTCGCTGCTGGAGCTGTTGTCGTCTAATCGTAAGGGTGTCGCTGCTGCAGTCCACGCATCGAACCGAGGACTTCTCGCATCCCCGAGAAGCATGCCGCATCTGGAAGATCTTCATGTCTTTATTTCTTTGCACCTGAACTTTGCAGCATTTCCCATCGCTGCGACATTGCTTGTCGTGGAAGCGCAACGCAACCTAAGGTACATTGACGCAGAGTGTCGCATCTAAGAACTGAACTAACTAAGCTTAAATCTACCATCTTAAAATAATCTTATTGTGTATTTTTGTTGTTTATGTTCTTATGGTAACTCTATATAAAGTCTACTTATTTTTTATATAAAACCTGTGTGGTGTCCATTTGTACTGTTGTCACTGGGTTACTGTATGTGGTCACAACAGCTTAACTTACAATGCCTCTGAAGTAAAGCCCTTCTGCTCGTACCAAGCTACCAAGGGGGTGAGCAGGGGTTATTTTAGGAGTGTAATCCCCTTATCCTGACTAGAGGAGAGGGTCCCTATTTGCCACACGTACCTACCTGTGACAACTAGAGACCCCCAAATCTAACAGTATCAATATAAATTTGTATCTGCAGTGTACAGTGTTTTAGGAGAGTGTGTCAATACTCCCTCTGCTCCAGCCGGAAAAGGAAGCAGCCAGGCTCCCCTGACCAATCCCCACACTGCAATGCTGAGAGCCATGGTTCAGCCCTCAAATGGGGAATAGGGGCTTGGGTATGTTCCCCATGCAGGCTGTAATGCACCCTGCATTGAGTACATGCAAAATGCGCATGAGTGTTTGGCAGGCCCAAGAGGGCCGGTCAAACATTCACACACTTTACAGAGTGCCACCACTCTTCCCCTGCGCTGAGAGCAGAGCAACCATGGCCGGACTGGCAAGCGGGCAATCCCCCAGGAGGCCGGAGCTGCTGGAGACTGGTTTTGACCCTTGGAGGCCGTTTTCAGCCCCCGGTAGTCCGTTCTTGGTCCCCAGAAGTAGTGGTGTGACTAATGCGGTCCCGTAGTTGCTTGCCATTGCTGCCTGTTAATTGTTTGGAGCTGTTTTAGGACACACACACATGTCTGTACATGGGCATCAAAAACAACTACCTTGGCACTTGTCCGCATTAAATGAGAGAGCACAGGAAACAGAAAAATTGCGACATAAAGCGAATGGCAGGTAAAACATCCTGACTCCTGCACTCCCGCATCAGTGTGCCTAAGTAGGCCTGTGACTACACATTCCTGGCTGGGGATGACTCAGGGCATGGGGAGGAGCTTGAGGCAGGTTTGCCTGCCAGTACCGTGAAGGGTGCATGCGAGCCACACTTTAAAATGGAATGAAAATCCCTTGATTTAAAGCACATGCGAACAGTCGCTGTCACAGTTCAGCAGGTTCAGGCTGCTCCATCCTTCCCCAGCACAGCAGCATCAGGGGCTCTCAGTGATGGCCTGTTGTTCTCACTAAGGGCTAGTAGAGCGCTTTCAGAGCTGCAGGTGAATACTACCAGCTCGCTGTCTGTGCAGCAAAAACACGCCAGCAGTCCTTGTTGGTTCAGGCACATTTGTATGAAAGGCCACTCCATCTGTGCGACGGGCTCTGAGCAGACCTCAGGCCTTTCTTCTGTTCCCTTGAGCAGAACTGACCTTTTCCCTGTGGCTTTCTACACCATTTTCACAATTTTTTCCCAACATTTCTTGGGAGAAATACTCCTCAAACCCCACCTTGTAGTTGTTGAGCTCGCTCATTGTGCTTACTTACTGCACTCAGTATGGGGGCTGGTCTGACAAAATTTTCCAGGGCTGCTTTTGGTTTCCAGTCCGGCCCTGAGAGCAGCCCCGCCCGCCCCGCAAAGATGCAGGAACACGTAAAATGATAACAACGTCAAGCTATTATTATTTTATTTTTCCTTCATTTCCACTGCTAAAGGCAGTGGGGCAACGCTGCCCCCACTGGGCCGCTGGCGGCATCTGAACAGCACAGACACAATCAAATCAGTCTACATGCTGGCTCAAAAAAGCGGTCCACAGCTGTAACTCAAATACCGGCCCATTGCCCGAGTGCCTGCCTTACCAATCCGACCCTGGTCAGGAGTTAAAACAAGTCTGCTTGCTGCTTGACAAACGTCAGGCTAAATCCTCACCAACAGCTTTTAGCTCCTATGATCCACTACAGAAGGGCGATGGTCAACATTTCTGAACACCTAACAAAACACTTTGCATGCACTGGAAGGCTCTCCTGATCCTTTGTGCAGAAGCCACGTGCACGAAGTAACTAACGCCAGCTCCGAAAACATTCGGCCTGAAGGCCGCATGTAGGTGTCGGAAAGGGTTGGGGTATGACAGAAAAATAGGGCCAGGCGCCAAAAGGAAATTGCCCCATTAGGGAAAGAGGTAGATAAAATAGTGGACACATTTGTAAATCAGTGTCATTCCAAGCTTGTAAGGACACACTGATGTATAGGTTTTTTGCAATGTGTGGGAGATTGCATGCACTGGTGCTTTCTGCACGCAATATTTGTGGTCGTAACTCGTAAGAAGGAAATGAACAAAAATTACAGGACCACAAACAGCCAAAAAAATGTCCCACACGCTTACATGTCAGATCAGAGAGCCCAGCCCTTCTGGTACAACCAGATTGCTCGTGTGCAGTCCGACTCTGGTGTGTGGCAAACACACCGTGCCACACACACCTGATGTTTACGGAGATTAAAACGAGGCCCCTCTCAGAGGGGACCCTCTGCACACTGCCAGCAGGAAAGCCATTTTCTCGACAGTGCCCGACAGGCAGAGAATCCAATGAGATTTCCCCTCCACCGCCGCCCACACCCTGGGCTCTGAATCATCTGTTTGTGGGGAAGGGAGTCCGTCTCCTTTGAAGAGAAATCTGCCAGGAGCAGGGCTTCCTCGCTGCTCTGCGGCAGCAGCAGCCAGGATGGCTCTGTGTGGGTGTCACTGGCATCGACAGGCAAGGATAGCCGGGCTTCCACCGGCCTGCAGCGGCCCACGCATTGCGCGGGAGGGGCGCGAGGGGGCGGGGAGGCGGGCCAATGGCTGGACGAAGTGACGGCTATAGAGAAATAGAAGGAAGGCTACGGCTTCCGCTGGCCTGTCGGTGCCTCTGCAATGCGGGGGAGGGGAAAGGATAGAACTAGAAAATGGGGAGGCGAGGGAAAGCGAGAGGTGGGAAGGAGTAAGGGGGGAACAAGAGAGAGGGGGGGGGGGGTCAAAATAGACAGACGGAAAGAATGGAAGATGGAGAAAGTGGGTGGAAGCGAAAAGGAGACGGAGTGGTCGAGACAGTGAGCGGGAGCATGCACGAGTGAGTAAGGAAAAGCGCTGAAATCAGAGTGAGTGAGAGTCAGAGATTCATATAAAAATGAAGAGTGAGATGCTGAATTAGAGAGAATAAATAAGAGAATCAAATGTAAAGAGAAACAGCGTAAGAAGACTGAAGGTAACTGAGGGAGAGATAGGACAGTGTCCCATTGTGTATAGCACATGCGATGAGTGTGCACAGAGCTTGGTGTACATTCAACACCTTTTCAAAGAGGTGTGGCGTGACTGCCTAGGGCGTAGCTACTTACAGTGAGGCTAGGCTTCGCCATAAATACGAGCAAGTACAGAGAGCAGATCTCGAAGTAGCTGCAGCAGCACTTTGACGAGGTTGGTGTGGCCTATCACCTGACCGATAATTATTCAAGCCGGACCGGCTGTTATGTTGCCTTGTATTATGTGCCTTTAAGACTCGTGCTTAGGTTCTCTTTAGAATGTATATGACGCTAGGTTAGAATGTATGATCTTGCATCTTTTGTATGTTGGGGGTCAGTTATACTGAAACAGTCTTTCGTTGCAGCTGCTCCATGGCGCTCACCTGTATTTTTACTATTTACTTAATAAAGTATTCTCCTATCTACGGCTTGGACCATCTTTACACCGGCCTATAGGGCAATCTAGCAGGGCCCGAAGGCCGAGGCTTAGAGATCAGAGGATGGGCCGGCTAATTTGGCTGTTTGTGGGCCTCTTATGTGGTTTTTAATGTTGATTTCCCTAATGTTCTCACTAACCGCTCTCCAGGAAGTTCTATATAAAACTGCAAAAAAACAACCATTTGCAATGCAATAAGTGACAGTCTCTCATTTACGCGAATTTGAGCTATTGACATTGTAAATGACAATGCCTTTTATTTTCGTTTTTAAAACATAAATAAAAGGCAATGCCATTTACAATGCCAATAGCTTAAACTCGCATAAATGCGACCCGGAAAAAGTGGCAACATCAGCATATGTGTGGGTTATTTCAGTAAAGCATTTCATCTGAACTGTTAATGGGTCTCTAATAAAAGATGACAGCCCTCCAAGGGATTAGGACGCCCTCCCTTTTTTCTAGGACATTATCATTACAAACAGTGAAACACGGCTTTATACACAACAGGATCAAGATGCAAGTGCTTCCACTATAGCACAACAGGGTATGTTTTTGATTCTTACAGGAAAAACATGAAAGACAAATAACAAATTCGCAGGAAAGATGCAGCTCAATCTTTTAAATAAAAGCCGCAGTCCTAGCATGGTGGGCTTCAAATCATGATTTATTCCATTTAGATATTTATAGTTAATCAAATTAGCAAATGTTCCTGGGTATTTTATTATTTTTATTACACTATTTTATATTATTTTATTATACCTCACTTCCTGCCACCCTCCTGAGCTCCAGTGCTTTCATTCTATGAGATCAGCAAAAAGCACCACGTCACAGTGGAACTGTGCGACCAACAGAGACACAGCAACAATCCACAATCCCTGCTCCTTTCGGTCTCCACGCATTCTTGGGAGGAACAAGGAGGGGCAGCTCCTCCATTAGGGTGGAGGAGCGTCGCCTCACTGCTTTCTCACACTACAAGAAGCAGAAACATAAAATGTTAATTATTGTTTTGTTTTGTTCGTCGGTAGGCATCGTCCTGTTGCTCCGCGTCCGTCGTCGGCTTCGTGATCACCGGAATGACATCGCCAGAGTACTTAGATGCCGCCCTCGTGCGCTGACGTCAGTTCTGTACATAGCTTTCTGGCCCAGGAACGCAGAGCCATGTAAGAAACGGACACTGGTGCCATGAAACTAGGGCCCTGACAGGGAAATACCTTAACCCTAGATATCGGTTCGCAGAATGAGGAGGATGGGTGGGGCGGTAAGGAATCTAACACTAACTAATGTTTCTTACAGATATATCGTTACCGAAGGTATGTAACTTGTGCATCTGAAAGAAACATGTTAGTGTTAGATTCCTTACCATAGAATAGATACCCCAGCAAAACCAACCCCGGTGGTGGGTCTGCGAACCAAGATCTCACCAGGAAGTCCTGGAGAACTGAAGGGCCAAAAAAGCCGTCTCTCCGGACTTGTCTGTCCAGGCAGTGGTGCTCGGCAGACATGTGCTGTGAGGCCCACGTAGCTGCCTGACAAATGTCCTGCAAAGGGACTCCCCGTCCCAAGGCAGTAGTAGCCGCCGTGGCCCGAGTGGAATGGACGCACAGCCCCACAGTAGGTTCCTCTTTATCCAAGGAATAACAGATCTTAATGCACAAAACAACCCACGAGAGATGGTTCGCTTGTGCACCGCCCGTTCTTTCTTAGCGCCCACGTGTCCAACAAAGAGTTGGTCGTCCACCCGGAACTGTCGTGTGCGGTCCAGGTAAAAAGAGAGCGCACGTTTTAGGTCCAGACAGTGGAGCCTCTCTTCCTCTTTTGAGGGATGTAGAGGCGGAAAGAAGATGGGTAAGGTAATGGTCTGCCCGATGTGAAAGGCAGTAACCACCTTGGGTAGAAAAGAAGGAAGAGTCCTCGGAACAACTTTGTCCGGATGGACAGAGAGGAAAGGAGGCTTAGAGGAAAGAGCCTGGAGCTCACTCACTCTTCTGGCAGAGGTGATGGCAACCAGGAAAGCAGTCTTTAGAGTATGAATACGTAAGGGACAGTTATGGAGCGGCTCAAAGGGAGCACACATCAGATAGGTTAACACCAGATTCAAGTTCCACTGAGGCATTACAAAGGGATCAGGAGAAAACATGTGAGTAATGCCTTTCAAGAATCTATTCACAACAGGGGACTTGAAAAGAGAAGGCTGATCAGGAAGCCTCAAGAAGGCGGAAATGGCCGAAAGATAGCCCTTGATAGTGCCCAGAGCAGAGCCCTGCTGGGCCAGGGAAAGAAGAAAGAGGATAACCTCTGAAAGTGGGGCAGAGAGAGGATCCGCAGCCTTTGCTGTGCACCATGCCACAAATTTGTTCCACCTGCAGGCATATACTGATTTTGTGGAGGGACGCCTGGCAGCCAGAATGACATTACAGACTTCAGGAGGCAAGTCAAATGGCATCAACTGTCGCCGCTCAATCTATACGCATGTAGGTGGAGGCTGGGCAGGTTCGGGTGGAGGACCGTCACCTGTTGCTGCGACAGAAGGTCCTCCTGAAGAGGCAGTCCAATCGGGGGATCGATTGACATACTGAGTAGCGCGGGATACCAGTATCTTCGTGCCCAATCCGGAGCCACAAGGATGACTTGGGCCCGGTCGCACCGAATCTTCTTCAGCACTCTGGGCAGAAGTGGTATAGGCGGAAAGGCTTACAACAGACTGCAGCTCCAATCGCGGCGAAAAGCATCGCCGAGCAAATGCCGCCTTGGAAATTCCAACCCGCAGAACTGAGGACATTGCGCACTCTCTTCGGTGGCGAATAGATCTAACCAAGGCTCTCCCCACTGCTGAAAAAGACCTTGCATCATGTCCGAGTTCAAGACGCCACTCGTGATCCATAATGCACCGATGACTGAGTTTGTCGGCCCTGGCGTTCAGGGAACCTGCCAGGTGTTGAACCACCAGGGTGATGCCCTGATGTTCCAGCCATGTCCAGAGGAGCAGAGCCTCCTGACATAGGGTCCATGACCCCACGCCCCTTGCTTGTTGCAGTACCACATGGCAGTGGTGTTGTCCATGAACACCTGCACTACACTTCCCCCGCACAGAGGGACGGAATGCTTTCAGTGCAAGCCGAATCAACCGAAGCTCCAACAGGTTGATGGGGAGCCGGGAATCCGACGGAGACCAGAGGCCTCTTATCTCAGTCTCTCCCATGTGGCCACCCCACCCCAAGAGGGACGCATCCGTCACCAGTGTGTGCTCCGGTTGCGGGAGTGAGAGGGATCTGCCATGGACCCAATCGCGATTCGTGAGACACCACTGCAACTGTATCGCAGAGCCCTCAGAGATCAGGACGTGGTCGGACAGGTTGCCCTGATGCTGTGCCCACTGGAACTTCAGGTCCCACTGCAGAGCCCGCAACCGCCACCTGGCGTGATGCACCATCAGGATGCAGGAGGCCATCAGTCCCAGAAGGCGTAGGGTCATCCTGACCGAAACCTGGGATAAAGGCTGAAAGATTGGAATCAGAGCCTGAATATCCTGAACCCGCTGTTCGGGAGGATAAACCCGAAACTGCACTGAGTCGGGAACCGCTCCGATGAAGAGGAGCTTCTGAGAGGGACTCAGGAGCGACTTTGGCACATTGATGGAGAACCCCAGCAAATGCAGGAGGTCGGCCGTAATCTGGAGTTGGGAGACGACTGTCTGGGGCGAGCCCGCCTTCAACTACCAGTCGTCGAGATAGGGGAAGACTGGAACTCCTGATCTGCGCAGATGAGCTGCGACCACCGCCATAACTTTCGTGAACACCCGAGGGACACTGGTGAGGCCGAAGGCTAGCACGGTAAACTGAAAGTGATTGTGGCCTACCGTGAACCACGGGTAGCGCCGGTGGGCCGGTAGGACGGGAATATGGAAATAAGCGTCCTGCAAGTCCAACGCTACCATCCAGCCTTCAGGGTCTAGGGCAGCCAGAAACTGAGCTAAAGTCAACATCTTGAACTTCTCCTTCTGGAGGAAGACGTTGATGCTTCTGAGGTCCAAGATAGGGCGCAGGCCCCCTTTGCCCTTCTTGGGAACCAGAAAGTAGTGGGAATAACAACCATGCCCTACTTCTGGCCAAGGAACATGCTCGATGGCCCCCATGGCCAAGAGGGCTGTAACTTCCTCCTGCAGAAGTTGCAAGTGATCCCCCGACATGCAGTGGTACTGTGGTGGCATGGCTGGAGGAGTCGCCTGGAAGGGGAGGGAGTAGCCCCTTTGGACGATTTGCAGCACCCACCTGTCCGAAGTGATGGTACGGCAGTGGAGTAGGTGATGGCGAACCCTGCATCACACTGGCGTGGAATGGGCCTGAAAGCTCGGACTAGGAAGGCTTTGAGGCCGATGCTGCGGAAGTGGATGTGGAATGACCCCCTGCACTGCCACGGCGGGCTGCATGTCTGCGACCGCGTTGAGGTTGGTTCTGCAGCCTGTGGCTGGACGAACATGTGGGGGCACCCCTTCTGAAAGGGACGACAAGCAGAAGTTTTCTGGCGCTGGGCCGAAAGGCCCAAGGACTTGGCCGGAGCCCTGGAGTCCTTTAAGTGCTCCCGCGGGCTATCTGCCTTGTCATCAAAGAGGTGACGGCCATCAAAGGCGCATGCCCATGAAAGTGGCCTGGACATCCCCTGAAAAGTTGGTGGGCCTCAGACAGGCGTGACGACGAATCGCCACTGTTGTTGAAATCGCTCTGCCCAGCGAGTCTGTGGTGTCAAGTACACATCGAATGGAGTATTGTGCTGTATCCCGCCCCTCAGCAAGAGCTTGGGCAAGTCGTGTCTTCGCCTCCTCCGGACACTGGGGCAGCACGTCCACCACCGTATCGCACAGAGAGTGGGTGTAACGGCCCAAAAGGCATGCAGTATTAATGGACCACAACCCTAGACTGACAGAGGAAAACAGTTTCTCGCCAAACTGTTCCAGCCTTTTGGATTCCCGATCCGGGGGTTGGTAGGGAATGCGGTTTGGGACATGGAGGCCTGGATAAGCAGGCTCTCAGGGGTGGGATGAGTGGACAGAAAGCAGGGGTTGCCCTGAGTCGGGTGGTGGCTCCAGGCCACGTTCCGATCCACAGGGGGAACTGTGGTGGGCTTGGACCAAGTGCCCATCAGAACGTCGGTGAGGGCCTCATTAAACGGCAGCAGAGGATCCAAAGAGGTTACTGGCGGTTGAAGCACCTCGGTGAGGAGGTTAGTCCTCACGGCCGCTGCAGGAGCTCAAGGCCCAGGGCAGTGGCCGCCCTGCGCAGCACCATAAGTTGCCCCCTCCTCCATAGACACGGAGGTAGGAGAGAGAAAACCAGTGTCATGTGAAGTTTCTAGACCACTGGCATCCCCCAGCTCATCTGCCCAGTCCTGACTTAAATGGCATTGCTGTGCCAAAGGGTCCTCAGACCCCTCCCAGTCGTCCCCTTCATCCGTGTCCTGATGAACAGGCAAAAATGAAGGAGCCGGGGCATAGGTGAAAAGCTCACCAGTCGGAGACGGCGCCGAGCGGCGCCGCTCTGACGCCGAGCCCGGGCCGGGTCTGAAACTGAGGACGGCAGCGTCTGAGAATGGCACCGGAGGCGGCAATGTGGGGGCCGGCGCCAGCGGAGGAGTCGTAAGGTCAACTGGCGTCGACCGGGATCCAGGCCTGGATCCCACGGGGTCCTGCGATGCCGGGACTGAAGTCATCGGCGGCGCCGAGGCCGAAGCCGCCAGCAACACAGGGTCTCGTCGGCGGGAAGAGACTCCTCAAGGCCATGAGGAAGTCTCTGATCTGCCCCGGAGTCGCACCGAGTCCAGGGACCGGAGGGTGTGGGCCTGGATGAGACTGCGCGGACCTCACCGGAGCCGCGTGGGAGGTGCCACCCAAACCCTCGGCCGAGTCACGCGACCAGCGAGAGGAATTCGAAGAGCAACGATGTTTCTTCAACTTCTTTTTGCCATGCCTCGACTTACCCTAGTGCGAGGACTTGGATCCAGACGATCGATGATGACTGTGACTCCGCGACCGGTCCCTCGACCTCCTCCTCGACAGGGACCTTGAGCGGCGCGTAGCCAACTGCCGGAGATCGAGGAGTTTACAGGAACACTTCCGCCTAGCCTTCGACGTCAAGGTCCGGCAGTCGGGGCACGACTTGTCATCATGGTCGGCCCCTAAGCAGTAGAGACACCGGCAGTGGGGGTCGGTAACCGACATCAGTCGGTGACAGGCGTCACATGGCTTGAAACCAGGCATGCCTACTGGCACAAGGTGTCGAGTGGACTCGAAAAAGATAGACAAAAATGTCCAAAAAGTTTGTCAAAAAATGACTACGTTTACGTGCTCTTTCCGGATCTGCGCTTGCTGGAGCAGAAAAAAGAAGAACTGAAGTCAGCGAGCGAGGGCGGCATCTAAGTACTCCGGCGAGGTCATTCCGCCGATCACGACGCCGACGACGGACACGGAGCCACAGGCCGACGCCTACCGATGCGCAGGGGGTACTACTGGCGAAAAAACTTTCCGGTTCCAGTCGGACGCCTGGGGATATTTTAAGGTAAGGAATGTAAGGTAATGAATCTAACACTTGTTGTGTAATAACCAAAAGAGAGAGTAAGGGATTTTCCACAGTGTGGAGGGGAGTATTCCTGGTCCCTAGACCTAAATATGCATAAACAAAGGAAGGAGTATCACCACTGGACCAAACTGGTCCTAATGGAGTGTGGGGAAAGGGGATGTTCAAAAGAAAATTGTTCTTTTGGTAGAAGACCCCTCACTCACCAACCTGGTTGGTGACATGCTTCATCATCGGGGTCCCACCCGGACAGCCGAGTACCATCCGGGTGTGCTGCGACACCTGATTACAGTGGAGCGGGTAGATTTTTGTGAGTGTGATGTGAAAAAGTGAGTTAAAAATTGGCCAAGTATAACTTCAATGAAAAAACTTTATTCAGAAGCTACTGGACAATGTTAAAAAAACAGTCATATGATACTTGAGTTGGTTAGATTGACCGACAGTATGTATGTGGGTGCAATAAGGTCTACATTTTTCAACCTGTAGAGGAAATTCCCAGGTTTTATTCAGGACCAAGTGAAAAGAGACCTGGGCGGTATACACACGCTAAGGTGTACCCAACCCTCGGCCCCTGTGGCCTAACTGCTACTTACAGTCAGGTGACCTTGCGTCCAGACTTTGGAGTAAGGAAAAATAAAACCTATGGAAACAAAAGTACAATCACAAACATTCAAATACATGCCTGTAACATGGTTTCTCAGTGGTCAGGTGCTCCATGCTTTCCCCATCATTTGTGTAGCTTGAGCGTATATAATGCATACTATAGTGGTGGTGGCTAACATGCTAGCAAATGCCAGCAGAGTGCTCTTAGTATGCACTAACGTTATCATGTGAGGTGCTCGAATGCGCCTTAAGGCAATCCTGTAATGCAACATTGTACAGGAAAGGAAGAAATCATACTATGGGTTCTTATACACTGCAGTGTCATTCACTCGGTATCAATTGCGCCGGTGAGTATACAGTTAATGTACCACTTACATACACTTTAAAATAGTGGTTATTAACACTCACAACTCATTGGTGAGCTCAATGCATGCATTACATCTGATCAGAAAATTGGCAGTTAAGGTAGCGATAGCTTGCGGAGGATAATAATGGGAAGGGTAATGCTTACTCGATAATCGAGTGGATTAGGCCCCATAGGAAAATGGGTCAGGCATGTACATCCGATTATTAGGGTGTCTTTCATAGATTCACATGCTTGAATATTCCCTGTCGTCGGAGTGGGAGCCCCACGGTAAATAAAATAGCAATAACATACTCATAATATGTATATGTATAAACATAACACATGAAATACACATTAGAAAAAAGGTAGTAAATGCCTAGACATTCCTCCACATAGGAATACATGAAGAGAGAACAAGACACTTTTAGTTTATTCCTGTCATTATGTTGGTCCAAACTGTAGCCAATCAGGCGCCAGCAGCCCTCCAGAACCTTCTCCTCAGAGCTCAGTACCTTAGATTTTCTACCGCACGTCGTGTGAAAGGGAGTCTCCCTGAGCTCTGCTCAGTTTCTCTTCTACTTCAGGTTTTCCTGTGTTTTCAGCATGTCTTCTAGTAAGAAGTCTCTCTTTAGACCTTGCTCTGCTTGTGGAAAGCTGCGCCTTTATTCAGAAGATCCTTACAGTAAGTGTATTTACTATCTTTACCCCGACCATGATGTGGGTAAATGTAAGTTCTTTAGAACTTTTTCCACAAAGACTCTAAAAGATAGGGAAGTCCGTCTTCTACTGTGGCTTCGGAGACTTAAGGACAAGGATAATATACTTTCTGATGCCGAAAGTCTCATTTCTGGTCGTTCCCAAGCAGCTTCTAAACATGGTAGTGTGCAGGAGTTGCCTTCTTCATTCCTTAACAAGAAGAAGATGTCTCTCTCTCTGGCCCCTGCGGTGTCTTCACCTCTACCTGCTACGTCCACGCCCACGAGACCTGGCTCTCAGGCATCTTCTGCATCTTTCACTCATGTTTCTGTTAAAAAACATGTTTCATAATCGACGGGAGCGTCGACGGTCGTCCCGACGACGAAATCTGCCGTCTCCGGCTCGTCGACGAAGGCAATGACGACGACGTCTCCATCAGGATTGCCGACGACTGTTTCGTCGACGTCATCGTCGTCGACAAAGGTAACTCTCAGTTTCAAGACTGTACCATCTGTTATTCCTATTGCTTCGTTGTCGTTGAAGAAGAAGCCTCCATCGTCGACGACCAAAACTTCGTCGACAAAGAGTGTTAAAAGATCAACTCCGTCGACGACAGCCCCGTCGACGACTGCCCCGTCGACGACCACCCCGTCGACAACTGCCCGTCGACGGTCGCCCCGTCGACGGTTGCTCCGTCGATGAAAAATAAGTCATCCTCGTCGTCGACTCCGTGGACGTAAGCTCCGTGGACGGCTCCATTGCCATCGATGACAGAACAATCGACGATGGATTCTTCTAGTGTGGTTCCAGCAACTCCATCATCGTCGTCAGTTCCACCGACGACTTCTTCTGCGTTTGCCTCTCTGCCTTTGCTGCCACTTTCGTCCACGGGATCTGCCACTGTCGACACGCTTCACCAACGCCGCAAAGTGCCTATTGACCAAAGTTCCATCTCCAGTGATCCACAACCTCAATCACCTTTGTTTGCCACGGATTCGGATCAGGATTCTGAGGAAGAAGTGCACAAATCTTTTAGGGCAGCACGTAGTCCATCTGATTTGGTCATCAAGGGCCAGGACTATAGCAATGATGATGAGGACCAATATTACCAGCAAGAGGAAACTACAGTTCAAGTTCCTACTGCGACTGTACCTTTGTCGCTTATATCTAATCTCCAGCATATGTTGGACGATTATAATAGGCGTTTCCCGCCTTCTCCACAAGTACCTACGGTTCCTTCTGTTTTAACGCCTGTTCCAATGCCTGCTGTGGCTCCTCTGCCGCCCCAACCAACCTCTGCTCCTTAGATACAAACGTCAGTTCGGATACACACAACTGTGTATGACGACGATGAAGGTGACGTTACTCCGGACCGCGAACATGGTGAGGTTCGAGATGATGATGATGAGGATATGGCGGAGTGGGACAATTATCAAGTTCAGACACCATCTCCCTCTCCGGTAACGCCAGGTGATTCTCCCCAGGTAGAGATATTGCAAGTTTCCATCAGCTGATGGATAGGGCGGCTCAACGTTTTAAATTGCCAAGAGTACAGAGGGAAGAGGATTGCTTCCTCTATGATTTCAAAAACCAACCGTTTAAGCAAGTCCATACTGTGCCTATTATTGACTTTATCTGGGCTGAGGGGGTGAAGTTGATGCAAACCCCAAATTCGCTGCCGGCACAGAGGCCCCGGTTGGAGAAGAAATATAAGGCGCCTGTTGGTAGTCCAGCGTGCCTTATTGGACAGCCGAAACCAGATTCGGTGGTTACGCAGGCAGCTCAGCACCGTTCTCTGAATCCTGCGTCTACTGTGACTGCTCCACCAGATCGCGATGGTCGTTGTCTGGGTGCGATAGGCCGAAAATTTTCAACAATGGCCTCCACCACAGTGAGAGCAGCCAATGCTTTGGCTATTTTGGGGCGGTACGACCGCCAAATGTGGGCAGACATGACGGCTTTCGTGGCTTTAGTTCCAGACGCTTCAAAGGCAGAAGCTTTGCAACTTCTCCAATAAGGTGAGAGAACTTTGGAGGAGATTATTGACTGTGCCGTTGATATTGCCTGTACAGGTATCCGACAGCTCGCTGGAGCGGCTGTTCTACGCACACAAGGTTGGTTATGCTCCACAACCTTTCGACAGGAGGTGCAGGCAAAAATACTGGATATGCCGTATGATGGCGAGTCACTTTTTGGGGCACATGTCGATGAGGCATTACAATCTATCAAAAAAGATACTGACACTGCCCGCTCTTTAGGAAATTTACAACTTCGGAAGCAGCCTTTTCGTGGTGCACGTGGACGAGGCACCTCTTCAAATTTTCGAGGAGGAAGCAACCAATATCGTTCCTACAACCAAGGCAACCAACGCTATTCCAATAACCAACAGCAGTCTTTCCGTCAGCAGTCTTCTAAAACCTATAGGGGGAAATCTTTGTACAGAGGATCTGCTCCCAAGAGACAATGACTTGCCTTTGCCCCAAAGAGTTGGAGGTCGAATCTCCCTGTTTTGTTCTCTATGGTCCTCCATCACTTGGGACCGTTGGGTTCTGGACATTGTAGAGAAAGGCCATGCTCTACAATTCATCAAACTTCCTCCTCCTACTCCACCTTCCGGCCAACCTCCAGCCCACATCCAGGAACTACTCCATCAAGTTCGCCTTATGATACAGAAGGGGGCAGTCGAGGTGGTGCCCAAGTCTCAAAGGGGGAAGGGATTTTATTCCAGTTTTTTCCTTATCATTAAGAAAAACTGATATTGGCGGCCAATATTGGACTTGCGAGCACTCAACAAGTATCTCAAGTGCCAGTCTTTCCGCATGCTAACGTTGTCAGAGATCTTATGCTTGCTCTTAATGGGAGATTTCATGGCAACTTTCGATCTCCAAGACGCCTATTTCCATGTCCCTATTCTTCCGCGACATCGGAAGTACTTGCGTTTCCGCGTGGGAAGGAAGGATTTCCAGTTCAAGGTTCTGCCTTTCGACCTACGCTCCGCCCTTCGCGTCTTTACAAAGGTGCTAGCTCCTGTGGTCGCATATCTGCATCTCCAGGGTGTCCAAATCTTTCCATACCTGGACGAGTGTCTCTAAAATCACAGTCTCGCACGCAGCTGCTTCAGGACACACGCCTTTGTCAGGAGGTCTTTCGCTCTCTTGGACTTTCCATCAACACCGAAAAGTCCCAGTTACATCCAGATCTCTGCAAGAATTTTCTGGGGGCCACGTTGGATACAACTCTTGCAAAAGCTTTTGTGTCTCAGGAGCGTCAACAAAAGATACTTCAACTGGTGTCTCTTCTACGGACAAAACAGTCCGTTTCAGTCCGACTATTAAAGTAATTTCTAGGGATGGCATCATCGCACATTGAGCTGATCCCAAATTGCAGACTACAGACACGGCCCATTCAAGAAGAACTGGATGGGCAATGGCGTCAGATCACTAGTTCCTTCAATGACATGGTCTGTGTCACCGCTTGCATGAGGGCGGCTCTCAAATCGTGGACGCAGCCATCCAATCTGTTAGCAGGGACTTCGTTCCTCTCCATCACTCCGGAACTTACTCTGACGACAGATGCATTGTTGGAAGGATGGGGTGCACACCTTCAAGGTCTGTCCATAAAGGGCAAGTGGACTCTGCCTCAGAGGGCCTGGCATATCAACAGGCTGGAGTTGATGGCTATTTTTCTAGCGCTCAAGTCATTTCATCCAGTGCTTCAAGGAGAGTCAGTCCTTATTCAAACGGACAACTCAACCAGCATGCATTATATAAACAAGCAAGGCGGAACAAAATCTCCACTCTTGTCTCAACTGGCGCAATCGATCTGGGACTGGGCTCTGAGTCACCACATCACTCTCACTGCTGTGCATCTTCCAGGTGTCTGCAACATCCTGGCGGATTCCCTCATTAGGTCCACGTCATCGACCCACGAATGGGAGTTACATCAACCAACACTCGAGTTGATTTTTCGGCAATGGGGTCGTCCATCGATGGATCTCTGTGCCACACCGGAGAACCGGAAATGCCCATCTTACGCAAGCTGGCATCCCCACCAAGGGTCACAGGGCAATGCCCTTTTGATCAATTGGTGCAATCTGTTTGCTTACGCTTTTCCTCCGATCTTCAATAACTTCCCAAATTGCTACTGTTAAATAAGCTGCTCGTCAGTCTGTGCAAGGCGAGGCGTCTATTGTGAAAGTCTTCACCGATGAGGCCACTAAAAAAGCTGATCTGTCCCCTGATTCAGAAGTCACTTTAAATGTGTACCAGATTGCCGATCCCTTCATGCCTAGCTTACAGGGTCTTGCTGATTTACAGAAATGAGCGCCCAATATTGAAAATAGAATGCTTGGTTAAAACAGGACTGTGAAAAGGACTCGGATGGAGCATGAAGAGACATGTGAGAAATGGTGTTTTCTCCAAAAGAACAAGTGTCAAACTTTGCCCGGTCATACAATGGTGTTGCGCACATTAGCAGAGACAGTATGATCTGTCCAACACATATTCACTTGTTTGTTTCCTCCTTCCCTTCTATTGGCCAAGAGTATTGCCGTTCCTGTGTAGCTTGCAAAGGTCCCAATGTTGGGATGGGCAACAAAACCACCCTCCTGTCTGCCTACATCCATAGGGGCCCTTTGTCTACATCTAAATCTATTTCATTTAAATGTTGCTATGTTACATTTTGATGCCAGTATGCATCTTTTCCAGATGGATTGATGCCTACCCATGTGACCGAGCTGATGCAATGACTGAAGCCATGAAACTTGGGACAAGAATGTCCTCTGCATGGCATATGGACATGCAACTCTTTCCTAATTGCCAAAATCCTTCTGTGTCTTGTATCCTGACCTTTATTATTGCCCTGGTGTCCCATTGATCTAACATGTGCACAGAAACCTAGGCATGTCCCTGACAAAGCACAGTACTTGATCTGACCTGTGGCCTAGACAGAGGACCAGTGTTCATGTCTTGGGTTTATACATAAAGAGGTGGTGGCAGCACCCATGTTATGTGATCTTACAGTTGACCTGACACTTTTTATCTGTCAGTGAGAGTGTGGCCCACTGGCCCCTCTTGTGTAAATTTGCACTGTTATGTGAAATCCAGAACCTTGTGCTGACATCCTGTGTATGTCGACTGGGTGTAGTGTATGTGTGCAGTACGTGTGGAACTAGGACTGTGTGTGTAGGGGTCCTGAAGTTATAAAGCCAGTGGTATCAATTTTCAATGCCTTTGGTTTGACACAGCACAAGATGGAGGATGGGGACAATTTCCCTAAACATTGTAAGTGTTCTGCCTGCATTACTGTGGCTGAAGGATGGATATCCAGACACTGAGGTGAGGAGTATACTGAAAGGGTACCTTTAGAAATTGGATGAAGAAATTGTAGGAGCTGCTGATTAGTTCTTCCCGAGCAAAGCCACTTGGTTACTGGTTGGAATGAGGTTGAGTGCAGTTTCTGTGGTTCGAGGTGAGATTGTTTGTAGGTCTGGTTTGCCCTTTTGTCTATCCCTGATTATTGCTTCCAAAACAGAGAAGCTCGGTGCAGAAACCCCACACTCCATTATGCTCTTGTTATGGGCTTCCCCGCTTAGAGAAAGCGCAGAGGCCGCAGAGGATCTCCAAGTTTCTCACCCAGTCTCAATTAAGAACTGTACCCAAAAGGCTGCTTAGGTCTGTTTATTACCCTGGCCTCTGCTGTGATCAGTGATTTGGTGCTACCACCACCAACTTTTTACAGTGGGAGAGCTGAAAGGCCTAGGAAAGTTTCAAATGCAAGAGCAACATTACCATCTACAGCAGCTTGAGGTGGTAGGGGAAGAACAATAGTTACTTACCTGTAAACAGGTGGTCCTTCAGTATTGGTGTCTTTCATAGATTCACATGCCTGAATCATTCCCCGTCGTCGGAGTGGGAGTCCCACGGTATATATAAAAGCAATAAAATGCCATAATACATATAGCAAATATCAGAAATACCCAACCAGGAAGTAAAGTAGCACTAGCTACAGTAGAAAAAGCCTTCACAATCGTGACTATCCTAGTCATTATGTATTAGTCCAAACTGCAGCCAATCAGGCGACAGCACCCACCAGAATGTTCTCCCCAGAGGCTCAGGCTCTCAGATTTTCTCGCACAGGAGTGAAACCCCATAATGCCTGAGTGAGTCTCTGGGGGGAGGCGGGCGGGTTGCATGTGAATCTATGAAAGACACCAATACTGGAGAACCACCTGTTTACAGGTAAGTAACTATTGTTCTTCTCCAGTATTAGGGGTGTCTTTCATAGATTCACACGCCTGAATCATAATAGTAAGCAGTACTCGTAGCATAACGCTCGTAGACGTCAGAGTATCCAATATTTATACATAAATGTATACATAAATATACACAGTATAAATGAATAATAATAAACATCAACATCTGAAAACGTCTAAAGAGCAGAGAGGAGGAGGTGGAAAACAGAAGCTCACCTTATTTGAAAAGATTGCGCAGCACTGCTCTTCCAACCGAAGCATCTGCGTCGTCTGCTGAATCTAGACAGTAGTGTCTAGTAAAGGTGTGTCTGCTAGACCATGTAGCAGCTCTGCAGATCTGTCGAAGAGGCACACCAGCAAAAAGGGCAGTGGAAGAGCTAACCGCCCTTGTAGAATGTGCTCTTGGCAAGGCCTGTAAGGGTCTACCGGCCTGCTGATGACAAAGTCCAATTGTAGAGGAGACCCATCTAGCAATGGTCTGTTTTGAAACTGCACAGCCCTGGCGCTGCCGCCCATAGGCCACGAACAGTTTGTCTGTCTTGCGGATGGCAGAGGTTCTTGAAAGGTAAAACTTAAGACATCTTTTAATGTCTAACGAATGTAGTGCTCTTTCAGCTGGAGACTGTGGTGCTGGAAAGAAAGTCTTGAGGACAATCGGCTCATTCAGATGAAAATCCAAAGGCACTTTTGGCATGTACATTGGATTAGTACGCAGTACTACCGAGCCCGTAGTGAATTGGATGAAAGGCGCTTTAGATGTAAATGCCTGAATATCGCTAACCCTTCTAGCAGATGTTAAGGCTAGTAACAATGATACTTTCCATGTCAAAAATTTCAGGTCCACCTTATGGATCGGCTCGAAAGGGTGACGCATGAGCTGAGTTAGTACGACATTCAGATGCCATGCAGGAGGAGGTTTCCGTACAGGCGGAAACATACGAAACAATCCTTTGAAAAATTGTTGTATGATCCGCACAGAAAACCAAGAATTTGATCCATCTTGACGAAATCTAGAAATGGCAGCCAGGAAGACTTTAAGAGTAGAATGTGCCAAACCCAATCTGGCTAAATGCAAAAAGAAAGGAAGGATTTGCTCTGGTTTGGCATGAATGGGACGAAGACCATTAGATTGGCACCATGCACAGAAACGCCTCCACTTAAGTTTGTAAGTCTTGATCGTGGATGGAGCTCTGGCCTTCGCCAGTACCTCCTGGCAATCCTGTGGAATGTTTAAGTGTGCAAATTCCATGTGCTGAGGAGCCAAGCTGACAATTTCAGCGAGTTCGGGTCCGGATAGTACACCCTGCCTTTCTGGGTGGGAAGAAGATTCGGAATGCGAGGAAGTTGGATAGGGTTGCATTCCGAGAGAAGGAGTAGCTCGGTGAACCAGTATTGCCGGGGCCATCGTGGGGCAATCAGTATCAACCGGCATGGCTGCTTCTTCATCTTCTTGATGACTTTCGGGATCAGAGGTATCGGTGGAAAAGCGTATGCGAATATTTGATTCCAATTCAGCGAAAGGGCATCCCCGCATGAGTCCTTGTGGGGAACCCAACTTGCAAAGTATGGGCATTTCCGGTTCAGGTGTGTCGCAAACAAGTCCAGATCCGGATGCGCCCATATCTGAAAGATGCGGTCTAGAGATGGTTGATGTAATTCCCACTAGTGAGTGCAGCCCGTGGACCTGCTGAGAGAGTCCGCTAACACATTTGCGATTCCCGGGACATGGACCGCTGACAGATGGATATTGTGAGTCAGGGCCCAACTCCAAATCTCTTGTGCTTGCTGCGACAACCGGGCTGATCTCGTGCCTCCCTGCTTGTTTAGATAATGCATGCAGGTGGTGTTGTCTGTCCGAATCAAAACTGTGGCGCTTTCTAGGGTCGCTTGAAAGGACTTCAGGGCTAGAAAGATGGCTTGCAATTCTAGCCTGTTTATGTACCATCTCATTTGGATCTTGTTCCATTTTCCGCTGACCGTCATGCCTTGTAGGTGTGCACCCCAGCCTGTCATCGAAGCGTCCGTCGTTACTATGAACCTGGGCACTTCCGTGAGGAAAGAGCATCCCACTTGTATGTTGGATCCTTGACTCCACCACTGTATCGCTTCTCGCATTCGAGGCGTTATGTGGATGATATCCTCGAAGGTTCCCGATACCTGGATCCACATGCGACTGAGCTCCTCTTGCAAGGGCCTCATCCGAAGACGACAGTTGGGGGTGAGAAGAATACAGGAAGAAATCATCCCGATGACAGACTTGAACATGCGCACTGAAACGCACCTTTTTAATAACAGTGCCGCAGCCAACCGTTGTATCTTTTCCTGCCTTTCCTTTGAGATAAATACTTGGGCGAGCTTGGTGTCTAGTGTCGCTCCCAAGAAAGTCTTTCTCCTTGCTGGCGTGAGGTGCGATTTCTCGAAGTTCACTGAGAAACCCAGGCTTTGCATCAGTGACAGAGTTGTTTGAATGTGAGCTTGCACCATGTCGAAAGAACTGGCCTTGATAAGGCAATCGTCTAGATATGGATATATCTGTATCGATTGCAACCAAAGATGGGCTGCCACCGGGGCCAGTATCTTCGTAAACACTCTGGGGGCTGAGCGCAGTCCAAATGGAAGAACTTTGAACTGGAAGTCCCTGCCAGCCACTCTGAACCTTAGAAACTTCCGGTGCCTGGGAAAAATTGGTACGTGGAAGTATGAATCCTGAAGGTCGAGTGTTGCCATATACTCTCCCGCCGAAAGAAATTGGAGGATTTCTTGAAGTGTCAGCATCCTGAATGACAGCTTTTTGAAGAATTTGTTTAGGGCACGCAGGTCGAGGATGGGACGCCATTCCCCCGACTTCTTGCGAATAAGGAAAAATCTTGAGTAGAAGCCTTTTCCTTTCTGATGATGAGGTACCCTTTCTATTGCTCCCTTCCGAATCATAGTGTTGATCTGGGCAAACAGTTCCTTGAGGTGCGCTGGAGGCAGTCCTCTTGGGGGGCATTTTGGGGGAGTTTTTACGAATTCCAAAATGTGACCTCTGGCTACCACATCCAGAACCCATTTGTCTGTGGTAATTTTGGACCAATTCAAGTAATTTTGGGATATTTTTCCTCCAATTTGGTTCGGGTTGGGACAAAGTGGTGGCAGGATGCGTTCCTCACTTCTTATTGTCTCTTCCTCGATAGTTAGATTTTCCTCGAGGCTGAGAGAAATTTCCCTTTCTCTGTCCGTAAGTCTGTTGCCGATATGGCTGGAATCTTTGGTTTCCCTGGGCGGAAGTATAGGAACGCTGTTGGTTATAGCCTCCTCTATTTGAAAAATTCCCTCTTCCTCTTGCTCCACGAAAGTAAGACTTCCGGTATTGTAGGGTGCTCAGCGAACGTGCTGTCTCAGTATCCTTTTTGATGGCCTCTAGAGCATCGTCAACATGCTTTCCAAATAAGTATTCTCCATCAAATGCCATGTCTATTATTCTTGTTTGGACCTCCTGCCGAAAGGATGTTGCCTTCAACCATCCTTGCCTCCTGAGAACAGCTGCACCCGCTAGTTGACGAAATCCTGTGGCAGCAACGTCCACTGCAGCATCAATCATCTCAGACGAGACGCACTCTCCTTCCTGAAGGATCTTCTTCACTTCAGCTCTATCTGGCTTGGGAAGTTTGTCACCATACGGCGAGATGTCCGACCACATCTGCCTATCGTATCTCCCCAATATGGCTAGGGAGTTTGCGGCCCTAATGGTCGTGGCTGCAATAGTAGAAACTTTCTTCCCGATAGAATCTAGGCGTATTCCGTCCTTGTCTGGTGGAACAGAGACCTGAGATGTTGGGTTAGAAGACCTCTTTTGTGCTGCCTGCGCTACCACAGAGTCTGCTTTAGCTTGTCCAATAAGGCACGCTGGAGATGAATTTGGCGCCCCATATTTCTTGTCTACTCTCGGGAGCACTGCTGGCAAAGACTTGGCTTGGACATGATCTTTAGTCCTTCCTTCCAGATGAATTCTATGATTGGTATGGTCCAACTCTGTTTTTGTGGTGTAGATTTGAAATCATACAAGAAGCAGTCTTCTTGTTTTGACTCCATGGTTATCATGAACCTCTTTGTTGCTCTATCCATGATCTTGTGGAATGAGGCAATGTCCACAGGTGGTGACTCAGATGTAGTAGGTTCTGCCGGAGAGGGCGTGTTTGCATTATAATCTTCATACTCCGACGATTCTGACCTATTGTCCAATTCTCCTTCTTCTTGCTCCTCATGATCTGAGAACTCTTCATCTCCTGTTTGAGGAGCTATGACTTGCGACGCAGATAATGCTGGACGTCCTTCCTCCACCATCACAGAAACCACTGGCTGTGTCTGCTTAGAAAGCGGTGTCGCTGTTTTAGGTCTTGGCGTAGATACCTGAGATTCACCTGACTCTGAAGGTGGGAAACGCCTATAATAGTCACTGAGCATATACTGTAGATTGCGAAACAATTCCTCAGGCATCTGCATGCCGGGAGTAGACCTGTCCTCATGTGACGTAGGCTCTGTTTCATCCATTTCTTCCTCCATATCATCTTGAACCTTAATTCGGAGGTCAGATGGACTTCTGGCTGCTCCAAAGTTTTCATCCTCATAGGATCCTTCCTCATCGGAATCCAAAAGTTTCTCTGGCACTACTAGCGTAGAAGGAATCGCCTCAGTAGTAGCCCTTTTCTTCAACAGCGTAGCTGTAGTTGCAGGTGATGGTAACGGAATCCTTGATGTCTGTGCTGACCAGACTTGTAAGGTAGTGCAGCTTGATAGAGGCGGCGTCGATGGGATCTCCGTTTGTTGTAGAATCGGTTGCTTCGTCGACGGTACTATCGTCGACGGGGCCGTCGTCGAGGTCGTCGACGGTAACTTCGTTGACGTGGTTTTCATCGTCGACGAGGATTTCTTCGTCGACGAGGTCGTCGACGGTAACATCGTCGACGGGGACGCCGTCGAGGTCGTCGACGGTAGCTTCGTCGACGTGGACTTCGTCGTCAATGTGGATTTCATCGTCGACGGGAACATCGTCGGCAAGAGCTTCGTCGCCGGTACAATTTTCGTCGTCGACGGGGAGCCAACCGTCGATATCATAATCGTAGACGAGGAACTCGTCGACGGTACCTTAGCCGTCGTCGACGGGACAATTGTCGACGACGAGATAGGCCTGATCTGTACATGAACCAGCGTAGGCGATGAGGCCGAACACATGACAAGAGTCGGCTTTGGAGAGGAGAAAGTCATAGTGCAGGTGGTAGACGTGGCCACATGAGAGGAGACACAGTCCTTTTTTGACGTTGAAATTGTCAAAGGTGGCAACTGAGGAGGCACAGATTTTGAAGATTTCTTGGGAACTGCAGATTCCCCAGACTTCTTAGAGGGCGTACTATCCACCTTAGTAGGTGGAAGAGTCTTTTTTGAATCACTAGGCCCAGGAGTATCCAGAGAGGATTGGGCCTTCTTCGCCACCTTCGCCCTAGGAGATGAAACTTCAGTTTCAGCCTTCCTCTTAGTAGAAAGAAATGAAGAACCAGAGGCAATGCTTCCTAACTCAGACAAAGGGTCCTCCTTGTCCTTGAGCCTGTTAAGCCACAACAGCAGTCGTCCTTCTCTATCCCTGATGGTCTTAGGGGGGAAGGTCCGGCAGATCTTGCACTCCTTTGCCTTATGGTCAGGATAAAGGCAATACAAACATTTTTTGTGGGGATCTTCTTTGAATAGTCTTTGCTTCCCACAAGAATCACAGGCCCTGAACAGGGATTTTGAAGAAGACATCTGTAAACTTGAAGAAATTAACTGATCTAGAAGAAAAACTGAGCAGAGCTCAGGGAGACTCCCTTCACACGACGTGCGGTAGAAAATCTGAGAGCCTGAGCCTCTGGGGAGAACATTCTGGTGGGTGCTGTCGCCTGATTGGCTGCAGTTTGGACTAATACATAATGACTAGGATAGTCACGATTGTGAAGGCTTTTTCTACTGTAGCTAGTGCTATTTTACTTCCTGGTTGGGTATTTCTGATATTTGCTATATGTATTATGGCATTTTATTGCTTTTATATATACCGTGGAACTCCCACTCCGACGACGGGGAATGATTCAGGCATGTGAATCTATGAAAGACACCCCTAATACTGGAGAAATACTTGAGACGTGATATGTCTGCACTGACCCAAAGTAGATTTCAACTGTCTTGCTGTGTTCTCCGTCTGCACTGCCCCTAGGTGGGAGGCATCTGCCTTTTTGTGCAATCAGTCTGCACCGACTCATAAGTGGACCCCAACTGCCAAAGACACATGATCACCGCACCAAGGCCCACCAAACAGCAGTCATCTGTTCCCCTTGGAGGCAGACACCTGATCTCCCTTGCAACTGCTGTGGAAATAACGCATATTTATAACGCAGGCCTCTGCCTGCAGTCAGCACCAAGCTGCTGCAACGTGAGAGCACGTGAGGCTGCTTCTGCCCACTACAACCACAAGGACAATAACAAATGGAACATAATTAGGCTGTCCTGTTTTCAGTTTCTATTTTTGGTAAATTCTGGTGGGGTTTTTTCAGTGTTTTCAATATCTTAAAAAACAGTTGTTATCAGTGGTTACACATTTTCACGCCACTAAAAACAACAGAAAAAGTGTTTTTCCGGTGTTTATGGAACGTTTTGCTTTCATCATTGCTTGCTTTCTGCACTGAAAGAACATGGTATATAGACAGTGTACGTATAGTGTATATGAGGTCCAAAGAGATTTTTGCAAATTAATCTTATTGTAGCACACCATATAATACTTCTTCCATGAGTCTTTGGTCATGTGCGCTTGCGCTTTCCTTCCTATGTAAACTTCTGAGAAAAGGTCCTCGCAGCATTCATAGCCACTTGGGCTGAGAACCGTCAGCTAAGGGGCACATTTGCGATGACTCTTTCTTTGATGCCACATAAAGCACGAAATGATAGTGCACCAGAATGGACTAAAAAGTCAATAGCATCCCTCATTAATTCTGAAGATTGTAAAGATGCTTTCAGCAGACCATCTAAGAAGTGGCAAGGATCTCCTACAGGGAATCATTTCAGCTTGGGTATCAATTTTGACAAGTCATCACACACATTTTTTATTTACGTAGCTGAATCACTACAAATACAAACAAAATCACTCCAATCTTTGTTGAACTTGGAAAGAACCTTTTTTGCAGAGCATAACAAGTGACACTGCGTTCCATATTTTCAGAAGTCTGGTGTCACGTTTTCACCACTATCCCAGATGCTTGGTGATATATATACTTGTCACTATACATTGCATTTAATGTTTAAAACCTGAGGTGTTGGCAATTACCCTACTATCAATACTGACCCACTAGAAACTATGGTCTGATATATTAAGGGTTTTTACCCATTCTCTGTGGGCAAATGTGATGACACATATTAGGATTTTTTTTTATGAAACTAGCCATTTTACCTATCAGTGAAAGAATCAAATGCAGCCAAAATATCAAATGTGAGTTTGATATGTCCTGATTCTCTACAGTTTATATAATAATTAAACTAAACGTGAAACTAAACCCTGCATCTTTAGACCAAAGGCCATAAAACTGAAAAAAGTAAAAGGAAGAAAAAACAATATTTTTGTGGCATCATTAAAGAACAAAACTCAAGCAGAATAATGTTAGCCAGTCTTTCTTACTGCTAGCTTGTCAAACAAAGTTACATTTTATTGACTCCTTCAGTAAGAACAAAATGACTCTTTCACTTTCTTTTTCCTTTCTTTGAACGGCATTTAGTGTGTGGTTGTGCAGGTGTTTTTTCAGTGTTTATATGTTTTCACCGGTGAGGGCTATTTTTCTTTCAGTGGGGTTTTATCCGTTAAAATAGGTTTAAACCTAAAACCCCACAGACTAAACATAATTCACATTTGAACTTCTGGGGAACATAGTCTGCACAAGCTTAATTCCTGTCTATGTGAAAGATTACTGGCGGGCTAAAATAAAAAGGGTTAACAGGGTGGTAGGCAGCATGGAGAGAAGGGGAAGTGTTGTGCCCGCAGGGGAATCAGGGCTATCACCCAGAATTTACTAATTGGATTGTGTAATATTTAGAACTGCAGTGTAATTATGAGTACTTTATTTGTCCAAGAGACAAGCAATGGGCTGAACATCAAATGATTGTGTCTGTTAGTTGATTGTAAAGTTGCTTAGAAGCCAGCAACCGTGGCACGGTTATTCATTCCTTCTATTAGGTTCGGTAAGGTTGCCATGGAATTTTTAAAGTCACATGGAACCCTTATATGCCATTGGAAATGTTCACCTTTGTGTGACTTGTAGTGAGACAGGGCTTAAATGGCCAATTCTGTAACTTTGACAGGCTGGTCAATTTGAGCCAACTCAGTAACCCCTTTAAAAGAATGATAGATAACTGCATGGTATTAGCTAATTAGCAGTTACCTAGTCTTGATGTTGCCAGTTCATGCTCAGCCCAGTGTGTTACTATGTTCAACCACATCTGAGCGCGTGGGCCTTTGGGGGATTTCTAAGTGGTTGCTGTGCACCTTTAGGCCAAAGACTAGATCTAAGAATCAACAAATTATTTGAGTTTTGAGGTTATACTCACAGGCCACAGCAAGTCTTGTCATGCTCACCTCATACAGGAACCATGGAAGTATTTTCTGTATACGCTGGGCCACCATGCACAATATTAGGAGGGGGGGGGGGATAGCGGGGACGTAGAAAAGTATTTTTGATCATTATTTTTAAATATCAGTGGAAAGTTGCAACTTTGCAAGGTTTTTCATCTTGTCCCACTTGCATGAAAATCACGAGTATTGCGACAATTTATGAAAAAGTGGTTGTCTGCTGCGCATTCCCAGTGTTCATAGAAAAGCTTGGCAAACGGTTATCTTGCAGAGAAAAATTCTGGCGAAATAAACTTTGCAAACCTCTGCACAATGTGTGACTTGGCCTAGATTTTATTTTACCACTTCTTAAATACCGAATTTTACTGATTCGGTATTTAAGAAGTGGTAAAATAGAGGGGGGGGGGGGGGGGATGTAGGTATTACAGAATCGGTAAATACCGAATCGTTAAGATTCGGTTTTTACCGATTCTGTAAATACCGATTCGGTAATGCCCATTGATTCCTATGGGCATTGAAGCCCATAGGAATCAATGGGCATTACCGAATCAGTATTTACCGATTCGGTAAATACCGAATCCAGCAAGGGTGCAGGGGGTGTCACTTTGACACCCTCTAGCACCCCAAATATAGGCATGTGTGCCATGTGGCACACATACATGCCCTAAGGGCATGTCTGTGTGTCACATGGCACAGGTGTGCATGCACAGATGTGCATGCACACCTGAATTCGGTATTTTACCACACAATAGGATTGTGTGGTAAAATACCGACTCTTAAGGGCCTGTGGCACTCTTAGGAGTGCCACCTACATGTGGATTTACCGATTCGGTAAATATACCGATTCAGTATTTTACAGAATCGGTATATTTACCGAATCGGTAAAATTACCGATTCTTAAAATAACATGCCCCTACATCGGAAAACCCTAATACCGGTCGGAAACGGTAAAAATCGGCCGTTTCCGACCGGTATTAGGGCTCCTACATCTAGTTTGTGGTACAATGGAAAGTTCTGTTTTATGCTCATTATACAGAAATTCTGATAGGGTTTTATGGGGTAACGTCCTGGGCTGGACATTCTGAAATCATACAGAGTATCTGAAAGGACTTTCCAGGGTACATAGGAACACTGGCCCATACTCACACAATACAGATTATCTGGCAAGGTTTTGGACTGTACTCACATCATACAGAATGTCTGTCCAACCCTCCATGGTGATGCACTGGAAGACGGTCAGCACTGCAAACAGGATATTGTCAAACTGAGTGATCCCGTAATTCGGTCCGTCCCAGTACCTCCTGCAGATGGTCCCATTTGGGCACAGACGAGATGGCAGTTCTGTTCCACAGGGCACTTCCACCTTGATTTCGTCTGCAACAAACCACAGCAGTATGTGTTTTTGGTAACCATCATGAAAGACAACAAAACTGTTGACAGGATTTTAATTGCACATGCCCACAAAATCTCACTATGGTAGCGATGCTTCCTCAAATTGAACTTGTTCTATTTATGATTCACTTTTTTCTGAAATATGGTTTTCAGCATAGAAGCTGAGGGCTGTACTGATCCTGGGTTAAAAAACAAACTGGAAGCAACCAAACTCGCAAATAAATTCAATTCATTAGCATTTCTATTAAAAAAAACACTGTTATACTTTTGCGTTATTCTGCGTTCTTTATAGCTAGTTAACCTTAAAAATAGCCATTTAGGCAGTTAGAGCTCTTGGAAGACGCATCTCTTGTGAACAAGAAAGCGAATTCTCAGTCATTCAGTCTGAAGCGGGTTCTAAATTTCATTCTCAAACCAAATCGTAATTTCCCATTTCTTTTCCAGAGTGAAAGAAGGATAAGTTACCTACCTGTAAACCTAGTTCTCTTCCAGGGGTATCCTCATCAAAGTCATAAGCACTGAATATTCCCGCCCATGTGCGGGGACCCCGGGAATAATAAAAAATTATATATGGAAACCATATATGTACAGCTATATATATATATATATATATACAGTAGTACAGTAGTCCCTCAGTGTTTCTTGCCGCCATCTTGGAGTGCATGCCTCTGTGTTACTCACTGCCATGGTTGTGGTTTGTGGCAATTTTAGTTCTTGTGAGTGCACTTGCATGCTTTGTTGTACTACGTTAGTCCCTCTTCGCTGAAGATCACACAGGCGGAGCCCAAAATCTGCTTTTAAAATGAACCATGAAATCTTGGTTTCCTTACACACCGAACAGCATCTGAAGAAGTCAGTTAGACGAAACGCGTCATGCTGGGTGGATCAAAAGGACTACAATACCCTTGTGTGCTCCAAACTTGTGTTACCTATTTCACGTGCATGCCACTTGCACGAAGGAAGCACCCATCAGGAGTGTTCGGCAGAACAGTGGAAGTTGTATTCATCGTTAAGAAAAATTCTGCCTGAACCGCCGCTGCCAAACATATGAAGTATCTGCTAACGGAGAGTTGGACATGACGACATGGTGGAGTGTTGTTTACTTATATCAGCACTTCCAGATTCGGCATATCACCAAGCGGCAGATGTATGGGTACTAAAAAGCATGGCTCCATAATCAACCTCTCAGCGACTACGCGGTTGGAGTGAGATGCCTTTTCCCAACAAAGCATGCAAGTGCACTCACAAGAACTAAAATTGCCACAAACCACAACCATGGCAGTGAGTAACACAGAGGCATGCACTCCAAGATGGTGGCAAGAAACACTGAGGGACTACTGTACTACGTTAGTCCCTCTTCGCTGAAGATCACACAGGCGGAGCCCAAAATCTGCTTTTAAAATGAACCATGAAATCTTGGTTTCCTTACACACCGAACAGCATCTGAAGAAGTCAGTTAGACGAAACGCGTCATGCTGGGTGGATCAAAAGGACTACAATACCCTTGTGTGCTCCAAACTTGTGTTACCTATTTCACGTGCATGCCACTTGCACGAAGGAAGCACTCATCAGGAGTGTTCGGCAGAACAGTGGAAGTTGTATTCATCGTTAAGAAAAATTCTGCCTGAACCGCCGCTGCCAAACATATGAAGTATCTGCTAACGGAGAGTTGGACATGACGACATGGCGGAGTGTTGTTTACTTATATCAGCACTTCCAGATTCGGCATATCACCAAGCGGCAGATGTATGGGTACTAAAAAGCATGGCTCCATAATCAACCTCTCAGCGACTACGCGGTTGGAGTGAGATGCCTTTTCCCAACAAAGCATGCAAGTGCACTCACAAGAACTAAAATTGCCACAAACCACAACCATGGCAGTGAGTAACACAGAGGCATGCACTCCAAGATGGCGGCAAGAAACACTGAGGGACTACTGTACTACATTAGTCCCTCTTCGCTGAAGATCACACAGGCGGAGCCCAAAATCTGCTTTTAAAATGAACCATGAAATCTTGGTTTCCTTACACACCGAACAGCATCTGAAGAAGTCAGTTAGACGAAACGCGTCATGCTGGGTGGATCAAAAGGACTACAATACCCTTGTGTGCTCCAAACTTGTGTTACCTATTTCACGTGCATGCCACTTGCACGAAGGAAGCACCCATCAGGAGTGTTCGGCAGAACAGTGGAAGTTGTATTCATCGTTAAGAAAAATTCTGCCTGAACCGCCGCTGCCAAACATATGAAGTATCTGCTAACGGAGAGTTGGACATGACGACATGGCGGAGTGTTGTTTACTTATATCAGCACTTCCAGATTCGGCATATCACCAAGCGGCAGATGTATGGGTACTAAAAAGCATGGCTCCATAATCAACCTCTCAGCGACTACGCGGTTGGAGTGAGATGCCTTTTCCCAACAAAGCATGCAAGTGCACTCACAAGAACTAAAATTGCCACAAACCACAACCATGGCAGTGAGTAACACAGAGGCATGCACTCCAAGATGGCGGCAAGAAACACTGAGGGACTACTGTACTACGTTAGTCCCTCTTCGCTGAAGATCACACAGGCAGAGCCCAAAATCTGCTTTTAAAATGAACCATGAAATCTTGGTTTCCTTACACACCGAACAGCATCTGAAGAAGTCAGTTAGACGAAACGCGTCATGCTGGGTGGATCAAAAGGACTACAATACCCTTGTGTGCTCCAAACTTGTGTTACCTATTTCACGTGCATGCCACTTGCACGAAGGAAGCACCCATCAGGAGTGTTCCGCAGAACAGTGGAAGTTGTATTCATCGTTAAGAAAAATTCTGCCTGAACCGCCGCTGCCAAACATATGAAGTATCTGCTAACGGAGAGTTGGACATGACGACATGGCGGAGTGTTGTTTACTTATATCAGCACTTCCAGATTCGGCATATCACCAAGCGGCAGATGTATGGGTACTAAAAAGCATGGCTCCATAATCAACCTCTCAGCGACTACGCGGTTGGAGTGAGATGCCTTTTCCCAACAAAGCATGCAAGTGCACTCACAAGAACTAAAATTGCCACAAACCACAACCATGGCAGTGAGTAACACAGCGACATGCACTCCAAGATGGCGGCAAGAAACACTGAGGGACTACTGTACTACGTTAGTCCCTCTTCGCTGAAGATCACACAGGCGGAGCCCAAAATCTGCTTTTAAAATGAACCATGAAATCTTGGTTTCCTTACACACCGAACAGCATCTGAAGAAGTCAGTTAGACGAAACGCGTCATGCTGGGTGGATCAAAAGGACTACAATACCCTTGTGTGCTCCAAACTTGTGTTACCTATTTCACGTGCATGCCACTTGCACGAAGGAAGCACCCATCAGGAGTGTTCGGCAGAACAGTGGAAGTTGTATTCATCGTTAAGAAAAATTCTGCCTGAACCGCCGCTGCCAAACATATGAAGTATCTGCTAACGGAGAGTTGGACATGACGACATGGTGGAGTGTTGTTTACTTATATCAGCACTTCCAGATTCGGCATATCACCAAGCGGCAGATGTATGGGTACTAAAAAGCATGGCTCCATAATCAACCTCTCAGCGACTACGCGGTTGGAGTGAGATGCCTTTTCCCAACAAAGCATGCAAGTGCACTCACAAGAACTAAAATTGCCACAAACCACAACCATGGCAGTGAGTAACACAGAGGAATGCACTCCAAGATGGTGGCAAGAAACACTGAGGGACTACTGTACTACGTTAGTCCCTCTTCGCTGAAGATCACACAGGCGGAGCCCAAAATCTGCTTTTAAAATGAACCATGAAATCTTGGTTTCCTTACACACCGAACAGCATCTGAAGAAGTCAGTTAGACGAAACGCGTCATGCTGGGTGGATCAAAAGGACTACAATACCCTTGTGTGCTCCAAACTTGTGTTACCTATTTCACGTGCATGCCACTTGCACGAAGGAAGCACTCATCAGGAGTGTTCGGCAGAACAGTGGAAGTTGTATTCATCGTTAAGAAAAATTCTGCCTGAACCGCCGCTGCCAAACATATGAAGTATCTGCTAACGGAGAGTTGGACATGACGACATGGCGGAGTGTTGTTTACTTATATCAGCACTTCCAGATTCGGCATATCACCAAGCGGCAGATGTATGGGTACTAAAAAGCATGGCTCCATAATCAACCTCTCAGCGACTACGCGGTTGGAGTGAGATGCCTTTTCCCAACAAAGCATGCAAGTGCACTCACAAGAACTAAAATTGCCACAAACCACAACCATGGCAGTGAGTAACACAGAGGCATGCACTCCAAGATGGCGGCAAGAAACACTGAGGGACTACTGTACTACATTAGTCCCTCTTCGCTGAAGATCACACAGGCGGAGCCCAAAATCTGCTTTTAAAATGAACCATGAAATCTTGGTTTCCTTACACACCGAACAGCATCAGAAGAAGTCAGTTAGACGAAACGCGTCATGCTGGGTGGATCAAAAGGACTACAATACCCTTGTGTGCTCCAAACTTGTGTTACCTATTTCACGTGCATGCCACTTGCACGAAGGAAGCACCCATCAGGAGTGTTCAGCAGAACAGTGGAAGTTGTATTCATCGTTAAGAAAAATTCTGCCTGAACCGCCGCTGCCAAACATATGAAGTATCTGCTAACGGAGAGTTGGACATGACGACATGGCGGAGTGTTGTTTACTTATATCAGCACTTCCAGATTCGGCATATCACCAAGCGGCAGATGTATGGGTACTAAAAAGCATGGCTCCATAATCAACCTCTCAGCGACTACGCGGTTGGAGTGAGATGCCTTTTCCCAACAAAGCATGCAAGTGCACTCACAAGAACTAAAATTGCCACAAACCACAACCATGGCAGTGAGTAACACAGAGGCATGCACTCCAAGATGGCGGCAAGAAACACTGAGGGACTACTGTACTACGTTAGTCCCTCTTCGCTGAAGATCACACAGGCGGAGCCCAAAATCTGCTTTTAAAATGAACCATGAAATCTTGGTTTCCTTACACACCGAACAGCATCTGAAGAAGTCAGTTAGACGAAACGGGTCATGCTGGGTGGATCAAAAGGACTACAATACCCTTGTGTGCTCCAAACTTGTGTTACCTATTTCACGTGCATGCCACTTGCACGAAGGAAGCACCCATCAGGAGTGTTCGGCAGAACAGTGGAAGTTGTATTCATCGTTAAGAAAAATTCTGCCTGAACCGCCGCTGCCAAACATATGAAGTATCTGCTAACGGAGAGTTGGACATGACGACATGGCGGAGTGTTGTTTACTTATATCAGCACTTCCAGATTCGGCATATCACCAAGCGGCAGATGTATGGGTACTAAAAAGCATGGCTCCATAATCAACCTCTCAGCGACTACGCGGTTGGAGTGAGATGCCTTTTCCCAACAAAGCATGCAAGTGCACTCACAAGAACTAAAATTGCCACAAACCACAACCATGGCAGTGAGTAACACAGAGGCATGCACTCCAAGATGGCGGCAAGAAACACTGAGGGACTACTGTACTACGTTAGTCCCTCTTCGCTGAAGATCACACAGGCGGAGCCCAAAATCTGCTTTTAAAATGAACCATGAAATCTTGGTTTCCTTACACACCGAACAGCATCTGAAGAAGTCAGTGAGACGAAACGCGTCATGCTGGGTGGATCAAAAGGACTACAATACCCTTGTGTGCTCCAAACTTGTGTTACCTATTTCACGTGCATGCCACTTGCACGAAGGAAGCACTCATCAGGAGTGTTCGGCAGAACAGTGGAAGTTGTATTCATCGTTAAGAAAAATTCTGCCTGAACCGCCGCTGCCAAACATATGAAGTATCTGCTAACGGAGAGTTGGACATGACGACATGGCGGAGTGTTGTTTACTTATATCAGCACTTCCAGATTCGGCATATCACCAAGCGGCAGATGTATGGGTACTAAAAAGCATGGCTCCATAATCAACCTCTCAGCGACTACGCGGTTGGAGTGAGATGCCTTTTCCCAACAAAGCATGCAAGTGCACTCACAAGAACTAAAATTGCCACAAACCACAACCATGGCAGTGAGTAACACAGAGGCATGCACTCCAAGATGGCGGCAAGAAACACTGAGGGACTACTGTACTACATTAGTCCCTCTTCGCTGAAGATCACACAGGCGGAGCCCAAAATCTGCTTTTAAAATGAACCATGAAATCTTGGTTTCCTTACACACCGAACAGCATCTGAAGAAGTCAGTTAGACGAAACGCGTCATGCTGGGTGGATCAAAAGGACTACAATACCCTTGTGTGCTCCAAACTTGTGTTACCTATTTCACGTGCATGCCACTTGCACGAAGGAAGCACCCATCAGGAGTGTTCGGCAGAACAGTGGAAGTTGTATTCATCGTTAAGAAAAATTCTGCCTGAACCGCCGCTGCCAAACATATGAAGTATCTGCTAACGGAGAGTTGGACATGACGACATGGCGGAGTGTTGTTTACTTATATCAGCACTTCCAGATTCGGCATATCACCAAGCGGCAGATGTATGGGTACTAAAAAGCATGGCTCCATAATCAACCTCTCAGCGACTACGCGGTTGGAGTGAGATGCCTTTTCCCAACAAAGCATGCAAGTGCACTCACAAGAACTAAAATTGCCACAAACCACAACCATGGCAGTGAGTAACACAGAGGCATGCACTCCAAGATGGCGGCAAGAAACACTGAGGGACTACTGTACTACGTTAGTCCCTCTTCGCTGAAGATCACACAGGCAGAGCCCAAAATCTGCTTTTAAAATGAACCATGAAATCTTGGTTTCCTTACACACCGAACAGCATCTGAAGAAGTCAGTTAGACGAAACGCGTCATGCTGGGTGGATCAAAAGGACTACAATACCCTTGTGTGCTCCAAACTTGTGTTACCTATTTCACGTGCATGCCACTTGCACGAAGGAAGCACCCATCAGGAGTGTTCGGCAGAACAGTGGAAGTTGTATTCATCGTTAAGAAAAATTCTGCCTGAACCGCCGCTGCCAAACATATGAAGTATCTGCTAACGGAGAGTTGGACATGACGACATGGCGGAGTGTTGTTTACTTATATCAGCACTTCCAGATTCGGCATATCACCAAGCGGCAGATGTATGGGTACTAAAAAGCATGGCTCCATAATCAACCTCTCAGCGACTACGCGGTTGGAGTGAGATGCCTTTTCCCAACAAAGCATGCAAGTGCACTCACAAGAACTAAAATTGCCACAAACCACAACCATGGCAGTGAGTAACACAGCGGCATGCACTCCAAGATGGCGGCAAGAAACACTGAGGGACTACTGTACTACGTTAGTCCCTCTTCGCTGAAGATCACACAGGCAGAGCCCAAAATCTGCTTTTAAAATGAACCATGAAATCTTGGTTTCCTTACACACCGAACAGCATCTGAAGAAGTCAGTTAGACGAAACGCGTCATGCTGGGTGGATCAAAAGGACTACAATACCCTTGTGTGCTCCAAACTTGTATTACCTATTTCACGTGCATGCCACTTGCACGAAGGAAGCACCCATCAGGAGTGTTCGGCAGAACAGTGGAAGTTGTATTCATCGTTAAGAAAAATTCTGCCGGAACCGCCGCTGCCAAACATATGAAGTATCTGCTAACGGAGAGTTGGACATGACGACATGGCGGAGTGTAGTTTACTTATATCAGCACTTCCAGATTCGGCATATCACCAAGCGGCAGATGTATGGGTACTAAAAAGCATAGCTCTATAATCAACCTCTCAGCGACTACGCGGTTGGAGTGAGATGCCTTTTCCCAACAAAGCATGCAAGTGCACTCACAAGAACTAAAATTGCCACAAACCACAACCATGGCAGTGAGTAACACAGAGGCATGCACTCCAAGATGGCGGCAAGAAACACTGAGGGACTACTGTACTACGTTAGTCCCTCTTCGCTGAAGATCACACAGGCAGAGCCCAAAATCTGCTTTTAAAATGAACCATGAAATCTTGGTTTCCTTACACACCGAACAGCATCTGAAGAAGTCAGTTAGACGAAACGCGTCATGCTGGGTGGATCAAAAGGACTACAATACCCTTGTGTGCTCCAAACTTGTGTTACCTATTTCACGTGCATGCCACTTGCACGAAGGAAGCACCCATCAGGAGTGTTCGGCAGAACAGTGGAAGTTGTATTCATCGTTAAGAAAAATTCTGCCTGAACCGCCGCTGCCAAACATATGAAGTATCTGCTAACGGAGAGTTGGACATGACGACATGGCGGAGTGTTGTTTACTTATATCAGCACTTCCAGATTCGGCATATCACCAAGCGGCAGATGTATGGGTACTAAAAAGCATGGCTCCATAATCAACCTCTCAGCGACTACGCGGTTGGAGTGAGATGCCTTTTCCCAACAAAGCATGCAAGTGCACTCACAAGAACTAAAATTGCCACAAACCACAACCATGGCAGTGAGTAACACAGAGGCATGCACTCCAAGATGGCGGCAAGAAACACTGAGGGACTACTGTACTACGTTAGTCCCTCTTCGCTGAAGATCACACAGGCGGAGCCCAAAATCTGCTTTTAAAATGAACCATGAAATCTTGGTTTCCTTACACACCGAACAGCATCTGAAGAAGTCAGTTAGACGAAACGCATCATGCTGGGTGGATCAAAAGGACTACAATACCCTTGTGTGCTCCAAACTTGTGTTACCTATTTCACGTGCATGCCACTTGCACGAAGGAAGCACCCATCAGGAGTGTTCGGCAGAACAGTGGAAGTTGTATTCATCGTTAAGAAAAATTCTGCCTGAACCGCCGCTGCCAAACATATGAAGTATCTGCTAACGGAGAGTTGGACATGACGACATGGCGGAGTGTTGTTTACTTATATCAGCACTTCCAGATTCGGCATATCACCAAGCGGCAGATGTATGGGTACTAAAAAGCATGGCTCCATAATCAACCTCTCAGCGACTACGCGGTTGGAGTGAGATGCCTTTTCCCAACAAAGCATGCAAGTGCACTCACAAGAACTAAAATTGCCACAAACCACAACCATGGCAGTGAGTAACACAGAGGCATGCACTCCAAGATGGCGGCAAGAAACACTGAGGGACTACTGTACTACGTTAGTCCCTCTTCGCTGAAGATCACACAGGCAGAGCCCAAAATCTGCTTTTAAAATGAACCATGAAATCTTGGTTTCCTTACACACCGAACAGCATCTGAAGAAGTCAGTTAGACGAAACGCGTCATGCTGGGTGGATCAAAAGGACTACAATACCCTTGTGTGCTCCAAACTTTTCTGTAGGATCCCCACCTACACGTTTCGGACAAAAAGCTGTCCCTGTTTTTTTTTTTTTTTGTACCGTGACCAGGGACAGCTTTTTGTCCGAAACGCGTAGGTGGGGATCCTACAGAAAATAAACCCAAGCATTTAACACAACGGAGTAGTGTGCGGCGTGTTTCTTTATTGAAACGTCTTTGCTGAAAGGTATTTTGCGAGGGTGTCCTGAACCTCGCCGCCGGCACCAGCTACAGACGCTCCTCTCACTCTTGGGACATTTGCTCATAAATATATATATATATATATATATATATATATATATATATATATATATATATATATATATATATATATATATATATATATATATATATATATATATATATATATACACATACATACATACATAAATAATCTTTTCCCATACCAGTGCACCTTCCAAATGGAGGCTAAACAATGTAATTGCACACCTAAAGACTATATTTGCCAATACATAAAACACAACAGGGCAAGTAGTACTTGAACTCTGTTTTTTAATGATTGAAACACTCATTAAGAGCAAAGAAAAGACTTGCAAATAAGTAGACATTGTTAGCCTACAGGCTGCATTGCAAAACAATAGCATGGAAAATAAAAGCATTTTCAACCAAAAACTGGCACAGTACCTTTAAGGCAGCTATGACCCCCAGCTTCCGATCATGCCTCAGGGGTGACAGTTAGGTCAGTTGTTCTTTGCATAACCCTGAAGGTCAGGGCGCAAATATATCCTTTAATATTTCTGAAATAATCTCATTTGTCTAGGGAGGTGGGTGGGTTGCTTATGACTTTGATGAGGATACCCCTGGAAGAGAACTAGTATTACAGGTAAGTAACTTATCCTTCTCTTCTAGGGGACCCTCATCAATAGTCATAAGCACTGAATAGAATAGCAAGCCCATCAACCACCTGCAGACAATTGAGAAACAGAGTGATCCATTCAACAACAACCGAAAAATCAGCTGTTGAACAGATTTCTCAAGGAGGCTTGAGAGTCGCCCTAGTATCTGAGACAAGACAGTAGTGCCTAGTAAACGTGTGTACTGATCTCCAAGTGGCCGCTTTACAGATCTGGGAGAGCGGTACATTATTGAGGAAAGCAGTTGTGGCTGCTTTTCCTCTCGTGGAATGAGCTTTGGGAGTGGATAAGAGTGGTTTTTACTGTTAACTGGTAAGCTAATTTAATGCAAGAAACTATCCATCTGGAGATGGATCTTTTTCTTGCTGGGAAACCTGTTCTGACTGAACCATAGTTGATGAAGAGGTGTTCAGACTTTCTCAATGGCTTCGACCTTTCTAGATAAAACTTCAAAACCTTTTTAAGATCTAATGAATGTAGCGCCCTCTCCGCTGGAGTGGAGGGGTTAGGAAAAAAAGTCGGGGGAGAAATAGTTTGATTTAAGTGAAAATCAGACACTACCTATGGAAGGAAGGATGTGTTCTGAGCACCACCCTATTGAGATGGAAGACTAGATAGGGTTCTATGGAGCAGAGAGCATGTATCTCACTCACACTACAATCCGAGGTGATAGCCACCAAGAAAACGACCTTCTACGTAAGGTGTTGCAAAGTCGCTTTGTGGATAGGTTCAAAGGGTGGACCCATCAGTTTGGACAGCACCAAGTTCAGTTCCCAAGTAGGTGAAGTGGGCTGAACCGGAGGGTAGACTTTCTTAAGGCCCTGAAGGAAATCCTTCACCACTTGTAACTGGGAAAAAAGGGATGAGAAGGTGAACGCCTATAAGCCGTAATGGCCGCCAGGTGCACATTAATGGAGGAGAATTTCAAACCTGCTCTGACTAGGTGAAGTAGATATGGTAAGATTACATCCTCCTGCCCCCTGATGGGACTACAATTATTCTGCAACACCATATATAGAAGCGTTTCCATTTGCAAGCATGGGAGTGCCTGGTGGAAGGTCTCCTTGCCTCTTTCAATATAGGCATGCAATCTTGAAGTAGACTTAGATGTCCATATTGGAGGACCTCAGGAGCCATGCTGCTAAGTTCAGTGATGGAAGGTTGGGATGATGAATCCTCCCGTTCATCTTGGACAACAGGTCCGGTCTGCACGGCAGCCTCCTTTGTGGCTTCAGTGACATATGTAGAAGGTTCGGGTTCCCACACTGCCTCGGCCATTCCGGAGCAATTAGTATCATTGTGGTGTCCGAGTGGGACAGTTTGGTCACCACTTTCGGGATGAGAGGCAGGGGTTGAAAAGCGTACACAAATGCCCCTGACCAGTTGATCAAAAGGACATTCCCCCTCGATCCTGGTCGGTAGTATCTTGAGGCGAAGTCTTGGCATTTTTTGTTTTCCTCGTCTACGAACAAGTCTATGCTTGGGTGGCCCGAAGCTTGAAAGATGTCATCGACCACTTCGTTGTTGAGAACCCAGTCCTGCTGCTCTGCAAAGTGACGACTGAGAGCGTCCGCTTGAGAATTCTGCTCCCCCGGCAGATGAACTGCTGTGATGGATAGCTTCCTCGCCAGCAGCCAGTTCCAAAGGGACTGTGCTTCCAATGACAGAGTCCTCGATCGAGTTCCCCCCTGCTTGTTCAGGTGGTACATTGTGGTGGTATTGTCCATTTTTTACTAGGATGGAACTCGCCTGAATCGAAGGGAGGAATGCCTTGAGAGCCAGATGAACAGCCCTGAGTTCTAGCATGTTGATATGGTACAATTGCTCTTTGGAGGACCACAGGCCTTGCGTCTGTAGAGAGCCCATGTGGGCTCCCCATCCTCGTAGAGATGCGTCTATGATCAGAGTCTGAGAAGGAGGAGTTTGATGGAATGGAACTCCTACTTCCAGGTTGTCTCTCTTCATCCACCACTGGATTGAATCTTTGGCAGCATGTGATAGACAGATCTTGTCATCCCAGCAAGACAACCGCTGATCCCACTTGTCCTCCAAATCCTGCTGGAGAGGACGCATTTTCAATCTGGCATTGGGCACCAGAAAAATGCAGGATGCCATCGATCCGAGTACAGATGCTATCTGACGCACTGACGACCAGCTGTTTTTAAGAATGTTTCAGCATTTCTGAATGAGGGATAATTATCTCTCCTCTGAAGGAAACACTTTTCCTTGCTCGGAGTCTATCAGCGCTCCCAAATAGTGGATTGTTTGAGTGGGCTGTTGCGTTGACTTTTGGTAGTTCACGTGTAGGCCTAACTTTTGATAGAGCCGTAGACACTGCTGGAAATGGTTCTTCACCCCCTGGGGAGTCGGTCCATTATCAACCAATCGTCTAGATACGGGTAGACGAAGATGGCCCTGGGCCGCAGAGCAGCTGCTACCACTTTGTTAACACCCGGGGAGCTGATTTTAATCTGAAGGGCAGCACTTTGAATTTGGCAGATATTGCCGGTGATGTTGATTTATCGGTATATGAAAATAGTTATCCTGCAGGTCCATCGAACACATCCAATCCTCTTTGCGGAGGTAAAGATATATTTGGTGGAGAGCCAGCATGCAACATGTTTTTTGTTTGATGGTCTTTTTGAGTGCTCTTAGATCCAAATGGGTCTGTATTCTGACTTTTGACCTTTTTTTACCAGGAAGTTTCTGGAATACACTCCCCGACCTCTTTGCGACCGTGGGCCCTTCTCTATAGCTGATTTTTGGAGAAGGATGCCCACCTCCCTCTGTAGCATGTTGATCTGGTAGTTTGATGGTGTTACCAGAGGGATTGAGGTAGGGCGATGTCGGAAACGTAAAGAGTACCCATTTTGAACCGTAGCCAGCACCCATTGATCTTTCGTGATGTCTAGCCACTCTTGTACATGATTTGCCACACTTCCTCCCACTGGAGCGGTGCATGGTACTGGAGGAAGCAGACACTCAGTGCCTTGTTGGAGGTTTAGTAGAGGTTGAGAACAAACGGTTCCCTCCTCTTCCCCTGTTAGATCGTCGGTTTTGAAACTGCGATCTCTGCTGACACTGCTGGTTCTTTTGCCAATGAGGGGTTTGAACCCTCTGTTGGAATGATTGGCGGTTAGTGTTGCGGTAACGGCGACTGAACTCTTTCTTTTTCTCTAACCCTACCGCCTTCAGGGTATCCAGCTCAATCTTAATTCACGCCATCTCCTCATCGGTGTGTGGACCGAACAGCGATGACCCGGAAAATGGCAGATTGATGATTCGTGATTGCGCCTCTGGCTTTAGCGCTGTTAGGCGAAGCAATAAAGATCTCCTGGCACAAATTCTGTATGCGTAAGAATGCGCTGAGAGTGTAGCTCCATCCGCCACAGCACTAATGACATGGTTCGCCACTAAGCTGCCCTCTTGTAAAACTTACTCCAAGTCTTTACGGTCTTCCTTGGGTAGCTTCTCTGAGAACCACTGTTGTGATACCACAATGCTCTATCGTACCGTCCCAATAGAGCTGAAGCACTGGATACCTTTAGCATGGATGAGGAGGTGCCACATACCTTTCTCCCTTATGAGTCCTGCGTCTTGCTCTCCTTGTCTGGTGGAACTGTGGACGAGGAGACGACTGAAAGTGTCTTTCTGGCGGCAGCCACAATTACGGAATCCGGTTTTGGATCTGACTTTAAGAAGGCTGGATCTTCCGCTGACGGACAATACTTTTTAAGAATTCTCGCAGGCGCTGTCTTGAGGGTCGCTGGTATGAGAAAAATGTCCATAACTGGCTTCAGCAGACCAGGCACCAGAGGCAGTAATGGGCGAGAGGATGTCATCTGATTCCGCGTTTAGAAAATGACTGAAGAGGTACTCTGCTGGACAGGCATGGGGATGTTTAGTTTGGAAGCCTCCCTGGCAAGCACGTCCTGGAAAGTGCTTACGTCATCCACCGCAGAGATCATCGATGGTGGGCTATCCGTAAGGGTGGGCGAATAGTCTCTCTTTGAGGAGTACGTTGAGGAAGTAGAAGGAGTTGGCGACCTGTGTCTTCTCCTCTTGCTGCGAGATCTTGATCTTCTCCTAGGTGCTGGTGCCGGGGAGTGAGTACAAGCTCTTCCTCTTGGAGGTGATAGGTCTGCACCTTGGGCTAGACAAGCTAGCGGAGACCTGTGAGCCGGGTTGGGCTCTCTTCTAACCCCCATAGGACGAGTACGATCAGCCCAATGATGCAAGGGCAACCATCTGGGGGAGAGGTGGACAGATGTAGGACTCTGTGCTCTCCCAGGAGAACGAGATGGAGACTTTCATACTTCCTGGCGAGCTTCTGCAGCATGATGAGAACCAGAGTGCGAGCCCTGGCTACTCGAAAATGAAATAACCACCTCCGGAGTATGAGACCTGGAGATGGAACGGTGTGAACCTGCTCTCGACGTCGATGAAGGAGACGGAGAGAGGCTTGCTGGGACTGACACAGACGGAGACCTCTGTCTTGACGTCGCTTGCGATGTAGATCTTTGCCTTGACGCCGATATTGAAGGCATATGCCCCAACGTTGATTGTCTGGACGGAGACCTGTGTCTCGACGTTGACCCCGATCTTCTATCCTTCAACGGAAAACTGCATCTAAACGTCGACTGCTGTGCCAAAGGAGGACTGTGCCTCAACGTCGATCTTATTGCTGACAGAGACTCCTGCCTCGATGTCGATCGTGCTCTCTTTGACGGGGGACTGTGACTCAACGGCGAATGATGCCTCGACGTAGACACCTTCCTCGACTTCGATAGTGCTTGTTTCAATGGAGGGTTGTGTCCCGACGTCGAATGTCTATGCTTTGACGAGGGCTGTGCCTCGAGGTTGAGCTCCTTTCCTTTGACGGAGGGCTGTGCCTGGACATCGGCAATGGAACTGACGGAGACTGGTGCCTCGACGTCAAGTGTCTTGCTGGCATCGACGGAGGGCCCTGCCTCGACGTCGACGATAGAACACCCGACGATCTCTGTCTCAAGGGCGATCTACGCTGAGACCTCGACACTGATTTCGGTCTCGACGTCGAAGAAGATGACTTACGTCTCGGCGTCGAGGATCTGTGTCTTAACGTTGATCGTTGCTGAAGAGTCGATGGTGGAGGATCTTCTCTCAACGGCGGACGCTGTTCCAACGCCAACAGAGAATTGGCCTTGGAAGTTGAAGAGCGGCGCTCCTGCGCCCGGTCCCTCAACGATGATCCCGCTGACGGAGTCTTCGACGTCGAGCCCGACGCCGAAGGGGAACATATCGGGACCTTGCTCCTCGACGTCGAATGTGCCCTTTTCTTGGTCTTCACAGGAGACCTACCTCTTTCTGAGAGGCCATAAAGCCGGATTCTCTCCCTGTCCTTGAGAGTTCTTTTAGACAGCTTCCTGCAGTGTAGACAGGAGGTAGGAGAGTGTGAATCAGGAATACAGAGAATACACACCTCATGTGTGTCTGTCTTAGCCTTCTTTTTGCCACAGGCAGGGCAAGGATCAAATAAAGAAGGCATTTTTGACAGAAAAAAGATACTTCTGCCAGAAAAAAATGGGTTAATTTGCACTCAAAAAGTCAAAAGACATCAAGAGAAGCCAATAAAACCCCCAAAAATTGAGAATTTTTGACAGAAAAGCCAAAAAGTAGAGAGCTGTGAATCCAGGGCCCTGACAGAAGGAGCCGGAAAGAACAACTGACCTAATTGTCACCCCTGAGGCATGATGGGAAGCTGGGGGTCATAGCTGCCTTAAAGGCACGGTGCCAGCTTTTGATAGAAAATGCTTTCTATAGGCTAACAATGTCTACTTATTTGCAAGTCTTTTCTTTGCTCTTTATGAGTGTTTTACTCATTAAAAAACAGAGTTCAGGTACTACTTGCACCTCTTGTGTTTTTATGTACTGGCAAAGATAGTCTTTATGTGTGGTATTACATTGTTTAGCCTCGACCTGAAGGTAAGTGCCCCAGTAAAATGTCCCAATTTAATGCATTTTAAAGACGGGAGGCATCAGTTAGGAGCAAGCCACAGGTAGCAGCTGCTATCCATCGCTGCGCTACCCTGGGCACTGTCCTTGCTGCATCTGATCTCAAGGACTATGGAGGCAGCAGCAGGCTCTAACTGCCCTGTTTACTTTCTGAAGTTCCCAATCCTCTCTCTTTACCCTGGCTCTCTCTCTCTTAGATCCTAAGTAAGTTGCTCCTGAGTTAAGGATGAAACAAGGGGTATGTGATGTCACTTCTGCTACCTCCTTTCATTTTGGTAAATTGACTGCTTTTGGAGGGCTGAATGACTTTGAGAATCAAGGTCTGTAAAAGCTATGGTGCATGCATATTGAATTCACAGCTACGGACTTTCCGGGAAAAACCAGTACACGTTTTTAAAGTTACTCCAAACTAGCTTCTCCAGCTCTTGAACAACTATCTATTCTGAATGAAATGCCAAGGGAGGTGAACCAGGTAGGTCAGTCACTATCATTTGGCACCTGTTGGAGGACTAAGGGGTAGGAAAGACCAGGGAATGGACGAGGAGACTATCTATATTATCAACCTTATTTTTTGGATGCCAACAAGTAGCAATCTCAGAAGATTTGTGCTAGGTTCTAATAATGTTTGGTATAAAGTACTCTTGCAAAAGAAACAGTTAACTTAACTGTCTAACAGATTTCCAGTCTCTGTAAATTGTCTATGGAAAGCACTAGATTTAAGGGCCCTCTGAAAAACAGACACAACTTCATCCTAGTACCTGGCGAGTAGTTCATATTGGGTGCTCTCGTTTTGATTCGAGGAGATTATCTGTGTAAACTGGGAACTGGGAAATACAGATGGTTTTGAATACAATGTCAACTTGGAGTGAGAGGATGATAAGCAATCAGCCTTTCTTGCATTTAATTCCTTACAGCCACTCCTGTCCCTCTAGATGTTTACCACCAGATCTACTGAGTGGTAATTTTTGCACTGAATACAATTCTGTAATTTATCTTTCATCGTATAAGACTCATTTTTGCCCAGCACAACCTTTGCCAAATGGTATCTTGGTGCTCAGGAAGTTGTCATTAAACAGTATATCGATAGACAGCACGGTGTTGAATGCTGTTGACAAAACGTATAGCATCAGCACTCCCTAGAGCATCATCATCATAACCAACTTGTGTAAGTCATCCAGCACAGATGACATTTCTCATTCTGTGGCCTTTAGGTGGGTAGCATCACACCTGGAGTTTAACTTTGCGCCATAATATACTATTAATTATTTGATCTTAATAGTTTCCATGCAGAATTAGTCAATTAACCTGCTGCTGGAATTTGGTACTGTATGAGCTATTTTTTTCTTTTTAGCTGAGACATTTTGTTTACTGGTCACATTTTAATTTGAATTGTTATGATGTAAAATGTTTTTATCTTTTTCTTTTTGTGAATAACTTATGGCTGCCACAATGCTGCTGAATAAAGTTTCGAATTGAATATCCACTTAACAATTGATCTGCTTCTTTCAAAATTACCTGGTTTCAGAGTTTTACCTTTCAAAAACACGCACTCAAATAGAGTTACGTTTTTATCTCTTTACCTCCCCCCCAATGATTGTGAAACATTATCAATGATTCTAAGCTTATTCTAAAAAAAATTAAAAAATAAACCTTAAAGCTTTTTCCAAAGTCAATCTAAAGTGGGCTTTAATCAGTTTTTTAGGTAAAGGCCAGGTGGTGCTCAATCTCTCTCTCTCTCTCACACACACATTCTTTGAGCTTGAGGTACTGGTGTACTATTAGCCAGTGGCGGTTCGCATAGGGCGTGTTGCGGGGCGGGGGGGTAGTAAATTCGGACATATGACGGAACAGAGGAACGTAATAATTACTTTCCTCTGTTCCGTCGTATGTCCGAGTTTACTAACCCCATCCTGCCCCTCCCCCGCTCCACCCCACCACACGCTCTATGCGAGCTGCCACTGCTATTAGCATTTGCAAGCCAACACGAATGAGAATACAATTTTCATTGCAAACTGTGTATTAAGAGGTTGAATCACAAACTGGACTTTCACAGCACGTTGTACAGCGACCTGCCTAATAAATGTTAATCAAGCAGATCACACTTTGTGACTTCATGTGATTGGCTGCAAATGCAGGGATGGAGGTCTGCAAGGGACAGCAGACTTTAATCCCTTTGTCTCCATTTCCAAATGGGAAATACACATTTTTTTTAAATAGCCTGTGCCCATTAAAGGGACAGATACTTCTTTACCAAAAAAGCAGCTTGATGGCCGGCTTCTTTACGACAACCTGAGAGGGGAGTATAATCACATGTACTGCTAAATTGTAATTAGACTACAGGAGTTTGTTTTCAATGTGGAATATGTCTCTGGCTTAAGAAATGTGACAGCAGATTGTCTGTCACCATTGCCTCTCAACGATCAGGCAACTGAAGACTGTGGTGAGGCGTGTGTGGTATCCAATGTAGGAGTAGCTACATGTGAGAGTGTTTGTTTATTACATATCGCATTTATCACTCTGAATATTGTCCACTGGTTTTCCCTCCTTTTCTGGCTGACAGCACTGCCCCTGCCCGATGGCACTTTTGCAGGTGTTTCAGGTTCTGCAAGTTCTAGGCTTATCTTGCTACTGACCTTGTGGGTGGCTTTCAGACCCAGGGCTGCAAGTGCCATTCTGCTTCCTTGGACCCTTGCAGGCCATTCGTCTGCTCCCAGTGCCCCTACCGTGTGGTATCCCGAGGACAATGTGTGAGCAGATCTTCTACCTAGGTTATTATTTTCTCTGGGTCCCATTTTTAGCTGCCTCTGCCATGCTGCCAAAGATTTACCAATCAGAGGCAGCTATCTCTTCCACCCGATCAGGAGAAAGCCAGCTGCCCTAGTGTAATGTGGCCCAAGGCCTGCTTTGCACGCATATTATGTTAGCATGGCTTATTAGAAGTTTAAACACCATTTTAACTTTTGCCGCTTTTGCACACGACACTCCTTAGCTGTTTTTGTAAGTTAGGCTTCGTGAAGGTCTACACATGAGAAAAGGCTTGCTTTCGACATCTCTAACTTACATTGTGCCCCTAGTCCGCACAGTGAGTGCTGAAGCCGTCAAGGTTATAAAAACATTGTAGTTGTTGTTCGACATGATCAAGTAACGCTTTCTAGACACAACAATTTGGCACTGAGATTCTGGCGCCCTTATTATTGCACACTTGCCATGATTTTACACACTTGGAAGATTTTTCATTTCCAGGGATGCAGAGAGCTTATGCTGATCCAGATGTGATTTACTCTTACTGAGCGGAAAGGTAATGGGGTCCCCCAAACAAGCCTAAGAGGCCTTCTTTAGTTTATAATACATAGTTCCTATATAGGGAGGGTGTTAAAAATAGGCACTATAAGACCTGTTTTCACCATCATTGTAATATGATTTCTCCTTTTGTATTTTATGGAATTGTAACAATGCTGACCATATTTTATTTCTAATCATATGTCTACTTATGTTGTCTAAGATATAGCACATGAGATCACGTCGTTAAAATAAATGTTTTAACCTTACCGTGTCTCTTATTTACTCCTGTTGTGGACTGGTACGCGAGTATAACAAAAGAGTGTTCTCACTTCGCACCATTCCTGAGTTTGTACTAAGTCGCATGTTCTAGGTTGTCTAATCATTGGTTACTTTGCTATAGGACGAAGAGCTAATGTGACACTGATGCTAGCTAGTTGGGGTTTTTCTAGGTACTGAGGTGAGTTTCTGGTACACTACAATTCACTGATGTCCTAGGTCTCTGTGCACAGTTCTGTGTATGAGCAGGATCCTTAAGTAGGAACCCCGGTTAAGTGTACCCCATCCTCTAAATGGTAACCTGGTGTTGTGAGGTTTATCAGCCGTGCCACACGAAACCCCAGAAGTTGGCCCTACATATCTTTGTCATGGTGATATTGAATTTACACCATGATCTATCGACTGCCCCCAGTCGACTGCACCGCTCCATATTCTGCAGATTATTATCTCAGACCATATGAAGTCTGCCTGCTAAGTCCGCTGCCTTTGCCCCTAGCAGCTCTCTCTTCCCCCGGCATGCCAGGTAATTTCCTCCCAAATGAATAACCTCTCCGGTTTGCAGTGCCTCCTGGACCACGGGAAGCAGCTGCTCCCATCTCATGCCCGATCACCCAAGCCACATCACTGCCATGTTCCATATCCCCTTGAATGATTTCCGCCGTGCCGCAGTCCACTGTTTTGCCAGCGTGATGTAAGAATGTCCTAGGATCCACACCTTGCGCTGGCACCCCATTGGACCTGCTGGGAGAGACACACAGTTCAGATCCCGGCGTGGTGGATGTATCCTTTGAATGCATCCGACGCCCACCGGCCCAGTTTCTTAATCTGCTCAGCCTTGAGCCCTAGGTGGGCCGCACAAAAAATGCCATGGCCGCACAATCACATAATTGCAGTGGCCGTTCTGAATATTACTCAGGTTGGCTAGAGGTAATGTTTGGTAAAGAAAAAGAGACAAAGCACAATGAATTCCTGGAGGAATTTTTCATGAGAGAGGGTGTGCCCTAAGAAATGGTCACTGGCAACAAGGTGCAACTGACCTCAACTGAAATTAAGAAATGTTTTGAATGCATTAGGTGTTAGACAAATCAGCACATCTGTTTGTTAGCCACAAAGTAACAGGCTAGCGAATAGGTGGACTAGCGTGCTGAAAGGTGGCATGAGGCTAGTTTTGTGTGAAGGTGGAGATTAAAAGAATGCATTTAAGAGTTGGTCTGGGCATACTGCTCTACCCCTAATGTTGTGACAGGAGTGATACCGCATAAGCGTTTGAGAGGCAGGGAATTTTATTCCAAGTCGTGACCGAGTTGGATGATAAGGAAAAAAACTGTTGTGGAGAAAGGAAGGAAGATGTGGCTTGCGGTGAGGAGATAGGTAAGAGGAAGGTGACTCCATTCAGAGTTGGAGCCTGGGTCAGGATGAGATGACGAAAAGAAGTTGAGAAAAGCGATTTGTATTTTTTTGATGCCATATAAGTGGTCCGAGGAGGAAATTTTGTAGTAGCCCTTTCAGGTAGCAATCTGTGGAACATAAAGAAAGGAACAGGCCACGTATTCACACATGCGTTTATAACGCATGCCTTTACAACGCGGGCAATACAACCAACGCGTCATTACCACGTGTTTCATTACAACGCAAGCCATTACAACGACTTGCTTTAGGGAAGTGCTGGAGTTTGGAATAGTATATTTTACTATTCCAACTTCAGTCTGTGCAACAGTAGGGAAGGTGTTGGATTTAAAATTCAACAATGAGTTCCCTAAAGCAAGTTTTTATAATAACGTGCGTTGTAATGGAACGTGTGGTAACGACACGTTCGTTGCAGTGCCTGCATTGTAATGGCACTGCGTTGTTTTGACAGCATTGTAAACGCTGTTACCATAAAGAAAGTGTTGCATTTTCCTAAGTATGTGAGAGTGTCCTTCTGGTCCCGCACCCTGGCTAGGCTAGCAGCTTGAGAGGTGACATCAGTGGGAGATTTGTTACCGGAAGGTACCTTATTGCCGGATTCGGCTGCGCACAAAGTGTTCGCGCAAGGAGGCGCACAAAAGGCTGTTTGGGACCCCGCTGCGCGAAACGCGCGCGGGCGCGTGCCGGGTTAAGGCCGGGCCCGTTAGAGAACGGTTGAGGACGGGACGGGGCCCCTCTCTAACATCTTTACCAGAAGGTTAGTGTGAAGGCAATTATAATTGTAACCTGTTGGACAAGTTACTGTATTTTAGCAAGTGCCCATAAGGGCTTTGTCTCTATTTGCCACTTGTCCAGAACTATATAATGGCTTCACCTGCTGGGAGGAAAAGTAGAAAATCTATTTCTGGGGGTTCCATAGTGGGAACTTTGGATCAGTTTTTGATTAGAGCATCTTCGATCTTAGCTCATGAAATCACCCAGGCAGAAAAAAGATTATCTATGGATTTCGCTTTGGAAAAGCGCTCCTCACTGGGATTATTAGCACAAGCAAAATCACCATTGCAATCCCTGGCCACAGCATCTAGTGAGGCAAGCTGTGATAATGTGGTGGAAGGAATTAGTGTATCGCCACAGGCAGAAAGTCAGTCTTGTGCCCTCGTAACTGACAATACAAGTTTGCAAGGTAGGAATGTAGCGAATCCTCCTGAGACAGCGGCCCCTTGTGTCAAGACTCGGTCTGCATGCAGTGCAAAGAAGGGAATGCCTGCTCAACCAGTTAGCCAAAGCCCCGCAAGTCAAAGATCTAAAAGGAAACATGGGGTTGTAAATGACAAAGGAAGGATTGCCAAAAATCGGAAAATCAACACTGACAATAGGAACGTTACTTCACCAGTGCCCTTGAGTTCGGATGGAGGCCATTTTACCAGCAAAGTGATATCCCTGCCCTCGACTTCTAGTGAAGATGTATCTGCTGACATGGAGCCGGTTTTTTGGACTAAACTGGAATCTATCTTCAAAAAAACGTGTCTTCCAATTTATGACAGGCTTGACATAATTGAAAATAGGCTGGCGTGCCCTAAACTATCATTTGCTATGGCTCAGGCACGGACTGTAGCACGGGCTAAAGGTCCTAATGCCACTGTTCCTACACAGCCCGGGCATACAACTGAAACTGGCCTTCGGGTCGGCCAGGTGACCAGTAACAAACCTGTGGCTGTTACAGATGCTGTTGTTCCATTGCACACTCCTTCTATGGGAGTTGGGATTGTGTCTAAACAAATGGTGTTGAATGGTGGGGTTTCTAATCAATTGTCGTTGAATGGTGAGGATGGGAGGAGGGAAGCTGTAAGTGAGGTATCTCACACCTCTCAAGCCAATTTGAATACCCCTCGTGCGCCTCTAAGTAAGAGATTGCCATGTATAGATCTCCCGCCAGAATCCATCCCTTATGTGGTGGTACTCGCGGGTGTTCCCCTCCTTAGCCAGGACAAAAGGGAGGAGTACAGGGACCTTAAGAATAAGTGTATTTACTGGCTCAATCACCACCGCCCCTTGCCATCTGTGGTATCAGCTGAAATTCTATTTGCAAGGCGTGTTGACTGGGTGGGCCCCAAAAAAAAAAGGTCATAGAGGGAGATTGTATTATTATTAATTTTAGAGACAGGAAGGCTGCAGAACACATCTGTGATTGGCCCGTGGCAAGCCTAGCCTCTACAATACGTTCCCTACCCCTCACTTACTTCTACCGAGCTCTACAGCAGCCCACCAGAATTATGCCGTTAGTAAGGGGTGTAGAGCGTTGGGATAATACTGAGGAAGGTTCAAGGCTGTATAATGGCTTTGATAGGGTGTCTGGGTTGGAGGATTGTGATTGACAATCTATCCCGCCCAGAGGTGGGGCATGCCATCTAGTACCCACCAATGAAAATGCATGTAGGGGAAGTGATTCATTTACAGACAGTGATACGGGGATGTTAAAATATTAGCAGTTAATTCTTCCAACATGGAATCAATTGCTGGAAATAGCAATTCAGTCTTATCAAGTGTTGAGATACCCCCAAACCTATCTAGTGGGGAATTATCAGTTCAGAATCTTCCACTTGGTTTTGATAAATTGGATGGGCAGAGTGCTTTTTTGGATGGGCTGCACCCTGTTGGGGGTTCGGTTCATGTAAGGGGGACTACGTCGATGATCTCTTGGAACATAGCAGTGATGGGCCCAAAACTAGTTTCACCAGAGTGCTCGGATTTTATTGAAAAGTTCGACATTTGCCTTTTTCAGGAGACATGGTTAGTAGACCCAGTGTTTCGTGTAGGCTATCTCAATTTTCATGTCCCCGCAATTAAAAAAGATAGGGGTCGCACAGTTGGTGAACTTATTTTATGGGTTAGGCAGGACTTAGGATGTACCACTCACCAACGTATAGTAGATAATAGTGACATTCTTGTAGTAAGATTTGTTCCCCCTTCAGGAACCAGTCTAGATATTTTTAATGTCTATGCTCGAGGCCTCCCAGGGGGAAAAAAATCTGAGGTTGTATCTGTATTAGAAGAGTTACTTGTTACTATGCCCACAAATATTTTGCCTCTTGTAGCGGGGAATTTTAACACTACCTTTGAGCCCCTCTGGCATGACGATCAATATCTTACTGAAGAGGAGGACTCTAAGTGGGGTATCCCCTCCCTTGAGATGGATCCCATTAAAAAATGGACAGAGGTGGCTATTCAGCTGAAAGGACTGTGTGTGGGAAATCACCTGAGGGCAGCAAATGGACGTATTCCATCAGATAGATCAGGAACTAGTACCTACGATAATGGCTATAGGTCTAGTCGTATTGACTATCTCCTCGTTCACATAAGTTTGTGGCCATACCTTATAGATATGGTGGTATCTAACCGTATAGAGAGTGACCAAAATCCACTTAGCGCTACTCTTAGCCTCTCCTTAGCTGCAGGTATAACACCCTTCCAGGACGTAATAGCGCCTGACCTTGTTTTAGCTAACGACATGCGCCACTTAAAATGGAGCAGAATTGTTGAACATCCCGAAACCATAGCTATAATTAATGAGGAAGTAACTAACGCACTGGCTGTGCTGGGGACTATTGCTGTTAGTATGGATTCCAGTTTTCACTGTGACCGAAGTCCATACTAAATTGTTTGAGTATTTAAAAACTCATTTTTGTAAGCCCTGCTCAGGGAAGATTTTAAGGGGCAAGAGAACTGAGGGATGGTACAATGCAGCATGTCGACAAGATCGGGTTAGTCTTGGCAGAGCCCTAAAATTGAGAGACACATGCAAAGTAAGGGCAGCTCGGGTCTCCTATAGGAAAACCCAGTTGGAGGCTAAGAAGCGATGAGATGAGGAGAAGTGGAGGGAACTTAAAGATGCTTGTGTGGCCAAGACCTCCAAGCAGTTTTGGGACATATATAAGTGGGATAGAGGAGGCTGCCCGGATCGCCCCCAGAATAATGTGGCCCAACATGCTTGGGTTGACTTTTTCAAACCACAGTACGCCAAGAGTGATGATGAGTTTTATGAACCGCCCCCACATATTTATTATGTTGGGGTGGTTTTCACTCCTGAAGACGTTGATAGGGCTCTGGATGAAGTAACTGGTGTTAGAGCGCCGGGCATGGATAGTATTCTGTCAGATATCTTTTTAAACGACAAGCAAACCTGGCGTTTATACATTGCATACATTGCAAACGCAATTGCATGGGGTGCGGACATTCCGCCCTCTTGGAAGGGGGCGGAAACCGTTCCACTATTTAAAAAGGGTGATAAATCTGTAGCAGGTAATTACAAGCCAATAAGCTTGATCGACTCAGTCCAGAAGATCACAGGCAGATTGGTTTTATCTGAGGTACAAGAGTGGATGGAGGATAACAACATTCTGAGCCCAATGTAGGCTGGCTTTCGCCATTTGACCAGTACAATTGATCAAGTTTTTCGCTTTATCAACTTGTACTGGAGAACGGTCTTATTAGGAAAGGGGGCCCTTTACGCGGTATTTGTTGATCTAAGGGCTGCCTTTGATCTAGTTCCGCGTAGGAAACTATGGCAAGTGCTGGGAGAAATGGGGATGGCCCCAGAATTGTGGACCCTTATCGTCCGGCTACATGAGGATAATTTTGCCCGGGTCTGGTGGGGGGTACAGGGTGAGGTTACGGATGCCTTCCCTGTTGACGGAGGTGTGCAACAGGGTTGTGTTATGGCACCTACCCTGTTCTCACTCTTTGTCAACGGGGTGGTTGGCTTTCTCTCCCTGACCACCTCGGACGCTCCAGTGCTGGCAGGTATACACATCCCAATCTTCATGTTTGCGGACAACACCTTAGTAATATCAAAGACCCCAAGTGGTCTCCAAAGGGCCCTCCAATGATTTGAAGAATTTTGTATCTTGCGTGGACTAGAAGTGAACACTGCTAAAACCAAGTTTATGTCCTTTAATGAACATAGGTCGTTCAGGGGAAAGGTTTTCATGAATAAATTGCCCCTGGAACAGGTTGGTTTTTTTACGTACTTGGGTGTTACTCTACAGAAAGATATGCAATGGAACTGTCAACTTGATCGGGCTGTCCTGATGCATAAACGCCAAGCAGGAATTCTTCTAACAAAGTTTAAGACTTCCCTGACCAAACCAATTAGCCCAGTTTTAGACATTTATGGGATGAAGGTCTTAAGTTCGGCCCTGTACGGAGCCGAACTTTGGGAGTTTGAGAATATGAAGTGCCTGACCCAGCTGGAGAATGCGTTTTTACGCAAGGTTACAAGTCTCCCTCAAAGCACCCCTTTAATACCCTTATTTTTGGATCTTGGCAAAAAGCCAGTTTTATATCAAGCTAACCTTCGCCCTCTGTTGTACTGGCGCAGGTTATGGAGTACAGAGGATCTTGCACACTATGCTAGGGGTCTTATGGACGTCATCAAAGCTAATTCATTCCATAAAACCAAATGGTTAAAGGAGATTAGATCTCTCCTAGGAAATCTTGGCATGACAGAGCTTTGGGATGATCCTGCAAATGCAGTATTTCCTTCAAAAGAAATCCTGAAAGTAAGGTATTGGGAACTGGTATTTTCATCGGTAAGTTCTCAAAGCCTTTCCACCCACCTTACTGGTCGTTTTCTCGAGTTCAAGTCTTGCCCAGTGCCGGAGAAGTACTGGGACTTGATAGAGAAACCCTACGACCTTAAGCTGTACTTTCAACTAAGGGTGGGTGCCCTCCCAACACGGCAATATACCTGCAAATGGGGGGTTCAGGTAATGATAGATGCGATAAATGCCAAGAACAACGTGAGACAGTGGGTCACATATTATTTCTTTGCCCTCTGTACATTGCACCTCGTAACATGTGTATTAAACCGGTAAGTCGATTGATGGGCACTAGAATGTATGCCGACGCTTTACGTATCCTGAGTACAGATTCCTCCCCCCCCCTATCTTTATTGCTGTTGCAAAGTTTTTAAGCCGGGCCTGGCAAATCGGTCTGAAAACACTGGCCTAAAGTACTAGTGAGTGATTGCTGATAATATCTTATGTTTATGATGACCCTGCACCCCTCCTATGTGCTGTGGTTTTCTCGCAGCACTAGATTGATATAACTATAAACTGAACTGTAAAATATGGAATCTTGGATTGTTTTTAGATTTAATTTTAAAGAACTATGGAAGTTTTAAATTGTTCGATGGTTATGGAATGATTTAATTGTATCTTAAATATTTATTGATTGTTTTTAAAAAATGTATTTGTATATGTACTTTTATGACTTAACTGTCGAATAAAGTTATGAAACAGAATTGTAACAATGATGACCATATTATTTCTAATCATATGTATGCTTATGTTGGCTAAGATACTGCACATGAGATCACGTCGTTAAAATAAATGTTTTAACCTTACTGTGTCTCTTATTTACTCCTGATGTGGATTAGTACGCGAGTATAACAAAAGAGTGGTCTCACTTCCCACCATTCCTGAGTTTGTACTAAGTCGCATGTTCTAGGTTGTCTAATCATCGGTTACTTTGCTATAGGACGAAGAGCTAATGTGACACTGATGCTAACCAGTTGGGGTTTTTCTAGGTACAGAGGTGAGTTTCTGGTACACCACAATTCACTGATATCCTAGGTCTCTGTGCACAGTTCTGTGTATGAGCAGGATCCTTGCAACATGGCGCCACCAACAAGTGTGGTTTTATTGTGAGACAGTTGAGTAGTGCTTATATCAGTCTACGACAACCTCACTATTGTTTCCGGTTGACAGTGGTGACGGATAAAACATACCTATAGTTACAAAAGTCTTTTCAAGCTTAATGAAATAAAAACGGTTTTCTATTGAATTACTACCCAGTTGTGCCTTTTTCTATTGCATTGTACTTATCTTACACTGTGTCGTTATGGCTGCGGTGGATATCCCAGTACACGGCCGATTGGCTGTGCGCAATCATTTGCATAATTTCCAAGTCTCTTTAGAAGGTCAGGCAGTGGTTTTTGTTGTATCTGCTGATGCAGCGTACCCGTTTGAGTTGATTTACTCATGGGTCACGTTTCCTGCGGTTGATGCTGGTACTGGTGTATTTCACACTTACACTCCATCTGCCGTACCTGTAGAGTACGCTCTGTATCAGACACAGGAAGTTCCAATTTCTGTTTGGCAGCATGCCTTTTGGTTTAATGGCGCCCTTCCCCACAGTTTGATGGCGGTCAGACAAGGACCATTGTCAATTGCAGGCGCTTCTTGGCCTGTTTTAGCTGGTTATACTCCGCACCCTAATGTGGCGCGTTGTACAGCTGCTGAATTAAGAACCCTTTATGCCTCTGCGGTGTCAGTGATAAGGGGTCTGGTTCATTACATTTTTCCGCAACTCCCAGGGTGGGTGCGAAGCATCCAGTTGTGCCAAACAGGCTGAAGCGTAGTCCCGTTATGGTTAATGCGGTTATGGGCAAGCGTCCTCAGGATAAGGATGAAATTACTTTTTGGCTTGCCAAGTAATTTGACCAACTGTAGGCAGTATTTCGGATTACCACTAATGTGGAGAAACACAGGATCCTTACTATTAGTTTGCAAAAAGACTTAGTGGCGGACGTAAATGACTGTACCACTTGGGGTGTGATTTTTGCGGCAGTCTATACTATTTGCTTCGGTACACCGTCAATGGCTGTCCTGCCCCCCGTCATTAAGCGTGTTCAGGATGAACACGCACCGGAGGCGGCTGTACAGTTGGGAATGTGACTCGTGGGAGCGTTTGACATGGTTCGCGATCTCGTCCTTGCAAATGTTAAGGGGGATGTGGTAAGTTTCCAGGTGCCTAATGCTTTGCGCCATATTCCAGAGGCAGAGAAACCCCGTCAGTTGCCGAGAATTATTAGGGAGGCTTATAAAACCATTGGCCGTAATAGTTTGGGTTTTAAGCCTTTTGCTAAAAAACAAACAGCAGCAAACTCAGCAGGCGTCGTCTGATAAAGATGACCGCCAGAAAGTTCCAAAACAAAATTGGAGTAAGAACAAAAAACAGGGTAAACAGCAACAGCAACAGGGGTCCTGTCCTGCTTCGCCTACACCTGCCTCTACTGAGCGTACATATGAGTTGCGCGACCGCACTACGATTGAGTCACCTGATAGATTTCAGGCTCCTGAACAACGCTCTCCTCGTTCTTTGCAGGAAACATCGGTCTCACCCACCGGTGGAGGAGCCGGCGGCAGAGGACAAGGTGCCCAACAGAGCTGTGAGCAGCCTCCCAAGGCTGACAGAAAAAGCAAGCAGGATGAGTCACCGCATCAAAGGCCCCAGTTTCAGTAGAAGAAAGTTGCTGCAGTAACAGCGAGATATGCCACAGATAGTGAGAACACAGCTTCAGAATCTGACATGGACGCTGACACTGTTGGACAGCGCGGCGGAGATTACCATCATTCGAGAGGCGTTGCGTCCACTACTGAAGGTGACAGCAACTGACACCTTCGTTGTAGTTGACACTAGAGTGGTTTCCCCTGAAAGACTTTATGAAATTGTCCTTATGATTGAAGGTGACATAGAACGTACCATGAAAGGGGTATTTTGGGAAAATCCTACTACTACCTATGATATTTTGTTGATGGAGGCCGACTGGCCACCACCCCTTGTCTTAGCTGCTCCCCAAGGGGAGGAGGTAATCCTCCCTAGTTTCACGCACACAGTGCCAAAGGAGCAAGCTCTGCATTTTGCAGAAGATTGGGCTAAGGCGCTTGCGCCTGCTTTGTACCGTACTCACTGTGGATGGGACACATTTTCCCCTCGACATGAGATTCCTTTGCGGTTAATGCCCCAGCCTCAACCCCAATACCTCATGCGGCGAGAAGCGAAAGCTACTGTTGCGGAAATCCTTGAACAATTGGAATATCAAGGTGTAATTGAAACGTCTGTGCCTCCGATGAATAACCCTCTTTATACTGTGACCAAGCCAGATGACTTGTACCGTTTGGTGTTAGATTATCACCACGTAAACTCCCATTGTCGTACGTGTGCGGTACAGAATACTCAAAGTTCAGCTCTTGTGGATAGACTTGTGTGTAAAAGGTTCAAAACCACACTTGACATATCCAATGTTTTTTTTGCCCACAATCTGTCCCCCTCTTAGTAGTCAATGGACAGCTTTTACCAGTTGTGGCAAATAACTCCAATTTCACCGTTTGGCTATGGGCTATAAGGACAGTCCAGGTGTCTTTGCCGCCCACGTTGTCTCTCTCTTGGAGGGACTCGACGCAGAGGCATGTTCGTATGTGGATGACATCTATCTCACAGACGACGAATTATGGCCGAATCTGTGCCGTGTAGACCGCATAATTTGCAGTTTTGTGGATTTTGGCTATAGATTCAACTTTGCAAAAAGCCACATTGGAGAGTACACAGTGTTGTTCCTGGGCTACGAGCTCAACAATGAAGGTCGAGGTTTAGCTCCTCAGTTCCTAGAGAAATGCACACTTTGGCGAGCTCCCACAACACTGAAGAAACTACAATCTTTAACGGGATTTTTGAATTCCGGGCATACCTACATTCCCGAATATGCCCAAGTTACCAATCCTCTTTACGCTTTGATACAACCTTCTTTTTCCAAATCGCGCTGGCGGCCTGAACATTCAGACATCTTGTAATCTTTGCAGGCTGATCTTCTAGAATCTAAATTCTTGTTGACACGTGATAACCACACCAACCTGGTGATAAGAATCGTACCAGGGGCAGTGGGTTTCACATACCTCACTTTTAATGAGGGTGACACAGTCCCTATCGCTTACAAGTCACACTTGTACACTTCGGCTGAGTTGCAGTTTTCCACTGTGGAAAAAGTTTTGACAGCAGTGCAAAATTGTTAGACAAGACCTGTACTCACTGTATATGTGTAGGAAGGTTGCCAAAGGCGCGGAGATACTCCTTTGGGAGGTGATCCTAGCGCGTTATAAACCCGCAAATAAATAAGTAAATAAATGGCGATTCTTAAGGAACGTGCGCTGTCGCAGGGAAAACACATTTTGGTTGTTACTGACGAAAGCCAGTGTACCAAATTCAAGGTGGATACAATGGGCCACATCCTTGACATCCCCGGATGTCACATTTTTGATTCCTCCCTGCAGACTCAGGAGTTCTTGCAGTATGAATTCGTTCATCCTGCTCCTCTGACAATGCGCCCAATTGAGGATTTCCGTTGTATCATTAACACTGATGGAAGCGCACAAGCAGCTACAGGTTCAAAGCACGCATATTATTCGGCCTGCGCAATTGTGGTTGGCACTATGGTGGATGGTGAATTCAAGTCCGATGTCGTGCACACACAGGCATTAGGGGACTGTACCACCCAATTGGCAGAGCTTCGTGCTCTGATGCTTGCATTGGAGTTCACTGATCCCGGTGTGACTACTCTTATCGTAAGTGACTCTTACTACTGTGTTCAATCATACAATGACAATCTACCCTTTTGGACTCAAAATGATTATCGTGACTCCAAGGGTCACACAATAAAACATAAAATTATCTGGGTTCGAGTGGCAGAACTTAAAGAACTACTGCCACTAGTGTTTGTAATTCATACTCTGGGGCACCATCATGTTGGAGTTCACGCTGTTGGCAATTATCTCGAGGATAAAGTCGCTAAGACAGCAGTTGCAACATATGCAGTAGCAGCAGTTACACCTTCCAAAAGTAAGATTGATGATGACATCTTGGCCGCTATTGCCGCAACAGAGAAGGGAAGTCGAATGAATCTTTAGATAATCCTATATGCGGGGCAGTATAGCCTCCCCTGTTTGTGTCTGACGTTTCCGGTGTTTAGGAATTTTGACCAAGGAAGTCGGGTCACTTCCTCCTCCTGAACATATATGGAGGTTCCGTCGTCGTGAACCTGAAAAAGTAACTATGGTCGTTTCACCGTAGCGGCATGGATGGTCCCAGGCTGATTCATTCGACTGACAGGAATAAGAAATATTAATTTAAAACAAAAATCTGAAGGACTCAACCGTACAGTTCCGGTGAATTTTCTATTCTCCCTGAAGAAACTCCCTGGAAGGGAGTGAAACGCGTTGGCTGATCTGTTTGTAAAGTGCCTGGTGATTTGTTTTTTAAAAGAATGGATAAAAATAAATAAAGAACTTTTCTATATACACAAGCAACAATCTTTCTGGACTTCTTTTTGGTGTGGCCCCACAAAGAATCAAATAAAATTAATTAGTAAATATTAAGTGTAATTGTGTAATTACTTTTAGGTGTTTGTTGTGGATATTATAGTGCTAAATAATATGTAGTTAATTATTTTTAATTATCTTTGTTAATAATAATATATTTACATTTATATATTAATTATGTTAAAATTGGAAATTAAATGTAATAGAAATGTTGATAGTTTTGTTTTTTATTGTATTGGGATCCCGCGCTTTCCCTACTGTTGCACTTACTGGAGTGGGAATAGTATTTTTTACCCCTCCGCTATGCAGTGCTTTCCCTACTGTTGCACTCACTGGAGTGGGAATAGTAATCTTTACCCCTACACTATCCAGTGATTTCCCTACTGTTGCACACACTGGAGTGGGAGTAGCAAATTTTACCCCTCCGCTATCCAGCGCATTCCCTACTGTTGCACTCACTGGAGTGGGAATAGTAATTTTTACCCCTATGCTATCCAGCGCTTTCCCTACTGTTGCACTCACTGGAGAAGGGATTAGTAAATGTTACCCCTCCGCTATCCAGCGCTTTCCCTACTGTTGCACTCACTGGAGTGGGAATAGTAATTTTTACCCCTACACTATCCAGCGCTTTCCCTACTGTTGCACTCCCTGGAGTGGGAATAGTAATTTTTACCCCTACTCTATTCTGCGCTTTCCCTACTGTTGCACTCACTGGAGTGGGAATAGTACATTTTACCCCCACGCTATCCAGCGCTTTCCCTACTGTTGCACTCACTGGAGTGGGAATTGTAATTTTTACCGAATCTTTGTGAACCGTACGAAAAGCAAGGGAAAATCCGTACAACACGGACCCTCACAGTGAACCGTACGAATCGTAAACATGCTGTACGACCTGACAAGTACGATCTGGACCGGGGAATGAGAACGTGATTTGTACAGAAAATGTCGCGTATGAGCGATTTGTACGGAGAGCCACACAATCAAATACGCAGTGTACCCCTGCAATCATGGGGTGTACGCACCGTACCCCTACGCACCGTACCCCTGCAATCATGGGGTGTGCGCACCGTACCCCTACCCACCATACCCCTGCAATCATGGGGTGTACACACCATACCCCTATGCACCGTACCTCTGCAATCATGGGGTGTACGCACCGTACCCCAATGCACCATACCCCTGCAATCATGGGGTGTACACACCGTACCCCTACGCACCGTTCCCCTGCAATCATGGGGTGTACACACCGTACCCCTACGCACCGTACCCCTGCAATCATGGGGTGTACGCACCGTAACCCTCCGCACCATACCCCTGCAATCATGGGGTGTACGCACCGTACCCCTACGCATCATACCCCTGCAATCATGGGGTGTACGCACCATACCCCTGCAATCATGGGGTGTAGGCACCGTACCCGGGGGGTCCGTTTCATACGCGGTTCGAGTCGAAATCTGCTTTTCCGGACGTTTTGAGCTCCCGTAAAAAAAGAGTTGTACGGAGTGTTGACGAGACGAATCATACTTGCTGGGTCGGAAAATACTGCTTCGATCCGTACGGACGTCGCGTACTGCGTGTTCCGAATGCGATTCATACAGATTTATAAGTCGTATGGTCTTTCGTACTTCATCGTACGGAGATCTGCTTTGGGTCCGAATCGTACTTCATCGTACGTACAGGGACGTTTAAGGGTACGATTCGTACGGAAAATATGCTCCGTACGGCTATTTGTAAGGGAGTTTACCGAATCGGAATCGGCCCCTAAATGTAGGTATGATTTTTTTTAATAGTTTAATGTGTTAATTAAATATAGAATATTTTATTTTGTTTTAAATTGTTTATATATGTGTTTATTTTATTTTTATATAATTAATAAAGTTTATAAATTAAATAAAGATAATAGTTAATAAAATGTTTTAAAGTAAATATATGTATATGTACACTTTTTTTGTGTTCATATTTTTTAAATTAAGTTTATTTGTTATAATTAGTTAAAATATATATTAAATTTAATTTAATTTGTTAATAATATTATTATTTTATTTATTTAATTTAAGTTATGTTATTTTTTAAAGTCGATATTTTTTACATCTATATTTTTTACATCGATATTTTTGAGTCGATATTATTGTACTTACTGTTTAAGTATAGGGAGTCGATATTTTTGTAATCAATATTTTTACACCGATATTTTTGTTGACTATATTTTTGTTTTCGATAGTTAAACATGGAACCCTAATAAACCGCTAGCGTGTGTTTATTTAGATCACTGCGGTCCTTTCTCATCTGATACTGCGTATAAGTACATCTTAGTAGTAGTTGATTTGTGCACGCGCTTTGTGTGGTTGTGGCCACAACGCAGTGCTGATTCCATAACTCTCGTAAGGGATTTGTGTGTCTTTGTCGGAATTTTTGCGTGCGGTACCTTCCATTCGGACCAGGGTCCAGCGTTTGCTTCGAAGGCATACAAGGTTGCTATGAGTTCTTTGGGGGTCCTGGTCAACTTTTCGTCTCCATACCGGCCTGAGGGTAATAGTGCTGTGGAGCGAATGAACCGTGACTTAAAGCAATCCTTGACAGCTAAAGTTTTAGTTACTGTCCGTGACTGGCTATCCCATTTCAATAGCATTCAGTGTGCACTAAATAATCTCCCTAGAAGGTCTCTGGGTGGACAGACCCCATACGAAATGCTCTTTGGCATCAAAATGTTTGTTCCGGACCTTGAGGGGCTAGACATGGCGGCGGCGGCCACATCCTTTGACGTAGATGAACATTCTAATGTTTTACAGAACCTACAAAAGAGCAGAGACAGTCTTGCAAAGGAACATTTGGCCTCCACATCTGATGCTGCGTTGCAGATTCTGGTAGTTGGCTGGCTACCCCAAGTTGGAGAACTGGTCCGAGAGAAGATCAAGAACAAGAAGGAATTTGGTCCCTCCTATCGAGCTCCAGTTCCTGTGCTTGGACTGTAGGTTACAAGAACAGTCATTTTACCTCCTCTTCCCTGGTGAAAGGGAAACAGGTACATCTCCATTGACAATGTCAAACTACACAGGGTGGCCGATTCTTCTTAGTATGACACCTGCGGTCTTGTGTCCAGCAATGGTGCGACACTCTGTTTTGGCCCCGGATCCTACCATCGGGCCTGATGTTGTCATTGAGATGAATACAGTTGCGAATCCTTTATTGCATCCACCTGCTGGTGATCCTCTTAATGATACTGAATATACTTACTTAACTGACTTGTCTATGCCTGATTTGGAGACCCGTGTGGCTAATCAATCACGTTTTTCATTTGACACTGGCTCGACCACATCTAAGTCCCCTTCACAAGTTTCGATTTTTGCTGCTTTGTTTAAAAAACATTTTTTAATTCCCTCTTGGACTTACATTTGGTTGGTGCTTTTTAAAAACTTTTTATTCATGTCCATCGGATTTGTGGTATTTTTTTTGTTTTGTAAATGGACACTACATTCAAGAAAGAACTTCAATTAGACTAATTGATGGAACTTTGGCCCCCCACTCCTCTTTGCACATCATGAAGAGGGACCAGACATTTGTGAATATAACTGCTTAGCCCGCTTTAAATGGGATTGTATCGGATGCTGTAAAGTTTCAGATTCATGGGCCCACAGAGGTTATTAATGTTCCCAATGTACTCCGTGTCTCTACGGGGGATGTGGTTAAACAAAATATTCGCTCTGATAATTGGGACTTCCTGGCCGTACAGGCTTTATTTTCTGATTTGAAATATGATGCTACCTTCGATGCTGAAGATTTATATCTAGAGTCTGCAAACTATGGAGATTTGTACTGTTACCTGCATTTTGGCAGTCACTTTCTGCATAAAAGAAATACATTTGGAAATGTGGTTAACTACACGCAGTGGGAACATTGTCCTGCACCTGTTAAAGGCAGCTCAAAGACTCTTTTGAAAATGTTTTCGTATTTTACTGATTTTGATCAATCAAACCCTGATGCATTTTATTTTAGGATGACTGAGAAATCCTCTTCCAAGGTTAAACTTACCCACACTAAATTACTGTATTCAAAGTCCTTTATTGACCAGTTGGCTGTTGAGGGCTATGAACTGTGGAAAGATACTGTTGATCTTAAATCTAAAAGTTGGCAAGTGCTAGGCACAGAGGCTTTGCATCATGCATGTCTCATCCCGAACCATATGTTGTTTCTGAATGCTACTGTTACACAAACCACCTGCTTTGGATTGGCTACTTCTAAAAAATTAAATGCTCCTTCATTTCCTGATTTGGGTGAATTTCCCCATTGGAATAATTATACCAGTACTTCCCTAAGTGAATTAAAAGCCCTGTTGAGAAATTCCTCTTTTAATATTTCCAGCATTAATCCGGAAGGCTGGTTGCTATGGCGAAAAAATGCAGATTCCTGACAGCACCGTTTTCTGGGTCTGACCCTTGGCTATACAGAGGTTAGAGTAGATCCCCATTTTCAACATTCGGTCACCACCTATTTTGTAGGCAAATTGTGTCAGAGTTGGCTCAAACACTCAACCTTAGCGTTAGTTAAGTTACATTTGTCCAAACTGACTGACGCCGTTGATTTGAATGATTTCGTAAAAGGTCCTGCAGCAGGCAGATAGAAAAGATGGATATATGCTGCTTACAACGAGGTTTGGAAACTGTCCCATATTGAAGCTGCTTCTAGGCTCAGCGCTATAGATCAGGTCAATTTAGAAAAAGTGCCTTCCGTTGTAGATAATAGCATTAACACCCTTTCTTCTCATATTTATACATTGGATAATATTGTTTCATCTGTTGTTGATATTGTACAAAAAGACGTTGCGGTTCTGTACCATGGACAAAATCAATTGCGTTGTATTATGCAGTTTGCTTGGACTCTTCAAACGTTCAAATCTGGGAAGGTGCCTTGAGATTACATGAACACAACTTCTTTATTTTTGCCTTTTAATGTGACTGTAAAACAACAATTTTTGTCAATGAAAGATGTCACGTTTTCACTGCTGCATATTGAAAAACTGGAGCCATTACCATTTTCAGTGGCCGAGTCTAATTCGGCAGTTTGGCTCTTCAATGGGTTAATAACTTTTTCCCTGTTTAAATTTGAGTCGTGTATGAAACACTATGCAATAGGTAGATTTGAACCTTTAGGTGGTGCTTATCTTCATGAAGTCTGGAATCTCCTGTTTACATATAGGTGCTTGAGAGAAGGAAAGGAATTTATTTAAAAGGTGAAGACTGCACATCTACACCAGATCACCTATTAGTCTCTGGAAATTTGCAATTGCACAGTTATTGTAATGCGATGGCACCGAATCTTGCGTGTGTTTTGAAAGGCACCCCCACCCCGGCTATTACACAAACTTTCACGTTGCTTGCAAATGGTAGTTATTTGTTATTAAATAATGAAGACTGCTGTGGTATGCTTACTGGTATTCCGTATATCGTTACAGTTTCCCAACGTGTAGTTTGCTGTAAGAATGTCCTGTTTCCTCCTCCACATGGGAGGCTAGATGTTCCCATTTGGCCTTCTATCCTGACCTTGGAAGCAGAGTTCAACAAGATGAGTCGAATAAGAGCTCTTTTGTCCCAGAAGTAAGTCGCTCTTACATCTGCCCGTGAAACATCCGTCCTTCACGTTGCAAACACACGTACTGAGGCACATGCCATCTATACTAATATATTAAAGAGAGATCCCAAACCTTTGAGGCGGGTAATTTCAGGAAATACAGCACCAATCACAACACCCAATACAGCGTTGGAAACGGTAGTTGCAGCAGAAGGACATAGGCTATGCAGACGCCCACCATATACATTTAAAAGGTAAAAGAACCGTGCCATCAAAGTAGTCCTTTGTGGGCGTGTCTGCGTTGTGCTGTGGGCGTGTGCTGGGGGCGTGACAAATGCTGGGGGCGTGTGGTACGTTCCGCCCTTCATGTCATGTCTCATATTGTGTGCTGTGGGCGTGTGCTGGGGGCGTGGGCGTGTGCGGGGCGCGGGATTACGGAAAAAAAAGCGAGCGTTGTGCCCAATATTTCATTGTTTTTTCTTCCCAGGTTCTGTACATTCTAGCTCCGGGTGTGCTTGCCCCGCGCTCCCAGTGACGTGCACCTGCTTTACTCTTTGGAGGTCAGGCATGGCGCTATTCCCAATTTCCGATAGGAGCACAAACAGGAAATGTAATCTCGCCTTAACTCCCGGTGACGCCTGAAGTGCACACTGGAGATTTTCCAATTCTGTTGCACATGCCTCGCGCCACGCACATCCGGACACAAGGCCTGCCTCCACGGAAATAGCAAGAAAGGGACTATCCCTCCCCGGGGAATATGTGATGATATTCCGCAAACCAACAGCCCGCATACCATCACTCCATAATTTTTATAAAGCGGGACTATTACTCCGCAAAGGCATAATTTCTAAAACGTTTACAACGCATATGACTTTATCACGCATGCCATTATAACGCAAATGCATGTGTGGTAAAGTCATATACATTGTAAAAGTACATTATTAAAACATCAAATATATGTTTGTATATATATGTGTATTTACATATATATATATATATATACATTTTTTCAAATTAATTAAAACATGTTTTCTTTTAAATTGCATTATTTATATTATTTGTATTTATTATTTTATTTTATTACCCTTTACACCCTAAAAACGAATCCCACCCTGCTCCCTTTAAATACCCGTGCACCCCAGAATCATAACCCACCCTTACTCCTTAAAATCCCCAACACCCTTAAACACTAACCCATCTTAACCCTATAAATATACCATGCACCCCAAAACCCAAAAATATCCCTTAACCATAAAAATACCCCTACCCCAAAACCCAAACCTAGCCCTGAACCCTATAAATACCCCTGTACCTCAAAACCCAAACTTACCCCTGAACCCTAAAAATACCCCTGTACCCCAAAACCCAAACCTAGCCCTGAACCCTAAAATTACACCTGTACCCCAAAACCCAAACCTACCCCTGAACCCTAAAATACCCCTGTACCCCAAAACCCAAACCTAGTCCTGAACCCTCAAAATACCCCTGTACCCCAAAACCCAGACCTACCCCTGAACCCTAAAAATACCCCTGTACCCCAAACCTAGCCCTGAACCCTAAAAATAACCCTGCACCCAAAAACCCAAACCTACCCCTGAACCCTAAAATATCCCTGTACCCTAAAAATACCCCTGTACCCCAAAACCCAAACCTAGCCCTGAACCCTAAAAATACCCCTGTATCCCCAAACCCAAACCTACCCCATAACCCTAAAATTCCCCTGTACCCCAAAACCCAAACCTAGCCCTGAACCCTTAAAATACCCCTGAACCCCAAAACCCAAACCTACCCCTGAACCCTAAAAATACCCCTGTACCCCAAACCTAGCCCTGAACCCTAAAAATAACCCTGCACCCCAAAACCCAAAACCCAAACTACCCCTGAACCCTAAAATACCCCTGTACCCCAAAACCCAAACCTAAACCTGAACCCTAAAAATGCCCCTATACCCCAAAACCCAAACCTAGCCCTGAACCCTAAAAATAGCCCTGTACCCCAAAACCCACACCTGTCCCTAAACCCTAAAGCTGCCCCTGTACCCCATAACCCAAAACTATATCTGAACCCTTAAAATACCCAAACACCCCAAAACATATACCTTATGTACCCCAAAACATATACCCCTATACCCATACTTACCTTATCCAAACATTAAAAAAAACATTATTTTACCATTCATGCATTTACAACGAATTTCGTTGTTAATGTATGCGTGGTAAAAGCATATAAAATGTAATGCCATGCGTTATAATGGCATTGCGGAGTCATGGTACTATTTCACAGGCCTGTCACAGATAAGAAATGCTATCAAAACGAAATCCTACAAAACAATATACTAATGGCCGGCAGCAATTCATACCCGGACAACATCAGGATGGGCTGCTAGTATTAAATACAGACCTGCCCCTGCATTTCGGTGCTTTGATTCAAACAATTTTTAATGCCTCGTCGACCACGGGCCTGGCACACTTTTTTAAAGTAGTAAGTTCTGGCCTTGTGACCTCATTTCAAGCTATATTTGGTGTGATCCCAGCATTTTTTCATTCGATTTTTTCGAGTGTCTTTGGCGTTTTCCCGTTAATTCTCGCTTTGGGAACGGGTGTGCTGCTGTTAATTTGTTTACGCCAAAATCGATGCACATTCTGTGCCCCACGACGATCTACCCCGGCTGCTCCAGCTTTGTAACCAGAAGCTAGAATACTATGGATCGTTACCTCTGACGACTCTGAGTGTGGCGTATGGTTTATCTTTCCGGTTTTCATACTTTACTTGCATGCAGCCTTTTTTCCATTGGCTGGAATGTGGATTTGAATGGGCCCTGGATTTATGTCTCTGCAACACGGTGCCTCCTGACCTGGATTTTAATCTACTAATGAGTCCCTTAGTCGCTCATGAAATAGATTGTTCTGGTTTTGGGATTATGGCCAGCGCCGCGGCTCATGGGGTTCTAGGCAATTGGAACATATGGACTGCGGCCAATGACTTTCTGGCACGCAGTTATCTCGAAGAAAGCCTGAGTTGTCCTCTGATGGTGCTAGAGGCTCCGGCTGTTGAAGAACATGTATATTCATTTCCATTACTTAATTGGATGGCTGAAATGTTCATGGATGATGACAACAACTTCTTATTGGAGGCAATTGCTACATACTGTGCCTATATGCTGTTGGATTGAAGTGTGATTTTTTTTCTGCTTCATAGACACGTATTGAACTCGTGATTTTTTTTTACTAATGTATTAATGTTTTTCTTTTTTTTTTGAGGTCTTATTCACACCATGGCCACCCGTGGGTGTTTTCACTGACTTGGTTACTTTTTAATTCAGATATTTACTCCCAATTATCAAGTTTGGCAACATTTGGTTCTGTCTCATTCAAACTTGAACATTAGCATGGCTTATTAGAAGTTTAAACGCCATTTTTAACTTTTGCCGCTTTTGCACACAACACTGCATAGCTGTTTTGGTAAGTTAGGATTCGTGAAGGTCTACACACGAGAAAAGGTTTGTTTTCGACATCTCTAGACTTACATCGTGCCCCTAGTCTGCACAGTGAGTGCTGAAGCCGTCAAGGTTATCAAAACATGGTAGCTGTTGTTCGACATGATCGAGTAACGCTTTCTAGACACAACAATTTGGCAGCTGTGAGCCAACTGAGATTCTGGTGCCCTTATTATTGCACATTTGCCATGATTTCACACACTTGGAGGATTTTCCATTTCCAGGGATGCAGAGAGCTTATGCTGATCGACATGTGATTTACTCTTACTGAGCAGAAAGGTAATGAGGTTCCCCAAACAAGCCTAAGAAACCTTCTTTAGTATATAATACATAGTTCCTTTATAGGGAGGGTGTTAAAACTAGGCGCTATAAGACCTGTTTTCACCATCATTGTAATATGATTTCTCCTTTTGTATTTTATGGAATTGTAGCAATGCTGACCATATTATTTCTAATCATATGTCTGCTTATGTTGGCTAAGATACAGCACATGAGATCACGTCGTTAAAATAAATGTTTTAACCTTACCGTGTCTCTTATTTACTCCTGTTGTGGACTGGTACGCGAGTACAACAAAAGAGTGTTCTCACTTCCCACCATTCCTGAGTTTGTACAAAGTCGCATGTTCTAGGTTGTCTAATCATTGGTTACTTTGCTATAGGACGAAGAGCTAATGTGACACTGATGCTAGCTAGTTGGGGTTTTTCTAGGTACTGAGGTGAGTTTCTGGTACACCACAATTCACTGATGTCCTAGGACTCTGTGCACAGTTCTGTGTATGAGCAGTTTCCTTAAGTAGGAACCCCGGTTAAGTGTACCCCATCCTCTAAATGGTAACCTGGTGTTGTGAGGTTTATCAGCCCGTGCCACACGAAACCCCAGAAGTTGGCCCTACATATCTCTGTCATGGTGATATTGAATTTACACCATGACCTATCGACTGCCCCCAGTCGACTGCGCCTCTCCATATTTTGCAGATTATTATCTCAGACCATATGAAGTCTGCCTGCTAAGTCCGCTGCCTTTGCCCCTAGCAGCTCTCTCTTCCCCCGGCATGCCAGGTAATTTCCTCCCAAATGAATAACCTCTCCGGTTTGCAGTGCCTCCTGGACCACGGGAAGCAGCTGCTCCCATCTCATGCCCGATCACCCAAGCCACATCACTGCCATGTTCCATATCCCCTTGAATGATTTCCGCTGTGCCGCAGTCCACTGTTTTGCCAGCGTGATGTAGGAAAGTCCTAGGATCCACACCTTGCGATGGCACCCCATTGGACCTACTGGGAGAGACGAACAATTGTTACTTACCTGTAAACAGGTGGTTCTCCAGTATTGGTGTCTTTCATAGATTCACATGCTTGAATATTCCCCGTCGTCGAAGTGGGAGTCCCACGGTAAATAAAATAGCAATAATGCTAAAAATATATATATATATATAATATATAAGAATATATAAAGTATTATATAGGTAGCAAACTGAAAAATATGCACTTAAAACCTTTACAAAGGTTACTACATAGGAATGCATTAGAGAGAAAAAACTCATTTGTAACATATCAGTGTCATTATGTTAGTCCAAACTGCAGCCAATCAGGCTCAAGCACCCTCTAGAACCTTCTCCTCAGAAGCTCAAGCCCTCAGATTTTCGTAGCACTAGTACTAATAGCGCATGAGGAGAAAAGAGCCTCTGAGGGGAGGGTGGGTGGGTCGCATGTGAATCTATGAAAGACACCAATACTGGAGAACCACCTGTTTACAGGTAAGTAACAATTGTTCTTCTCCAGTATTAGGGGTGTCTTTCATAGATTCACATGCTTGAATAGAATAGATAGCAGTAACCTCCTGAAGATGAGATTGCAAAATGTCCCAACAATAGAAGAACAATACATATAGCATAAAAGCAAGGCAATCTCAAGAATGGAGGAGGGAAAGAGGCTCACCTTATTTGAAAAGATGACGAAGCACTGCTTGCCCCACTGCGGTGTCCGCCTCGTTGACAGCATCCAAACAATAATGTCTGGTAAAGGTGTGCCTGCTGGACCATGTCGCCGCCCGACAAATCTGGTGTAGAGGCACTCCGGCAAACAATGCGATGGACGACGCCATCGCTCTCGTAGAATGTGCTCTCACTGGAGTAGGTAAAGGCCTGCCAGCCTGCTGATGGCAAAAAGAAATGGCTGATGATAGCCATCGAGTTATAGTCTGTTTAGTCACTGCGTGCCCTTTGCGCAGTAGCCCATATGCTAAGAATAGCTGGTTGGATTTACGAAAAGGGGCTGTCCTAGAAATGTAGAATTTCAGACACCGTTTGATGTCTAAGGAATGAAGTCTCTGTTCCGCAGGAGATTTAGGATCCGGGAAAAAAGTCTTTAAGAAAACTGGCTCGTTCAAATGGAAGTCAGAAGGCACTTTTGGGAGAAAAGAAGGATTTGTACGAAGGGACACTCCATCAGGTTTGAACTGCAAATATGGAGGCTTGATGGTAAAAGCGTGTAAGTCACTGACTCGACGAGACGAAGTTAAGGCTAAAAGCAAAGCCACTTTCCAGGTCAGAAACTTGAGATTTGAACGATGAATTGGCTCAAATGGAGGTTTCATAAGTTGTGATAATACCACGTTGAGGTGCCAAGCTGGAGGAGGGCGCCTTAACGGAGGGAACTTCCTGAAAAGTCCTTTAAAGAACTGTCGGATGATTCTGGATGAACAGAGAGACGTAGAGCCATCATGGCGGTAGCGCGAAATGGCCGCCAAAAAGACTCTCAATGTGGCATGTGAAAGACCAGACTGAGCAAGACTTAAGAAGAACGGTAACAATTGCTCTGGAGTGGAACTTAAAGGATGTACGTTGGATGCTGCGCACCAATGACAAAAGCGCTTCCACTTTAGTCTATATGTTTTGATTGTTGATGGAGCTCTAGCCGACGCTAGGATGTCTCTACAGGCCTGTGGTATACTTAAAGAGGCAAACTCCATGAATTCAGGTTCCAAGCCCATAACTGAAGCGTTGACGGATCCGGATGACACACTTGTCCGCCGTCCATGGTTAGAAGATCCGGACGTGGATGGAGGCGAATTGGTTTGCATTGGGACATCAGAAGGAGTTCTGAAAACCACGCCTGCCTGGGCCAACGTGGGGCGATTAAGATCAAACGGCAGGGTTGCCTGCGCATCTTCCATAACGTCCTTGGTACCAGTGGGAGTGGTGGAAACGCATATGCAAATAGGCCGGTCCAATCCATGAGTAGGGCATTGCCGCTGGACTCCGGATGCGGATGCCAACTGGCAAAAGCCTGGCATTTTCGATTCACTGGCGTTGCAAATAGGTCGAGCTTGGGATGACCCCATTGGTGGAACACGAGGTCCAGAGTCGGCTGGTGTAACTCCCATTCGTGAGTGGATGACGCAGACCTGCTTAGGGAATCTGCTAGTATGTTTGACGCTCCCGGCAAATGGACCGCGGTCAAGGAGATGTGGTGACGAATTGCCCATTCCCAAATCTTCTGGGCCAGACAAGACAGGGGCTGAGATTTCGTGCCTCCCTGCTTGTTCATGTAGTGCATGCTGGTGGTGTTGTCCGTCTGAACCAGCACTGATTCTCCGTGCACCACCGGTAAGAAGGCCTTCAGCGCCAGGAAGATCGCCAGCAATTCCAGCCTGTTGATATGCCAGGTTTTCTGCGTCGCCGTCCACTTTCCTTTGATGGAGAGATCGAGGAGGTGGGCTCCCCATCCGTCCATGGACGCATCCGTTGTCAATGTCAGATCTGGAGTTTGGAGCAGGAAAGAGACCCCTTGGTTCAGATTGGACCGTCGCTCCCACCAGAGTAGACTGTCCCTCATGCCAGTAGTGACTGTCACCTGGTCGTTGAACGACCCAGAAACCTGTCGCCATTGTAGGTCCAATTCTTCCTGAATAGGACGGGTACGTAATCTGCAATTTGGGATCAATGCGATACACGATGATGCCATCCCCAGAAATGACTTCAACATTCGCACAGAAACTGACTTTCTTGATCTGATGGTGGAGACCAGATGAACTATCTTCAGTCTCCGCTCGGGAGAGATGAACGCCTTCGACACGTCCGTGTCTAGAACAGCTCCGAGGAATGTCCTGCTTCGGAGAGGAGTGAAATGTGACTTCTTTACATTGATGGTCAACCCTAGGGAATTGAAGAGGGTGAGACACAAGCGTGTGTCGTGATGCAGCTGACTTGCGGATTGGGATTTCAACAGGCAATCGTCCAAGTAAGGAAAAATCTGTACCCCTTGAAGACGCAGGTAAGCCATAACCGGAGCCAGAACCTTCGTGAACACACGGGGAGCTGATCTGAGGCCAAACGGCAGGACCTTGAATTGATAGTGGTTGCGTCCCACTTTGAATCTCAAGTACTTTCGATGTTGAGGAATGATTGGTACATGAAAATAGGCGTCTTGTAGGTCTATTGTGGTCAAAAAATCGCCGCTGCAGAGAAACCGCAAGACTTCCGACAATGTTAGCATGCGGAAGGACTGTTGTTTCAGGAAGAGGTTGAGGTACCTCAAATCCATAATGGGACGCCACTCCCCCGTCTTTTTTAGAATGAGGAAGAACCTCGAATAGAAGCCTTTCTCCCGCTGTGATAGAGGAACCACTTCGACCGCTCCCTTTGTTAGTAATAGTTGAACTTGATGTTGTAGTTCTTCGAGATGGGGAGGTGGCGGACCCGAAGGCGGAGATGGAGGAGGAAACTCTGTGAATTCCAAGGCGTGACCCTTGCGCACAATGTCCAACACCCATTGGTCTGATGTTATTTGAGACCACTGGGAGTAGAACTGCGAGATTCGACCTCCAACATCCTGTTGAACTGGCAAGTCATTGTCGCTTGCTGGTGTTGTTGGCCCCTCTATAACTGGACTTCCCTCTATAAGGCCTGGATTGTTGCTGGCGAGCAGATTGAGGGTTCGAGTACCGTTGGTTTCCTTGACTGTACTGGCGGTACTGAGATTGTCCTCCTCTGTTAAAATTGGACGAGGTGCCCCGCCCCCGTGCAACACGAAAGGGCTGTTTCTTAAATTGTAATGACCCAAGCGACTTCGCTGTGTCGGTATCCTTTTTTATGGTTTCCAACGAAGCATCAATTTGGGAACCGAACAAAGATTCGCCATCATACGGCATGTCTATGATCATTGACTGGACCTCTTGCCTGAAAGAAGTAGACTTTAACCATCCTTGGCGTCGGAGCGCCGCCGCACTGGCCAGGATACGGAATGCAGTATTCGCCACATCCACAGCACAATCTATGATCTCCTCCGAAGCCCTTTGACCATCCTGAAGGACCTGGAGCGCTTCCACTTTCGATGACTCGGGAAGTTGCGTAAGAAAAGCGGACATGTCTGACCACATTTGTCGGTCGAAACGACCCAAAATTGCAAGAGCATTCGCAGCACGGGCCGAAGTTGAAGCCATGGATGAAAATTTCTTTCCGATTGCATCCAATCGGCGTCCCTCTCTATCGGGAGGGGAAGTGACAGGCGCCGTAGGATTACGTGCACGACGTTGTGCTGCTTGAGTCACAACTGAATCTGGTTTCGGGTGAGACAGCAGACAAGCAGGTGAGCCAGTTGGAGCCTTGTATTTCTTCTCCAATCTAGGTATCTGGGCCGGCAAGGAGTTAGGAGCCTTCATAATCTTCTGACCTTCCTTCCAAATAAATTCAATTATTGGAATTGTATGTACCTGTTTATACGGTTGATTTTTGAAATCATACAGAAAACAGTCTTCATCACGTTGAACCCTAGTCAACTTGAAGCGGTCCGCCGCCTTGTCCATAAGTTTATGAAAACTAGCAATGTCCACAGGAGGTGAATCACTTGAAGGGACCTGTTGAGGAGAAGGTGTTTGCACCCGATAATCATCAAACTCCGCCATATGGGGATCCTGATCACCTTCTGAGTCCTGACACACCTCTCCCTCCTCTCTCTCTGGCTCTGAGTCAGTGTCAGTAAGTGGATTGGTAGACAGAGGAGCACTCAAATGTACTGACGGAGTCGTCTGCCTTGGAGGAGTATGTCGTGGTTGATGTGAAAGTGTTACATCAGTAGACTCATGAATCGGAGTACCTTGAGGAGTAGGTGGAAAACGTCTATTATAATCGTCCAACATATGTTGGAGGTTAGAAAAAAGTGTCATTGGAATTGACGTCATAGGGATTTGCACGCATTGATCTTCGTGCTCATCTACCTGTTCGGCTTCTTCCTCCTCGTCTTCTTCCGAAGAAGTGTCCTGGCATTTAATGATTAACTCAGATGGGCTCTGTGCATCCCCATATACAGTGTCATCTGGAACAGATTCAGTCTCATGGTCAGAGACGAACAACTGAAGTGGTGGCTGTAGAGCAGGGGATTGAAGGTGGAATGCGGAACCTTCCTCTTTACTGAATGAGGACTGTACAGTCGAAACTGAAGTGTCCATGGCCACCAAAGGCATGTTGGCAAAGGAAGAAGAACCGGAAGTTGCTGTCTCCATGGACGATAATTCTTTAGGAGCTTCCGTGGACGTTGAAGGCTTAGGTCCTACTGACGCTGGCTTGCTCATTGACGAGGCCGTTGATGACGCTATCGTCGACGATGCGGAAAACGTCGTCTGGACCTCCGACGGTGACTGCATTGCAGGCGGCATCCTAGACATCGAAAGTGCTTTCGTCGACGGTGCCTTCGTCGACGGTGCCTTCGTCGACGGTGCCTTCGTCGACGGTGCCTTCGTCGACGGTGCCTTCGTCGACGGTGCCTTCGTCGACGGTGTCTTCGTCGACGGTGTCTTCGTCGACGGTGTCTTCGTCGACGATACCTTCGTCGACGGTACCTCCGTCGACGGTACCTTCGTCGACGGGAGCTTCGTCATTGCCGTCGACGGGAACCTCGTCGACGAGGCCTTCGTCGACGCTGGGACTGACGACGATGGCTTTTTCGTCGACGATATGATAGGGATCGTCGACGAGATGGAAGAGACAGAGGCTCTCGTCGACGAGAGAGCTGTCGTCGAAGTTCTCGTCAACGATGACGACGCCGATGTCGTCGTGACTGTAGTCGTAGACGAGGCCACAGCAGCTAATCTCGTTGTTGGAGTGGTCGTCGACGGGCCCGTCGACGACCGCGCTGTGAGAAGTGTAACCACTTTAATGGAAGCTGGAAACGACGCCTGAGAGTCAGATCTCGTGGGCGTTGGAAACACAGGCACAGAAGCAGCAGGTGGAACTGTAGCCACAGTCAAAGCCAGCTTTCTTTTCTTCAGGAAAGGAGATGGCAACTCCTGAACACTGCCACGCTTAGAAGCCACAGAAGAAGTTGCTGACTGAAGGCTTTCTGCGTCAGAAATAACAGCGTCCTTATCTTGAAGGCGCTTAAGCCATAAAAGGAGGCGAGCCTCCCTGTCCTTAAGGGTTTTAGGATTGAAAGTTCTACATAACCTACAATCAACCACTTTGTGCTCAGGATACAAGCAATAAATGCACTTGTCATGTGGGTCTTTCTCAAATAAACGTAATTTCCCACATGAGGAACAAGGTCTAAATAAAGACTTCTTACTTGACATCTTTGAAAAAACTGAGAAGAGTAGATAAGTTGAAAAGAACTGAGCAGAGCTCAGGGAGACTCCCTTCACACGACGTGCGGTAGAAAATCTGAGGGCTTGAGCTTCTGAGGAGAAGGTTCTAGAGGGTGCTTGAGCCTGATTGGCTGCAGTTTGGACTAACATAATGACACTGATATGTTACAAATGAGTTTTTTCTCTCTAATGCATTCCTATGTAGTAACCTTTGTAAAGGTTTTAAGTGCATATTTTTCAGTTTGCTACCTATATAATACTTTATATATTCTTATATATTATATATATATATATATTTTTAGCATTATTGCTATTTTATTTACCGTGGGACTCCCACTTCGACGACGGGGAATATTCAAGCATGTGAATCTATGAAAGACACCCCTAATACTGGAGAAACACAGTTCAGATTCCGGCATGGTGGATGTATCCTTTGAATGCATCCGACGCCCACCGGCCCAGTTTCTTAATCTGCTAAGCGTTGAGCCCTAGGTGGGCCGCACAAAAAATGCCATGGCCGCACAATCACATAATTGCAGTGGCCGCTCTGAATATTACTCAGGTTGGCTAGAGGTAATGTTTGGTAAAGAAAAAGAGACAAAGCACAATGAATTCCTCAAGGAATTTTTCATGAGAAAGGGTGTGCCCTAAGAAACGGACACTGGCAACAGGGTGCAACTGACCTCAACTGAAATTAAGAAATTTTTTGAATGCATTAGGTGTTAGACAAATCAGCACATCTGTTTTTAGCCACAAAGTAACAGGCTAGCGAATAGGTGGACTAGCGTGCTGAAAGATGGCATGAGGCTAGTTTTGTGTGAAGGTGGAGATTAAAAGAATGCATTTCAGAGTTGGTCTGGGCATACTGCTCTACCCCTAATGTTGTGACAGGAGTGATACCGCATAAGCGTTTGAGAGGCAGGGAATTTTACTCCAAGTCGTGACCGAGTTGGATGATAAGGAAAAAAACTATTGTGGAGAAAGGAAGGAAGATGTGGCTTGCGGTGAGGAGATAGGTGAGAGGAAGGTGACTCCATTCAGAGTTGGAGTCTGGGTCAGGATGAGATGACTGGAAAAGAAGTTGGGAAAAGCGATTTGCATTTTTTTGATGCCATATAAGTGGTCCGATAGGAGAGTTTGCAGTAGCCCTTTCAGGTAGCAATCTGTGGCACATAAAGAAAGGAACAGGCCACGTATTCACACATGCGTTTATAATGCATGCCTTTACAACGCGGGCAATACAACGAACGCGTCATTACCACGTGTTCCATTACAACGCAAGCCATTACAACAACTTGCTTTAGGGAAGTGCTGGAGTTTGGAATAGTATATTTTACTATTCCAACTTCAGTCTGTGCAACAGTAGGGAAGGTGTTGGATTTAAAATTCAACAATGAGTTCCCTAAAGCAAGTTGTTGTAATAACGTGCGCTGTAATGGAGCATGTGGTAACGACACGTTCGTTGCAGTGCCTGCCTTGAAATGGCACTGCGTTGTTCTGACAGCATTGTAAACGCTGTTACCATAAAGAAAGTGTTGCATTTTCCTAAGTATGTGAGAGTGGCCTTCTGGTCCCGCACCCTGGCTAGGCTAGCAGCTTGAGAGGTGACATCAGTGGGAGATTTGTTACCGGAAGGTACCTTATTGCCGGAATCGGCTGTGACAGACAGGGAGGGTCCCTAGATGTATTTCTGTATAAGCAGTTCCATGCACAATGAAAATAATATACCCCGCCTTCCAAATGGCACCTACTGAGTACCAAGTGTTTCAGTCCTGTTAATAGCTATGTCCTGTATACATCTGGTTACTCAACAATACAGACTTCAGCACCCTTATTAATACAGGGGGAAAAAGCTGCATGAAATGATAGACTTGGGAGTCCCACTTACCCCTAAAGAATGGACGTTTTGCTTTACACAAATTGGAGCATTGGACCCTAATGGTTGGCTCAGGTTTATTCCTTTTTAATTCTTGCATCGGGTATAGAGTACCCCACTTCAGCTTTGTGCTTGGGGCTTGAGAGCGGACTCTAGGTGTATCCGGGGTGGGGTCACTTCGGCAAAGCTCCTGAGACGACTGCAATGCATCCAGAATGCCTCGGCACATCTGATCCTTGACATACCCCGCCGCAGCCACATCTCACCCCACCTGAGAGACCTGCACTGGCTCCCCATCAACAAGAGGGTAACCTTCAAGCTCCTCGTCCACGCACACAAAGCTCTCCACAAAACCGGCCCAACATACCTCAACAGACGACGCACCTTCTAGACCCCCACCTGCCAGCTCCGCTCTATCGGCCTCGGCTTCACCACAGTCCCCCGCATCCGAAAATGGACCACCGGCTGGAGATCCTTCTCCCACCTGGCCGCTAAGACCTGGAACACCCTCACCACCCACCTACGGCAGACCGAAGACCTACTGGCCTTCAGAAGACTCCTCAAGACCTGGCTCTTCGATCAGTAGCATTGACCCCCCCCCCCCACCCCCACCCCCCAGCACCGTGAGACCCTCACAGGTATGTAGTGCGCTTTACAAGTGTATTGATTGATTGATGAATTGTGCCTGGTGCTGTCTGCCGATAGCCGAATATTGGCACAAAATCTTTTAGACGCTTTCATAAATGATTGGGAAACAACTGTGGCCATCGCCTAAGCTAGCACCGATAGGCTGTGTACATGATATCTATCGCATGTGAAGACCGGCAAAATGTATCAATAGCCCTGCTGATGGCGAAAAGGCGGGAGGTGTGTCACTGGGGAAAGATACATCCACCCGAAGTGGCAGCATGGATTCATGACCTCACGTATTGCCAAGATCAGCTAGACACATATTACCTCTTGCTTCCCCCAAAGAACAAGCCGAAAGATATTTGGGTCCCTTTGAGAGATTACTTGCGTGAGTAGGGTGCAAAAAAACCTCTGATGAGAACTGCATGTAAAGACCCAACACCCCTCCACCCCAGCCAACATACTCACACACACTTACCTGGTGCGCGAAGGAGCCTTAAGATTGGACTGGTTGGTTGCCAACTCTGGCTGAACGATTTTCAAGTAATCTGGAATGTGCTGCAATATTGAATGTTCTTGAGTATATATTTTGATTGTATTTTTTTTATTTCTCTTTTTTGCTTCTTATTTTGATGATCAGAAAACTCAAAAAATAAATAATTTTTTTTAAGTATGTGGTGTCGGCTGATCTACGTAAGGAGTCAGCGGTGGATTAGCGTTAACTCAGCAAGCAAACGGGGTGAATTACGAGAAGACACACTATCAGTTGTACACTGAACGGGAGAGTAATACAAAATGAAAGAAGGAACGGAGAGATGGAAGGAATAACTACGAGGAAATAGCGATCAAAAGTTGTTTTAATTTTATGTTAGAGTATTGTCTGGTAAATAACTTGAATCTGATGAGGTCAGCTCTACAGACCTGTACACAGACAAAAGCTATTCATGTGAAGAAAGGGAGCTTGAATTGAAAGAAAAGATTATAACTGTTAATTAATACCTTAGTGAATGTTACACGAGTAATTAAAGTGATAACAAGAGAAATGTTTCGAACGATGTAAATGCTTTAAGAAATGAAAATATATAGAATGCAATAAACAGAGATTTTTTTAAAGCAAAAAAGGATGTTGTGGTGGAGTCTGACCTCAGCATGAACACTACAATGGAGAGAGACCACAGCATGAATGAAAACAAGAAACTTCCTGTAAAAAGAGTCAGAAAGATTCCTATGTTGTTAAAAGATTATGATATGTTGCGATATACCTTTGGGCATCTACCATGGCCCTTCCCATTAGTTATAGCACCTGTTTTTTTAATATTATGTTCTACTGTTACATGATGCAAAGTTATTTCACCTTTGGCGGCTGTTCCTCATTGTTACCTTTTTATTGTTCCAACAAACTGATATCTCATATGTATTACCCCATTGTTACTGGAAGAGATGGGGTTATGTTGTATAGCACCTGTAGGAGAGTAGGGTCTGCAATCCTATGATCACCCAGATTTTTTGCTTTTGTTTCACTGGTTTACGACTTTCTCTGGCTGTGGGCCTGCTAATCAGACCCACAGCCTGGCTGTTCTCTTTCTAAATTACGATATGTACCCTAGGTGCATTTACCAATTGGTACTGGGCCACCTTATCAGACCCCGTAACGCAGGGCATAGGTGTACCCAGGGCCGCCAGGGGCTGAAGCATGTATTATGCCACCCCTGGCTGGCCTCCTAAATTTGACACAACTGGCTGCACGACAGCTGGGGCGAAGACGTGTAACCACCCTTCGCTTTAGGTATAGTAGCTCTATATCTAACCATACAATGGACACCTGAGTTCCTATCAGTCACTCCTATGGCAGGCCTTAACGATCCTGAAGGCAGAGTGCGTGGGCTCGTGTGAGCTAGGTTCAGGCCCGAGCCGAGCCCGGTTGCAGCTTGCGGAATCAAGACCCAATAGCTGTTCCATGGTAACGCGTACCATATCGGTAACTCCGGTGTCGCGTTACCCAGGCATGTCGAGTAAGGTGTCATACGAATCGGGGTGCTGCCCTCTCACCAATGCTGGCGACGAGGTTAGCATTCCACCCTTCTAGAGGGACACGACATGTACGTAACTGTGAACCCCGGTTAAAGTTAACTGAAGCCTCAGCTCCACAAAATGGATGCTGCCACCACAGACACGAGTCTGACCTCCTGCTGCTGGGAGTCCTTCCAGCGAGGAGCACTTGGACAAAGGGTTTCCTGTCGAGGGCGCTGTTCGCACCGTCCCAGACAGGGTTTGTGTATTCTGGGTAGGTAGGGCTTTGGCGAGAAGGTGACTGCGGAGTGGCACCCCGGTGCTCACTACGCATCTGCCGGTTAGAACCAGTTCCAGGGGCGACAGCCCTGGCCTGGGGAAAGTCCGGCAGGGGAGAGGGGTGTAACTACCCCCCTTCCTGGTCCCACCCTTAGGGCAGGACCTAGTCATGTACCCACCCCTTTTCTTTAGAATAAAGACCGGAGCGGGGACCCTTCCAAATTAGATCATCTTTGATTCAAGAACTACTTTCTACGAAAGGACATTCAAGACTCTTCTCAAGATTTCTCCCTTGTGACTAAGGAGTAGTCACCCTGCATCAGCGGGCACCAACTAAGAACTCTGCGGTTTGCTGTAAGTCCTTCCTCAAGGAATCCGACGGCCCAGCTCGACGAGAACCGGCTTCCCTGGCACCTCTGACCTCTACCCACATCATCAGCTCAGCTGTGATCTGTGGGTGCGACGAGACCTCGAGGGACCGGCCATCATCAGAACCTGCACGCTCTTAAAACCAGCACGACCATCGAGGTAACTCTCTGGTGAGTGCTCTGGGGTCCGAGAAGCCCCGACCCTGAGCCGCTCCAGCACCGAAGTGCAGTCTCCCAGCATCTCCACGATCTGCGTGGGGCCCTTCTGCTCGCTGCTCAGCACGTTGTCTGGTCACTAGCCGCTGGCTTGTGCCCTTCTGTGACGACATCCGAGAATCATCACTGCTGGTCTGGTTGCTCCAGACTGGCCCTTGCTTCCATCTTTGCGAGAAGCACCCCGGACCCTCCTGGTCCACTCAAGACGCCATCTTAGGCCCACCACGTGGCCCTGAGATCTGCCAAGGCTTGTTGCCCCATCCTGGGCCCAGCGACGCCGACAGCATCATCCTTCGTGGGACAGCTCGCACCTCCACCGTGGTCGCCGACAACGCCTCCTGGTCCGTGAGACTGCAGAGCCTAGCGTCGCCCACTCACCTGGTCGAGGTGACGGCCAACCGGTGCCTTCCTGGTACCTTCTGACTACTGGCTAGTAGTACGAACTTGGTCCCCTCTGCTTTCAGGTTTCCTCCATCTCCGATCCAGGCTTGGATCTCTACGAACTATTCAGCACTGGTCGCCGGCCAGCAACTCCTTTTCTTCCGGCTCCTGGCTCGTCAGCGAAGACCCCGACGCCTGTAAGACTTGTGCAGCCGCAGCCCTCGTGGCTAGGTAACTCGGCATTTCGGTGCCTGCATAGCCTCCTTACTCTAGGGTCCTGAGTCCCTCGCTTCCGACTTGCCTTATCGGGTCCGCCCGAGACCTTAATCGTTCCGTGTCCTCGGACACTTGTTTTAATTGTGCACTTGAAGTATTTGCTAAAGAGATTTGGTTTGTGCTTAGTACCCTGTCCTCATAAAGAGTACAGGGCTGTTGTGATTCTTAATAAATATACTGTTTATTTTCATAACACTTGTGTGGTGTCCTTTCACTGGGTGTTCAAGGGGTACATGTGTGGTAAACAGCTGGCTTAACGCGCCCTCTCGAGTCTTTAGCCTTAGACTGCTCGTATCCACGCTACTAGGATAGCTGGTCTATAGGTTGACTTACAACCAAACACCATAAGGGTCGTTGGAACGATACATAGCGGTCGCTAGAATAGCGAACGTTGCATATCGGGCCAACTTCTCACAGCACCTACATGTGTTGTTGCTGATATGATGTGTGATCTATAGCGAGAACCTGGAATGTTATGGTTTAATCAGTTGGGGGCTGGTCCTCATGGAAAACAGATCTATTTTGGATGAGGAAGAATAAATGACCTTTACATATACTCTACATGCCTCCTAGAATAATTTCAGAAAGACCGCTGTCAAGATTTCCAAGGGAAAGATCTCCCAAAAGGGTATCGTACACGTTGAGAATCACATAACACCCCCTTAAATGGTATGCAACTGCAATCGAGGCTACAAACCATTGATAAATCCCTCTCCAAATCGCAGATAGGAGTGGGTGGCCCTTTTCATGCACCCTAGTACTTGTGAGTTGGTCAGGGACACAAAATCAATTTTAAGAGTTGTAAAGACTTTCCCGATTCTTAAAGGGGCTTTTACAAATAGTAAAATCGTTTTCTGCAATCACAAACCTTGTGATTTTGTAAATCATGCCCTATTTTTCCTGAATAAAACCCTTGCAAAAAAGCGTCTCTCTCTGGCAAGTCCTGTGACCCAGAAAACAACGAATAAAACTCCACCCCTTTCGTCAACAGCTCCCTCGGCTGGGGAGGGAATTAATTAGGCCACTCCATCTCCAAGACGTTTGGGACTCCCATGGGAGGTGGACTAGGAAAACGGAGAAAGAAAGGGCCATCTTTTCACAAATCTGGATCATGGCTGATCTTCATTAGAATACAAAAACTGGAGCACTCTGCATCTGGAGCACACCTGCCCCATCCCACCACATAGAAAGAATTTGTTATAGGGTGTTCAAATAGACACCAGAGAGAACTATAAATCAATAAATAATTTTCTATGTGCACCATCCCTCGAAATCTCACCTGAACACGGACCCACCGCCCCACCGCTGTTAACTGCATGGACCGCGGCTGACTAAGAGAAAGGGCACACGCTACATATGGTATGTACTGGACAAAAAAGATAAGGAATAATGCTCTTCGAAGGAGGGATTGATCCTCTGACACGTCACTTGTGCCACATTGTAACATTTAGCCCTTCATTCTGGCACGTGGTACAATCAGCTGGTGAAACCTACCTGGGGAAATGCTGTTACCACATGGTCATGGTGTTACTCTGGCCTCTTTTACAGTGAGATTACAAGTTGCGGATGTTGTGGGGGACTGCATGCATTTATAGTTTCTCAAGTCAGTAAAATATCACATTTTAACAATTCCCTCTCATTTTTTCGTTGCACATTCCTACAAGTAATAAATGGAGGCATTTGCGTGGAGACATACCCTGGGTAAATTAGAGTCCAACAAAACTGGACAGGAAGACAATTTACACCCAATATGATATTTAACATGGGATTTTGAATGAGCCTGCTTGTGTGTCACTTATTAAGGGTAACATATACCGAATCTTAATAGTCATTCGGCTTAACTATGTATTATTAATACAATTATGAATGTAACCCTCTGTTGTGGACAGTGTCATCTTGCAGGATTTTGGGGCCCTGTGCAATAAATGTTTTGAGTCCCCTTATTTGGACCAATGTTGAATCTTATTAACCTTTTTGTGGTAATTTAAGCTTGCACAGTACCCAAAATCTTAAAGTTTGGCATACTTTCAGAAACTGAATCAAACAAAAACAGTTGATATATGTCTTGCCCAGAGCCCCAAAAGCCCCTCACTTTATATTGAGAGGTAGAGTTAGAGGAATAGATGTGATAGGGGAGAGAGATATCACCTTCCCAGGGGGGCCGTTTGAAGCTGGGGGGCCTGAGCAATTGACCGTTTTGCCCATGCCTTAAAATGGCTCTGGTTGTGTACAAACTAAGAAGGCATCTGGTGGCGACATAAGTAGCACAATTGACCAATTGTGAAGATTCTGCTACAGGCAGTTCTAAAAGACATCCTTCCACACAGCGTGCACAGAATACATTTACTCAAAGAGTACTATGGGCCAAAGTTCCAGGTCTGTAGCAAAATCTTATTCAAAATGGTAACAAGCACATGATCAAACCCCACAAAGCTATGTATACTTTTACAACAACAAGAAAACGTTTTAGTCTCTATTAACCTGGACTTGTGTGCAAAATTAAATGAAAGTTACATACTTTAAACACAAGAGACATAATTTGGTGCATGGAAAAATGAGGAATTGTAAAAGACAGTCCTACCTGTTACAATGTCAAAACAGGTGGTGTGAAATTTCCCAATATAAAATTCTAATCCTATGATTGCAAAAATAAGGATTGCAAAAAACAAGAGCAGTCCAATCTGCAGCAGAGGTATCATCGCCTTCATGATAGACTTCAGCACAACTTGTAAACCTGCAAGGAGATGAGAAAGGCAGGCAATCTGTTAGAAAGGGTACAGACTTTATTCCCTGCATTATTTTACCAAACCCTTGATGGTTTTCTCTTTCCCTTCATCAGTTGACATCCATCTGGTCCAAACGCCCCCTCGCTTCAAGGAGGCCTTCTACTGAACTCAACAAAATGATACTTCAATGGTGAATGCCTGCCTCTCAATCTCAAAGACTAGCAAGAACAGGTAATGTTCCACCTACCAATACAAATCACACTAAACTTGAGAAATAAACAAAATAGTAATATTGTGGTTAAGCGATGCATGGCCTATAAAAGATACAGGTGGAAGCTTGATGCATCCACGGAATGGCTCCTTGAAATTTCTCCCTAAAATGTTCTCTTACATTACATTCCCAAAAAACATGTCTAGGAATGAAAGGGACATTTTTCACTCAGCTATTTCTGCCTGGCTAAGTGTCACTATGTCCATTTGCCAGTGGAGCCAGTCCGGGGTGGGTATTTGGCTTGCTTGAGAAGATATCTTGGTCTGGGTGTTCATCACATAGAGGAGCAGAGGCCCAAATTCTTCTCCAGCAAGTAGAACCAAAAAGGGCTCCACTGGCTCTACACTCATCAATGATAAGCATGGGAGGAGGTTGTCGAGTCACGTACTTGGGATGCCAGATACCAGTTTGAGTGGTCGGAGTACACGTACAGCCCTCAATGTTCGCAGGTCAAAATCTGAGCCCGTGGTGGCCACAATCCTGAAAGAGAGGAAACGCCTGTTAGAAAAACAGACCAATTCATTGACACCACAGCACTGACGGAATATGCTGGAGGGATGAGAATTAACTTAACTCCCATCGCCCCTCCCTGCACACATACACCACAGCCCAGCTCCCAAAGAATATGCATGATAAAATCACACAAGCAAGGACTTCCGGCAAACTGGACAGCTTGTCTGCCTGAATGGTCAGGCAATGTTACTTTAGCAGTATCGTCGCTGCATGCTGTGCAACAATAAGAAACAAATGTACTGCACACAGTGGAGTGGAAAATGGCATAATTCTTTTTTTTAAATAATAAAAAAACGAATGCAATGACAAAAAACGATTGGGCTGCTATCTCGGTTAGTTCATGCAAGCTGGGGAGATAGAAATTCATGTTAACATGTTTGCATGCCCAACCTTTCAACAAGCTATGGAGAAACACACACACACATGCACTCAGAACATATACCATGCCCCCAGCTGTTTGCACCAGCTAAAAACAGTGAAGCTACTAGTAAGTGCCAAACCATCCTGTCTTCAACCAAACTCACTTACAAAATGCGCTTCAGCAGAAACACTTTCTTATAGGCACACACGCTACCAATCACAGACCAATGCATACTCCCAGAAGGCATACTACACACTCACTGAATCCACTTTTTGCACTCTTGTTGAGCCATGTCATCTTTCAACATTTTCAGAATGTACACCACAGCCATGAACAAAAGGACATATACTCCTCAGAGGCATACAACACGGCCACTGACCCATATACATATGCGTGATAGCACCCACGCATGTGGTGCTGGCTCCACACACTCTGAGCATCCCAGACTCATTCCACACTCACAGACATTCCGATAATCCACAGTCAGGGTTATATCTTCCATCTCCATTCAAGGCCTTATGTGTCGGATTTCTACCTGTGATAAAGAGGTAGACAATCAGTGATAACTGTCCTTCTGTCCAGACCTCAGGGCCTCCATTTGTTTTTCCAACACTTAATGCCAGACTTCAAAAGTAAATATGAGGTGAACGACCACAGAAAGGAAGGGAACTGGCCCCAATGCCTTTAACTGCACACCGCTCCTTTCACATTCCTCACCACTACCTCGAACCAGAAAATAACCCAATATCCCTTCCGCTATGGTAAAGAAGACTCCTGTTCCCCACCCTAGTACAACCTTAGTCCGTGAACACGTTTAAAAGGAGCCTTCCTTTACCCCTACAGACAGATATCTTTCCTGTACCCTTGATTGTTCACACTACATTTCTCTCCAGGGGCCTTTGTTTAGGGGTTTGTTTCTGGTACTGGTTGATCCTGGATCCTAGTTGGATCAACGAGCAGCAGTTACATCCCAGCCCTCTGTTATCTTATCTTCAATTCCGTCCTCTCTGATGTGGTCCATGTGGTCCACTGCTTGCTGATCTGAGTTTGTGTACCACATACTTTATTGGGGCCTCTTCCTCACTGTCTTCATGAGGCAGATATGTCCTCTTTGCTACCACATCTCACTCCACATACTTGGTTACCATGTCCTCAGTCTCTTCTGGTCGCCCTGGGGCATTCTGCTAGTGCTTCTTTCACCCCTTCTCTGTGATCTTCATCCCCAATTCCAAGCTCACATATTTTAGCTACGGACAAATCCAGCTATCTCCATTTTCTTAGAATGTGCTACGTTTTCCTTTGCTTTTCCATTTCAAATTCCAGGTTTCTTATAATATTCTATGGCAACTCTTTTGAACGTCCTTATTAACTTACTCAAGAAATCCCAAAATGCAGTAATCGTGAACATCAGCCTGTTCCATTAAGACCCCTCAAGCAAAGGCTACCTGTATATGTCCCCTCACAATTTTGAATAAGTTCGCTATGGTATGTTTATGTGATAAACTCACTACTACCCTTTAGTATTGTGTATGTACAGTCTGAGATCATTCAGTGCACCAGCAATAAACACCCACACAACTGCACAACCAGGCTGTGGCGTGTTCATCTCACAATTCCATGACATTAGTTAATAACCAAGCTCTGCAGCCTGACAGTGGTGTGCACATATTCAAAGCTCGTCTCATGTTACGAGGGCCAGGTCATACAGCCTGGTTCTGCTGTGTACATATTTGAGCTTAGATCATGAATGGGAACCATACCATACAATCTAGTTGTGGTGTGTATGTGTCTGAACACAAAGCATGGTAAAGAGAGTCGAACCTGCAAAGTTGATGTGGTGGGCACTTACTCTGATTTCATTAGACATACACACTCTTTGTTCTGCTGTAGTGTGTGCGTACCTTGAACTCATTACATGAAATAGAAGCAAACTCTTACAATCTGGTGCTGTGTTCATGCCACAGTACAGCACTGTGGCCCTGCAAGCTAGCGACAATATTGTGTATGTAGAACTCAGAATATGGAACATAAGGCAGACCCTACACACTCACTAGCGTGTGAAAGTATCTTAAACTTATATCATGGTATATAATCTAGACCCTACGACGGACAGAGTCTGTATGTACCCTGCGCTCATACTTTTCTACAGTAGCCTACACCTGACATGTTGCTGTGGTTCCGGCTTGCCCTGATCTCATGTTCTTTTAAAGGGAGCCAGACCTGCAGTGTTGTTGTGCTATGTACTAATTTAAAGCTCATACTATCAGACAGGAAATAGTCCCTGCTACTTTGTTGATGTGTATTTATCTTAAACTCACTACTTCCTGCGCAGTGTGCGTATCCCTTTTGCATATCATGTGACGGTGAGTTGGTAGTACCACCTTGCGGTGACGTGTATGTGTGAACATAAGATCATCTAGGGCTTGCTTTAGGAATGCCCCCCTTTAGAGTACACAGTGCCTCCCTTCTATCAATGGGCAGGCCCCTCAGCCTTCTCCTTAGGGTGCTTGGCCTTTCTATACTTGGGTCTACTCTCTATGGTCTTACCTCTGAGTCTAAACCCTGGCTTGTTCCTGTCCAAGGGGGTGCACTGTTTCCATCACATGTAGTGTCACGCTGCAAAGTCTTTATAATTCTTGTAAATGAAGGCACTGACATTGTATGCAGAGCATCGGTCCAAAGTAGTACTGTACGTACAGAGATGGTACCCAGACCAGACTCCACGGCAGGGCGCTCATCTAGTGCACGTGCAGGGATAGAGAACAGAGCAGACACAGCTACTGTATGTAGAGATACAGAAGAGACCAGCTACGGTGGCAGTTCACAATCAGACACACAGAACAGTCAAAGAACAGAGTACAATAACAGACAGAGATACCCATAATGACAGACATTTGGGGCACAGTAACAGAACAAGGTACAAACACACATGAGTAGAAAACAGTTACAGAATACAGTGGCAGCCATGCAACCTGCATTGCACACAGAACACATTCACAGGCACAAAGAGCAAGGGTCGCATACCCATAAAGAAGTGTGCAGTTACAGACAGAGAGACCATAGGCAAACCGATGCACAGACTACCGTCACAACACGACTAAAACACAGCCACAACACACAGGCAGTTCAGTTACGGACAATCAGAGCACAGGCATACAGAAGCTCAGGCCTAGAGTCACAAAGCAAACTACTGTCACAGACATTCAAACACAATCACAGCATGCAGAGCACTATGACAGACATACTATACAAAGCACATCCTCAGAACAAAATAAAGTGACAGAAATAAATAATACACCTACAGGACAAACAGAACAATCACAGAACATAGATAGTTCGATCACAAACAGATCATGAACAGCCGATGATATAAAGATCACATTCAAAGAAATAGGGAACTACATTCACATACAGAGAAAAATCACGAACACATAGAAGTACAGCCACATATACAGGCACATATATGAGGAGCTTTACCACAGATATACAGTATAACGTACATATGGCAGAGACACGAACATGTTGAGTACAGTCACGGGCATAGAGAGCATAGCAAGGAACGAAGGAGCACAGTAACAACACTGAGAGCACAGTCACAGTCATAGGCAGCAGATTCATACAAAGTGCAGCCAAAGATACAGAAAACGGAGACAAAGCAGAAGCAGCCATATAACTGACAAACATAACATAGACACAGACATAAAAACACAATCACATACAAATATGCAGAGCAGAGTCACAGACATGCACAGAGCATTCACACACAGTACTGTTACAAAAATATAGGGAACAGCAACAAACAAAAAACACGATCAGGAATACATTCACAGACAAATAGAATAAAATCACAGGCATAGACAGTCTCGGGTGTGCAGAGCACAAACATATGGAAAGGTCACAGATTTACAGAAACATACGCTCATGCAACCCAATCACAGCCAGGCATTATAGTGAAGAACAAAGTCACAAAGACACAAAACAGTCAAAGACATAGAAAAGGACACTTCAGAGCACATTCAAGGACACACAGAAACACTTGAAGAGCGTTAGAGGAAAAGTCTTAGAATATATAAGCATACTCACTTAAGACACTCCAAATTCGCACTCAGAGAACATACAAATACCAAGTTTTCACACAGGATACACCAACAGTGGTACACTGGCAGCATATACACCAACAGTATTTGAACACACTCAAACAAGAGCACACAAATACATATACGCAATCTGCGCTACTACACCTGAGCTCTTAGAAGGTAATGCATAACAGATACGCACAGAAAACATATCTGAATCTGATCACAGAACGTGCAATTCCCATTTACACAAAATACAGCATTTGTGCTATCAATGTGGCTCCAAAGCCTGGGTCAAACATTCATGTGAAACTCGAAACACGCAAAATCTGTCAGTTCCATGGAATTCTGTGGGATTTTGCTGTTTCGACGACATATCACGAACGTTTCAGCATTCTCCGCAACGTTCATGAAATGTCACTTTTCATTCATGGCTTACCTTTGGCACATTTTCCCCATTGTTTCGAGGAAACGAAAAGCAAAGTTGTGTCACAAAATGCTTTTCACGAAAAAAAAACATAAAAATCGCCCAGGCCTTTGTCCATCATTCTCACACAAAGACGTGTGCCACCCTTACTCAGAAAATAGGCCATCAACCCTTGCAGAACATACACCAATTGCATTTGTACAGCATATGCTAACTGCACTCAGAGGCCATACACCCGCTGTACTCAGAACATGATCTGACTGCACTCAGAGAACACACATTTAGTGCACTCACAGAACATATAGTCCAGCCGGACTAAGAGAACAACCTCCCATAGCACTCACAGAGCATACACAACATCTAAAAGTAATAACAAAACAGGAACCTCAGATATTATACAGAAAATGCACTCCCTGAGTATTTAATAACTGCACTCACATAAAAATATTAAGGGCCTGATTTAGATCTTGGCAGATGGGTTACTCCGTCACACCGGTGAAGGATATCCCGTCTGCCAAAATATAAATCCTATGGGATTTATCTTCCGGCAGACGGGATATCCGTCACAGTTGTGGCAGAGTAACTAGTCCGCCAAGATCTAAACCAGGCCCTAATTGTGTATGAACATACACCTCCTCACTCTAAGAAAGTGTGCTAGTTCCACTTACAGAAAAGGAGCTAGGACGTGCTATCCAAGAAAGAACTTTGCCAACTGCAGTCATGGAATAAATCCCAAAAGCTCTCATAGAACACATCAGAGCCGCATTCACAGACCATACCCCAACTACACTCACAAAAAGTACACCAATAGCCATAACAGAAAGTAGACCAACTACAATTCTACAGCATACACATAATGCACACACTGAAAACACGTCAAATGCATCCACTGAACATAACAACTGCACCCTCAGAACATATACAATCTGTACGTACAGTAAACTCCCCACTGACACTTAAACAATCTATAGCAACTGCATTCACAGAAAATAGACCAAATGCACCCACAAACCACATCCTCAGCATATATACTGAACAATATCAACTGCACTCCTAGAACATTCACCGAAAGCACTCAGACAACAACACACACAGAGTGCACTTACAGAATATATTTCAACAGCACTCAATAATCAAGCCCTGAGAGCGTTAAACGGAAATTCAACAACTGCACACACAGAAAATGCGTCATGCAATCTCGCAGAACATACCTCAACTAAATACAAAGAATGTACACCAACCACACTCACACAGCATGCATAAAGTGTGCTCAAGGAACACCACTCGTAGTCCAAGTGACACACTTAAGATACACAACTCACCAACGATACATCTCTCACAGTCACAGAGAAAACCCCATGCACACGGAGAACATGAAGTATACACATGTAGAGTAGAAAATATACACCCAAAGAGTATACACCACATACTGTACCGTCAGTGCGTCCCGTTAAGCTAGTGGTGGTTAATTACCATTAATGATATGTCTGAAAAGGGCACCGTGACCCTTTGAAATACTTTTACACCTGGACTACTCACATATCTTTCAACTCCCGTTTTCCCAGCAACCTGCAAAGAGGATATGTGACTTTTAATAGCAAAATTTGGAGAGAAGTTGTCAATTCCTGCTCCTAAGTGATCTCTGAACCAACTTCCACCACGGTCCCTAGTGCAGCATGGAGTTTCTAGCTGATTACACCAAACCATGGTCCTGGGCCCACCTGACCACTATCAGAATTCCAAGGGGCCTGCAGTCAAGGGGGAGATTACAAAACAGGGGGGGGGGGGCGGGGGGTCCCTATGACTTCCAGGGTGGGTATACAGACACAAAAACATCACAAGACAAACATAGCAATGCAGGAGAGGAGAAAGGGATTATGAGGCGACAGAGCAGCATAGCAGACCCCAGTATTCACATAGTGCCAAAAAGGCTTACATACCAGGGTGCAACACAAATATACACATGGATTAGACACAACTATTCATAGTGTGGCGATGAGGCCTGCAATCCAGGATACAGCTTTGATACACATGAGGGTAGGGTCCTAAATAGACACAAAGGTAAAAGCGCAGCAGGGCAGATCCAGCTATTCACAGAGCACACATGAAGCTTGGAAACCTTACACAGCTTAACTATACAGAAAGGTGTCTTCCACGTGCGGAAGCATGAGCTGAAATTGAGCAGAGCACATCCTTCGACTCACATAGTGCCCTTGAGACCAGAAAACCAGGATCAGCACTGATGTGTGAGAGAGAGAGAGTGAGACAGAGGGGGGTGGGGTGGTGGTCCTCTCGTGGGTGGATGGCTGTCACAGTAAATAACTCTGATGATGGACGCACTACTTTAAACACAGGAAGAAAGTATGCGTAAAACCCCAGAAGCCGTGTTACATTACTGCACCTTTTGATGTCAGGTTACTGCAAATGTAACTTTAAAATGTGAATTACATGTGAAAAAAAGTTGTTTCCTCATGCTTCTTTAGAGTTGTGTAGTAAGTACTAGCTTTTTGTTGGTGAACTGCGTATGGCTTTCTTGTGCAGTATAGTGGTATGTGACAATGCTTTAAAAAGTAAAATCGTGTAAAATGTCTGGGGATAAGTATATTTAACACAACTTTTTACACTCTGCAAATTTCTCTGAATGGGGGGCAGAGTTTCAATGAGGCCTGGGTGAATGGCAGTTAATCACACTGCATGATATCCAAAGTGTACATAAGTGCTTTCAGATGGAGGGGTGCAGTCAATGAGTGAACCGATGAGGGGTAAAGCAGACCCCTCTACACACAAAGTGCCGGCAAAGCCCTCAGACGGGCTCTTGATAATGTGGCTGAGGATGGGCTATCCATGGCATGGACGGGGGATGACCGCTATCCAGTATGTACTGGGGGTGGGCGCTCTTCAGTACTGAGTGGCACATGCACAGAGCCCTTAGTGTTCGGAAGATGAAGCCCCTGTGGCTTGTGCAGATGTAGGGAAGGATTGTAGTAATTGCTTTTAGTAAGCACAACGCACAGGCACAATTGTTGATGGCGTTGACCTGATGACCGAGTTAGTGCTATGTGTCTTGCAGGAGTACGAGGTTTTACACTACTCTATGACATTATGCTCAATTCCATGCTGGATGGCCATCAACCGATAGAGTTACGCCGTACCACCAAATATTAGAATGTACCTTAATTCACTTTTGCCTGCTTCGATGAATGCTATGGACAGACTTCGTGAGGCAGGCTCTAAGTACGAATGCTGTGTTTTCACAGTCATGGTCAAGACAGGGCATTACCTATGTGTGATTATCATAAGTGTAGAAGTTCAATGAGGTCACAGGTTGGACATAAGATTAGTAGGAATAAGATTAGTGACAGAGACGAACACTGACTGAGATCACAGGTAAGGGTTCTGAGGAAGAGGGTAGGCAGCTATCTGTTGGGAACAATCAGAGAGGAAGATTCAAACCATAGGTGGAGTAGGGTCTCAAAAACAAACTGCTCCAGGCATTCAAGCTGTATTTTGGGGCTGGTGGCGTCATTTGTTGTTGAAGGTGGACCACTGTTGTTGGCTGCTCTTCTGATGTAGCTGAGGCGTCTGCCGACTCTGGTATTTATTGAGTTCGATGTCATCACAGATTTTTTATCCGAGCTAGGTACCCACTCAGGTATTTACTGAGTCAGGTGTGCTCACAGGGGTGTTTTACAAAGCCGAGTGTCCACAAAGGTATAACATAAGTTAGATGTCTTCAAAGAATGTTAACTAAGTCAGGTGTTCACATAAGTGTTTTCATGTAAGTTAAGCACTTCGTTGACACACAGTTACATGAAACAGGCATCAATAAGAGTATTGAACTGACCCAAGGGTCTGCACGGATTCTGAACTGCACGTGATATTCACACACGGAAACACCTATGAAAGCAGCAACACTTCAGAGAGAGGAAGGTCTTCCTGCATAAAATAGTCTGCAAGCTCTAAAACGAAGAAGAGGAAGAACTGCTACTGGTCACTTTCACCATCGAGAAATCAGGCAACCCTGAAGCAAGATAAGGCAAGGAATAGGAGAACAAACCTTTTCCTTTCCTCAGAGCCCAAAAAGGTAGGTGCATAGGTAAGGGGTCGTTCGTATGCTGGGTATTTGTAGATGACTGTGTCAAAACACATACTTTCATGTTGGATACTAAGTAGATGGTGCTGTGTCTTTTTTGTCCTGTACCTCTGTTGAGACCTGTTTCCTGATACCCTTGTGATTCTCTTGACCGGCAAGACTTTGGACTTGCACTGCTTCCCCCATACAAGTGTAATTCACTTGCTTGTGCGACTTCAAGAGGTGGGTACTTTCTCTACTGGCAAAATGTCCATGCGAATTCCTTAAATGGCGAGACTTTGGCAGAGGTGTTTCCCTACACCACAGAAGGGGAAATGTGTTGTGTTGCATTGTATTGTAGCATCTATATAGTGATTACTAACCCTGTGTCGAGGGCTGATATGCTTGCCTACATAGGTAGTACACCGTGTACGGGGTTTGGAAGGAAAGGTGGTACGTTTGTTTTTCGATCTCATGTGAAAAGTGTTTTCAGGTCGTGCAGGATGACCACCGAGGTGCTGTTATTGTGCTATGGGAAGCAGTGCTTACAGCATGATGGCTTAAGAAGTGTGAGAGACATGAGTACAGTTTATGGTTTCTAGTATGCCGCCATCTTTGGTCAGCTCTGATGGTCTCTTTGTGGTATTTCTCAGGATCATAGTTCACTAAGCTTTGTATATATATGATCCAGAGCAGGCATAAGCTGGATGGAGATTATTGGATGGCCTTCATTACATGAGCAGTGGTGCTGGCTTGGTTGCTGCCATGTGGGTTCAAACCTAAAACAAATTGGATGGACATAGCTGGTACTCAGGGGAACTTGAAGAAGCAGATGGCAGCTTGCGGTCAGCCAAATAGCCTTAAGTCAAGTGTATAGTGTCCACATATTGACTTAACCCAGCTTTGAGTCTCACATAGGTACTTAGATAAGCGAGGCATCCACTTATGTACTTAACCAAAAGAAGCAATCGACAAGATCTCAATAACAGGAATCCACTCTGGTACCTAAATCAACCAACTGTGCAGCCAAGTATTCTGTTGCAGTAGAGGTCCACATATGTATTTAACTGAGCTAGATGTTAATAGGGGTATTTAACGAAGATAATTGTCTGCAGCATTTACACAAGCCATGTGTTTACATGTATTTACATGAACCAGGTGTTCACACGTTTTTAGCTGCTCCAGGTGTTTACATAGGTTTTATCTAAGATCGAAGTCCACACAAAAAATAGATTGTTACAAGTGACTACAGATGTGTCCGCAAATATATTTGTCTGAGCCTTATGTCCAAACAAGTATGTACCCAATCGTATACTTGAAAAGTACTACAATATAGAATGTATAGGTAAACACACCTATGTGTGCGCGCACACCACAAACCCACACACGCATTCTTCCAGCTGGGTGATGACATAGGTATTTATGAATCATGTGTGCACCCAGCTGTTTAATTGAGCCAGATGGCCCCACAAGTGAAACATACTCCCCAGTTGAAAATTTACTGTGTAGTTAAGTGCAGATGCATACACAGCTATCTAATTGTGTGCGGTACGTAAACAGGTATCTACTGATCCACACAACCTCACGCTTATTCACAGGCACTGTATACATGCAGTTGTTTACCTGACCCAAGTGTACAGAGCATTATTTATCTGAATAAGATACCTCTGACAGTATTTAAATGAGCCAGACTTGTACACATGGGTTTAGGTCAGTTAGATATGCAGTAGAGGTGGGGGGAATGTTTCGTACCGCACGCGGAGTAGACAGAATTCAGGTCACTCTGCCTTACCCTTTAATGGGGAGTTCTGGCCAAATTCTATAATTCGCCATGAGGCTGATTTTTTCTCCAGTGAGGCTCCAGAAAATACAAGCTGGTGCATGCGAGCAAGCTTGAGCATACCCTATCGTGGTTTTCTAATGCGGGCGGTCACGGGCAGTCGCAAGCGTTCAAAGGGCTGCCATTCATGTAGATTTGCTGCCACTCGAGTAGGTTTTCTATTCGAGCAGCAGCCAAATCAACTCAAATGGCAGCGATCTCTATCACAATCCATGGTGCCATTCACGCTTATTTTCAGCGCTACTCGCACTACCAGTACTAAATTGCAGTAAGAGAAGCGCAAGCTGCATATTTCTCTGTAGAATCTCACCGTTTTTATGTTACTCCGCTAGTTCTGCCCACTCCTAGCATGCACACAGAGAGTTGCCCTACCTAGATAGACCCACAGGTTTTTCCTGTAGACATGTGTAGAAACAGATTAAAATGAACAAGTTTCCCACAGATCAATTTTACCTGAGGCAGGTGTCCATGTGGGGATTCACCTGAACAGGGTTTTGACACAGGAATTTGCCTGAGCCTGGTATCCATACACCACGTAACTTAATAGGTAAAAAAATAATGCATTTAAGTCAGGGGTATTTATTTGATCCATGTATCCAATCAGGTACTAACCTGAGCCAGATCTCTGCAAATCAAATGAACTGTACTAGATTGTCTCACCACAATTTACCTGAACAAGGAGTCAATCGAGGTATTTATCTGAACCAGCTATCCATACAAGTACTTAATTGAGGCATATGTTTCCAAAGATTTTCATAGTATGGTAGCGGAACATAGATAGTGCAATGTTCACTGAAGCTTCTTGCCGTTCAAAGTATCGAAACAGAACACTAAGGTGTTCTCTCTACAAACCTGAGCATAGTAAAACAGATATGTTTTTAATCATTGTATAAAATGACTGAGCTTGGTATCAACACAACCATTTACCAAAGCTCATTCTCTATAGGTATTTACCTAGGACATATATCCACACAGGTATTTAAACAAGCCAGGTGAACACAGGGGTATTTAAGTTAGCTTAAGTCAATGCTAGATGTACAAACAGATATGTCCTGTGTCCTCGTACCAGTCATTACATGTAAGGTAACAACCTAGAGACATACAAACCAAACGAGGAAAATGCTGTGTAGACAAGTCCCACCCATTTTTCCTTGGTTGACATAGAGCACTTGTCCTTTGCAGCATCCTCCTTTTTAGGTCTCACCTACGCAGCATGAATGCGCTGCATAGGAAACCTTTAGCCGCCGTTCAGCTCTTTTTCGAAGAACACACTCGTGCTTGTGGAGGCATACACCTTGCGGGTGTGAGCATGGGCGTTTCACAAGCACGAGTATGTGCTTTGAAAAAGAGCACACTGCTCTCCCCACTGCGTGCGCGTGCTCCATGCACGGTTGCACCCCTCCGCCTCTCTCTCCTGCTGCGGCCTGCACGCCGTTTTCTTTTTTTTAAACTTTCAGCGCGAGACGCACGCACGCTTGTCTTACAATGTTCTCACAGCTGTAAATTGGTCCTTTAGTCTCTTGACTTTTTCATAAAACCCTCTTTCCCTTTTCCTTTACCTCCCCCCCACTTTCGCCTACCCACTGCCTCCCTCTTTTTCCAGCCCCACATCTCTCATCTTGTTGTATTGTGGTGTTTATATAGCGCCTGCCGCTCCTCCACTGGGACTCCTGGGCGCATGCGAGCCTTAAGTGGACAGAGATGTAAGCGTTGCTGTGACTAATGCAGGAATGCCCCTGGCTCCATCATTTCTCGTCCGCTGTCTATCTGACTTCCCACAATGGCAGCAGATCAAAGGATCTCTCCGTCTCTGCAGAACGCAGGGCACATCGGCCTCTTTGTTTGTTGTTGCTAGGTTCCCAGTAAATGAAAAGAAAATGGTAGTGGCATGCTAATCCGACTTGTTACAGTACAACAATAATTTATCCCCACTCTCTTATCCCCTCTTATCTTATCTCTGCCTCAATCCATCTTTTTTTTAATCTGTTGTTTCATGCCTTTGCCTTTCCCTATCTTTTCAAACTGTTTATGATGTGTTTTTCGCATCCAGACCAGTGGACCTTCAAGTGAGATAGACATCTGTTAACCGCAGCTTAATATTTCCCTTCCTGTGCCTCCGTTGCTTACCTGCCAAAACTTTGAGACCTTTTTGTTGACTTATGTAGCGTTACCTTGGCCCAATTGCGTTTTATCCGAGCATTAAAGCAGGCATGACCACCATTGAAACTTTGTCCCATCACTCTTCTCTCTGGCTCATCCCTAACCTTTCTGATTACTATGAACTCCCACACATCCTTTTTCAAACTTTCCCCGACATTTTAGCCAATTTAACCAACTCACAAGCGCACGTCCACTCATCCCAATAGCAGCTTTATGCTCTCCTTTCGAATCCATTCCTATCATGCCATCCCTGCTTTGAAGCACTACTAAGTACAAAATAACTCATGAGCACAAACTTCACACAAATAATCCACAGGGAGAAAAACAAGCATTTGCAATGCAATAGGTCTCGCATTTACGAGAGAATAAGCTATTGGCATTGTAAATGACAATGCCTTTTATTTATGTTTTAAAAACCAACATGTAAATAAAAGCCATTGCCATTTACAATGCCAATAGCTCAAACTCTCACAACTTCGAGACCTATTGCATTGCAAATGCTTGTATAGATTATCTACTGAAAATTGGTAAAACACCCTGATATATTCTTTCACCAGCGACACAGTCACATGGATCTGCCATGTGACACTTTGACAGAAGCCTAAATGACTGCAGGGGATGATTAATGCAAGTTTCTTCTACAAAATGTTATATAGGAGCTACTCTTCCATTAGCCTTCTGTTTTCCACTTATGTCACATTTAAGTGATCCTGTAGGCTGAGATGCCTCACCTAAGTGATATGGTGCTGTCAATGTGTCTCAACGGGGTAATGATAGTACCTCTTTTCTCAGTAATGATCATCTCAGACACTATTTTGGCAATTGTGAAGTAATGTAATATCGATTTTTATAAATATAGAAAGTCAAAATATCGAAGTATATAATATAGGTTATTAAAATTATCAAATTTTTATTAATATCGATTTTTTTAAAGTGTTTTGTATGTTAGTATATGTGTGCAAAGTGTATATTTTTTTTGTAATTTATTTTAAGTAATTCATTTTAAGTTATTTAATTTTAGTGTCATTCAATTCTGTAGCGTGTTGTGGGTTTATAGGGGAATAGGGTGGGAAGAAATTTAATTATAAATAATTTAATATGTTAATTTATTTATTGGTATTTATTTTGAATACATTGTTAATTAATTTTTAATTGGTAATTAATTAATTATTAATTGGTAATTCATTTTTATTAATGGATTAATTGATAATTAGGTGAATTTAATTAATTTATTTTCCGTAGCGGGTTGTGGGTTTATAGGGGAATAGGGTGGGAAGTTATTTAATTGTAATTAATTAAATGTTTTTATTTATTTATTGGTATTTATTTTGAATTAATTGGTAATTACATTTTATTTCTTAATTAATTAATTGTAAAGTGGTAATTAATTAGTATTAATAGTTAATGAATTTTAATAATTACTTTTTTTAACTGATTAATTATTGTATTGCATTAAATTGGTATTTACTTTTAATTAATTTTGCATTGGTATTGATATTTAATTGATATTTATTAATATATTAAATATATACTTTCTCTGCTGTTAAGCTCACTAGAGTGGGAATAGTAATTTTTACCCCTACTCTATCCAACTCTTTCCCTACTGTTGCACTCTCTGGAGTGGGAATAGTAAATTTTACCCCTACGCTATCCAACGCTTTCCCTACTGTTGCACTCACTGGAGTGGGAATAGTAATTTTTACCCCTACGCTATGTAACACTTTCCCTACTGTTGCACTCACTGGAGTGGGAATAGTAATTTATACCCCTACGCTATCCAATGTTTACCCTACTGTTGCAGTTGCTGGTGTGGTAATAGTAAATTTTAACCTCTTGCTATGCTACAGTAAAGATATTGTATATTTTTAATTAATGTTATGTTAATATATATATATATATGTGTGTTGAAAAATCAAGTTGTATGTTTTTTAACTTAAATTAATTATTTAATATTGTTTAAGTTATTTAAGTATTTTTTAATATGTTTTAAATAATTATAGTTATTATTTCATTAATTTTTAATTATTTTTAAGTTATTTTAATAAATTCTATATTTTTATCAGGTATATATATTTATTCTATATTTTTGATTTGATATTTTTGTACCTACCTGTTTGTAGATAGGAATTCGATATTTTGTCTTTCTATATTTTTACTTCGATATTTTTTCCGGCTATATTTTTGTATTCAATATTTTTTCAGTGATCCGTTTATCGTATCAATTAAGTTGTCTCCTCCACCCTCACACTTTGCAGGCAGTTTTGCAAGGCCAAGCTTGCATTTTGCTCTGTATGGTGACCATTCGGCACTACGAGTTCAATCCGTTCATCCCTTTGTCACTCAGTGACATTTGTTGTGCCTCCTTTAATTTACAAGTAGAAAAAACAGGGTACATGGTCTGTTCCTCTTGGAGATATTGTTCAGATAGTGCAAACTGTATGTCATTTTGATAGGATTTCATGTTTGCAGCTTGCTTTCAATTTTCTTGCTGTACTAATGGGCTAAGAGATTTCAATCTTAGTGAAGTGGGATGAACATTGTTGTCTAGAGGAAACAGCCTCATTCTAACAAGGTTGCCACAGATAAATAGTACTCTTCTGTATTTTATTAAATCAACCTATACCTAAGGCAACCCACTGCCTTCCTCAACTCAGGTCTGAGATAACTTTGCATGCAGCTCCATTCCTATGCTCTCCCTGAGTGAACCCACCAGCGCAAAGCTTCCCCAGAGTCACAAGAGCAACAAACATTGGCATAGCCAATAGGTCTCGCCTTTGGGACCTTTTAAGTGTTTAGCCATGCAACACATGATGTTGTTGCACCAAGGATATTGTGTTGGATAATTAAACACTTAAAAAGTCCCACAGGCGAGACCTATTGCTATGCCAATGCTTGTTTGTTTTTCCTTCCTTTGACTGAGACAGGGATGCTAGGATTGTGCTGAGACCATTGATGGGCTTGGTTCTTTTAATCACCCCACCCCTGATAGTTCTTTGTTGGGCTATGGACAAGGGGGCTTAGATAAGGGATATAGATAATATAACTGTACATCTATACTGTAATCTTCAATGGGATGCTCTTTGTGGGGAGGAGATTTCAATGTTTGCAGTCCATGAATGAAGACACCGCAACTCTATGGAAAGCGTTTACTAGGGGACGGACGTTTACTAGGGGATGGATGTAATATGTAGTCCTGCATAGAAAGAGGACTGAGTATCCAGGAAAAGCAAAGTGAAATGAGCTTAGAACTGGTGTTTCAGTCATAGCCAGTCCAAAGAAAATGTGTCAGCCATCTTAAAGTGGATACCAGACCAAATTGGGGTTTCCACAGAACTTTAGAATGTGCAATTTCCATTCACTAGGGATAACCAAGACAACAAGCAACACAATGGTAAACTGCACCGTGTCCTGGAAGAGCTGCAAAACAGGCACGGTTATTAAAAACAGAGGCCACAACAAGTGGTGAGAAGCAAAAGAGAAAGAATTCAAGAGAAAGCCAAAGCCCAAACCACTCAGCCCCCCAAAAAGATCACCTGAGAAAATAAGCCGAAAGCATCAAGTTAAGGGACAGGAAAGCCCAGTATGATGTAGCTGCATTTTTAATGCCACCCCCACCATTTGAAACTGCCAAGAAGCAGAACAGAGGTAGGCGGAATGGATCGAGAATTTCAATGCCTTCATAGAAGCCCTTGAAGAACCAGATGATGGAAAAATAATCAATATCTCAAGAATCTGGGAGGAGATCAGGTATAGGACACCATAAAAAAGTTCTCAAAACAACAAGTAGTCTTCTACCAGAAACTGAAAGACACACTTCCGAAGATTTTTATCCTGCCACGAATGCCGTCTATGAGAGGTTCATGTTCGTAGAGTGTCACAGATGCCTGGTGAAACAATGGATGAATTTGCTGAATGCCTGGAAAAAACGACTGAAACATTGCAAGTTCAGTGAATTCAAAGACAAAGAAGCCAAAGACTGTGCATCCTAGATGGTTGCCTTTCAGGATTTTTTCTAGAGGAGGTGCTACAGGAAACACACACATTGGATAAAATGTTGGTATCATGCCCTACACAAGAAATCCGTCAACATCACCATCTCCCCGATCTGTCACATCCACTCACAGCTGCGAAGAAGCCGAAATCCTCATGCTGTTGGACAAAGCAGCACTCCAGTAAGCTCCCTCAACACACCTTTGGATTGAAGGCAAAGAAATAAAGTTCATATTGGAGAGTGGAGCCTCCGTAAATGGCATGGGGCTCACAGAATTCAAGAATCTGATAGACAAAACAAAGCTTGAAAAATTCAAGACGCAAATCTACATATAGACAGCCGTGGACCCATAAGCTTGTAGAGGAAAATCCACTGTTACATACATTCTGAAGGGAGAAGAGTAATTGTTGAAATCCTTGTGCTAGAAGGGGAGGAACCTGTTCCAGTCCTTCTGTGCTTTAAGACTGAGACTAAACTAGGGCTTGTGACAAGAAACTACCCCAAGACCCAGAATGGAAAGATACATTGCCTTGACGATCCAGAAGACAATAAGAAATGTCCTAGCATGTGGGTGAAGGTGGACGATCACCTTGTGCATTTCCCCCTTGACAGTGGGGCATCAATCAATGTATTGTGCCTGGAAGAATTCCAGAAACTAAATCTTTCGATAACCACTGAGTACTCTGGCATTATGGTCTACACATGGGGGATGTTAGCCCTTCTCAAGTGTCTGGGATCCTTCAAAGCAATACTGCCATACAAATCATTGTCAAGACACAAGGATTCACGTATTGCAAGGAAGAATGCCTGAGCTTTGCCACAGCTGAAGAAATTGGACTGGCAGCTTTTAACTCCTTAGTTCAAGTCAAAGCATCAATTCAATACAGGTTTCCAAAACTGTTCAGTGGGCTAGGTAAAACGACCTTCACATTCCTGAAAGAGCCAATGCGCACAAGGCAGCACTGACACCACGCTTTTGGGACCAGGCTCACTAACATTGTGTCTTATGGTACAGGATTATACAGAGACACAGCGTGCTTTCTGTTTTACCTCTCAGTTACCTTTGTGAAGCCACTGGATAGAATTGGCTAACCCCACAGTTCCCCAGCTGTTAAAAAAGTCCAGAGCCTTCATAATATTTATTGCTGACGGCTTTTTCTGCATATACCCTTTTACCACAGTGACACCACTCGTTGGGTGACCATTATTCCGCTGCAACAGATGAGGCCTACCTTTATAGTACTTTAAGTGAGTACGCTACAAACCCATCATATCTTTGGGTATATAGTTCCCACGTTCTTCCTGGTGTTTTATCTGTTTCCCTGCATTTTGAAGTGACACTGTGGTTTCCAAGTACTATAATTTCGCTTTACAACATTGAAACACAGTGTTTTTAATCAACATGGAGCAAATTGCACACAACGTCCTACGACTTACTCTGCATACCACAAGGATTGTTTTGTTTTAATTGTTCTTTCTATTACAGGTGGTTTCACTTCCCTAGCAGGCAAGACCCTAGGGAGTTAACAGTGGTAGGTAGTGTAGCACCTTCTCCACACTCTTTGTAGATAGTTTTTATTTAAATATCATTTGTTTCACAGTCCTGAAGAATCGCCACTGATTATTGCATGACAACTCTATGGCGAGAAACATATCGACCATCTGGGAGTAGAGTAGGTAATTTGTCACATAGATAACAAAATACTCTACTCCTCCCTTTCCTTTTACTTAAGAAGGGTGCCTAACAGAATAAAGTCTTCAATAGGGCTCCCTGACCAAAGACTCACTGAAGAGGTATTGTATGGTGTACTGCAATAAGTTTGATTTGCAAAAATGTATTTGGATCTCATATACACTGTACGTACACATCTATATACCATTCACAATCAGTGCAGAAAACAAGCAATAATAAAAACAAAACTTTCCATAAACAGTGGAAAACACTGTTTCTGTAGTTTTTTATGGCTTAAAAATGTGTAACCACTGATAACCACTGTTTTTTAAGTTATTGAAATCACTTAAAAACACTGAAAAAACCCCACCAGAATTTATCAAAAATAGAAACTGAAAAAAGGAAAGCTTAACTATTTTAAACAGCCAATCGTTTTAAACAGCCAACCATTATTAAACATGTCTCTGGAGAATGTTGTGGCCCTATCCAGTTTTAGTAACATCCATATCCAAATGTTTGAGAAATTAAGACATCACTTTTTTATAGAGGTTAGCCGATCAGCTAGGAGGCACAGCGTCCCCACCTGGTACATAGTGAAATTAGGCCTAAGGGGTACTAATGGGTGCCATCAAATCAAACGATATATTACTGATCCAAACAGCTAGAGTGACATGCAAAAATGTTATACAGGAGCCAAGAGAGAGTGGGGAGTCAAGAAATGGGAGGGTCTACTTGCAGCAGCCAAAAGAGGAGACTCGTGCACTTTTTGGAATATTATCTCCACTGGTTCATGTGAAGGGTTTATCCCCATTGAAAATCATATCATTGTGATTGAATGGGTTGCCCACTTCTCTAACTTATATTCCCCTGAGGATCAGTGTGAACACTCTGAGCTGGGCACTCGTCGTGCAGGCTTGGCCAGCTCTGATGCGTCAAGGATTGTCCGCTTTGCTAAGTGGCCCGCAGGAGAATATAGGTTTTAGTCTTGGGGGAATTAGGGAAGCCATTAATAAAATCATGTAACATAAAGCTCCAAGGTTAGATAAGGTACCGGGGGACCTTTCTTCTGAATGAGATCGATGTTTGGACCCCTTTCTGTGCCATATTGAAAGGGGCTCCCATTACCCCCACCTGGGCCGGTGCTCAGTTCGTCCTCATTTTTAAGAAAAGGGATCCCGAAATTCTCCCATCAACTACAGGCTGATAAGCCTAATTGATTGCGCCCAAAAGCTCCCCGCAAGGGGGCGTGGCTTGGATAAACATCATGGCGATCATCTTTTAACAGGGCTCCGTCCCATCAAATCCAAAATCCGCCCAAATCCGTCTCTACTCCCCATCAGGTGGACCATAGGCCAGCGGATCCTGCTGGGGAAACTCCGGTCCATGTTTTGGTGTAGGGAAGGCGGCACACGGAAACAAAGCGCGACCCAGCTCTGACCTAGCAGGCCGAGGCCTGGTTGCTGGGGCCTGCTTTGCCTCGCAGCTGCCTGGCAGGTGCGAGCATTGATGAAGGAAGGCACGGCTCATTGGGCCCGACCTGAGCAGAGACTGTGCATTACGCTGCCCGGCTGGAGCTCCTGTGATGAGGCCACAGGTGGAGGGTGGAGTGGTGTGGCACATACCCAGCTGGAATGTCGCGACCTCAGCGCTGGAGAGCCATCATTTTGTGGAGCCGGGTCCAGTGGCAGCCCATGGCAGTTGTGTGACAGTCGGTTGACACAACACTTCTGGATTGGCACTGTCGGTGGCGTATACGGCATTGGCCGCAGCCTTCCTCCCCATGGAGCCCAGGGCAGAGGCCCAATCTCCCCTGCTCGAGGCTACCGCCTGGCTGTGGGGGGCGGGCTCGCGGCATGGGCCTGATCATGGAGGAGGTGCCCAGGAGACTGCTGTGGCAGTGCTTGGGGCAGAATCTAGGCCTGGGAGTGAAGCGGACATCTCACCATTAGCCTCCCACAGCCCACTTCACCTGTGCCTCAGGACCGAGGCCCCCTAGTCTCGGGGCCCCGAGTGGTGGCCCGGCATCTCCCTGATGCGCTGATTTGACTGAAATAAGGTAGTCCTGCAGTGCAGGGTTGATTCCTGCATCATTGGGTGCGCTGTAGATCTCCGCTCCTCCTGAGGCACAGGAGTAGGGGGCTGAATCCTGGAATGGGCCTCGGCAGCAGAGGTACCTGGAGCCCTGTTGGACTAAGGGATATCTGAGAACCCTGGGCCTAGTCTTCCTCCTGAACACATAACGTGGAGTATCTGGAAATCCCGGGGCCTGCATCAACAGGTTGGCAGATGTGTGGGGGCTGGGGGTTCGGTGAGTGTGGCCCTAGTAGGGGGCCTGCTTTGTGGTCCATCCACAGGATCCAGAGACGGCTGGGCTAGGCCCGGTGAGGCTTGTGGCCTGGGACAGCCTAGATCTGTGAGACCCGGCCCGCAGTAGCCCACCCAGACATACACCTGGGGTTTTCTGGAGTGGTGAACGGTCCCGTTGTGAGACCCACTTGTGGTGTGGCACAGAGATAGGTGACATCAAGCCTCTGGGCTACTCTCCTAATCACCATGACAAAAGATAAGCTCGCTGGCCCCACCACAAAGCAGAGTATCTTGGACCAGTTTACCACCCCCATAGAGGGGCAGGCAGTGTGGAGAGTGAGGGTCCTGTCCCGTGCCCTGCTGGCCACAATCACCCATGCCCGCAACACACTGGATGCAAAGATCAGTGTGGTGGGCTCGGACGTCTCATTTCTAAGACAAGACCTCAGGAAAGCTGTCGACCGCATTACCGAAGCCGAAACCAGGGTATCGTCCGTGGAAGATACCATCAGAGCTCTACAACAAAAGTCAAATAACTTACGGTGGTGGCGCAAGAGATGGCCTCCAGGGTGGAAGATGCGGAGGGCCGCTTACGGTGCAACAACATCCGCTTGATATGCTTTCCGGAGGGTTGGGAAGACACCTCCATGCAGAGCTTTATCACACAATGACTGAAATCCATCCTACCAGAAGGCTCCCTAACCCACTGCTTCATTGTGGAGCGGGCCCACTGGGCACTGACTAGGAAGTCCCCCCACCAGGGAGAACATCCACGCCAGGTCATCGCCAAACTATTGAACTATATGGACGGGAACACCATCCTTCAACTCGCCAGGGGTCATAAAGAGAAATAAGTCTATAACACACACACCATCATGCTTTTTCCTGACTATACTCGACTTGTCCAGCAATAACGCCAATCCTTCACCGCAGTTAAGCGCAGGCTCGGAGAGCTTAACATTCAGTACATGTTATTATACCCGGCCCGCATGAGAGTCATTTATAAGTCAGATTGTAATTCTTTGACACTCCTATGGCCATTTTTGCTTGGACAGAAGAGGCTGTACATCTTAAGCCGCACACTCAGCCTCCGCTGGAATCCAACTCCTCACAAAGCACCCAAAGAACACGTCCCAAAAAAGTCCACCTTCAAAAGACGGCACAGATCACAATCCAACTGGCCGTCTCAGACACAGGGTGACGAGTCCTGACTACAGAGAAGACATCGCTGACACCCCACTGTGATCTCCGGATATTAACATTTGCTCACTCAGAGCCCATGGTCCGCCTACCACCAGGCTTGGGGGCCTAGAATTGAGACCTCCACCACACCCTGAACAATCATGGTTGAGGACATTGGACAGTTGGGTAACCATTGGCAGGAACTCACCGGGTTCCCCAGTTTTGGCACGGGAGTCTAACTGTCGCAACAGATACTCCAGGTTTGAGGAAGTATTTGGGTAGTTGGAGGGGAGGTGAGGGTAACATGTTTTGTTATACAAATGTTTGCACAGTTCAAGCACAGGCACACAGATACAGTCACTTCACCACACACACTTCGCGCCTGGCATCCCCCCTGACTCATAGATGGCTGAGCACCACTAACACCCAGACAGGTGGGCTTAACATCATGACTTGGAATGTCCAAGGGGTCCTGGATAAAATCAAACGAGATGCTATCTTGAGACAGGCCAAACGTCTAGAGGTAGATGCTCTTCTCCTGCAAGAAACACATATGATGGGCAATAAAGCTCCATGCCATGTCCACTATGGATATGATCAGGTATATTACTCAGGATTCGTCGTTGGTTCTCGTGGAACAGCCATCCTTCCCTACAGCTTATCCAAAATGTGGTCCAACTCCGGCGGGCGCTACACCATTGTGACAGGTACATTGCATGGGGAAACACTGACGCTGGGCAGCTTCTATGCCCCACCCCCCTGGGACAAGCTTTTGTGGGCACAGGTCTTTGGGGGGAACTCCTGGGAGGCATATCTGTGATGGGAATTAAACTACGGCAGCTGCTGACAGGTGGGGGGACACAGGACCGGGTCCTCATACCGGAGACTCCAAACTGCATCACATGGTCTCTACCCTTGGTTGGTCAGACACATGGCGAGCTTATCACCCCCACAGACTTAGGCTTCACATATCTCTTGGCAGTACACAGTTCCCTCTCCAGATTAGACTACCTATTCCTCCCGCTTACATATATCCACAGGGCCTCTTCTGTCTCCATCCTGCCCTGTGGCCTATCAGATCACTCCCCTGTCACTTTAAAGCTACTTATAGGTCCTCATAAATGCCCCTTAAGATGGCTTATGTTACCCTGGCATCTTCACAACTCAACATACCAAACCAATATCCAGCAGGGGATTACAAATTATTTAGAATCAAACGCCACCACTGCCCCCTCATACACCATCTTGTGGGAAGCCCTCAAGCCAACAATTCGAGGGATTGATATTAGTTATCGCTCAGGGGAAAAGCATTGCCGCCTCGCACAGGTGGCGGATTCAGCGAATCTCCAGCGCCTTCTAGAGACCAAGGTAAGGGAGGGCAGGGACCCCGAAGCAAAACGCGGCCTTCTCCTCGCCCAGCAATAATAGCATCAGTTGCTGACTGATGAAGACCAAGACATCTGGTTAGCGACGCAATCCATAATCTATCAATGGGGAGGTAAATCGAGCAAGATGCTTCACCGCCTCTGTCAGGCGGCGTGGTCACCTACCCCAGTGCCCTTGCTGCAGAACGCGGGAGGTACTCTATGTTCTACCCCCGGCTCCGTCGCTCAGGCGTTAGCATTCTAACATTCGCTAGACGCTAGTCCGGCAATGTTGTTCCCAATCTGCGGAGACCTGGGGAGAGGAAGATGGGCAGCTCAATTATCCCGCGCCACAGAGAGTTTTCAATACGTAGGCGTATTTATCTCACCAAGTCTGTTAATATCTGGGTCCCACAGTATCCATCCACTGTTCTCGCATATCCGAGACGAAACGAAAGGTTGCTCACCCCTACCCCTATCCCTATATGGGCGCTCTGCCATATTCAAAATGGTTTCTCTACCATGCATATTGTCCCTTATTCAGAACTACCCCTCTGAGATCCCACAGTCGTTGTTTCAACAGGTAAACGCACTTCTTAACCACTTTCTATAGGGCGGTGGGGCGGTTAGGGTCGCTCTATGAACCTGCACGCAACCCGGCATACTGCGGACGCATTGCTGCTGCCGATATCTATGTATACTATGCTGCTTCTCATCTCCTAAACATAAACGAGTGAAGGTACGGCTCGCAAATGGATCCAGCATTCACAGGGGAGGGATGCACGATGGGCACTGATTCTCTCCTTTATACCTCTCCTTTATAGTCAGACAAACTTAGATAACCTGCCCCCTGCGTGCAAGGTAATCATACAAATGTTGCGTCAAACAGTGAGGATGGGCTGGAAAGGGTGCTTGACACAGATGACTCCACTGTGGGGTGGAACCTACCTCCGGTCAGATGCAACACTGCCTGGTTTTCATGCATGGGATCTAATTGGGATCTCAACGATGCGTGAGATAATACAGGGAACAGTTCTAAAGTTCTTCCTACAACTACAAACCGAGGATCACCATCACAGCAAACACTTCTACATATATTTGAGGCTCAGGAATGCGCTGACTCCGTTGATCCGTCCGCTGGAGGGGTTGCTGGAGTTTCGTCCATTGGAGGGGCGCCTGCTGATGGGACCTGGGGGCCCACAAAATCCGGCACATCTATCAAACCCTTGTCACCCACAATCCTACAACACTGAACACAAAATGCACAGCATGGGAGACAGACATCCCGGACCTCACAGAGACGACGACTGGACGGAAGCACTGGCGAGTCCTCGAGGCACCACTATTGTGACACAATTTCGTCTGATTCAATTCAAATATGTGCAAAGAACTTACTATACACGACCCTGCCTTTGGCGCATGGGAGTTATACAGTCCCCTACATGTCTTAGATGTGGTGACGGGTAAGGGACCTTCTTTCGCACCATATGGAACAGCATGGCTTTTCAGCCATACTGGCAAATGGTTTCCGCCTGCCTTAAGAGGGTCTTATCCTGGCATCTCACCCCTGAGCCAAAGTAATTTTTATTACACACTACGGAGGAAATTGGTGGGAACCACTACAAACAGCACCTCTTGTTTTTGGGCCTTATACAAGCCGAGAGGTACATCGCCGAACTCTGGAAAAGGATGGCGCCGCCATCAATAGGGGCTTGAAAGCGTGCCATGAACAGACGTATGGGGTTGAGATAGCTGTGCTCAAGGCATGAAGCTGCCCGCAAAAACATAAGAAGGTCTGGTTCCACTGGGCAACATACAGAGGCATTGACCTACCCCTTATGTAAATATAGACCCATCATGAATCAGATACTATACGCACTAGATTACTGACACCCTCTTGTGTAACTGTCTCGGCCATATAAGAGAACGATTACAATATTCCCCAAAGCTGGGGAGGGAAGTGTACAGCCTGTGCCATGATTGTTCTTTTGTTTGTCTGTATCTTTACAGGCTCCAGCTGATGTTTGATATACTGGTATCATGTTGTAATAGAATAGATCTCTACTTGACTCTCTGTAATCAGTGTCGGCCGATATGTACAACAAAAATCCAATAAAATATGTTTAAAAAAAAGCTCTTTGCAAGGGTCATCTTGAGTAGAGTGCAAGACTGGATGATTGCCTGAGATATACTGACACCTACACAAGCAGGCTTATTAAGTGTATTTCTATGCTTGATCAGGTTCTCTGCTTCCAGTTATTGTACTGGAAGATTGTGCAGCTAGGGGGTAGTGGATTTTATGTGATATTTGTTGATCTTAGGTCAGCATTCGACCTTGATCCCTAACTTAAGTTGTGGAAAGTTTTAGGTGACATGGGGGTCCCACTCTATCTTTTGAACTTCACAACAGCAACTTCACTCAAGTCAGATGGGGGCAGATGGGGGAAATGACAAATCGATTCCCAGTCAGTAGGGGGGTTAGGCGGGGTGCATCCTCGTACCAGCCCTATTCTCACTCTTTATAAATGACCTGGTAGAGCATGTGGATCATTGTGAGTCTGACGCACACTGCCTGGCAAACATCAGGGTTCCTGCCCTGATGTTTCATGACACCGCGATGCTCCTCTCAAAATCTCATATGGGACTGAAAAAAACTCTTGATAGGTTTGATAGCTTTTACAAGGTGGGGGGTCTAGATATTAACCACATGGCTGCTGGGCGTTTCCCCCCCCCTGTGCTGGAAAATGCCATTTTAGAGGCACCATGACGAGCTCAGCTCGTCATCAGCACACGACACCCGTGGGTGATGACGAGCTGAGCTCGTCATCAGCATCGAAAGGGTTAATCTTGCAAAAACAAAGTTCCACCCTTTGAAACCCACACTGAGACGGAACCCCTTGGAGCGAGTTCATACTTTTGAATATTTGGGTGTTGTTCTGTCTGAGCATTTTAATTGGCAGACCAATACTGCAAGGTGTGGATTAAACCTAGAGCAACTCATTGGGGGACTATTGAAGAAATCTAAGGTCTCCCAATCTTTTCCTATCTCGACGGTCCTGCAGGTTTACAACTATCAAGCGCAAGGATCCGCTTTGCATGGTGTTAACTTTGGGGGTTTCAGGGATGCATCCTCTTTGGTTGCTGCAGAAAACTGTTTTATGCGACAACTGACTAGTTTGCCAATAAGCACACCTTTGCTCCCCTTACGGCTGGACCTGGGGCTTAAAAACATTCCAGATATAGCTAGCCTATGGCCTTTTCTGTTCTGGAGAAAGATTTGGGCATCCCTGAAACGGCTTCCTTACCTACAGGAACTGGCAGAGGTCTTGCGCCTACCAGGAGTGGGTGACGTCCCATGGGGTTAGTCACGTGAGGTCTACCCTTGTGAATATTGGGCTTGAGTGACTGTGGGACGCCCCAGAACAAACAAGTGTAATCCCTAAAGATCGAATAAACAAGGCCTTTTAGTTGCACAAAATGTGCTTATTCGAAAGTCGCCCAGGTTTCGCCCCTTTGAAGCAGGGTTTTCTTATGTTAAAAGATGACTTTGAGAGAGAGCAGTTCCTGGATGAAATAGAGCCCAGTAATGCCACGAAACTCTACCTGCAATTTAGATACAGGACTCTCCCGCTTGCCTCGTTCACAGATAGTTGGAGCCAATAGGCCAATCGAAGAAACGGTTATTGACAATTCTGCATCACATGAACTGAAACAATTGAACATGTTCTATTCTTTTGCCCTACCTATTATAGTATAAGAAACACATTTGTTGGCCCACTATGTTGAAACCAGGTGTCAAGGAATGTAGAGAATCTTTGAGAATTTAAAAGTCTGACACCAGGCAATTTGTGGTATTTGCGGTTTCGTGGTTCCTGATGGCTATGTGGAGAATCAGGCAAAGAGCACTTTAAAATAACTCTGCAATGCACGCTATCTGGCAGCCACTTTGTCAATTACACTTGTTTTTCATTTTCTTCATCTTAAGCTGTATCAAACTTCAAATATTTTATTGCAAATTGCACTGTTTTAGAATGCTTTTATGCCTTTTATTTTTTATACTTGACTTTTTACTTGTGTATGAACATGCTTTTTATGATCTTTGATGGTGAAATTCGTCGACTAAAGTTTGAACAAAACTATAAGAAGTGACAGCCTAGAAGTTCATGTGCAATTCGATGAAATAGCAGAGAGGCTCATGGGCTATATAATGGGACAGGTGAGAAATTCTGTAAATAGATTAGGTAACAAATACAATCTGAGTGTGGGTGAGCAAGATAGAAGTTCAAGTGATATATGAAGAGTTAGAAGAGATATCCACATGCTTCAGGGTCACAAGAGCGAGGCCCATTGCTTTACCATGGGCACAACCGATACAGATGCTACTGGGTCATAAAGGAAAGAGGTACATGTGTCATATGACTGGACAGGAGAGAGATTCTGTAAGCGGGATAGGAGACAGGTTCAACTGGTACATGGTTGGACAGGATAGAAGCCCATGTGAAACAAGATCAGAGAGCCAAGATATCCTTGTGCAATTGGTCAGGCAGGAGCGAAGTCCAGTTCTATAGAATGGGGCACGAGAGAGAAACATGTGGACAGCGCAGTATACAGATAGAGGCCCATGTTCTATAGGTGAGACAGGACAGAGATCCATTTGGAGTAGGGAGGGGCACAAAAAATTTGCCTGTTTTCAAGTGGGTGCGAGAGAGAGAGGTCCTAGTGCTGAAGGGTATAACAGGTGCCCAAAGTTAGGCTGAAATCGTTCTGTCCCCCAGAAGAACTTAAGAGCTCTCACTGTGAGAGAACATTGTGCTACTGGATGGACAATAGAGTGATTCGCTAGCCACTTCCAGTGATGGTCAAAGGCACTGCAGTCTCGAATGAGTGGAAAAATATTCACCTATAGGTTTCTGTTGAATTTTGTTTCCTAGCACAGCAAAATCAGAGGCGTTGTTTGTTTAACAAGAAGGGATTGAAACTGTTCTCTGCTTTAAAGACTGAATGTTAAATTTAATGGGTTATCCCAGGACTAGTCCTGGCATGCTCTAATTGGCGCAGCTGTTATATTGTAATGTATACTATATACTACACGGATTCTTTAAAGGTATTCTGTCGCTAGTATCCACATGAAATTGTACTGTCAGAGAAGATGTTAATCAAAAAATGAAATCAAATTAATTGTGGGTGAAAAGCCAGGTTTTCAACGTGTTTCACAATTAGAGGAATTGTAGTGTGTAGTTCAGATTTTGAGGTAGAGAGTTCCAGCCGTTTGCAGCCTAGGCAGAACATTTTCAGCCTTACATCTAGGATTTATTGACTCTTGAGATCAAACGTAGCTTAGCATTGATGGACTGTAGCGATAGCACAGGTCTGCAATGATTACATTTATTTTGTAAATAAGTGGGACCTATTTTATGAAAAGCTTTAAAAAACAGGCACAAAGGGCTCCATGCATCAAAATTGTGAATTGCGAATACCTAATTGTGAATTCCTAAGAATCACAATTAGGTAATCGCAATTTACAATGTATGAAACTCATAGAATTTCACATAGCGGTTCCTAGGGGGTCGTAAATCGCTGTACCTCATTAATATTAATGAGGTAGGTTGTTATATGTGACCCACTAAGAATCTCAAAAATCAGTCTGTGATTGCTTTTAAATAAAGCATTTTTTTGTAAATGCAGCCCGTTTTCCTTAAAGGAAAACGGGATGCGTTTCAAAAACAAAAATGAAAAGTTTTCTTTTCATTTTTTTAAGAGGAGGCAGTGGTCCCTGGGACACTGCCTGCTCTTAAAAAATGCTGTGACAAACATTCACAAAGGGAAAGGGGTCCCTTGGGGACCCCTTCCCATTTGCAAATGGGTTACCACTTACTTAAAGTGGGTGGCAAAATGCGAAGGTTTTGCAACCGCATTTCGGTCACAAAACATTCCTGCATACCAATGCGATTCGGTATTAGGAAGAGACGCCCTAAACATGCCCCTTCCTAATAGGGATTCCCAAAACCATTTTACGATTTGTTAACAGGTTGCCGAATCGCAAATTAGGGTGTGCTGCATCAGAAAAGCATTTTTTACCGTTTGCAAACGGGACAATTCTGCGAATCGGCCCGTTTGCGAAGAAAAAAATGCTTAATGCATGTGCCTCAAAGACTTAAAAAGATGTGTTTGGAAGTAGATAGTAAGGGCAAGGAACCTAATGCAGCAGAGGCAGAAGAAAGTCTGAGGAGCTGAAGGGCCAATCTGGCCTTCATATTCTGAATGCGTTTTAACTGCTTCATCAATCCCACAAGGAGTCAAAATAGAGAGTCACCCTATTCCAGTAGACTGAAAATTGAATCTTGGACCACTTAAGGATGAGTATTCACTTGAAGGTATGGGAGAAGTTTTATCCACAACATCAGAAACGACAACATGTCAAGGATAGAATACTGACACGATCAGTCAAAGGCAGATATGAGGTAAAATGAAGACCAAGATTCTGAACCACCTGAAAGGGAAAAGAGATTGCACCCAAAGCACTGGCCCAGAAACCACCAGGAATACGAGTGACACTATTACAGTAAGAAAAAATTATTGCTTCTGTCTTATCAGAATTACATTTTAAGGAACTGTTAGACAACCACTCAGCCACTGCTATCATACTGTTACGAACCTCTGAGCGGAGTCGTCGTTGCTGTCTAAGGTTTTTACAATTTGTATAATATCAGCATAATTCATAAGTCCAAAAGAGCAGACTAGTTGTGCAAGTGGTCAGATATACAGGTTAAATAATAGGGGACTTAGCAAGGAACATTGAAGAATGTCTTGCACCAGCGATTTAAACTCAGAGAGATACAGAACAAGGCACAATGTCTGCACTCTATTTGTGAGACAGAATTAAATTAAATCCACCGCAGAATCAATGACTTGTACTTCTTTTAACTTTTACATTTCTATCAATCTTTCTTGGGACACCATATTGAAAGCAGTCGAAAAATCTAGCAAGACCAGCGCCGAAAATTGGTCTTAGTCTGCAGGCATTCGGAGATCCTCTACCATGAAACTAATGCGGTATCAGTGCTATAACAGGGACGAAGACCAGACTAACCAGCATTCAAAATATAATGCATGTTCAAATAGGTTATGAGCTCCTTATTAATGACAGTTTGCAGTATTTATACCAGAGAAAAGAAGCTGCAAGTTGGGATGAAAATTATATGGACACACGGACTCTGAGGTAGATTTTTTGAGTACAGGAACAAGTAAGTGCTCTTTCCGAACTTTAGTCACCGTTGCATCATGGATGGATATGTTAGATAAATTAAGAGATTGCTGCAAAATAGGTGGGTCATTACACTAGACTTTTGAGCAAACTGGGACAATAGGGAAACCAGAAGGAATTACCGTTTCTGCGGATTCTAGCTCCTTCAGATATAAAAAAAAAATGATAAAGACTGGATAAGTATGGAATAGTAGTCAGATAACCTCTCACAGAACTGTTAAGAATGATCAACAGTTTGCACCAAACAAGAAGGTAAAGTAACAGAATTTACATTAAAAAAAATTTCTTTCAAGGCAATAAGTGCTTTCAAAATCCTGTTGGCATAGTAATTAGCTTTTGTGGTTGAGACTAACTTTTTATGTGAATTAAGGGTCAATTTCAATGTGGATTTTTCCTTTGAGCGCAGTCTGTACGCCACTTCTACTTCATTTACTATTTAATTTAGCTGCATGTAGTGAGGAATTATACTACCCTTGGAAGACTAGGTAGATTTGGGAATTACATCTTCAATGTCTTGTGAAAACCAGCTTACCAAGTTGCCATACTCTGAGTCAATATAAGAATCAAACACTGGAGGGCCCAAGTTATTTACAGCAGTTGATAGAGTTTCTACAGGGAGCGTCGAACGGGTTTTCATAGTAAATAATTTGCGACCAAACAGAGCAGTGGTTTTTACAGGTTGCAGGGTAATAAGCCGGAAATGAATCACATAATGAACTGACCAATGGACCTGTGCAATGTTCTCACACTCTCTGTGGAGAAAATGAAGAAAAGACAATGTCCTGTTTGATGAGTAGAAGGCTCAGTGTTTTTTACCCGGCCTAGGCTAATGCCGCTATAAAGAATGGAACAAATTTAAAGCGGGTGGTTTTTTTTGCCAATTGTGTCCACGCATTGAAATTGCCTAAAACAATAAAAGTTGTATGTCTGCTAACCAACGGTGACAAAAAGTCTACAAACAAGGTTTCAGGAAGGTGGTAAAAAAAATATCCCCAATCTTGGAGGATGGAGAAATTGATAAAGAAACACCCATAAGGTACGCATGGGCAAAAGGGTTTAAACAGATCGATTTTATTGCAAGGTTTTCCTTAAAAATTATAACCTTATTACCACTTGTTTTCATAGAGTGCGGCACATTACAAGCTTTATAGCAGGGTGGGCAGGCATTAAGTCAGGAGAGGAGGCATTTGTAGGTCATGACTTCTTACTAAAAAATATATAAGATCCTTGCTCCGCTAAGAGATCCTAAATTTCAACTTTATGCGTAAATAAAGAACGGACATTGACAAGTACACAGCTAAGTCAGCCCAAATCCATTTTGGCAGAGTAGAACAACCACTGTCCAATCTAATCATCGAATTGCCTCACTCATCCACCTCAAAGAGAAGTGTCATGCAGAAGATCCAAGATGAAATGTTCTGAACATCTCAAGAGAAATGCTGTCATGAGACTGAGGTTGTGTTTGGACGGGAGGCTTCCTTACCGTACATGTGGCCCTGTAGGCTTCTTGTCACCTTGGCATGTTTCTCTAGGGAGTAAAGAATAGGTGATGTGCATGTGACTGTCAACATTATGTAAGACTTTCAAATTGAATAAGTGCAAGACAGGGTTAATAACATAAAAAATACTAACTGAAAAGAGTGCGCAGTGCCTTCATCTGTTAGACAGTGCCATTACCTCCACATTTGACCTTCCAGGACCAATGTAATCGGCCACTGGATAAACCTACACTGGACTAATACAATACACTGCTTCTATTGCTACATCTTGATGCTCGTATGTGGAGAGTGCCCAAAAAGAAGACAATTGTTTACTATTTGCCGTAGCTATTGAACTGTTGTCGCGCCTGATACCCTGTGTTGCGCAGATAATGGCCAGGAGATGGGAGAGTGAATTCAAGGACTGGATAGAGCTTTACGCTGATGACACTCTCTTTTCCTCGGAGAGCCCCAGGCCTCTGGTCCCCGATGTATGGAGATTATTCATCTCTATGGAGAGGCCTTCGGTATACAGGTTAATGCGTGGAAATCCTTATTGGTGGAGGTGACTGGGGATGATGCTGGGTGATACGGTTGCCCTGATATACCCCTTCGGCAAGGAAAGCGCCCTTTGATAGGGGTCTTAGGGTGTCAGGCATCTTTGGGTACTATCTAGCGGCACAGCTGGCGCCCAATAATGATAGGCTTGCAGGAGAATGGGATGACCCTGCCTATCACTAGGAACTTCACCTAATGGGCTTTGAGGGTCTTCTCGACATGCTTAATGGGGCTGACTGCCCCTAGAGACACCTTCTAGGACCCCAGTGGCAGTACATTGTTGGAGTGCGGCTTTGAGCTTTATACGGTGGGACCACTGCTTGACGGGATTGACCCCCTCTGGCAGGGCGCATGGCTTCAACTGCTCTCCAACCTTGAGGGCTTCACCCAATGGGACAAGATAGGAATTATGTTTTTAGGAGATGTCCATAAGGAGGGTGTTGGAACTGATGTCCTTTCAGGAACTGAGAGATCAGTATAACCTATCCCACACACAGTTTTCTGCTTCATTCAGCTACGACATGCTTTGCAAGCCCATCTTTCCCCGGATGCCCAGGTCCCTGCCTACGGTTCCCTTGAGGCCAAAATCTTCATGGGATGCCTGGGGAGGGGAGGCACTCCTTGATTATCAATTACCCGGATGGCTTAGATTCCCTTATACAGAAGTGGGTGGGCTGAGTGGGCGAGCTGGATGTTGATGGCTGGAGGGAGGACTGCCTGGCCCCAGGAAATTGACAATATATTTGCCCTTGCGTATGGTCCAGATAAATTACCTACATGTGACATATCTTTCCCCACCTTGCATCCAATGGATGCACTCTCTCGCTCAGGTTACATACATGCGCTGTGCTCTCCCTGCCACCGACTTCTACCATGTGGTGTGTGACTGCGCAGCATTGCGCTCCTTCTGGGGTGGAGTGGAGTGTGAGATCTTGACCGTTCAGGGGCACTTGATCATCCTGGGCACCTGAGCGGCACTTGGAGGAGCTGGGGAGACCACGCTCCAAACTGATTCTTATAGGGTGGCCTGTCTAGTAGCCAAAATAGATATTGCCTGTCTCCGGAGGCAACCAACATCCCCCTCGATCCAGCTGTGGTGCAAGGAGGTTGATTGGTGCGCACAGCAGGAAAAAACGACACATGGCTGTCCTCATAAACAAGACAAAGTATGGGGTAAGTGGTGGTCCTAATATTGATTACCGTCATGAGGGGACTGGTTTTTGAAATAATAACTGTACTACTGCAAACCGGAATTGCTCTGCTCTTAACAATTGTACTGCTTCGGATGTTGCTTGCTCAGCCAGCCACGCCCTCCCCATGGTACCATGCATCCGGAAAACGACCGCCGGCGGCAGATCCTTCTCCCACCTCGCCGCTAAGACCTGGAACACCCTCCCCACCCACCTCCGACAAGACCTGCTGACCTTCAGAAGACTTCTCAAGACCTGGCTCTTCGATCAGTAGCTGCGTCCCCCCCCCTTCCCCAGCGCCTTGAGACACTCACGGGTATGTAGTGCGCTCTACAAATTCCTTGATGGATTGATTGACTGCTTATTTAACACATTAAAAACTGGATATAAAGAAAACAGACCATTATATTAACTAAGCTGAACTAGTTTATTTTCATAATTCACAATTACTAACTAGATTTTATAATTGTATAGCACAGGAAGAGCATATCTTCTGATCAGAGACAGGTTAAGTAGCTCTCTAGTCCAGGATGGGCAGCTTGCAACATCTTCTAGGTGGCTACAGTCCCTGTTAGACTTGGTTTCCTCCTTAAGCCTCCACCTGATCCAGGTGCACCCTCTTGACAACCACAGCTCTACATTTTATCTGCAAATCACGAGACATTTTCCAACAGGGTGATGTGTGGGATCTACTCTTACTTCCTGGTAGAAAAGATGTACTATGAAAACCAAGGCTGAGCTATTGGTCGGGAAAGGATTTTCTTCCTTGGCATAACTATTCAAATATAAACATAAAACGGGAAATTGCAGAAGACTATCAAGAAACATTTCCTACCCAATTAAAAATATGAGCATACTTGCAGAGACAATGGTGTAACCTTAAATGATGGACCTCCTGAAAGAATATAATGTGGGGCCCCTAGTTTTTCTTGTCTCACAGATACTCACTGGCTGTGGGCTGAATGGGTTCACCCTGCATCACAGAGGTTGCAGGTAGGGTCGGACTGGCCTACAGGGCAATAAGGAAGTACTAGACAGGCTGGTCTGACAGGTCAGTGAATGGGCCGTTTTTTTGGCTGTTTGTGTGCCTGTTTTATGGTCTGGTAGGAAGGTTTTTAATGCTGATTTCCCCAATATTCCCTTTTTCCGGGTAAAAATTATTTGGTTAAAAATAAGGATTATTTGCCTAAAGTGCCCCCTTTGTAAATAGTTTGCGCTCAGTTGGATGAGTTCTTCAAGAATAAGATCTCAATCTTATTGTCATCTTTTACATCAGTGACTAAAACAGGTGGAATGGTTGATTAAATGGGGGTTTCATACTAAATTGGCCCCAATAGTGGGCATAACTATGCAGATTAGGTTACACCCAGTTGCATAGTCTACTCGCATGAAAACACTTGATGGTGTGCCAAAATGGGACAATGGTAATGATACACCAAGTATAAAGTAGAGCAGGTCAACTGGTGTAGAAAATACAAAATTACAATCTTATCTTATAACGTTTTTTGTATTTTGGTTTTACCATGGAGTGATCAAGCACGTAAAGAGGTTTTGGGGTTTGGTGGGGAGAGCAAATAAACTTAGGAATTGTGATGTTTAGGCTGTGCCTGATGTAATGGCTTTTAAACGTATTTATGTGTGTTGTGATGTAATGACTTTAATTTATCGAACATCAATAATTATATTATGTTTATGTTTATGTTTTCGTGATTTGTATTGCGCGCAAATACCCTGAGGTGTCTCGGCGCAAATGGATCTTCCTAGGACAGAGAGCAGCTGGGAGAATCATTGATCAAATAACCAGGTTTTTAGTAGTTTACGGAAAATGACGAGGGTAGGACTCGTTTTGATGGACAAAGGAAGCGAATTCCAAAGCCTAGGAGTCGCCACTAGGAAACGTCTGTCTCACCAGGTGGAGGTTCTAGTACGTGGGACTAGTAGGAGACAGGTGGAAGATGAACGTAGGGATCTGTTAGGGGCATATTGTCTTTTCTGAGGAGGTGGTAGCATCTGAAATTTCTCTTAAAAATTCGGGCTCATCTCTAGATCCCAGCCCAATTAAGATTTTTAAAGAACTGTCTCCTACCTTCATTCCAATAATTACTACACTATGTAACAAGTCTTTATTAACCAGTACTGTCCTTTTGTAAAACAGCACTAGTCTCTCCTCTTTTAAAAAATAGACACTTTAGACCCAAATCAGTGTAGAAATTAGCGCCCAATCGATTTGCTTCCTTTTCTTACTCAAACTTTAAAGAGTTTGATCAACGCACAGTTATCCTCACAAACTGAGAAAAATAACATTCTCAATAAACATCAATCAGGGTTCAGACCATGTCTTAGTACAGAAATGGTGCTCATGGCGGCTGTCAATGATATTCACATGTTTCTAGATAGGGAAGCTCAGCAGCCTTTATCTTTCTAGACTTGTTGGGGCATTTGACACCATCTCACATGCTGTCTTGTTAGCGAGATTAAATGTGACTGGTCTGCATTAATAACCCTCTACACTGGTTTGAATCATTCTTAGAAAACATAACACAAGCTGTTCAAATAGCTTCATTTCACTCAGACTTTAAGGACATTACTTGTGCAGTTCCTGAAGGATCAGCCTTCAGTCCAACTCTACTAAATATATATGTCACTCCTTTGGCGGACCTGATTGGCTCGTGTGAGTTTCAGTTCTATGCTTAAGCGGATGATGCCCAGATTATCATCCATTTAGAGGACGATCTTGGCCAGCTTTAAGACCAATTCTAAAGTTGCCTTGTGAAGGTGGCTGTCTGGATGAATGCAAACTCCCTGTGGTTAGGGCCTCTTTATTGTGGCCTCAAACAGTAGACAAATGTCGTACACTAGGAACTACTATCCGTAACTTAGGCGTCTTGTTTGATTATAAATTATCATTTGAACATCAAATGAAAAACAAGCTAGAAACCACAAGTTGTTTTATAATAAAATAATTTTAAAAATCTTTCCTTTCATATCCCAATATTCCAGGCAGTTGTTAGTTCAGGCATTGATTCTTAGCAGATTGGATTATTGTAATACATTCTACATTGGCCAACCCGCCTACCTTAAGCAAAGATTGCAACTACTTCAAAATGCGGCAACAGACTGAGCTTTGATATTCAAAGGTTTAACGGCGGGTTTGCCCATCTTCAGAAATTGCACTGGCTTCCAGTTCAAAAGAAATACGGGTTTAAAGCTCACTGTATATGTCACAAGTCCTTCTACCTGACAGCCCCAGCTTGTACTTGTTCCTCCTCTGTGTACTTGCTCTCTGTACCCAAGCACTGAAGAGTTAGATTAGGAAGATGCTCCTTTGGGTGAATACAGTGCAGGCCTAGAACAATCTGACTATCATTTGACGTTCAGAAACACATTTCTTAAAATGTCCTAAACTTTAAGAAACTCACTGTTTTACTGAATATTTTAAATAGTGAGTAATTGTTCCCTCCTTTTTTATCCATGCATTCTATAAACCGAATAGCAAAGTTACACATCTTAACCTAGGACGGGAACACCTTTGGGTAATTGCACACTCTATGAACCTAATATTAATATTAAAATAAACATTGTCTGCAGTGTGCTCCAATTCATGCATTCTTCAATACTTTGCAAAACACTTCTACAGCATATCTTTACAAGTTCAAAACTGTCTCAATTTCCAAACACGGCCCACTTTTTAAAAATCTTTCTTTTTCACTAATGGTGACACTTTTATTCTGGTCTCTTTTCTGTCCCAGCCCGACATAGGCTGCAGGGGTCCGGGGTGCACCTTTGTACATAGACCACAGTTTCATTTCTTTCCGAACTATGGATCCATACAGAAAAAGTGTGTGTGTGTGGGGGGGGGGGGGGGGGGGGGGGTCGGGGGGGGGGGGTGATACCGATAACCACATGCTGTCGGCTGTCCTCAGCTTTTCGTCTCCACGATAAGGCTCGGATACAAACCCCTAAAAATCATGGAAGGATCAATGAAAAGAAAGCAAGCAGGTAGAAAGGGGGTATTTGCGCACCTCTGCAGCACGGTCTGCCTCAGGAATGAGTCATTAGTAACCAGCATCATTTGATGACACCAGCTACTTTTCGCTCTTCCTTTTTTATTTTCTGGAAATGACTCAGCAAATCCACGCCCCTTCGAAGCCCCCCCTCATTAAAACAAAACCTACAGCTGCAATATTGCAAAGGAGTGTTACAGAAAACGGCAGGAGCTGACTGACGTTAATTTCCGTAAGAGCCAATCAGCACTGCAACTTGATTACTACGCACAAATGTTAATTTCTGTAAAAGCCCGCTCATTAACAATCCTTGACATACCGCCTGCTCGTGCCATAAATCACGGCGTGGCGGCAATGCGACCTGCGCTTTCTGACTAGGCCTCGAAATCTCGGGGCATCTCGCCCAGGCCCTTGACGCTGTCTGCTCCGCAGGCGGGGGTGACAGCTTGTTTTTTTAGCTATTTATGAATGACGCACGTTCTGCGGTCGACCTGGCCAGCAAACTAAGAGAGTACCAAAGGGGGCCTTTCTGACAAGCTGTATATGTGAGAGTATGGCTTTGCGGCCCTATGCAATGTGGTACTGGCCATAGACCATAGTACCAGGTCAGAGCAACAACAAGGTCACTTAAGGCATAGATTGGATATGAAATCGTGGCTTAGTCTTGGCCCAGGTGGCCACCTTGTGAATTTTTTCAAGCAATTAGAAGCACTGTAGACGTATGAAGCCCCATTCAAATATAACACCCGGTGGACAGTCACCTTTGAGTTAATACCCTTTGCAACCAAGCCAATCCCTTTTCCTAAATCAAGGAATCTTACTTTGGAATCAGCCTTTTCTTCCAGGCACACTTATCATACAGTAAAACCCAATGTCTGTATATGTCCTGCCACTATCCATGCGCACTGATCTCATGACTGCTTATTTTGCTATTCATATACTACAAAGCTGTGAAAGGTGATAGAGCTTCTTTATATTTGCTCTCCTACTAATTGGTCACAAAAGAGATGTTTCGCAATTCTGCTGAAGCAAGCCCTACGCTCTTCCATTTTATATTGAGATGTTGCCTTTGGCATGGTTCTCCTCGTTAAACAACCCGGGCAGAAGAGAAGGTGGGGATATTTGACACTCCTACTGTGGTTAGTTTGTGTTGGCTGCGCAGAATGTGTGTTCTATGCTCCCAGTGATGGACTTGATAAAGACAGAAAGAAAGATGAGCTCCACCACAGATTGGGCAGGGTATCTGTGGGGCCAGATGATCCCTCATCCGCTGTTAGTTCTGGATTCTTGAGGATGGCACATGGTGGTTGGCAGAAGGCTGTGCCCCTGAGCCAGTCTCTATGGGCTGGTAGTGAACGATTAAATACAACAGGACAGAGACGCAGAGCTTCTCCTGCCTCTAGGTTGTGGCTGAATTCTGGGTGCTCTGGTTGCAGGTCACGTCTCCTTTGACCTCGTCCTAACACATCTGCCTTCTGCTGCTGTGCTAGCTCTGTTTTCTGCTTCTGTCATTAGGACCCCAACCCTCATAATGATTTCAGGAACGGTTTTATTGCGTTTGAGAAGTCCAGTCAAGAGAACTCCAACGAAATATCTGCAAGCTTAATTAATTACAAAAACTGAATTTTATCAGAGAAAAGGTTCTAACACTAAACATATATGGAGGAAATTGAAAGATTGCAACAAAAACACAAGAGAGAAACCAGTACACATTTATGCAATGTCCTTCCCCGTCAGAGAACAGAGGAAATTATCTGCCATGAGAAAGATGATTTCTTCACGTTTCGTGGATGGATATGAAATATAAGTCTCCAGCATGGCAGATGCCGTAAGGGCAATCATCAAAGGATCCGTGATTTTCTTGTCATTTTTAGGCTAGTTCTAACCCTCCAAGGTAAGTAAACATTTACCAGCAATTTATTCAGAGACACTTTGAAAACTTCCCCTTTGGTCATATCCTGATCTGATCATAGGTTAAGGAGCTGTTTCGGGCATTTGGCACTGAAAAGCCTAAGTCAATTGGGATCTTTCTGGTAAATTAAGAGTTGCCCTTGTAGTGTAACTGGGAGGCCAGACCTTTTTAGGTTCTTATTTTTTGCGTATATTTTGGGAGCTTAAAAAAAGATATGGTTTGCTTTGTTGTGGTAGGTGTGGGTTCTACTGAGGCCTTGCAGGTCTAATAGTGAGTAGACTCTTCATTTGAGCTCCGATGTTGCAACCACCTAAAAGAAAATTCTGTAATATTTTCATTTGAAAAGTCTCCTCCAAGGGTACTGTCCTTTTCGATTTTCTGACAGAACCAGGTGCGAGGTTCATGCACTCTTAGGCCCAATTAAAGGTAAGAGGATGTACCACAATGGCAGTATCTTGCGCAGTGAGGGTGGCTACTCCAATAATCCTGGGTAGGGTTGAAAATTTAACTGGACCTTCACATGTGGCTCAGTGGTTTCAGGGAAACACACCTTCCTACCCGTGCAAGACGTTGACATCTAGCGCCACACAACGGAGATACCTGAAATCTAACACAACACTGTGGATGACCCTCCCCAACGCAAAGGCACATCATAGGGTTCATATTCTACCCAGTGAAATGTTCAGGGCACCTATCCCACCTTTGAAAACCTTAAGAAATGAAATACTGAGACAGGGGTGATTGGTCCTACACCGGCGCACACATTAAATTCTCAGACACAAGGAATTTAAAACCGCAAAGGAAATGATGAAAGGGTGAGGGTGGAATGTGAGCTTATACACAAGAACATGTGTGCATGAAATTCCCCTCACACCAGGAAGCGGAATGTTAGAGTCCGAGTTGTGATTATGCTGGTTGAGTATATAATACATTTAAACAAACGCAGGATATTGCAGAAAAGGGGAGTGATTTTTTGGTACGTTGAAGGTGCAACAGTCATAGCCATAAGTGCATGGTGTTCAAAGAATAAGTGTTGTACATGCAAGAAAAGAATCAGTGGCTTTGTGCTGCTAACAAGCCCTGATGTTTGTATGATTGGGTGCGTGCAGAACTGTATAGGTTGAGGAGTGAGTCTTGAAACGCATCTAAGGGAAAAAAAGACAAATTGGAACAAGAAAGCCTGGGAATAGAAATCTGGTAATAAATGGTAACTATTAAATGACTGGAATCCTATAAGAAAAGGTGGTATGTTGAACGAGAGCAGTAGAGCTATAGCCTTACAGGGTTCTCTGGATTTCCAAGTGAAAAAAATACATATATTGAATCTAAATTGAAGTCATTAAGAAGTTAGTAATTATCCAGAACATCTGATGTGAATCCAGCCCCACGGATACCCTTGGATCATAGAGTAGCCATTAAGGGGTCCAGCTTTCAATTTTCAAGCATTCAAGGCCAACCTAGAGGGAACTCCATACCCAATGATGTTACTTGGGTGATTAATCTCACAGAGCATGAGTCAAAGCCAAAGAGTGCAGTCTTCAATTTCACATTTCAAATAGGTTTATCAGGAACCCCTCACTGACCTGATCAAGGCATGGAAGGCACAGCTCTAGAAAGTGACTTTCAATTCTAGAGTATTAAAGGCTGTGCCATAGGGAACCCCTCATCAGATAAAATCACCAAAGTGATTCACCCCCGGAGCATATGGCACTGCTAAAGAGAATAGCCTTCAATTCCAACTCTCAGGCCGTCTTAGCAGAAACCACACACATGATCCTCCAAAAAAGAGTGTCCACTACACAGAGAAGACTGTTCTACAACTTCTGCAGCTGCCCTTTAGAACTGTAATGCTGTAACTAGTTGAGACCCCACAATGAGAGTTCATCACATGAAGCCCTTCAAAACAGATGGCGGTCTTCCACTATACTTCCCCTCTCTCTGCTACAAAACCTAGATTCAGACTAAAGTAAGAATTAGAGGAAGCGATATGTAAATCCTTCCATTCTACATGGTATCAATTAAGAACAACATTAAAGACTCACATGGCATCGAAGAATAGGACAGTGAGAAGCATCAATACCAATGAGGTCTCCACCTCCCTCAACCATGGTCACAGGGCCATAACGCCAACCAGCCACTTCATCACCATACCAGCACTTCTACACATATTGCAGACAATCCACAATGTAGCAATTAATCAAGTAGGGTTGTCAAGGGGCACTTGATACCTAGTGACATTGCCCGTCTCAATGCGGCACATACAATCACTGGGACCTATACTATGATGACACTGTCACTGCCGGATTCTACTGCACCAGTGCGCCAACCCACAACAGTGTGCCACGGTATCCCTGGTGGACTCCCTGTCACACACACATACACATGCACACATACCTACCCACAAACACCAACACACATGCACATCATTCCATTCTCCACACTATCACAGCTAGGCTGCTGTACACATCTTCAAAGGGCCCTGAACAGCACATCAATGTTAATCCTAGACTCATCTATGCTGTACATACATCTCAGGGACTCAACCGTTGCATGTTGTAATGTTTGACCTCTACTACACACACATAACCACCACCAACCACCACCACCATGTCCCACACTATCGCTCTAATGCATACTCTATCACTGGACCACAGACAATCCCTCATGGACTCCTCACTAGAATAAAAAGAACAATGTGTCCCTGTTGGATTTTTTAACAATGTTAATCTGACATGCCTAAGAGGAAGGGATTCCTCAACAACAATCAATGTCCTTATTAAAGTATTAAGAAATACGAAAAAAAGGCCTGGGATCAACTTTAATCCAAATAGATTTATTCAATATAAATCACAAACCAATTCAAGGACGTGGCTTATTGGTGGAAACAACAAAATTATCAAATAGGCAGTATTGTCAAAACGGAGGAGAAAAAATATTTCAAAAACGCATAAGAAAGGAAGGAATTCACAGCTGTATCAACAATTTGATTTCAGTAAAGTAGTAGAAATGAGTATCTATATCACCAATGGCGCTTAGGCCCCATATCTACAAACCGATGGAGTGAACATCAGGACATGGTACTGGGCAAAGCCACCATTAGAATCACCTTTTTGTGGAGTCAACACCATCTCAAAAACGTTACACACCAGAACAACAATTGTAAAGGCTTTATGACGCCACAGTTCAGCACACATGCCTAGTGAGTCATAAACTGTAGTCTCCATTTCTCCTTATTACACAAACCAGCAATGGGACACACACCGTAACGCATTGTCACTTTTGGACTCAGCAGCGCTTGGCTCACACTGATGCATTCTGCCATAACTGGACTTTTTGCACCTTTCATTACTGCACCCTATACTGCATCAGTAAGGCATTTATCATTATAATATTGGCCAAACTGCATTCTTGCAGAATGATTGCCCTACTCTACCTGCCCAACAGAAGCCTACTGGATCTGCAGCCCAGCGACTGTCTTTTAATGAAAATCCACCATCAAATTTCTGCTCTCCATCCCAGTGGCAGGGCCTGCACCAGTTCCTGCTCACCACGAACAGCACAATCAAGTGCTGTGAACTGCCTGCTTGGATCAACACTTTACAGAGCAAGCAGGCAACAGAGTCAAGAGATGTTAAGCCTGTAACCCCAAGCTCTTCCGCATCTGCGACGTGAAGGGCTCCTGTATCGATTACCCTATGTATCTCAGCACCAGGAACCCAAGTGCTCCTGCTCCTGCCATCATGAGATATCACCAAGATGCAACCTCCACTGCTACCTTATGCTAAGGCCTGCGACCCCACTGTTGGGAATCCCTCAATGGGTATCCTTCAGTGCAAGCTTGTCTGGTTGGCTCATGGTGTGTCTGTGTCTAGAGGAGATGGGCATTGGGTGTGAAGAAACCAACAACACAGAGGCTGCAGCCCATCTTTGAGACCAATGCTCCATCTACACTGACAGCACACAGTTCCTGCAGCACTCGAAACAGAACGTACGCAATTCTTAATGCGGAATGTGTGCCACCCTGCCTACTGATTCCAAAGAGTATGATTTCCATCCCCTTCGAGGAAGAACAGTGCTACAAGCTGTGTGCATATGCATATTTCACTTATAAATATGACCATGTTACAACCCTTGTTCTGCTTTCAAGTCTGTGCCTACTTGACCAACTGATATTGCCTCCTGTAATCCACTTTGGTGAAGTTGCTTAGGGACCGGCTAATGAGTTCTGAAACAGCAATATGTTTATTATCTCCCAAATAACACTATCTAGACTCTTCTCTCCTCTGACTCATCCCAGACCTCATCTGACTAATATAAACTCCCAAATAACACTATCTAGACTCTTCCCTCCTATATCCTCTTCAGTCAAACTAACAGACCCGAATGTCCCCCACTCAAATTGCCAATTTATGTTTCCCTATACTAATCCTTTGGGCTCCGGAGTAGCGTGCTATTCGCTGAAAAGCGCTCCAAGGCTTCCTCAGGGATAGTAAACGCTATATTATTACAATTACATTACATAACATAATGAATACTGAGGGTCCTGAAATAACTGAATCAGCCTTTTCCTAGGGCAAACTTCCTTCCAGAATATTGTTCACCTGCAGTGGGGCAGCTGATTAACCTGGAACCTTTTATATCTATGGAAATTGAGCCTATGCATGGTTAGTCAAGGAATTGCCTGGCATCTGTCATACTGCTTATATTGTGCCCTTCATTAGACACGGTAAGCCCCCCCGCCATCTTAAACGCGACACTACACAGACGAATTTCCGACGCAGCTGAATTTTTTCCATTCAGTTTCCTAGTAATGGAATGCATCTATCCACTTTGGTGATGTCTTTTATCACCAAAGTACAAGAGGTGGTGGCAAACTCACCTGCAATTTCTTTAAGGTTTGATTACTGACCAATTACAGACCCAATGAACTGTGATTTTGCAAAACCGAACGTCCCTTCATTTTTTCTGGTTTCCAAAAGTGAAGTTTATGCAATTGTCGAGGCCGAATGCTGGTCTTTCGGCATACATTAACAGATTGATAATTCACATGGAAATCTGAGTGGGTTTCACCCCCTTTATGACACCACTGCTTTAAAGGGTGTGGTAATGGGAGAAAACGATTTTTGGAGGCTCTGGGAATGACCGTCATAATATAAATGTATAATATTCATTTTCATCATTCTTCTGCCTATTTATGTTCTTGCCCAGGTTTGCAATACACCAGTCTCGAGCATTACGAAAGGGAATGGGACATTTCCATCTTACCTGTTAAGCATACTGGATTATAAGGAGGGTAGGGAGTCTGATTATTGGTCTTTGGATTGTTGTGATGAACCTATGGAATTGGAGGTGAATCAAAAAATTACTATAGAAATGTACTAATGCTGTACAAGACAGAGCAAGACGGAGGGATTGTGGAATAGAATCCAGTGCCTTAGTGCAACTAAACCCACCTCAGCCATGCTTTTCTGCTTTTGCTAACAAATGCCTAAAGGAAGTCCTCAACTCTGATCTTTGGAGCCTCGTTTTCACATATTAATGCCAAACATGAAAACGTGTTGATTATCTTGCTCAACTGAAATGTTGACATACTTGCTGCAATCTGAAGATCATCTTCTTTATTACTCAAGATCTCAACCTTATGACACCTGTATGCTTCCACTGTTTGAATCCATCATGTGTCTCAATTGCAAATTCGTGTGCAAGGGTATATAACCTTGCCTTCTGACTTCGATTGGAGTCTGAGGAGATTTTTTGAAACAATTGGCAAAGAGATGGGGACAGAGATGAGCCCTGTAAAAGTCCTCAAGAAAAAATAATTTTTGGGACTTCTACTATGAAATTATGTAGTGAAGTCAGAACTGGTACCACCATGGGACCAGGGCATTCTAGGCTAGTAATAGACAAATATTGTAATAAGACCTGGATGTAAGTCCGGTCAGCAATGCCTCGCCCTTGCTTTCTGTAATCAGATGAACACTTCCCTGAGTAACTTCTGCTGAGTTCCTCACATATACAGTACAACGAGAAGGGATAAGGCTGGACCTCTCTCATAAAGCATCATAGATCAATTGGATTTTCTCTGCAATTGAAACTATGAGACGGCACTTGCAATGATGGAATGACACTGATGGAAGCCTCGTGGTTGGTGAGATTCCTCGCCACATTAACCATTTCCCTGGTGAAGTAGGGGCCCTGAGAGATCTCATTATTAAAAAGGAAGCCCATGGCTTGAAAAAATCAGTAGCTGCTATGTTTATACTAACAACAGGCCTCTTCCAGGACTTCTCACAATACTGGAGATGCCTTTTGAGCTTTGTCTAATGAACTGCCAACCTATCCACCCTTAAAGTGAGTGTGACTCTCCTATTGCACAGCTGGAAGGATAGTTAACTCTTCTGTGAAGTGTTTTCAGCTTGTAAAAGGCCTGTTTAAGGCAATCATGCAAGGCTTCTGCCTGGGAGTCAAAGAAGTAGGGCACATTTCTAGGTTAGAAAGTGTCTAAACATGGTCGAGGGTCCCTCTCTTGCTTGTTTCAAGGACAAGAATGAAAAAATCAAGTCGGGATGACAGGAGTCCAGACGGTAAAGCAAATGAGGAAGCAGCCAGACCACAACAGAGGTGTTTTGCTATCAAGCAAGGCTGCTTCCGGCAATCCATAGATAAGGCCTATGGTGTGCCCAGCCTTCCGCACTCTCCCACATTGTTGTTGCTTGACTCTGATGTGCACTCCAGAATGGAGTCCCGTACTATCCCTCAACGTCTACAGTAGACTCTGTTGCGCACACCATCACCGGAACCACACTGGCCTACACCATTATTGCCGGACCCTGCTTCAAGCGTCAACACTGGAACCCACAATGTCTCATACTATCATTGCTGAAATCTGCTGCACCAGTCACTAGGACCATATGGTCCCACAGTATGACTCCCAGCAGCACAAACTGTCATTAATACCCATACTTTCATTGCAGCGCACCACACCGCCCCATACTATACAATACACCCTGCATCAGTAGTATACATGATCTGTTATAAGAGACACTCTATAGTTTATAGAGGTCCCAGAACAGAATAAGCACTATACAAATAACCTGTAACAAAGTATGTGTCTTCACTACTCTTCAACGTAGGTACATGACAGGGTAATGCCTGTTTATTTTTTGTAGCAGAGCTTTAAGTATCTCTTGCCCCATGGGTCCAGCTAATGAACACTCATCTGGACACTCAGTAATGAGAGAACAAAGGACTGGGAAATGCATAACATGGCCTTTCGCACTTGTGCCCTATGGTAAAGCTGAATGCTGCTGTATGCGACTGACCCTGCAATGAGCAGTAAACACATTTTGATGGGCCACGCCAGGTACTGTGCTGCTTCCCTAACCAAGCGCAGTTGTAACAAGGCAAAGATGCAATATGTAGGCCATCAGCTTACTCCCAAATTGTGTTCATGACCATATCAGAGATTATAGCCAAAGCAGTCATAACTTTCCCGCCGTGGCCCGTCCAACCTCTGATTATAACTTTCCGTAATTATACAGGCACTACAGTTACACCTACCTCCTGCTACCCAGAATAAAGACGCAGAAGTGACTGACCTAATCTGTGATGGGCACCAATGCCATACTACGCAATATGTGCATCCTACACAATATGTGTGTATTAGAAACATCCCCTTATCTCACCCTAATAAAAACAACCAACAAAATGTGGGTACAGCACTGATGCATTCTCCCACCCTCCTGTTAAAACTATCCTGCGGGATATGTTATGTTATAGGTTGTTTTGTAGCGCGCTCTGCTACTGGGGAGTATCTTGGCGCGTTGCGGAGATGACCAAACATAACACAGAGAGACAGCCTAGACCTGACAAACAACAGATGGGTCTTGATATAGTTACAGTGGTGTTACATCACCGTTGCGTGCCCTCCAGCCAAAACCATCCTCCGAATACTTACAAAGCAGTGATATTTTTTTTCCATCTGTCCTACAGCCAAACCTATCCTACATAAAAAGGACACAGCAGTGATAATCTAGTGGAGAAGTGTGGCTAACTGGTTAGAGGAGGCAGACCTGGAAGCAGAGGTCAGCCCGGGACCAGGGTTCAATTCCCGGCTCAGTGTGGTCTTGAGTCCTAAAATGTCCATGGACTCGACAATTCTCGCTCCGGTGCCAACTCGATTCACGGGTTCACACTCTGCGACTCTGGGCAATAGCTTGCTTAATCTCCACAACGGCCCCTCATGGCGGGATGCCTGGCTTTCACCTTGTGGATACCCTGACGGGGTTATCTCACAGGGGAATACCAGGACGGGTTCCCTAAGCAAGCGCTTAGAAACCGCGTGGTGATTTGCACTATATAAATTCCTGTACATTTACATTTACCCCTACCAGCTCTCCAGTCAAAACCATTTTACAGAATATGTGCACAGCAGAGATATATTCACCCACTCACCCTCCGGCCAACACCATTCCACAGACTAAGAGAAAGCATTGATACATTAATCCTAATTACTCTCCAGCCAATACCATCCTATAGAATACGAGCATGGTCCCTTCCTCATGCTCCAGCTGGTGGAAATAGACCGGTATAGCATCTAAAGGGTGAGAGTTCAACTGACTTCAACAGTTGCCCAGCCTTTATTAAAGGTAATTTCTCTGGTATACAAAGCTGCACAAGTGAAACTTCTAGGTGAAGTTCAGCGATTTTGTGGCGGGACGTTATTAGAAAGGAAATTCTGTTGCTGAAAATTCCCAAAGCGAAGAATTATAAAATCAAGATAAATGCTTTATGAGCAATAATTATGAAGGTGCACAATGATTTCCTCGATATGCTTAGAATAATTCCCACTCTTATTGAATTTGTAAAAAAAAAATCTAAAAAAATCACCCATTTATGGTAGCTTTTTTTCCTGTTACCTTTATATGTTTGAAAGAGTTTATTTTATCAAATGGAAGTATAGTTTTCTTTGTTTTATAAATTATTTTACTTGTTCTGTTTACATTTTTGGATTGTGTGATGGTATCAGTGCTTTGATGCCCGGTGCTAGTCTCTCAGTTTCACAAAAACGAAAGGTAAGAAACGATAAGACACAAAATAGAATAGCAGTACCAACCTCACTCCTTCCCAAGATCATCCTACAGAGTATGGGCACATATGTGACACATGATCCCACTTCCTCAAGCCAGAGGTTCAGAACATGACCAGGTCAGTGAATCATTGCCCATACCTGCTCAAGGTCATGCAGCAGAGCATGAGTGCAACAGTGTCTCCAATGTACACTATCCATGGCAACCCTAAAGCTTATAAGCACAGGAGTGACACTCCTATCCACGTATGCCAATTTTAAAGAGTGTGGGAGAACAGTGTGCCATCCACCACCAATTCCCTCCAAGCAAAAGACCCTACAGTTCTACAATAGAAGTGTTTGACAGTGCCCATGCAAACCTCGTTTGTGTCCTACACATGTCCTACTGAGCATAAGCATAGTGGCACCTTCTCCACCTATTTATCCTAGGGAGATTATGAACTGTATGGGTGCACAGTACCATGCATCAATCCCTTTGCTCTACGGAAGACCAGCTTGCTTACAGAGAGTATATTTGTGATCCTCCCTAGCCATGTACAGGAGCTACTCTTCACAATACTCTTCACTTTCACACCCTTTTTGCACGCTCGAATAGACGGGACTGGAACTCAGAAGACTTCAGTGTTAAAAAGTAATTCCACTTTCATTTAAAAGAATGATTGAACTGATTTTTTCACGTTTTCTTTCATCAAATGATTTCATAGTTTTTAATAATGATAATGTTTAATACTCCTTTTGTTTAAGCTTTTCTACCATTTGGACCTGAATGATAAAGCTTTCTCTAAGGGTAGTTATGTCTCAGTCCTTTTTTCTTTGATGTAGGTTGATTCACAAAGCCTTTTCTGAGAGTTCTTATTTATTTGTATTTATTTATTTATTTGTATACTTGTAGAGCGCAAGCCTGTCACCCAGAGGGCATCCTGGCGCTTTGAACTTCGGGACGATTACGCTTCTCGCTGCTCAGGCAGTTTTCGGAAACAGATGCGTTTTCACCTCTTTCCTAAATGGCAGGTAGTCCTTGTGGCTTCTCAGAGAGAGAGGCAGGGAGTTCCAGAGTCTGGCCGCTGCAACACTAAATGAGCGGCCACCCATCCTAACTCTCTGGAACCTCAGGACCACCAACAGGTTGGCCGAAGAGGAGCGAAGGGACCGCGAGGCAGAGTACCAAGCAAACATGTCACAAAGTGGTACTGTGCCCTGTTGGTGTACAGCCTTAACAAAAAAGGAGGGAGGAGGAGGTTAAACCAGACCAGGTCGGCCTCCAGTCAGTATATGCAAAACAGGAACCCTATGTGAAGGGTCCAGAGACCTGGTAGGTATTGTGTGGTTACTGCTTACTAAGTCAGTGTGTACCAAATATATGTAAGAAAGAAAAATTTCTTTCTAGAGTCCCCTCACTCACCGGGGTTGCCCCACGGTGACATGCTTCATCATTGGGGCCATCCCAGTTCTCTACGAAAAGGGGCGTGCTGCGACAAGGCGACTACGCTGGAGCACTGGTTTTGTGAGATGACTATGTGTGGTGCAAGTGTGGTGATGGTGGAGTGGGTGTGAAATTAAAAATACCGTGCTAGTGGGCCTCAACAATTTATTTTGCTCCTAGTGTGGTATAAAAGATTAAAAAGGGGTAACACTGTGTTCTAACTTTTACTGAGCTAGATCAGTGTTATGGTCGACATGTTTCAAGCTCCCCCAAGCTTTTCTTCAGGACCATACAGGGTCCAGCCCTGTATTGCCACTCCTGTTTTCAAATGAAAAAAGTTATGCTAAAAACTACTTATTTATATTGAACGCTGTTGTCAATAAAACATGCGTGTTGTTATACATACGGCTTGTATTCTACTTGAAATTCTGTAAAAAAGAATAACATTTGTTAAATGATGGACAACCCCTTCCAAGAAGGGGGACAACTCACATGCATCTCACTCCGTCTAGGGCGTGGGTGTGCCCTTGGCACCATACTGATGCGTGCTGGTTTTCAAAACGGTGTGGAAAAATAAATCACTGTGAATCAAGTGGTTTAGTGGTTTCACACACAAGACATATAGACTTACTGTGACTATTGACAGGACACACAACACATACACACGAAATAATAACATGGCAGATGGTTATATTTACATAAAAGAGTGTTTGATTACACCCCATGGTCTTAGGCAAGGGCAGGAACGCCTCGTGGAAACATTGCTGACGGACACCCAGGGACTCAATGACGAAATCCCATGGGGGGCCTTCCGCCCGTAGGCCACCTGTAACAACTAAATAAACTGTGATGTGGAAAACCAAAACTGAATCACTACTATGGAAACACTGCCCCCAACAATAAGAAACCTTAGCAATCAGGAATAATATTTTTCACACCCCACTGTCTTCCCACCCAAGATAGGCGATAACCTTCCTATCTACCAAATGCCAAAACACCCGTTTTTCTTAGAAATGTAATTAGCCTTACGAAAACATCATCCATCCGTGAACAAAAACCTGTGTTCTAAATTGATTTATTAGAATGCCCCCATAATTAGCATCACTCAAAATTACTTCTTATCTCCAAATTCGGTATAATCCGAGAGTAATCTTTAATATCCATCAACACTCGCGCCTAGCGCAATAACATACTACCAAGATGGCCGCTCTAAACGAGCGCTCTAGCAGACGGATACTTTCCGGCAACCCGGAAGCTCGCGCTTCCTAAATACACCGCGAGCCCCGTTCCACTTCAGTATGCGGTCGGGTGAGGAAGCATCAGGTAGTACCGAGCGGGTTTGCCGATAGGAAGTAAGTTTATAAGCGATGCCAGATTGCAAAGATACCGGCAATTTTACAAGGCTAAACGGTAAAGGAACCTCCTAACTCTAACCTTGCAAATCCTTTTTCAGCAATGTTTCCACGAGGCGTTCCTGCCCTTGCCTAAGACCATGGGGTGTAATCAAACACTCTTTTATGTAAATATAACCATCTGCCATATTATTATTTCGTGTGTATGTGTTGTGTGTCCTGTCAATAGTCACAGTAAGTCTATATGTCTTGTGTGTGAAACCACTAAACCACTTGATTCACAGTGATTTATTTTTCCACACCGTTTTGAAAACCAGCACGCATCAGTATGGTGCCAAGGGCACACCCACGCCCTAGACGGAGTGAGATGCATGTGAGTTGTCCCCCTTCTTGGAAGGGGTTGTCCATCATTTAACAAATGTTATTCTCTTTTACAGAATTCCAAGTAGAATACAAGCCGTATGTATAACAACACGCATGTTTTATTGACAACAGCGTTCAATATAAATAAGTAGTTTTTAGCATAACTTTTTTCATTTGAAAACAGGAGTGGCAATACAGGGCTGGACCCTGTATGGTCCTGAAGAAAAGCTTGGGGGAGCTTGAAACATGTCGACCATAACACTGATCTAGCTCAGTAAAAGTTAGAACACAGTGTTACCCCTTTTTAATCTTTTATACCACACTAGGAGCAAAATAAATTGTTGAGGCCCACTAGCACGGTATTTTTAATTTCACACCCACTCCACCATCACCACACTTGCACCACACATAGTCATCTCACAAAACCAGTGCTCCAGCGTAGTCGCCTTGTCGCAGCACGCCCCTTTTCGTAGAGAACTGGGATGGCCCCAATGATGAAGCATGTCACCGTGGGGCAACCCCGGTGAGTGAGGGGACTCTAGAAAGAAATTTTTCTTTCTTACATATATTTGGTACACACTGACTTAGTAAGCAGTAACCACACAATACCTACCAGGTCTCTGGACCCTTCACATAGGGTTCCTGTATTGCATATGGTGTACAGCCTTAAACACCAGACACGCGGCCTTATACACCACTCGCAGATGCACCGGGAGCCAATGCAGGTCTCTTAAAGCAAGAGTGGAAGAGCTAGACCTGGGGCGCGAGAGAGCCAACTTGGCGGCCATGTTCTGCACCCGTTGTAGCTTCCCCACCAGATTTTTTGGGGCCTCCAGAAGTAGCGCATTGCAGTAATCCAAACGACTTAGAATAGTGCTGCGGACTACCTCTGGCCTGGCCAGGGCGGGGAGAAGGGGCAGAACTTTACGCAACATGCGTAACAGCATCATGCACGTAGAGATGGTTTTGTTTACGTGCAAGTCAAGCTGTAGATTTGGGCCGAAGATTACCCCCAAGTTGCGAGCTGACTCCGCCGCCGCTACTGGTTCAGGAAAGGTGGTGGGCCAAAAGTTCTCTGGAAGAACCCGCGGAATTCGGTCACTGGAGCAGTGGAGTACCTCCGTCTTAGAGCTGTTAAATTGGAGGGAGTTGGCCCGTAGCCAATCCGCTGTGGCTGCCATACAGCGATGAAATATCTCCAGCGAGACCGCATTGTTTCCTTCCAGAGAAAAGACCAGCTGGGTGTCGTCGGCATAATTAAAAGCCGAGACACCAAAAGATTTTATAAGCTGGACCAGGGGGCGAAGATACAGATTAAAAAGTATAGGGCTGATGGCCGAGCCCTGTGGAACCCCCTGTCCAACTTTCCTTGGCTCAGAGCGGAATGGAGGAAGCGAAACCAGCTGTTGCCGACTACCCAGATAGGAAGCCAGCCAATCTCTAGCACTCTCTGTGACCCCGCACTCCTCAAGTCTTCTGATAAGGGTTTGATGGCAGACCGCATCGAACGCGGCCGACATGTCGAGCAGCACTAAGAAGGCTGCCCAACCACTGTCGACACGCGTACGAAGATTGTCCAGTACGGTAACCAGTGCTGACTCCGTCCCGTGCCCGGGGCGGAAGCCAAACTGTGCCTCATCAAACCAACCGATGTTCTTCAGAAAGCCTGAGAGCGAGCGGGTCACCCATTCTTCCATGATCTTAATAGGAAATGGGAGCAGGGAGATTGGCCTGTAGTTGGAAAGACAGGCAGGGTCTAACGTTGGCTTCTTAAGCAGAGGTGACACTACTGCTAACTTCCAGCAATCAGGAACCAAGGCCAGCTCCAGGGACTGGAGGCAGATGGCATGCAGGGGCGGAAAGAGTTCTGCGTGGAAAACCTTCCAAAATTTGGGAGGTAGTGGGTCAAGCGGGGAGCCCGAGGCGACCGTGTGTGCCAAGCTGCAAAATTCCTCATAAGAGGGACAGGGAAACCGTCTTAGTTGGGTTCGACTGGATGAGATCTCCGGAGCTCCCAAGCAAAGACCTGGGTCACTCGGCTGGGGTCGGCTGGGTGTTCCGTCCGGAGCTCCTAGAATGGGGCTAGATGTGCCCGTCTGGGGTCAACTGGGCGGACCACCCGGAGCTCCCACTCCAAGAGTGCCCTGTATAAGAGCTGCACCAGTCGGCTGGGGTCGACTGGGTGACCCGTTCAGGAGCTCCCGCGCCAGGACGAAGCCCGACTGACCGGGGTCGACTGAGCGGGCTAACCGGAGCTCCCAGACCGAGGGCCGCCGGCATAGGGTTTTTTAAGCCCTCTAGAATCTTTGCAGTCTTCTCCTCAAAGGCATCCGCCAGTGCATCGCACAGGGCCTGCGACGCCACGACCGTGTTGGCCACACACACTGGGTGAGACAAGTCCCTGACAATTTTGAACAGGGCTTGAGATTTATTAGGCGCCTTGTTCAAGGTGGATTCCAGAAAGGCCGCCTTTGCCAACTTGATCTGCGTCTTATAGCCCTGCAGTGCGAGCCTAAACGAGGCCTTTGCCGATGGCAAGTACTGCTTCCTCCACTCACGCTCAGCACGTTTGCAGCTCAGCTTAAGCAGTCGTAGCTCTTCCGTGTACCAGGGGAAGGCACGGTTCACTCTCCCTCGAGACCTACGAAGAGGCACCAGCTTATCCAACGAGTCAGTGATAGACTGACCTAAGGAAAGATAACTTTCCTCCACCGAGTTGCTCAGACAAAAGTTGGCTGGTAACAATGCAGGTGGTGAAGATAACTTAGAGAGTCGAGACCAAGGTCTACCCAGTTTCGAAACTCCTACCCCGGCAGCTTCCGCGGGGTAAACCCCTAAACAAAGGGAGAAGGCCACCAATGCATGATCAGTCCAGCATTGGCGTAAAATATCGTTGACCACTACTGATTGAGCGTCAGCGAAAATCAGGTCCAAGACGTGACCTCCTCTGTGAGTTGCAGAGCCTACCATTTGCTGCAGCTGAATGTCACTAAAAGCTTGACAGAGTGTCGTGAACGCCCCATCCAGAGGTCCACCCTGCCAAAGATTGAAGTCCCCCAGGACCAGCAGCTTAGAGTGAGAATTCGAGAGATCATATATCAGATCAAGAAAGTCTGATAGGGAGGGAGCAGAGCCCAGGAGTAAGACATAGTTACTAATGGAATTGTGAGTTTGCAAGTCTTATCCCTGGAAATAGGTGAGTAACATCTAATCCAAGTGTAAGACACCCTACAGCTAAATGGTTCTTTCGTGGATTTGGGTATTGTGAGAGTTCAGCTAAAAGCCTGTTTAACTGTTAATCACTTTTCCACTCCCGTCCTGACTATTTCTTACAACGCTGCTCATCAAGACATCTGCACTTGAATACATGTTTCTGTAGCAAGAACGTTCCAAGCAAACACAGTGGCCCAGAGTCCCTAACACGTAATCTGCATCTGTATGCTTCTTGGAACACAATGGTGCAGATACACACATTTTGGAATCCTCAAAACCTTCCAGGTTATGTCTGTCAACGTTTTCCCGGCCTAATCCTGGATACGTTCTCAAGTGAAAATATTGCAAACTTGCAAACTTTTTTATTCTCCTCATAGAAAATATTTTGCCCTAGAGAAATACCTTCCACTACATCCAACATCATATTTTTCAAGTGATCCCTTTCTCTTCCACCCTGCAACTGGATTAACTCCTGCCCTTTCCACGAGTAAATCACAAATCATTTCCACGGAGGGCACAATCAGGAGCTGAGTTCGTGAATACCCACAAACGCATACATTTGCGGCTGTTAACAATCTACCAGGGTACTTATGCCCAGGAACTTCCAATCCCCTCTGACAGGAGAAGACTAAAAGTGTGAAAAAGACTTTTGTGACTTCAAAAGTCATTTTGCACTCATAAAAGCAGGTATTTGCGCCTTAAAGTCAAAACTACCCAAGCAAATAGCTATGTGGATCCTAAAAGAGATGTTTACAAAGTTACTCCAGGTTATCTTGCTTACTGATGAAGAAAAGACTTTGTTAGAAAGTCTAAAATATGCAGGGTCCTTTCTAAGGGCCTATAATAGCCTATCCTACTGAGCCCTGGTTCAGAGGAACTTAGGGCCTGATGTAGGTAAACGCGATTTTCCGATTTCAAAATACCGAGGCGGGCCGAATCGGTATTCTGAAATCGGAAAACGAGATGTAGGAAAAAAATACCGATTGAATACCGATTTGGTCGGCATCGGTAATGAGATTCGGTACGTTCCGATTCAGCTCGGTCCGAATCGGAAATTACCGAATCGGCCAACAACGAATCGGAAAACACCGAATCGGCTACCACCGAATCGGATATTTCCGATTCGGCGAATACCGATTCGGTAAAAGCCGATTCGGTAAAAACCGAATCGGCAATCATAGACCCATGGCGAAAAAGCCCATAGGAATGCATTGCATGAACCGATTCGGCTTTTACCGAATCGGATAATACCGAATCGGATTTTACCGAATCGGATATTACCGAATCGGTAAAAGCCGATTCGGCAATAGGCGATTCAGCCAATGAGGTGGCTCCCCCTCCCCCACCCAAACAGGGAGTGGCAACCCTGGCAGGTGCAGCCAATTAAGAAGTTTCTAGAAGTTTCTGGAAAGCCTGCCTGAGCCCAACACACACAGTTAGCAGCAGTGGGAGAAGGAGGTTGCAAACTGAGCAGGAGAAAATGGCAGATCAGGCAGGAAGCCAGAAGTCCTCCCAAAAGAGGAAGCCCAAGTTCACCACCACCGAACTTCAGGTGCTGGTTGAGGAGGTGGTGAGGGTGCACCGCCAGCTCTTTGGCAAGCTGTCCCTCAACGTGCCAGACAGCACCAAGAGGAGATTGTGGGCCGACATCGCCCAGAAGGTCAATGCTGCTGGTGTCACCCCCAGGTCCATTGAGGAACTGAAGAAAAGGTTTTACGACCTCCGCAGCCTCACCAAGAGGAAGCTGGCTGACCTTCAAAGGCAGGCTGGACACACCGGAGGAGGCAAGAACCCGGCGCCACCCCTCACCGAGCTGGAGGAAATTGTCTCCAGCACCATCGAGAGGGAGAGCATCGTAGGAATCGGGACCCTGGACAGCACTGCGAGAGCCACAGCTACAGGTAAGAAGCATGCGCATCATGACACACCCTACCAGACACCTCCCCATTAGACACAATGCATAGGCAAACACCAGCACTGTACTGTCACCAACATACAAGAGACAAGCATCATGGTACATGTAGTCAGCAGAAGTTAGCCAAATATGTCAGTGCAGAATCACAAGACAGGAAACAGTGTGACACGGTGTAAGGAGATGCAAGGACATGTGGAATGCCATAATTGTACTGACTGTAATACATCGGCACTCAGTTTACAAATGCTTCTTTGTACCTAGGGGCACCATCAGGCGGCACCACTGTGACAGCAGAGGGAGCATCAACGTCAAACACTGCAGTCGCAGGGCCAAGCAACAGCCAGGCTGGCCAGGAGGAGGAGGATGAGGATGAGGAAGGAGACACCCCAGGGCTTGGAATGGAGGGAGTCCTGGTGATTGATTTCCAACCAGTGCACTCCCCAGTACTGTCCAGCACACCCCCCTTGCAATTTTCACCCGAAAACTCCCCTACAAGGCAGATCATTCCGCCTACACCAGCTCCTGCCACAATCGTGGCCTTGCCACCTGTCCAACCAGTCCTGGGAGCAGGGGCTCAGGGACCTGCCAGCACCACACCCCCACCAGTGGCACCCCAGCCCAGTCAGCAGGCCGGAAGCAGCAGTGCCCAACGCCGTGCCACCACCACCACCACTGCTGCACCAGCACGGGAGGGCAGTGTGTTCCTGGGCCTGGAGGGCCAAATGGTCAAAATCCAGCGCCAACAGGCCAGATCCACCATGGCCTGCCAACGCCAGCTCCTGCAGCACAACATGCAGATGGGGGAGTTGGTGAAGGGTTTCCAGGCTGTTGTGGACAGCAACAAGGAGGTGGCAGCAGGGTTGGGCAGGCTGACCACTGCCATCACCCACTCATCTGCCAGGCAGGAGGAGCATGAGGTTGCGCGCAGGAGGGATGCCCGGGTGCTCAACCGGGCCATGGCCCGCCTTGCAGCGGCGACCGCACAGCTGTGCCATCGAAGCTCAAATCAAGAATCCGTGCTCAGTCAGCACACGGCTGAGCTCACCAGGGGGATGGCCAGGATCACCACGGCCATGGAGGCCATGTTAATATCAAACGCCGCCTCCAATCCTGCCCTGGACCTGGGTGATGCTGGAGACAGCAGCAGCCGCAGCAGCCCGGCCAGCGCTGCATCTGAACCGCGGAGGAGCACCAGGCGATCCGCTGATGCTGCTGGCCATTCGGAGGGGGCCGAGGGACACCCCAGTGGGTCTGCCAAGCGGGCCAAAAAATAGCCTGACAAGGGGGGATGAGCAAACCAGTACCCTGGACTTTATTTGATTTTACAGACTCCATTTTTTGATGCACTTCAGTGCTGTAACTGTGGTGCATCACTATTAAAATTTTTATTTTCCAAGCAACATTTAGCTGTCTTTGCATCTGTACTCAGTCAGAAATAGTTCTCAGTGATCTCCTCACGTCTGTATCTGCCATCACATGGCGTACACACCCCAGCTGGCTGTGTCAGTGGCACAGCTTCGTCGTCGTCATAGTCCTCGTAGTCAGACAACTCCACCTCAGTGCCCTTCTTGACCGCAAGGTTGTGTAACATTGCACATACAGCTATGATCTTGCAGCAGGTGATGGGGGTATACTGCCTTGCACCTCCACTCTTGTGCAGGCATCTGAATCTACTTTTCCAGATGCCAAAGGTCCGTTCAACAACATTCCTGGTGCGTATGTGGGCCCGGTTATACCTCCTTTGGCTGGGTGTGGAGGGGTTGAGGTAGGGGGTGAGTATGAATGAGCGGAGGGCATATGCACTGTCGCCTGGAAGAGAAAGGGGTCACATTATACACATGCATACATGTATTACACCTACCTACTATGTGTTATGGGGGTCTGATGATGTGGCTCACCTAGGAGGTATCCTTCTCCAAAATCGCCAGCCATCAGCCGTGCATATATGCCGCTCTGTTGGAATATATAGGAGTCATGGGTACTTCCTGGAAATTTTGCTACCAGGTCTGTGATGGTGCACTTGGCATTGCAGATCACCTGCACGTTGATGGTGTGTGTAGATTTCCGATTGCGGTATATGTATTCGGTGTCCGCTGGTGGGCAAATCGGAATATGCGTGCCATCTATGCAACCGATGATTTGGGGAAAGTGTGCCATCTGGTAGAAGTCCGCTTTGGTTTGTAGCAGTTCTGCGTGGGTTGCAGGGAATGAGATGTATTGGTCCATCCTGTCTATCATGGCGTCAAGGAATATGTGCAAGAACCTTGACAGGCTGCTCTGGCTCACCCCTCCTGCTGCTGCTACTCCACTTTGATAGCTGCCAGACGCTACCAGGTGTAGGCTGCATAGCACCTGGACGTGCGCAGGGATGGCGTGTGCCCTTGGGGTGTGGTGGTCCAAGTATGGCTTAAGGTCCCTGATGAGCTCAAGTATGGTGTCAGAGTCCAGCCTGTATCTCTGTAGGATCTCAGCCTCAGTGAGCATGAACAGGGTTATCCTCTGTCTGTAGACCTGTTCATTTCTTAGCCATTCCCTCTGTCCTTCCTGCTGTAGCCGTAGCCGCCTCGCAATGACATAGAAAGCTGCCATCCTGCAAGTTGCAATGCATTTTGGGACTGTTTATATGGGTTGGAGTTGGTTACCACCTGATTGCAATCCATGGTAAATACCGAGTGAATTCTACCGATTTTGAGCCGATTTCGGTGTTTCTGTGCCTCCCTACATCTCCCCAACTGTCGGAATCGGGGAATTTCCCGATCGGAGATTCTTACGAATCGGCATGTTTTCCGATTCGGATCATGTCCGATTCGGTATTTTTTCCGATTCGGTACATGGACCGAATCGGTGATTTTCCGATTCGGTGTCACTTACGATTCGGTTCTTGGACCGAATCGGTGATTTTCCGATTCGGTGTCACTTACGATTCGGTTCTTGGACCGAATCGGTGATTTTCCGATTCGGTGTCACTAACGAATCGGTACAAGGACCGAATCGGTGATTTTCCGATTCGGTGTCACTAACGAATCGGTACAAGGACCGATTCGGTGATTTTCCGATTCGGTGTCACTAACGAATCGGTACAAGGACCGATTCGGTCTTTGTAACCGATTCGGTGTTTTTCCGATTCGTTACATATCCGATTTTCGGTATGTACGTATCGGATTCTTTCCCATTCGGTACTCATTCCGAATCGGTTTTCTATCCGATTCGTTCTGTTTTTGGTTCCCTACATCTCGTTGGCTGTTTACCGATCGGTAAGGGCCAAAAATCGGTATTTTCGGCCAATACCGATCGGTAAAGCCCTACCTACATCGGGCCCTTAGTCTTTTAAAAAGGCGATGCCGCAGGCAAGAATGGTGGTGGAGACAAAATTATGCCACCACGAGAAAGAAATCTCCAATCACCATTGTTTTTCACTTTGAACACCGACTTTATTAAAATGACAGTAACACTGTAAACTACGCATGATAACACCTTGGCAACACCAGCCACCTTGGTTTGAACATCACTGAGCTTAAGGAATGTTGGATATAACTTTCTTGTATGAATTTTGTTATGATGATGGGCTATTTAGCAAACCATTGCTGTTTTGAATTTCAGGGCTCCTTGAGAAAGGGCGATTTCCGCCCGAAATGCATCGGAGCGATGTTTTGGGAATCACCATATTGATAAATTGAAGTGAAAAAGAAAGGAATTGAATATGCAATGCTAATATTAATGAACAATAAATAAACATACTTCAAAATACAGTGGAGTCTGTCTTTCTGTTATAAGGTAGGACATAAAACAAGTTAATTATGTAATAATGAATGTTATTGTTTCTAAATAATTTCAAATTAAAAATGTTTTTGTTTGAAAATGATTTTTTATTTTATTTAATATACTACTTGTAGGTATTTGGAATATGTATTTAACATTATATCTTTTTTAAAACGTTTTAATATTAAATATATTTGAATTTACATTTTAAAGATATTTTTATATTTTTTAATTTATTTTGTTTTTTTAATACATTTTTGTAGTTAATATATTGTTGATTTTTAATTTGAACTGACTGGAGTGAGAATATTATTTGTTACCCAACCGCAATCCAACACTTTCCCTACTGTTGCACTCACTAGAGAGGGAGCAGTAATTTTTACACCACCGCTATCCAACACTTTCCCTACTGTTGAATCATTGGACTAGGAATATAATTTGTACCCTTCCGCTATTGGACAAATTCCCTACTGTTGCACTGACTGGTGTGAGAACAGTACTTTTTACTCCTCCGCTATCCAACACTTTCCCTACTGTTGCACTGATTGGAGTGGGAATAGTAAAGTTTATCCTGCCACTATCCAACACTTTCCCTACTGTTGCACTCAATGGAGTGGAAATAGACATTCGTACCCCTCCACTATCCAACACTTTCCCTACTGTTGCACTGACTGGTGTGGGAATAGTACTTTTTACCCCTTCGCTATTCAACACTTTCCATACTGTTACACTCACTGGAGTGAGAATAGTAAATTTTATCCAGCCACTATCCAACATTTTCCCTACTGTTGCACTGATTGGAGTGGGAATAGTCAATGTTATCCTGGCACTATCCCTACAGTTGCACTCACTGGAGTGGGAACAGTAAATTGTACCCCTCCGCCATCCAACACTTTCCCTACTGTTGCACTGACTGATGTAGGGATAGTAATTTTGACCCCTTCGCTATCCAACAATTTCCCTACTGTTGCACTCACTGGAGTGGGAATAGTAATTTGTACCTCTCCACTATCCAACACTTTCCCTACTGTTGCACTCACTGGAGTGGGAATAGTAATTTGTACCCCTCTGCTATCCAACAGCTTCCCTACTGTTACACTGACTGGTGTGGGATTAGTAATTTTTACCCCTTCACTATCCAACACTTTCCCTACTGTTGCACTCACTGGAGGGGAAATGGTAATTTGTACCCCTCAGCTATCCAACACTTTCCCTACTGTTAGACTCACTGAAGTGAGAATAGTACATTTTATCCCGCCGCTATCAAACACTTTCCCTACTGTTGCACTCACTGGAGTGGGAATAGTAATTTTTACCCCTTTGCTATCCAACACTTTACCTACTGTTGCACTCATTGGAGTGGGATTAGTAATTTTCCCCCCACCGCTTTCCAACACTTTCCCTACTGTTGCACTCACTGGAGTGGGAATAGTAATTTGGACCTCTCCGCTAGCCAACACTTTCCCTACTGTTGTACTGACTGGAGTGGAAAATTTAAGTTTTAAGATTTTTAAATAGTTTAATGTTTTAATTTATAATAGAATGTTTTTTTACTTAGATTTGATGTTATTGGTACATATATATATTTGTAAATTTGTATATAATTCTAAAATTATAAAATAAATTAAAAGTAATTGTTTATTAATTGTTTTAAAGTAAATATATATATATATCAATTATAATGTATCTGTGTTTACATTTTTTATTACGTTTATTTGTTATATTTGTTAAAATGTGTATTAAATATACTTAATATTAATGTTATTATTTAACATATTTGATATTTATTATTTTATCTTATATATTTATAAAAATTTATATTTTGTACAATAGCTCTCCAGCAAACTGAAAGTAGTTCTCCTGTGTGTAGCCCAGCCTAATAAATTAGAAGCTTTTGCCTGGTTGAATTAGGATGTGTATACCAAAAATTAAAAAGTGTGTTTTTGAGATGAATTTCCAAAATCTATTTAATGCTCATATTTCAGTGATAAATCTTACGGCGTTGGGGAGACTTATTAATAATATTTTTACCTTGGTGCCAGTGGCATTGCTGCCATGGCTGCTATGTATTTACCCATGAAAAAGGCATTCCACATTGATGCAGCTTTTTTCACGTTGGTGCTGCCAACCCTGCCTGATGCCCTGAGGTAAATCCCTTGCGATGATCCTGCAAGGGGTGGCCACTAATGTAATATTGTTTTATGTGGTCACATTTGCACTACTTCTAATGTTAGTTTCTTGGGATGATTTTCAATAAACATCCGTAGCTCTTATTAAAGAAAAGGTTGCAGACCCCTGGTCTAGGCATCTCCTGTATCAGAATGAAATGGAATACGATCAGTCTACTACAGAGCAGACAGGGCAGGAGACTGCAGAGAGTCCGACTGGAAGTTAATAGAATATGGACAGCTTACTACAGAAATCTCCTCCACCGAAGCCTTATGTGATAGGGCCAGCTTAGACCAGAGAGTGAGTACCTGCGTAGTGCAAGTTTAAAAATTCATTGGAAAGGGGCTGTGTACAGCAGAGAGTACGTGTATGAAAACTCCATGGTCCAGAGTCAACATACTGCAAAGAGTCCATGGATCGGAACTGCATGCAATGGGGCGGGTACTACTGACAACACTATGATCAGTAATGTAATGGAGAACATTCTTCATTTTTTAAAACGTGTACAGACATGGGTACCCAACCATAAACAGACACGTACAAATGCACACATAAATGCATAGGCAACACAGCCACACGAGCACACATATCAGCATACAGGTACACACACATTCTTTTGAACACATTCAGACACAAAGGCACGCATATTTACGTTGACCTGTGTGCGCACAGGTCTCTATTTCTCTCTCTCTCCCTCTTTCTGACACACTCACACACACATACCCAGACATGGCATCACCCACACACATTAATGTTACACTCACAAACACATTCATGAATACATGTGTAGACACACACACAGACAGACACATACTCAAGCGCCATGGGGAAGTTGAGATGAAAGTGACACTTGCCTTTGCCATTAGATCCCTAGTCATTTGCAGGCCAACAATGTGATAATGTGCAGCAGCAACATCACAACAGAACTAAAACAATCAAGAAGCAAGAAACTTTCCACTTTTTATGAAAGACCCCTCTCAATGGGAGCAACGACATCCTCTTCTCACACCACCCCTTTACAGACCAAACAGCGAATGAGACACCACCACATCATTCAAGCACATGGGAACCGACATCCTTTACTGCAACCAATTAGATTTAATTCTCGACCAAGGCACCGAAACATTCCTGATTTATGTAAAACAGGTTAAGGTGGTGTGAGACAGGCTATCAACCTTTAACATCTCTATAGCAGTTGTGTCTTCCTAAAAAATACCCTCAATTTACAGCTTTTAAGATTACAGAACTAGGTTTGACCTACTTATATGGGAACTCAATAGGAACTAGTGTCCAGGGCTGCTTCATGATTTCACACCGTCTCGCTCCGATTTTCTCTCTCTAATCTGGCACTTGGGAAAGAGTAAAAGTTACACCAGGGGAGGGTTTATTTTCTATGCTTTTACCTTCATTTCAAGGATCTACCTGATCACATTCTAAAACTGTGTTTATTCAAATTATAGGATCGCGCTTCTTGTGGGGAAAGAGGACGGAGCACAGGGATTCCAGGAGTATGGCTTTAATAAGGAGAATATTTGACATTTGACATTGATTTAAAAGAAAACATGATCAGTTTCATCATTCGGGGAGACAGTTAGACATGTTTTACTCAAACTCGCTCTCAACTACTGATCTAAAGGGACATTGATTTTTATTTTAAAAAACTGCTGAAAGATCATCTTTCTACATAACACGTCAATTTGGCAGGCACCAGCTTTCATACAAACATATTATTCAGAGAACACACTTGAAAACATGGGTCTCTGAGTTAGAGGGCTGCCTGTTTAGGGGTGATAACCGCAAATATAATCAGTTTAGTAGCATGAAAATACAGGTCTTGGGCTCCAAATAAACATGTTAGGGGTGATATTTCCTCAGCTTTATAACAAATCGTTTTAGTTTTATGAAGTTATAAACCCAAAACATTATATTCACGTCAATGAGAGCCTATTGTAATTGTTCTCGTATTAGTGTGGTTTTCTTAGTTGGAAGCTGACCAGAAACTTCAAAACTGAAGCTAATCTTAAAGAAAACAATTATATATATCTCCGGAAGTAAGGACACGACTAGAATGGTTCTGCTGGACAGTAAGGACACGACTAGAATGGTTCTGCTGGACAGTAAGGACACGACTAGAATGGTTCTGCTGGACAGTAAGGACACGACTAGAATGGTTCTGCAAGCACCAACGTTTCATGATCAGCATTAGATGAACTACAAGCACCACTGAGGCAATCCAGAAATAAACCCTATTCTTCTAGGCCATGAGATGCACACAACGCAGCAACTAAGGATTCTATTCACCCAGCACACTCTCAAAATGCAAAGTCTATCTGCATTTATTGCATTCTAGTATGTCTCAACGTCAATGGGAAACCACTACATGACAGCAAAGGAGACAGAAAATGACTTCCACACATATGCAGAAGACTCACTGCTCTTCTGTATGGTATTGAGCAATTGTGTTCAACACCCGTCTATGAGCAAGATGCTATCCTAGTCCCCATGACCTCCAAAAAAAGGTATTATAATTACTGAAGACCTGAATCCTGTAGACTATTCCTATGAATTTCTTATCCCTTTAACCCTCAATTGTACAAAACTTCCCTTCTAGGTCAAATAAAGAAACCATATTTTTTGTTAAAAGACTTCAAAGAATGTCTGCAATGAACACGAAAACCTTGGAGAAGTGACTGAACCCAACAATATTCCTAGAGACAATTGAAACAGATCATTAGAACGCAGTCTTGGCGAAAGTGGTGGATGCAGTTGTCCCATTTAAATTGAAAAAAAAGAACAAGAACAAAGTGACACAGTAGTTTATTTAAATTGAAAAAAAGAACAAGAACAAAGTGACACAGTAGTTCACAAAAGAACTTCATTTTGAAAGAAAACTGAGAGCAACAGACAATGAGGGCAAATCTATATGTGGAAAACTCGCGCTATCATGTGATATTTGAATATCTTTTTTCACCTTTACGCTAATGACACCCATCATTACCTAAAAGTATTCTTGACTCCTGACATTAATGATCTTGCCAAGACCTACAAATCTCCCAATGCTGGATGCCACTACCTTGCATTTAAATGAACCCACTGAAGACTGAATTCCTCCTTCTTTCTCATGAACTGGTCCATGCTGGTGCATGCCTGGATTTATGCATCAAATCTGCTTGGCTGCATACCCTCCATTGTAGAAAAATCCTGAATTTACATGTCCACATTAGTGCTCTCACTAAGAGAGTATAGTACATAATCAGACTGAATCATTTACAAATCCGTACATGATGACACTCCAAACTACCTAGCTGGTAAACCGGTCATTTAAGATGCTTCACGATCACTATGAAGTGCAGGCTAGGTAGTAGGCCACACTCTAAAACAGCTACTCAATTATGTTGTTTATATATTAATGGCAATGCCCTGATTACAAGCAGCACTGGATGTTATGGGTGGTACTAGTAAAATGATGATAGTAAGGGAGAGGGAAGTGAGGTAGCGTTTTAAAAGTAACTAGAGCTTTCAAGTTCTGAGTAACCCTGTTTACATCTTCTGCCTGCATCTATGATGGAAAGAGGGATATCTCATTGAGTTCACACTTCTGGGAAAGGTTGACTTAGGAGTAGGTTGGAAGGACTTCAGAAGTGTCTCTCTGCTATAATGACAGAGTCTCGAAGTTGCTTTACTGAATACACCTCCTGGACGATTTAGTAGGTGTGATTAGGTTGTTTTATGCTAGGTTAGATTCTGTATTTGTACAGCACAAACCTGCACCCAGTAGGTTTCTTGTCGCTCCAATACTGATCTATCCTACTCCCGTACTCTCTTAGTGAAATCTACTGCTGAGTGAAAAAATCAAATCAAATGTGCGTTCGGAGGTGCTGTGCCCTGTGCCACATCAGGGAACATGCACCAGAGAAACTGATTAACATTATAATCATTAGTGAAGCTTTACCAAACTCTCTGTTGGCAAGGCAAAGCTAGCAGGGACTTAGAGTCACTTTTACATAAAAACAGATTAGAAGCATGAATGTCTGGGCTGTACAAGCATTGCTGATGCTCCACGCAGGCCTCTAAGTGAGTGCACTTATGAAGCCTTACAAAGGGCCAACAAAGGCCAGGCACCACACTCCATCTCATCTGAAGGGCTCTGGACCCCGATCTAACAGGTCAAGTATGAAACAGTGCTAAAGAGCTTCAAGTTCAAAGATGTCACTTGAAACATATTCTGAGTGTCTGCCACATTACATAAAGGGATTTTGAGAAAATAGTTCCATGTCAAAGTGGTTAATTTAGACCGTTTGTGTATTGCTGGTGAGAGAATTTGGACAAACCTGCATAAGGTAGTTTTATCGAAAAGGTCAGCTTGATATTGATAATCACTGTGTGTTTCCATGCTGCATATGCCTCACCGTGCACTTACACACTGAACAAAGATGCATAATTTGTGTTATATGGCATAACATTTAGACCTCACTCTGCATGAACCTCACAAAATACTAACATGCTGCATATACCTATACAACTGTACACTTCACGAGTTGAAAGACTCAACTAGAAGGGATAATTCTGTCAAAATCATTCTATCGGTGAAAACTGCACAAACCTTTCCATTTTGATCTGCACAGCATAAACCTAAAGCACGTGTTAATCTCACCTTGAATTTAAAATCCTCAAGTGGAATTTACATATTAAACACACATGTTCAACGCATACTTAACTGCATTGAACGGTAGACCTCATTAATTCAGAAGAGTGTGGAAATATTTTGTGATTTCCTAATTGTGACTTTTTGCGACTTGCAATTAGGAACTCGCTAAATGTGATGTACACAATGGGCCATATGTATGAACACCTTTTCCCATAGACACAGAATGGGTAAAACCCTTTGATACATATGGCCCAATGTCTCAGACACTGTTTGTGATGTCCAATGGAGTCGCAATTGACCTGACTCATCAATATTCATGAGGCAGGTCGTGATTTACGACCTTTTAGGAATAGCCTGTAATCACAGGGATGGTGGCCTGCTGCGGTCAGCAGACCACCATGTCGGTGATTACTTTTTAAATAAAGCAATTTTTTTTTATTGAAATGCAGCCCGTTTTCCTTAAAGGAAAATGGGATGCATTTCAAAAATAAAAATGAAAAGCTACATTTTCATTTTTTAAGAATGGTTAGTTCTCCATGGCTCCACTGCAACCAAAAGGATCAGGAAAACCTGACCAAGGTTCGGCACAACCAAAACACTAGTCCAGATAGAAGTAATATTGGTGTAGCACACTTCCCGTGCCCGTGCCCGTTGTCCCTAGGCACAAGTCTGATACACACATTTTTAAACAAAAAATGGAAGGCGCACTCGTGAAGGAATTACGCAGATACTTGTAATCTTGAGTTTTCTTTTCTTTTCTTTATTTTGGTAATTCTACCCAACAGTACATGCACAGCCAACACGTTTCGTTACTTGTTGTAACTTCGTCAGGGCCAAAGCTCTATTGTCTGTTGTCCATGGCACCACTGCCTGCTCTTAAAAACATGTTGGCGCCCACATTAACAAAGCGGAAGGGGTCCTCCTGTTTTCAAATGGGTTAGCACCTCCTTCATGGAGTTGGTAAAATATGGATGTTTTGCGACAGCATTCCCGGTTGCAAAACATTTATACATGCCTCTGCGACATGCTATTAGGAAGGGACTTCCTTGAAATTCCCCTTCCTAATATCGACTCGCAAACCCTATCTTGCGAGTCGTTAATAGATTACTGACTTGCGAAATAGGGTTAGTACATGCCAAACAGCTCTTTAGCTGTCACAAACAGCCCGATTCTCCCTTTGCGACAGCTAAAATGTGTTGTGCATCTGGCCCCAAATGCCTAATATCTACAGAATGCATGTATGACCCTACATATTTCTCTTGCCTATATGGTGTGAAGCTTCATTAACTCTGGTGTTGTGTGGTCAGTCACTGAATGAAGAGTCAGCCCGATGTTATACAGAGTAATGCAGTGAGAGATGTGGGACACAGTCTGCCACCAGTGGCGTCATCCGCAGGAGGGTTGTCATTACTTCCTCTAAAAGGTCACACACGGCCTGTAGAACATAAAAGCGGGAGAGTTCTATCCAAGCACAAATATATGTTGCATCTAACATAGAGGTTGGGTATCACTTCTTCAGCTTCCGAAGAATGAGTGAAATAAAAAAAGCAGTGGGAGAAAATCTTGTTCAATCCATTTTTTTGGACACAAAAACGTTATGATACATCAGAACCACTTTGTGCTGATGGAACACAGTACCTGGTCTCGAGGTGCACAGGGCTTGAAGCCTACAAATGCATCAGGCTAGTCATGGCGACTAGAAAGAAACTTTTCAAAGACAGAAGGCTATGGTTTTAAAGAGTTCATGCATCAGTTTAGCTACAACCACAGCCATGTTTGAATCCCAAGAGACTCTTGGAGCCAAACTGTAGGGATCAGGTCCATCAGCCCCATTAGATTTCCTTTGATGGCTTTACTGACAATGGATATGGATACTATCACCTGTTCTTGATGGCCACAACGGCCACCATGTAACTGTTGCTTGTGACCAAATAAACAGTCATCAGTGAAGGGTCTACAAAATTACATGTCGTTGTTGATATAGTGTTAGACCTGGCATCATTGGCTTAGGTCTCCCCTGCATGCTTGCCTTTGCCTCCTATGTTTTTGGTGTGTGTTGGACTTCGTTTTGCTGGTCTAGATCCTTTGGGAACTTTGCCACTGCTGTTTAGTGCCAAAGTGCAAGTGCTCCATTTGTAAATTGTTGTGATGGATTAGTGATTCCATGATTGGCATATTTGATTTACTAGTCAGATCCTAGTACAGTGCACCATATGTGCCCAGGGTCGGTAAATCAAATGCTGCTAGTGGGCTGCAGCACTGATTGTGCCACCCACAGAAGCAGCCTGTAAAATGTAACTTGGCCTGCCATTGCAGAGCCTGTGTGCAGTCTGGGACTGCCATGTCGACTTGGCAGGTGCACACACTTGCCAGTCCCTAAACCTTCCCTTTTCTACATAATCGTCACCCCCAAAGGTAGGCCCAGGGAACCCCTGTGGGCAGGGTGCAGTGCATGTGAAAGGTAGGACATGCCCTAGTGTGTGTGGCACACTAGGGCATGTCGGTAGCAAATGCTCTCTGAAGTTTGCAAATGAGATCTGAAAACCAGATTTGATAATGCAAACCTTGCCCACCAGACATTGATGCCCTGATTCTGTGGCGGGATGCTGCTATCTTGATGGACAGAGTTTCAAGGGTCTTGGCTAGCACATGTGGTACCCTTTGATTGAGCACACATTGCTGTGCTCAAAGGAACCTGCGCCAATATCATGATTTCTGTAACTAAAGTACGACCTCTAGAAAGGATTAGAACAGGTGGTGGATCAACGGAAGCCTTGTCCACAGATGATGGTCATGCTGGGGTATCTAGGAGTGGACACAGAAGGGCGTGGGAAGTAACAAAGTAGCTGATGCTGGAAGGAGCAGACCACCTTGTGCTCGTAGCTGTTTTGGGGACATTACGAGATGCACTTACGACACAAAAAGTAGGACATGAAACAGTCCAAGGGAGGCAAAAAAATGCCACTGGATTTTATCGTGGCTGTCAAAGCATCGAGGAATAGGTCTGAACTGAGGCAGGAGATCAGAATATTGGTGAGTCTTGAGCAAGAATTGGGGGGAAATGGATCAAACCCAGGCAACCCAATATCCACATAGCAAGTGGTATGAGACTGTTAGCCACAGCGTTCCCTTTCTGAGCGAGAGACACGGCTGGATTGGAACTCTGAAATGAAGTTGTCTTGGAGGCAGTTTACTATAATATTGAGGGTTAAATATTGATCTGCAGTTACATTGGTTGCACAATATCGATTAACAACATATTTTCAAGGTAAGAATACATCTGTAATTCCCTATGCATGCATACCTTGATGCAATCTTGGTAGGCAGCACTGTGGAGTAGATATATGTGCAGGTCCATATTCCTGACTTTGTTATTGAGTCATACAACCCAACGAAAAAAGGGCACAAATCCAGGGAATGTACCATGAATTATTTTAGAAACCCCTCAACTTCGAGCATCTGGAGTAGAAGCCAGCATGGTGCATTTGCGATGTCAGAGCAGCCTCCTAGAAAAATTCAACCGGATTCCTACAAGGAGTGAACTCTTCTTGGACTGGTGTCTCTATTTGCCTTCGCTTTTTTGTCTGCCTCATATGCCTTGTGAGGAGTGACACCACTTCTGAGCATTGGGAAAGGTAGGCCTTTGTTGTATTTCTCCGACTCTATAGCCTTATCCACCTCAGCAGCTTCCTGCACTGAGGAGAGGTATTTTCGATCGGAGTTGAGGAGGAGGAGTTGGATGAGCAATGCAAGGCTGTGACTGGGACAGAGGTCGCAAAGAAGAAGAGTTGTTTTTACTCCTGGGTGTAACCAATCAACAAACTGAGACTGGATCCTTGGACTTGAGACAATGGTGGTAGATCTGCTGAACCTCTTCTGGCAACAAGTCAATAGCACTGCACTTACAAAGATTGACTCGCATATTCATAGTGCCAAAACAGATTGGAATTTCAGTGCCCAGATGGAGTGTGGGATCCAATTCAATAGGTCGATGAGAGGATTCAATCCGTAAAATATGCTCAACTCCTGGGCATTTGGTGTCAGTCTTCTACACCATGACAACCTCATCCACTAGAAAAAGCGGTGCCTCTCAGAGTCACTATTTCATTGGCAAAAACTGTGCTTGGTAGCTCACGTAGATTCCAAGTTCCCGTATTACCTTTTTATACTGCATCCTAATGATGAAACCTGGCGTCCCCAATGGCATAAGCTGTTCTTACTCTGCAAGCACGCCACACAATTCTAAAGGGGCATCCTACAGATGGAAACAAAAGGAGCATATACATGAATGAGATGCTTGTTTCGCAAACTGGATACCCAAAAGGTATGTGGTTCAGCTCCAGCTCATTTCCAGTGGCATGGAGAGCATTGGCTTGAAACTGGAGAGTAGTCGCATAAGCTACCCAAGCTAGAGTTGAGTTAGAAAATTACAAATAAATTAGATACAGACACAGACCCAGGTCCTTCAGGAGACGAAGTGTGTGCTCTGTATATAGCGTGGCGGTAAAAAAGAGACCTGGCAAGAGCCTGCATTAACACACGAAAAGAAGCATGTCCTCCATCATATAACATTCATGCCCATGCATAGTATCAAAAACACACAAATGATGGACAGAATGCAGAACAAATAGAACATTCATCTCCAGTCAAGAGATCTGAGTTAAATTCATTGTTCTTTTGCTCACCATGCCACTCCAGTGTAGACACAGACATATACATATCAGTCTTGACCCTGCTCCGCATGGGAAGAGTTCAGCCCGAACTGCCAGGCCGGGTCCTCCCTGGACCGGAAACAAGCATCCTGGGATCGGTTTTGGAGTATCACCCCTCATTAGCCTGGCTAGCTTAGTGAGCTATATGCTAAAGTACAGTTAGAAAATTGCAAATTAAGTAGACACAGACACAGGCCCTTCAGGAGAGGAAGTGTGTGCTCCGTATCGCTTGGTGGTAAAAAAAGAGACTTGGCAAGAACCTGCATTAGCGCACGGAAAGAAGCATGCCCTCCGTCATATAACATTCATCTTCATGCATAGTATCAGGCTTTCAAATGTATATGAAAGATTTACATGCTGATTTAGTAACCTGTGATTCATGGCAATGGTAACCACAGGTTCAGAATGGGAGACAGCCAAGATGATCGAGAACCTCTGTGAAACCTGTGCAATTCACTGCATTGCATAGATAGACCCATACATCGCACTCTCCCTTTTACATACTGCAATTAAAAGCTGCGTACATTTACACATTTCCAGCGCTATATAAACCTGGAGACATCAAACTGCACTTAAACCACATAAATCTCATGTTGCCCTTCACATCAAACATATAGATGATGCTACACAACACAGGGCCACTATCCCTACACTACATGAAGTTATATATCTGAAACTACACCTATGCACTTCATAAACCTTCATTAATATCCCTTGGAACAAAGAGCAGAACGTTTCTTAATGTGTAAGGTTAATGAACACACACATTATTCAGTAAGTAAACCACACATGGCAACGCCTTTAACGGATCATGTGACCTCATAAACACATTATGTCTAAAAAGCCCACTGCAAAGATCACATATCACTGAAGCGCACTATCATGGCCGTTTGTATAAGTAGATGAAAGAGGTGACTTCTATTGTAGCTTGCGCTGAGGTATACAACTTACAAAGTACTGCATAAGTCATCGAACCTCAAACAGCACTTACACATCATATATATGTACAGGTTACCCTACATTATACTTCTATGGAACTCTCACGCTGCATAAACATGTACAATTCATGATATGCTTCATAGAGTTCTTATACTCTGCACTGTATTCCTCCTAGCAGTTGTCATAGGACCTTTTTTGTAGTAATCTGCCATCACATTATAATTCTTTTCAAACACGCGTATGTAAAAGGCAGTAAAAGATTTAGAACTAAGAGTAGATAATGCCTGGATCATATTGTTTGATCCAGGTTGTCACCTGTATCAGAGCCCTGATTTCCTTAGGTTTATTAGTGCCATTTCAAACTCTTGACCATGACATCATACAGAATCATTCACATGCCACGGACCAGGAGGACCTATGCTAGAAAAGATCCCATCATTTTCAGATGCCCATTTCTTGAAGATGTCATTTTTCACTTTTTAGACCCAATCGCAGGTGCCTGACATGGAGGCGTCACAAAGTGTCTAATTATTAACTGTGTGTTTAAAATTTATATTAAGACTCTTGCTCGGTCAATTTGATTCCATCCACTTTGTATGCATGCGGATGACACCAATATTCCATTCAAGCAGGATGGGAACTTGGGTGCAGCCCTGACAGCATTAATGTAAATGAATCCCATTTGTTTAAAATTTCATACGGAGTGCGCCGTACACTTTCCTTATGTTCAATTGAAAAGAACTGTATGGCTAGTCACGCATAGCCATCTGCAAAGAAAACCTTATGGACATTAAATCATACTCTGAATACATATTTAACTTCCAAGGTGGACTGTTACCGCCTCCCCACTATTCATGGCGAGCGGGGCCTTGGTTTGCAGATCAATTATATAACTCGATTCCAGTCTGCGAAGTCTCAAAATTCTGTCACCACCCCTAAGGTTCATCGGTACATGATCAATGTCATGATATCGTAGGAGGTCCCTATTGCTTTGGTGCATGTTTTTGAAGTGTCTGGCTACTGGATATGTGACAAATCTTTTAACTATGGGTCTCATATATTCCATGATACGGAGTTTGGTTCAATGGATGGTACTAACAATGTATTTCAGCCCACATGGGCAAATGAGGCAATAGACTGTATAGGCAGTGTTACAGGTCAGGAATTTAGTGATTGCTCTATGTTTCGTCAGTCCTGGTACCTCATTAGACAGTCTTCTACTGCTATTGCGACAAGCCTTGCACGTCCCACAGGGAAGCAAACCCTGTAGTTCCTTAAAGGTTATACTTGTCTCTATTTTCTCCCTGTGGTGACTGTGAACTAGATGATCTCTCAAAGGTCTCGCTTTCCTAAAGGTAACCGGGTTTATGTCTGGTCCAATGACTGGATCCGTTTTCAGAGTCCGCCAGTTTTTCCGTAGTATGATCCTCAATTCCCTGGCGTTTTCCGTAAAAGGATGTGATCATTCTAAACTTTCCTGTCTCCTTTGTTCTGTGCACCTATCTCTTAATAGTTCTGTTCTAGAAATGGAATTTGCTTTTCTCAAGGTGTTTGCGAGCAGTTGCTTCCCATTTCCTCTAGCAGTGAATCTGGTTATACTTTCTTGGCGCGCCACTTGGAAGTCACAATCCCTAGTGCTGTTCCTCTTTAGTCTAAAAAATTCGCCAACCAAAATGCTGGTGATCAGTTTGTGCAAACTGATAAACAGCATTCATGATCTAGCACTGCTAGAGGAAATGGGAACCATCTGTTAGCAAACACCTTGAGAAAACGCAAATTCTATTTCAATTAGTTTTTAAACTAAAATAAAAAACAGAAATAAAAAACAGAAATTCACCAGTTATAGTTTACTGATCTAATGATAGCTTGCACCCCCAGCACTGCTTAAGACCTTACAATGACATAATTCATGACATGTTCAGTGACATCATTCATGACATCACTGATGACATCATCCACTAATCATCTGTTCAATGTGCCCTACAAACCAGTACATCCTTTGAAATATGTAAAAATAAAAGTACTAAATAGTGCAGAATCATGTAAAGCATAGATTATATAAGCATACATGCTTATATTAAATAATTACCATTGAGATCTCTCCCTCTAGACACACTGTTCCCATTAGGTGGCCAAGTTCCTACTATGCACATCCTACACCATGTGTTTTATTCAGTTAATTCCTAGGGTTTTTAATGCAAATTATGCCCATAGTACCATACCTAACTATAACGTCACTGGCCTGTGGTGGATTGGCCGTACAACCCAACCTCATCAGAGGGGCGAACCCCAACAATATAAAACACGTTAGAGTCTTTCTTTTACACTTCTAAAACCACAAAATGCAGCCATAACACAAACCCAGAATAAAAGATACCGCTCCAGGAATGTTTAGAACCACCATCAACGTTTCAAGGAGTCATGTTATATACACGTCAGGAAACATAGGGTCACTTTCAATAAATGATTTCTAGGAGGCTGTTGCTCTCCCTGCCGTCTCCTAGAACAATTTTGTAACATGTTGGTGGTGCCCCTTCCCAGACTGGGGCACCACAAAGCCAGAAAAATATCAATTTAGCCTATGACAGGTATTAGGGGGCGCTCTTGGCCAGGAGCAGTGAATAATAAATGAGCCTCCTCAGTCAATCAGAATGGAACGTGGCCCTACTCCCAGGCTGATTTCGGCCCCTGTGGACCTCATCTCCCGGTGCCCGGCCATAATTTCAAAAGAGAGGGGGGCTGCATGGCCTCCATTCCAGAGCCATTAATGGCCCTGGGGTCACCCTCCGCCAGGGCCAGCTCCTGCTATGTCCCACTGTGCCCATCCCCAGGGCATAGCGGTTTTCCTGCCCACGCTGTTGTTTGCTCTTGCTTGGCGGGAGCAATTTTAAAGCTCTCACAAAACGAGAACAAACATAAAGTCCGCTCCCAGCTGAAGGGAGCTTAACCCCTTCACTGCGGGGCTGATTCCCCTGCTGTGCTGGGGGGCGGGGGCGCGCACAGAGTCCGGTGCTCATGATGAGCTCAGCTCGTCATGAGCCGAGGTACTCGTGAGCTCGTTTGTGTAGAACGCTCGCACAGCAGGGGAATTAGCCCCGCATGTGAGCGTTCTAACAGTCATGACGAGCTCAGCGCGTCATGAGCACACGGGAACCGTGGCTCATGACGAGCTGAGCTCGTCATGAGCATGGGAGGGGTTAAAAGAACGTTCCAACCAGCTTGGAACGGACTTCCATTTAGTTTCTGTGCCTGCAGTAATGCGGGCAGAGAAACAGATCTGAATATTGCTCTTACTCCCAGGGAGCATCATTTTTAACTGCTCCTTGCTGTCGGGAACAATGCTGGCTCCATCTGGATGCGGGGAGCCATCTAGGCTCTTGGGGGTTCCCCCGCTGCCCCCAACAAGGATATGGCGGATGCCCTGGGTGGGCATTCACTCTTTATTGGCCGGGCCCAGGGATGGGTTACCTGGGGCCAAAATCGGCCAGCCCCCCTCCCCATTAAAAAAGGTGAAGAGTCCAAGGGGATAGGCTCCAGGGGCCAAATCAATACAATATGACTAGGCCATGGGAGATGGGGTCCCTGGAACCAAAATCTGTTTGGGGAGCCGTAAATATAGTGGTGGGTCCCAGGGGATAGAGTTCCTGGGGTCAAAAAGGGCCTAGGTACGGGAGCCATATATCCCCTACCGCCCCAAAAAATTTACCAGGCCGTAGTGATATGATTTCCAGTTCCAAAATCTGCCCAAGGAGGGGGATATGTGCCCCCTTCCTCTACAGGCCAAGAGAGATGGGGGTCCCCTGAGCTGAAATAGGTCCAGGGAGAGAGGCTGTGCACCTCCTCCCATTTTAAAAAGGTGCAGGGCCCAAGGGCTTCCCAGGGATGGAGTTCCTAGGGTCAAAAACAGCCTAGGGGGCACGTATCCCCTTCCCTAAATAAATGCACCAGTCCCCAGGGAGGAGGTCCCCAGTTCCAAAATTGCCCCAAGGAGGGGGATCTTTTCCCACCTCCCCAACAAAATGTGCCAGGCCTTGGGGGATGGGGTCCCCAGGCCTGAATCAGTCTGAGGAGGGGGGGCTACATCCCTCCCTCCCCATTAGAAATAGTGCCGGGCCCTAGGGAGGTGAGCCTTGTACCCCCCTTTCCCTACAATATGTTGCTGGGCCCTGGGGGATGGGGTGCCCAAGGCAAAAAGCGACCCAGGGAGAAGGGCCCCCTGCCTCCTCCCCTAAAAAAATTGACTAAGTCCGGGGAATGGAGCCCCCAAGGATAGAAGCGGCCCAGGGAGAAGGCTAATGGGTTGCCTGTCTTTGATGGGTTGGCGACAGGACCTGGTCGCAGGTTAGGCCCTGTTGCCAACTCTGCCCACCCCTCGCACATGGCAGAGGAGTTGGCGTCATGCGGGTGGGTTGGCTGCATGCGGGACATGCCCTAAGGTAACTATAACTCATGCCCTCACCATGCACTGCTATTTACCCCACATATTACATCACTCATGACATCTTCTATGTTGTATGTTGGAACAACGATAGGCTAAACAAAGCAAGCCTTTACAACGGAGGCTTCACAATGATAAAGTCTTAACAACCCCTACCTTTACAGTGGAAGTTTTTTTCAGAGATATGCCTTTGCCACGGATTCCTTTACCACAAAAATCTGGCAATAGATTAGTCCAGAAAACTAAAGATTCTATCACAGGTCGGCACTTCATGGCCACTGCTCTGTCCAGTTTGGAGGAATTAGTTGGTAAATGGGTTCTATTGCCAGTTGGCTGTCCCATTAGTTGCTTACTCTTTAAGTTACTGTAATAGGATCACTGTCGCATTAACAGACTTTCACCTCTCTTGGAGCCTCCAGACCTTGACACTGCAGGCTGTTGGTGACTTTCACATTTGAGTGTAATTGGCCTTTTATCTCACCTCTGCTTATGTGCTTAACAATACAGCTGCTACTAAGCTCGAGCAGAAGGTCTATCCACAGACTGAGCCGTACCCTAGATTTGATAATTTCCTGAGAAGCGGGTTTAAACGTTTATCCTGCTCATACCTTGGAATGGATTTTCATAATGAGGTCAGTTTTGGCCTCTCTGTCACCAGACCCTCGCTTATCAGTCCCCGCAACCAGACACTTTCTTATAGGCAAAGTATTGAACATAGTATACTTTGTCTAATGCTTCAGCTGATGACCTGACCATGTGACTCTATGCTACAAGCAGAGCCACAATTGAGCACAGCAGGATTTAACCATGGCTGAAATCTGCTGTTGACCAGTAACTCTATGAGAAAATAAAAGTAGAAATGCCTAGTCATGGAGAGAAAACCACTAGTGTACTGATACGCTGGGTGTCACAAAACGTACCATGCGGGGATACTATTAGAAGAGACACTTTGTTTATAGAGTACTTGAAAAGCTCTGGGCCAGATTCACAAAGGTAAACTCAGACGTTTGGGCTAAACTTAGACCAAACATCTAAGTTTCTGACTTTGAGAATTCACAAAGGGCATTTACGAGTACTATCTTTATGTCACACTTGTAATGACCTTTGTAAATTCACAAAGTCGTAAATTTAGATGTTTGGTCTAAGTTTAGACCAAACGTCTAAATTTACCTTTGTGCATCATGTTTTTAGGTCGAGCCTAGCAGCGCCTATGTGTTATCTGCAATACCTGTTGTATTACATAAATGACTCTGCTCCTGCCTGCTGCTTACCATTGGTTGAGGCCAGTGTCACCCTGTTTTGCTGCCTTCTGATTGGTTAAAGCAGCGATATGTCACTTCCTTTTTGGTCAAGCAGCACCGGCCAAGTACAGTTTCCTTACGATTGCATTCCTTTTCAGTTGCGTTGGTAAAACTCTTTTAATTGTTACGAACCACAAAGATGGCAGTTTGTCTATTACTTATTTTGGGCTGTTCAAAAAATACACGTTCACGTCTGCTAGCAGTCATAGCAGCGGGTGGTTTCACTGTGCAGCAGGGGCCTCCTTCCATAAAGCAACCATGCTGCCTGAGTGATTTGCCCAGATTCACAGGATGTTGAGCCCACGCCGGGGCTCACAACTTTATGTCACCACCTCACTTTGCTTCCCCCCACCTACCCCGTGCTGCTGTGACTCAAACCTTCATGTCTACTGCTGCACTTTGATTTTTCCCCCACCTACCCGGTGTTGCTTATGCTAGCAGTCACAGCAGCAGGTGCTTTGCCCTGGCATCAGGGACTTCCTTTTATAAAGCCACCATGATGCCCAGGTGATTTGCACAGATTCACAGGATCTTGAGACCATGTCGGGACTCAAACTTCATATCCGCCGCCACACTTTGTTTCCCCCCACCTACCCCGGATTGCGTTTGCTAGAGGTCAGAGCAGAGGTTGGTTTTATCGTGCAGAGGAGACCTCCTTTCATAAAGTCACCATGTTGCCAGAGTGATTTGCGCAGATTCACAGGATGTTGAGCCCATGCCGGGACTCAATCCTTCATGTCTGCCGCCAAACTTTGTCCCCCCCTACCTTCCCCACGTTGCGTATGCTAGTGGTCATAGCAGCAGGTGGTTTCACCGTGAAGCTGAGACCACCTTTCATAAAACGTTTTGGGCTGAATAATGAACATATTACAAGATGTCCAAAGATTTATTTTTACTCCTTTTTATTGCACATTTCTTAAATAACTTAGAAAGGCACACCATGCTGGAAGCCTCAAACTGACACGTCACTTCTCACTTCTCAACGCAGACTGGGGTCGAGAGTACACATACTCAACCAATCAAATTGCTGATTTGACCAATCCAAGGGCAGTGGACAGGTTCATCTTTTTGGAGGTAGATGTTACAAACCGGATGGGGAGCTGAGCTGTGCGGAGGGGTGCAGATAAGGCAGATGGTGTAACTCTTAGTGGTAGTTTCTTTTGACCCCAATCTAGAGTTAGAGCAGCGTGTCTGTAGCACTTGCCCTATTTTGGCTAAAGTCCCTAAACTTTTTGCTTTACCCCTAGACCTTTTTTCTGACATGGTGTTGCCAACTTAGATGCTTTGGATACTATGCCACTGCTAAACTGTGTCAAACTGTTAAACTGCCATGTTTTTCTGTATAGTGCACTCACTTGCCAGACCTTAACTTGCCCTTTCAAAGCACATTAGGCCCCCCCATGGTAGGTCTGGGGTACCCCCTGGACAGGGTGAAGTGCATTTGAAAGGTAGGACATGTACTAAGGTGTGTGACATGTCCTGACAGTGAAATAATCTTCATTTTCGTTTTTCACTGTTGAAAGGCCATCTTGCCCATAGGATAGAATGGCATGGCTGTGTAATATGTTTTCCAGCCTATCTTCCCAGAGGCTTAAGGTGGAAAGGTGAAGTTTAGTATGCCTGAACTCACAATGTAATAACAATTTTTTTATGAAGGTGGTTTTTGCATTGTGTGTTCAGAAGCCCCTCTTTTAGAAGTGGCTGAGTTTTTATGCTCTAACATTTCTGTGTGTCTCTGCCTGGCTGTGTATTGACTGTCTAGATTTGAAAGCGATAGGATCTGGGGAATGTCTTGACCCAGGGGAGGAGGTGAAACAGCAAATGGCTGACCTGCATCTGGAGTGTAGTGGGAGGAGAATGAATGAATGAATGAATGAGGGATTTGTATAGCGCATGGCTGCCCTTAGGCTTCACAGCGCTTTGCAGTCAGGTACTAAGTTTGGGCAAGTTACACCTTACAGATATTGCCATCTTTTGATTTTCTTGTGGAATAGTGGCTCCCCCTCTATCCGCCTGAGTTCTTGTGGTCCATAACTTGGGAGCCAAGTGGGAGAAAGATCTTCCTCCCCATTTTTCCCTAATGACCTTGGTCTGTACTAGCCTCTTTTTTGCGCTGGAGTGCAGCTGTCTCTTTGGAATATAGGGGTAAATTAGATTTCTTATTTTTTTTAGGCCTTTCTTGTGTCGTGCTCTGTGAGTTTTGAACTTTATTCTGGCCTTCACTGGGAGCCAGTGAAGTTTCTGCAGGTGCTGTTTTACTGATTACTGCGCCCGGATGTTACACAGTATTCTTGTGGCAGCATTCTGGGCTATCTGTAGCTTCTGAATAACATATTTGGGTGCATCCAGGAATAGTGAATTTCCATAATACAGTCGCGAGATTACCCGCGAGTGGATCACTGTCTTCCTAGTTGGGTGGGTATTCTGTCTAGCATTTTCCGTAGACTTTTGAGAAGTTCAAAGCAAGTTGCTGTGATCTTATTGGCCTGTGCAATCATGGAGAGGTGTGTTTCTAGTCAGAACCCCAGATTTTCTACTGTTTCTGCCGGGGTTGGTGGTTTACCCAGGCATGTTGGCCAGTTCATTATCGTTCTCGGTATTGCCTTGTTTTCAATGAGTAATAGCTCCGTTTTATCTCCATTTAACTTTAAGCAACTTGCAGTCATCCATTTCTTCACTTTGATCAGACATGAGGACAATCTCTCACCATCCTTGCAGTTTTTTGGGTCCAGGGAGATGATCAGCTGCGTATCATTGGCGTATGAAGTCATGGAGATATTAAATTCCAATCCAATTTTGGCGAGTGGTTTCACATACACATTGAAAAGTGTTGGACTTAGTGAAGAGCCCTGAGGGGCTCCACACTTCAGTGACATGGTTTCAGAGAAGATGTAGTTTTCTTGTACTTGAAATGACCGACCATTCAGGAATTAAGTTAGCCATATGAGTGGCGAACCCTTTATTCCATTATCTGAGAGCCTTCCACACAATATACGGTGATCCAACGTATCGAAGGCCGCCCTCAAATCTAGTAGGAGCAGTGCAGCAGGTTTTCCGATAACTAGTGACTGTTTTAACTCTTCCACCACTACCAACAAGGCTGTTTCAGTGCTATGTTGTGTCCTAACCCCCATCTGTGAGTGGTGGAGGAATGGTTGGCCTCTAGGAATCCTGACAGGCACTTGTTGACGTGTTTTTCCAATAGCTTGGCAGCATATGGTAGCAAGGAGATGTGGTGGTTGTTTTCTGGTTGTGATTGATCCGCATTAGCTTTTTTAACAGTAGTTTTATCACTGCGTGTTTCCAGGCCGTTGGAACTGTGCCTGTTTCTAGTGATTGATTTATAATCTTTATTAAAGTGTGCGGAATAATGGGTGCTACTGTTTTGAGAGGTGCTGAATCCAAGGGTGAGCCAGACTTCACTGTATCTAGTAAGATTTCTAGATCCTTCTGTTCCATCTTTGGAAAGTTAGTGATAGCCTGTTGTGAGGATGCCCCTACATGTTCTCCACCTCCTCCTTTATTATGTGGTCTCCATCCGTTATGAAGCCACTATAAATGTCTGTCACCTTCGAGGGGAAGTATGAAGCTAGGGTATTACACCTATCCTCTGAAGTTTCGGATAGGCCACTGTCGGTGGGTGGGTTGGTCAGGGTCTTGATTATTGCAAACAGCTCCCTTGCAGAGTTCTGTGCCCCCTTGAGTTTCTCCTCAAAGAAATTGGCTTGACTCATGTTGATGTTATCATGATACTTTCTAATAGCCAATTTATACTTTGTTTTGAGTTTGGGATCATAACATTTTCTCCACTCTCTTTCGATTTCTTTTACACTCTTTTGTTTGTTCCAATAGCTTGGGATTAAAACCATCCTTCTACTCTAGTTCTAATTCTATGCTTGTGAGTGGTCTTAGGTGCTAAAACGTCTAGGGAGTGCGTGATCCAAGATTCCCACCATGAGTAGCCTTCTTCAGCTGACCTTGGTGTCTCTGATTGTGAGTTTACTGTGCCTGTTAAAATGTCCCCCCAATTGCCTGGATTGATCTTGTCCCAGCGTCTTTTCATTACCACGTTCCTCAGTGTAATGTTTCTGTGATCATTTCCTAACTTTCGTACCTTGAAAGGAATGAAATAATGGTCCGACCAAGGCACTGGAACAGGGTAGGCAACAATGAGATCGGAGTCATTGGAAATTACCACATCCAGGGTGTGGCCTTTATTATGTGTAGCTGTTTCTACCGGCTGAACCAGTTGTAGACTTTCTAGGTCTGATAGTAGTCTCTTTATACTTGGATTGCTTTTATCCTCCATGTGAAGATTCAGGTCTCCAAGTATAGTAATGTGAGCTTTTTTAAGTAGCAGACTGGCCATTGCGTTAGGTAACTCTTCTAGGAACACCCCATAAAGACCCGGTGGTCAATAGATTAATAGGCCTGAAAGCGTAAAGGTTGGAGATAAATGAATTGAGAATAGGAGGCATTCAGAGTCTTTCAGAGCAAATTGTTCCGTTGTACTTTTGTGCTCCTCTTTCACAATTATAGCGAGACCTCCTACTGCCTGTCCCATCCTATCCAGTCTATGCAACTCATAGCCTGGCGGCTTTCCGTTAAAGATAGAACACCTGGGCCAGATGTAGGAGCCCTAATACCGGTCGGAAACGGCCGATTTCTGCCGTTTCCGACCGGTATTAGGGTTTTCAGATGTAGGGGCATGTAATTTTAAGAATCGGTAATTTTACCCATTCAATAAATATACCGATTCTGTAAAATACCGAATCGGTATATTTACCGAATCGGTAAATCCATAAGTAGGCGACACTCCTAAGAGTGCCACAGGCCCTTAAGAGTCGGTATTTTACCACACAATCCTATTGTGTGGTAAAATATCGAATTCAGGTGTGCATGCACATCTGTGCATGCACACCTGTGCAATGTGACAAACAGACATGCCCTTAGGGCATGTCTGTGTGCCACATGGCACACATGCCTGTATTTGGGTGCTAGAGGGTGTTAAAGTGACACCCCCTGCACCCTTGCTGGAATCGGTATTTACCGAATCTGTAAATACCGATTCGGTAATGCCCATTGATTCCTATGGGCTTCAATGCCCATAGGAATCAATGGGCATTACCGAATCGGTATTTACAGAATCGGTAAATACCGAATCTTAACGATTCGGTATTTACCGATTCTGTAATACCAACATCCCCCCCCTCTATTTTACCACTTCTTAAATACCGAATCGGTAAAATTCGGTATTTAAGAAGTGGTAAAATAAAATGACCTACATCTAGGCGGTTTTGTGTTCGCTAATAATATGCGTAACTCAATAGTGTGTTTAGGCAGGGATCTGCTATTAATTAATCTACAGTCCCAGTTCTGACTTATTTCTGATCTCCTTGGTGCCTTATCTGTCTTCTCTATATTGTGAGGGGTAATCCATCTCTGTTTGCAACACTTGCAATAACTAGCTTTGGGCATGTCTGTTGAAAAATCCCATCTAATTTCACAGTTTTCCTCTTTGAGTGAATTGTGTCTCTACAAATCTTCTATAGAGTATCTAATTCTCGCATTTTTTACAGTGGTCCTGGCCCCTGGTCCCGATGGGCGCGGACAGGATCAGACAGGCTTGCCTTAGGCGGGCCTTTAGCACACTCGCTGCACGTCCGGGCCATCATTGCTCTTTTATCCTCTTTTTCCCTGGAGTATCGGCCGACTGGACCGCTAACCCCTTCCTCCCAAGATGGCGTTCGTGCCAAATCGTGAGGTTTGGCCCAAGACTACCACTGCACAAACAGGAGCCCCCGCAGTGGACCAGGGAGCAAAGGGCAGGCAAGGAATTACAGTGAGGTAATGCAGCGAAATAAAAACTGCTTTTAAAAAAGTAAGACGACTTGTGCAGAATACGTGCTAGCGGCTGTGCAAATTAGCAATGTTAGTAGTAGCAAAGTTCCCCTGCGCGCACCTCAGTATCAACTGCTGCGCGTCCAGGTCATAATTGCTCTTTTATCCTCTTTTTCCCTGGAGTATCGGCCAACTGGACCGCTAACCCCTTCCTACCAAGATGGCGTCTGCACCAAATTGCGAGTTTTGGCCCAAGTCTCCCTCCGCACAAACGGGAGCACCCGCAGCAGACCAGGGAGCGAAGGGCAGGTAAGGAATTACAGTGAGGTAATACAGCAAAATAAAAACAGCTTTTAAAAATTTAAGACGACTTGTGCAAAATACGTGCTAGCAGCTGTGCAAATTAGCAATGTCAGTAGCAGCAAAGTTCCTTGCGCGTACCTCAGTATCAACTGCTGCGCGTCCAGGCCATCATTGCTCTTTTATCCTCTTTTTCCCTGGAGTATCGGCTGACTGGACCGCTAACCCCTTCCTCCCAAGATGGCGTCCGTGCCAAATCACGAGGTTGGCCCAAGTCTCCCTCTGCACAAACAGGAGCACCCGCGGTGGACCAGGGAGCGAAGGCCAGGTAAGGAATTACAGTGAGGTAATACAGCAAAATAAAAACAGCGTTTAAAAACTTAAGACGACTTGTGCAAAATACGTGCTAGCGGTTGTGCAAATTAGCAATGTCACTAGCAGCAAAGTTCTTCTGCGCGCACCTCAGTATCAACTGCTACGCGACGGGCCATCATTGCTCTTTTATCCTCTTTTTCCCTGGAGTATCGGCCGACTGGACCGCTAACCCCTTCCTCTCAAGATGGCGTCCGCGGAAATTCGTGAGTTTTGGCCCAAGTCTCCCTCCGCACAAACGGGAGCACTCGCAGCAGACCAGGGAGCGAAAGGCAGGTAAGGAATTACAGTGAGGTAATACAGCTAAATAAAAACTGCTTTTTAAAACTTCAGACGACTTGTGCAAAATACGTGCCAGCGGCTGTGCAAATTAGCAATGTCAGTAGCAGCAAACTTCCCCTGCGCGCACCTCAGTATCAACTGCTGCTTGTCCGGGCCATCATTGCTCTTTTATCCTCTTTTTCCCTGGAGTATCGACCGACTGACAGCTAACCCCTTCCTCCCAAGATGGCACCGTCGCCAAATCGTAAGTTTTAGCCAAGTCTCCCTCCGCACAAACGGGAGCACCTGCGGTGGACCAGGGAACGAAGGTCAGGTAAGGAATTACAGTGAGCTAATACATCGAAATAAAAACAGCTTTAAAAAACTTAAGACGACTTGTGCAAAATACGTGTTAGTGGCTGTGTAAATTAGCATTGTTAGTAGCAGCAAAGTTCCCCTGCGCGCACCTCAGTATCAACTGCCTCTAGAGGTGAAGAGGCCTGGGTTGCTGCTATAAAGCAATTGGCTCAACTCCTGCTGCGTGATTGAGAATACAGACCCCCACTAATCAAAGGAAGAAAGGTGTCACTGGCAGGGAGGCAGCCAGAACTGGTTTGAACAGGGTCAGTGCCTCCTGAAACACAAACACGTCAAAGCTATTGAGGGGTATAACTATGAGAGCTGAAGTCCCTGAACTTTGGAGAATGGCTTGATCAAGTATAAACAAGACTGGAGCTACTTTGTGGTCAAAAGGACCTTTGCCAAGGAAGAAACAACTGAAGAGACTGAAGGATAGGACTGGCCCTTGCTGTGTGTTCTGCGGCTGGCCTGCAGTTTGCTGTTTTAACCAAGGAAAGGCTAAATGGACTTTGCTGTGTGCTGTGTCCCCCTGCTTGAAAGACTTTGCTGTGTGCTGTGTCCTGAAGTAACTTATCCCCAAGGTCCTGAGGTGAGCTGGCGCCCTGTTCGAAAACACAGGAACACAAAGGTTTCCAGGAGAGTCTCAACAGTGCTGTGTGAGCATGCCTGTTGCAGTCTGAGACCCTCGTAAGAACTGCTCTGTGATCGTGGGCACCTGGAGTCCAAGTGAGTCTCAGCGACGCTGTGTGTGTGTGCTTTGTGCAGCTGAGATCTTCAGGAGGATCGGCCCGTGATTGGGGGCCCTGAAATCCAAGCAAGGATGAGCGAGGCTGTATGCGGGTACGTTGTGCACCGGGAGACCTTCATGAAGATTTGCCTTGTTATCGAGTGCACCGGAATCCAAGTGAGTCTCATCGCTGCTGTGTGCGGGTGCGTTGTGCACAGGGAGACTTTCATGAGGATTTGCTGTGTTATCGTATGCATCGGAGTAAAGTGAGTCTCAGTGACTCTGTGCGTGTGATCTTCGTGCAGCCTGAGACCAGTTTGTGGAGTGCCCAGTGATTGTGCACCCGGAGTGAAGGAAGGCTCTGCGATGCTGTGTGCATGTGCTTTGTGGCAGCCTGGGATCTTCGTAAGTGAAGCGGCCAGGACCGGCAGTCCCGGAGGAGCTGAGTTGCCGCCTGAGCCGCCGTTGCCATTTACCAAAGTTGCATTGGAGGCCCAGCCACTGGCCGAGGACAGGAGAGTGGGTTTCCGCCCCCAGGCAACGTGTGTCGACTCGCGGGGGGAGAGCTCGGAGGGAGACATGTTGGCAGCGCGAGCCTCTGCTATGGCTCGTATCGCGGCCCGTATTGCCAAGGGAGAGGCGGTACAGGGGCCGGAGTGCGAAGCTGCACTTTGGGATTACATCGTACTGTGTTGGGGGCAACTGTGAGAGGCTGATTGAAGATCAGAAGGAGAGGCGGAGAGACCGGCTGTGGCCCGGTGATCAGGGCCTGAGTGTACTACGTAGTATTCCATTTCTGCAGAAGGGAGTACCTGACTGACGTATTACATATTGCATGATTTCTGTATAACAAACTACCTGATTGTCGTATGACGAATTGCCTTGTTTCTGCATAACAAACTACCGGATTAGCGTATTGCGCATTGCATTATTCCTGCATAACGAATTACCTAATTAGTGTATACGCATTGCCTTATTTTCGCAGAATGACATATCTGGTGGTTGTATTACGCATTGCATTCTTTCACCTTCCAAAGTGCCTGATTGTTGCATTACGCATTGCATTCTTTTCATGGCAGAGTGTCTGATTGCTAAGTTACGCATTACAGTTTTTTTACATCACAAAAGTGCCTGATTCTAGCATTACGAACTGTATGACATGATATTAGGAGTACAGGAGAATGTTTGGAAGTGCTCATTGACATCGCCAGAACTTACAAGGGCTGGCTGGCCTAACAACCGTCCAGGAGAAATATTACACAACCTCATATGTTGGTTTTATATTGTGTGGTTTTATCGTATATATCTTTTTACATAAAGTTTATACTCGTTTTATAAAACTCGTGTGGAGTCTATTTGTGGTGTCATCATTGGCTTATTGTGAGCGTGGTTGCGAATACTTTACACATTTGCCTTGAACATAAGTCTGGCTACTCGTGCCAAGCTACCAAGGGGCTTAGTGGGGCTATCTAAGAAGGTGACCTTCCTTTCCCTGACGATGGAACGTGGGTCCCTACTTGGCCTAAGGTACCTACCTTAGCCAACCAGGGATCCCGGCTCGAACAGTGTCCAACCCGTTCACCCAGAACAGCTCACACAGAGATGCACTTACCTTCTATGCAGGCATCCTTAACTACTTTGCTCCCTGTCTCACCAAATCTAGACTGCCTAAATTCCCCTGTAAATGTATCCCTCCTCTCACTGCCTGATGGAGGATTCGACCATATCTCTCCACACCTGAAAGCATTAAACTGCCCACCTTACGAAGCCAGAATTCAGCTAAAAATTGCATGTATTACCCACAAAGCGCTCCACTACAATACTCCAAGATACCTTGCCAAAAAATTGAATTATCAAAGGGAGCAGACCAGCCAGGAGTGCCAAGGAGCTGTTGCTAAGACCACCCATCTTCCGGAAGAAGAAAAAATATGATAGAGCTTTCTCAGGAGCAGCCCCCAGAATCTGGAACTCGCTACCTCCAAACATTAGGAAAATTCCAAACACAGCAACATTTAAGAGGGAAGTTAAGATCTTCCTAATGAGTAAGTTCCTTCCATAGGCAAGACAGTCCATCACTAGCACCGTGACATAGATGTTACCAAAACAGAACAACAATGTAAGTAAAGAGAAAGTCACCAGCTTTCCTGGGGATAACCTCTGTCGGTACTATACTACTCCTGACCCAGGAATGTAGAATGTAGAATGCACAGTAAAAAGACATTTAAGAACTATTGCATACTGGAATTCCCAGTACACCTTATATCTAGTTGTATCCTTAAGCTACCTCATGTCGCTGTATATATTGTTTGTTAACTCTTTATGGCTGTATACTTACCTACCTCGCCTCATTGTGTATCGTTATACTATACAAGATTTATCTCTAACCTACCTCATGTAATGTGAAGCGCTCTGATACCCATGGGTCATGTTCACGCTATATAAAACTCTTTAAATAAATAAAATAAATAAACTGTTATGAGGACACTGAAACTATGTACATACTTACAAACTGAACTGTTTTTGTGGCGGAATAAACTTACCTCAACGCAGGAAAAGAAAGGTCTCTTCTGAGTGGTTATTCTACAGTTATTCTACTCATCTTTGGTGGTTTTCCTTTTTAAAACAGCTTACTTTTCATCAATCTCAGAATCTGCCCTACAACCATCTTGGAAATTTGCCACAGATTGAGTTAGATCTTTGCAGGATGTTGCCAGAGTGAGTTAAAGGGGCAGGGAGAATCAGGTAGTGGAATAAAAAGGCATGAGGTGGATAGAAGACTTCGCAGCCTTGGTATCTGGGGCACTGACATTTAATAAACAGCGCCGGTCGCAGTCTTCTGAGCAGAGTTTTGGGTTCTAGCATTTTTTATTTTACAAATTAAGCATTAAGTGCCTATAAGATGCTTAAGTATACCATTCAGTGTGTTATAAAGAGCACTATGTGGGGATGGACTGAATAGCCCCATCCTGGGGGACATTTACAATGCATTTCCGTTAGCAATGGTGGACAATGGTGGACGTGCTTCTGAGATGTTTCTGTATCAAAAGTGCAGTACCTATGGCAGACACAGTCACTTTAGTAGAGCAACCTTCAAAATCGTCAGGGAGAATCCTGAATATAGCAGATGCATTTATCACCCAGCAGCCGGGTCTCACCACTGCCTTGTTGGTGTTTGTAAGCATAGTGGTTGGAAAATCTGCCAGTCAGTCTTTGAACTGTCCTATACGACTTTTGAATAATAGAAATGGCTATTTCATGTCGCCTTTTTATTTTGTCCGACAGTTATTCTCACCTCAGCCTTGACTACACAATACCCTTAACATGTAAACCTATGTGCTGCATTTCCAAATCACAACACCCGATTCATGTGCATCGGGAGGAGAGATGGGCTTTTTGAAAACATACTGCAATGAACATTTCTAAATACATCTTTCTAATGGTGAACAAGAAAGCCTATGCATTTTCTAATTTTTAAGAAAGTGCATTGGGGTGTCAGGAATATGGCAACGTCGACCGATGCTATAAAACCCCATCTGGAGCCAGAGATGTTCCGACTGCCTGCACATTAGTCCATTTTCCTGACACGTCCTGCCACACTGGGTCTTCCCATTCACGGTGTTGCCACGGCGACGGACCATGTCTCATTCAGGCGGTTTCCACAGTTACCTTCCCTCGCCTCATTCATAACTGTTTCCATGGTGACCGGCCCCAACTCCATTGATACTATCTCCTGCGCATCAAAATGCAGCAACGCACCCCAGAATAGAGACTCCCTCTCCCGATCCCTGGAGGGGAAATGGGGACGTGCGGAAATTGAGTTGTGGGGTAGGCCGTGAGTGCAGGCAATAGGAGGATGTTGGCCTCTGGGCTCGCAAGAGATACAAGGGTCACACCAGCTCCGCGCTGTACACTATGAATACATGTGTCCTCGAGCATCTCCTTTCCAATGTAGGTTAGGGAATGCACGGACCCAGAAGATGTATCCGTCTACATAAGCGACACGCCGTCACTCTAATCAAATAAGATTTAAGATAACACGAAATAGGAGGCAGCGATCGTATGGTCGCCAGGACGGCAGTGTGTTGGCAAGGTGACATATGTTATGAAGGCTGGGGGCAAATGTTGTGCCATAAATAAGGATGGATTGCTCACCTTGAAGTGATATAGAAAGTTACCTACCCTCAACTTCACATTATAGGGTTTGAATAATTTACTGGCGAGTTGTATCTGCCAGGCCACAGGCTCATTGCTCAAAACAAACAGGACACCGTACAGTGAGGTAGAGTATTCTTAAAATATTTGATGGGGCACATTTTTCCATTCAATACCGACAAGGCAATGTGCGTTCTCCTTTTGAATCGCTCAGTAGGTGCCCTAAAGATGGAACCTTGATGCGCTGGCTTGTAATTGGAAAGTGAAGTCCCCACAGTTAAGGCCCCTGGCTGCCTTGACTTCGAGGTCAATGGACATCTCCCGTAAGCACTTCATCCTCTCAGTAATTGTTCATTGATGTGACAACTCACAGATAATATTATAACAGTCAAGTTGTGGCGTCACAACAAGAGGATCGATTACAAGTATATAAAGATGGTGTGTAGTTGTAACAGTATTATCAAGTAACATTGATACAATGGAGATAATGGAGATAATGGTACACATCATAAAATATTCTTTTCCAAGTTACAAATGATGTAAATGTAGCCCATAGGCTATGTGTCAAAAGCTGGCCCTTAGTTGCTTTCTTAGAAGCTCTGAAGAGAAGACCCCCCCCTCCCCGGAAAATTTGGTGCTTGAAGAGCAAGTTACTTACCTTCAGTAACGTCTTATCTGGTAGAGTCTCTATTTAGCTGCAGATTTCTTACCTTAGAATTACCCCCATGCGTCAGACTGAATCCCGAAATTTTTAAGTGAGCAGTACCCCTGCACGCCAGTAGGTGTTGTCAGTCGACTCTGTTGGGTGTCGTCTGCGCCAGAAGTGACAAGCTCGTTGTCTATATAGGTGTCACCCCAGTGCGCTGATGTCAGTTTCTTTTTGCAACTTTACACACCAGGAGTGTGGAGCCAAAAATAAACTGACCACTGGTGTCGACAACTAGGGCCCCTAAAGGGAAACAGCCATGTCCATAGAAATCCGTTTGCAGGGCAGATAAGTGGGTCGATATGGAATCTGCGGCTAGATAGTCCCTACGAGATAATACATTACTGAGGGTAAGTATCTTTTTCATCTGATAAAGACTTCTAGCCACAGATTTCTTACCTTAGAATAGATACCCAAGCAATATTTCCCTGGATTTGGGTCTGCAAAACTGTTTCACAGTAGAAAATCCTGCAGAACCAAATGAACAAAGAGCACATCCCAACGGACCTGACTGCACAGGCAGTAATGCTTTGTGAACATGTGTAGAGAAGCCCATGTTACTGCCTAGCAGATATCCAGGACTGATACTCCATATGCTAACGTAGTGGTCGCAGCCTCAACTCTGGTGGAATGAGCATGCAAATGCTCAGAGGGCTGCTTCTTTGCAAATATGTAACAGATATTCATGCAGAGCACAATCCATCAAGAGATGTCCATTTCTGCACGACCTTTCCCTTCTTTGCTCCAACATACCCCACAAACAGTTAATCATCCACCCGGAACTCTCTCTTGCGTTCAAGGTAAAGAGACAATGCTCTTTTTTGGCCCAGACGGTGAAGTCACTCCTCTTCCTTGGAGAAATGTGGCGGGGCGCAAAAAGTATGCTGGTGATGGAATGGCTTACATGAAAGGGAGGGACGACTTTCTGCAAAAAAAAAGCTCTAGTGCTTAGAACCAGCTTGTCTGGGTAGATGTTCAGTTAAGGAGGTTTGGATGACAAAGCTTGAAGCTCACTGACCTTCTGGACAGATGTTATTGCCACCAGGAAGACCATCTGATGGTAAGGAGCCTGAGAGGACACTTGTGCAATGGCTCAAAGGGAGCGCACATCAGAAAAGTTAGGACTCAATGAAATTCCCACTAAGGCATGATGAAGGACAAAGGTGGAAACGTGTTGCAAACCTTTCAAGAAACTATTTACAATAGGGGATTTAAAGAGGGATGGGTTATCTGGCAACCGCAGTAGGGCTGCGCTGGCAGAAAGATATCCCTTTAAGGTGCCCTAATCAGAGCACTGCCGGGCAAGAGAAAGGATAAAGTAAAAAACCTGAGAGAGGGGACAGAAAGAGGGCCAAACTGTTTCTCTGCACACCAGTCTTGGTAGAGGGAATCCTGGTGGCCAAGATAACATTGCAGACTTCGGGCGGAAGGTCGAAGGCTGTCAACTGCTGCTGCTCATTCTTCATGCATGAAGTAGGAGCATTGACAGGTTTAGGTGAGGAACCCTTCCCTGCTGATGTGATAAAAGATCCTCCTGAAGGGCCATGCTCAACAGCTCAGGATACCACACTCTCAGAGCCCAAACCGGAGACACAAGGATGACTTTGGCCTCGTTGTTCCTAATCCTTAGAACTCTGGGCAGGAGTGGCATTGGTGAAAAGGCGTACATGAGGCTGGAGCTCCACTTGAGACAAAAAGGGTCTCTGAGCGAGAGCAGCCTTGAAAATTCCAGCCACAGAACTGCTGACATTGTGCATTCTCAGCAGTGGTGAACAGCCAAGGCTTTCCCCACTGCTGAAAGAGTCCTTGAACCCCTCTCGATTGAGATGCCCTTCCTGATCCACTAGGCATCTTCAGCTGAGTTAATCCCCCTGATGTTCAGAGAGCCTGCCAGGTGTTGAACCACCAGGGACATGCCCTGACATTCCAGCCATGCCCAGAGACATAGGGTCTCTCGACAAAGGGTCCATGACCCCACTCTGCCGTTTGCTGCAGTCCCACATGGAGGTGGTATTGGCTGAGGCCTCTGATCTCCACCTCTCCCAGATGTCCACCCCATCTCAGGAGTGATGCATCTGTCACCACTGTCAGATCTGGTTGGGTAAGAAAGGGGTGCTGCCACTGACCCAATCACAGTTTGTTAACCACAGCTGCAGATTTTTTGCAGTTCCCTCCAAGATCTGGACCATGTTGGAGAGATTCCCCTGATGCTGAGCCCACTGGAACTTCAGGTCCCACTCCAGAGCCAGCATAAGTCAAGAGCACAGCTAACTGAAAGTGCTCATAGCCTATCGTAAACCATAGCTAATGTCTGAGGCATGCAGGACGGAACTGTGGAAGTATGCATCCTGCAAGTCCAATGCTACCATCCAGTCTCCCTGGTCCAGGGCAGACAGGACTTAAACGAGCATGAGCATTTTGAACTTTTCCTTTTTAAGGAAGAAATAGAGAGGTTGCACGCCTAGGAAAGGGCAAAGACCTCCGTCCTTCTTGGGCATCAGAAAGTCACGGAAATAACAACCACAACCTGCTCCTGGTGTCTACACCATCTGTATGGCTCCCTTGGCCAAGATAACCATCACTTCCGGGTCGATTAAGAGTAGATGGTACTCCATCAGCCTATAACAAGTGGGTGGCATGGTTTGAGTGGCGGTCACAAAGGGGACGGAACAGCCCCTTTGGACAACATGAAGAAGCGGTCTGATGTTATTGACCTCTAGAGTGGCATGTGATGGCCTATTCTGCCTCCCACTTAGTGCCCATGATGGTAAAAGGTCAAACTAAAGGGGTATGGAGGCTGTGGCTGCTGGGGGGGCAGACTGGCCTGATTTCTGGCTGTCTGTGCCACAGGGGCCTGTGGGTACTGCATCCTTGCCCACACAGAGGCTGGGAAGCTTGGGTGCCATGGTGGCTGGGCAGGTAAAGACGTAGCTGGAAGCGCTTTATGTGGCCATGAAAGGAGCGAAAGGCAGACTGTGGTTGGTAAGGGGCCATGGAAAGGCCCAAGGACCTGGCCATAGCCCTGCTATCCTTGAAGTGCTCCAGCATTGAGTCAACTGTGTATCTCCAGAGACTGGAGCTATCAAAGGGTATGCCCATTATTGATGCTTGCGAGAGTAGGCCCCTGGACTCCCCTGGGAACATGGGCAGCACATGCGCAACCAAAACCAACTGTGCATGGGTGTAACAGCCCAAGATAATCATGGTGTTCACAGACCGTAGTGCCAGGATGGTGGAAGAAAACATTTTCTTTCCTAAGGTGTCCAGCCTCTTGGATTCCCTATCTGGTGGAGTAGTAATGAATGCACCAGAATTTACACGGGAGGAGGAATCTTGGACCATCAAGGGTGTTGAGTGAGGAAATTGGTGTCCCCTGGGTCGTAGAGGTGGCAGTGGGCAATTGTCCTGTTCACAGGAACCCCTGTGATGGGTTTGGACCTAGTCCCATGCAAGATGTCCGTGATGGCTTCATTAAAAGGGATTAGCAGTTCTGAGGGGTCACTCCCAGCTGAAGTACCTCACACATGCATGAATTATAGTTCCTCTTTGTGTGATGTAAAGTGCTCCAACACCCTACACTAAGATGAGTAGTGCTATAAAAGAATTCAATAAAAAAAGTAGGTGCCACTGACATCAATACATCAATATTTGCGTAATTGATCATTCAGACAGATAAATCTTGCATTCTAGCAGTACAAGAACATCTCAAACATATGTGTTGGGGGCGTGGGTACCGGCTGAACAAGATGGCCGCATAGTCTGTGAGCTCCGAGGCTACTTCTGCCCTTTTCATTAGTCTGTGCATTGATCCGTGCCTTTGTGCTGCCCTGCGGGTTGTAACCTGCGCCAGAACTCAAGCGGCATCCTCCGGTGTAACTCCGGTGGCAATTGAGAGCTTCCTGTCGCCTAATCTGACACCTGCGAGAGTACGGCCTGCTCGACTCGATCAGACCGGGGACTAAAGTGACGGACCCCGTCTGTAAACGACTAGACTGTCCTGTGGAGCGAATAATTGCTGCCTTCAGGGGGCGCGACGGCGCTGCCCCGCCCCTTCCCTACAGAGTCTAGGAGGCTGGGCATGCGCCTCCCCTGGATTACCACAGCTCCGTGAGCTCCTTACACCGTGTGGAGGCTGATTCATTACAACGCGGTGGCCTAGCTGTGTCGACTGGGAGGCCCTGTCCCTGCTGCCGGCCATGAGAGGGGATACTCTGTGTTGGTGATTGTCGCAGAGGTTGCGCGCTGGTGGCGTTGCCTCTCCATCGTTGCGGGCCCGACGATTGCAATTAGCGGGGTGACCCTGCCGCCCGCACTGTTCTGCCCCGCGCCGTCGCCCCTCGGGGGGACACCCTGAGCCCTGCATGGCACTTCTGGTGCTTGGTGAGACATTGCTTGATGCCCAGTTCGAGGCGGCTGTGGCGGGGAAACCGGGGAGTACATCCTGGTGTGGAGTTGGCATCATAAACTGCAGCAGTATTTGTAGTGCATCTCACCGGAGTGTGTGAGGACTGCTGTTGCCATTCAAGCTTGCTGAGGCCCTCGATACTTGGCCCTCTCCTGAAATAATACGACTTGTTCCCCCCGCACCCCCCCTTCGCCCCCCCTGGTTGCTGTGGAGCTCGCCCTACCAGTGGTGGATCCCGGGGCGCTGATACACCGGAGTGAAGTCATCTCAACGCACCTACTGCACTGCCGCCTCCGGGGAACGCAGGTCCTGTCTGTTCCTCTATACAGTGTGCTTCACGAGTTGCAGCGACATGGCAGGCAGGGTGCCTAAACACCACTCTACACAGGCAAAACTGGACAAGTTTGCGTATGATAAGGGTTCCTCTCCGGTGCCCCCTCAGGGTAAAGCGTCGGACAGCGTTGGAGCAAAGAAGGTTACTCTTGAAGACATTATGAAGGCACTGGCGAATGTACAAACCACGGTGGGCACTATTTCCACGGACGTTTCTTTGCTATGGTCGGACCTCCACAAGATGGCGGATAGGGTGAAAGAAGTGGAGATAGTGGCTAAGTCTTTGGTTGTGGACACTTCTGAATTACAGACCTCCATCGCCCAACTAGAAAAGGAGAGCAAGTTCCTTGCAGAGAAACTTAAAGAGCAGGATGGGCGTGCAAAACGTAACAACGTCCGAATTATTGGTATTCCAGAGTCTGAAGGTGCCCAAGCAATGGACTTATATGTGGAAGACTTAATCAAAACTAGGCTGCAACCTAAGGGGCTCTCCCATTTCTTTTCAGTGGAATGTGCCCACCGGGTCCCTGGTGGTAAACCTAAGCCGGGAGCTCCCCCGCGGATAGTGCTCGCCCGACTTTTCAACTTCAGGGACAGAGATGCAATTTTGCAAGCAGCAAGGGTCTCTCCCCCCATCCGTATTTTAAATTCCACTGTATCCTTCATACCGGACTACACGGCAGCTGTATCTAAACGACGGCGCAGCTTCTTCGACGTTAAAAAACGACTCCGGGCACAGGAACTACCGTACTCAATGCTCTTTCCTGCAAAACTTAGAGTAGTGGCAGACAGCCGAACCTGGTTCTTCGACACGCCTGAGACGGTACAAGACTGGCTTGAGGGTTGGCGCACTGTGGGTGGCGGCGACACCTCAGGAACTCCTAGCCCCAGAAACCTGGAAGAGAACCACGACCCACTACAAGAAGAGGAATAAGTACTGTCATGATAATATTGTCTCCTGACGCCTATGTTGGTCCTGTCTTTAATTGTGCTTTTGCCGTTATGTGGTTCTGGACTGGGGCAACCCATGGGGCCCTAAAGGGCTGGAGCCTTGGTGAACTATTTTTCCAGACAAGCAAGTATCATAGTTATGGGAGGGAAAAAGCGCTCTGCTGAGTTGGGGTGGCGGGGCAGTTGAAGGTTCGCCTAGCAGGGAGGCAGGGAGGGTGGGTGGTATCCAGGGTGGGGGGTACTGGGGTTGTTTCATTTTGTTGCTTTTGCTGTTTGTATGCTTGATAGGGTGTCATACTGTTTTAATGGGGCAACATTCTCCTTTCATGACGGATCTACGTGTAGCAAGTGTGGCTTTGAATGTTTGAAACGCTTTATTTTGTCTGACGGCTGAACATGTTTCACAGGAGCCTAGATCTCCCCAAACGACCTTAACGATAATGCCATGGAATGTCAGGGGGTTAGGTGACAAAGTGAAGAGGGGCTTGGTGTTACAGCATTTAAAGCGTTGTGGCCCCGCGGTGGCTCTACTGCAAGAAACGTATCTAAGGGGTTCTACTGTCAAGGCTATGGATAGATGGGGATAACGAATGGTTGCACACGCAGAGTTCTCCTCAGGTTCTAGGGGTACAGGTATACTTATCAGAAAGAATTTCCCGCTGGTGATACATAAGAAGCGCGTAGACGACCAAGGCCGCTTCGCAGCACTGACATGTCAATGGGAAGGACGATTATTTAATCTGGTCTCTGTTTATATCCCTTCTGCCCTTCAAGCGCAAGCCCACTCTGCTCTCACAGCATTCCTACTAACACTACCTGCTGCAACACTGCTCATAAGGGGCGACTTTAACGATATAATGGACGGCACGGTGGACAGATTTCCCACCAGACCAGGGGTGCAGGGTGGGCGACGTCTCCTTGGTCTCACGGAGGCTATGGGACTTACAGATAGCTGGTGGTACAAACACCCTGACGAGCAGCAGCACACTTTCTACTCCGGGGTCCACAACTGTCTCACACGCATTGATTATTTTCTAACTTCGGCAGGCGGCCTGCCTGGAATAGAAGAGGTAGTTATTCGCCCAAGGGGCATATCGGACCATTCTCCGTTGTTACTCAAGTACACGCATCATCAGACCTCTAGAAAGCGTATGTTCCCAATATATGCCGGATTCCTACATGTGCACCCTATTATGAAACACCTCGCAGCCACTACCAAACTATTTTTTCAAGAGAATGCAGGCTCGATGGACTCCTCTAGCACGCTCTGGGAGGCCTATAAGGTGGTCCTGCGTGGGCAAGCGATAGCCTCCATTACGGTTCACAAGCGGGCGCAGAGGGCGGAGTTAGATAACCTTGAGGAGGAACTAGCCACCGCAATGACAGAACAGGCGATACACCCGTCACTTGAAACCTTCCTTGAGGTCCAACTTAAGCAGACAGCATATATTGCGTACCAAAGGGAGAGTGCGATGGCTCGCCTCCAAGCAACTAGGCATAGGGTATACAAACTGGGATCCAAAGCGGGAAAGATGCTGGCCTGGCTGGATAAGAAGGAAAGGGCGAACAGGGTCATAACGCACCTACTCTCCCCCACTGGCTCCATGATCTCTAAACCGGATGGTGTGGTGGACGTCCTGGCCGATCATTATCAGCAGTTGTATGCCCCCCGGGCGTCTTATACATCTGAGGAGGCGTATGGCTATACCAAAGATTTGTCTATCCCTCAACTTTCCCCTGAGGCAGCACTCTTGTTAGAGGCAGACATCACTATAGAAGAATTACAGGCAGCAACCTACTCACTTGCGTCTGGTAAGGCACTGGGACCTAATGGATTCCCAGTGGAATTGTATAAAAGGACTGCACAGACATCTGCTCCCTACTTGCTTGAGATGTTTCTGGATAGTCTCGAAACGGGAGAGCTGCTGAGAGACCAGCGGCTCGTCACTATAGTCGCGATCCATAAACCTGGTAAACCAGAGACGGACTGTGCATCCTATCGCCCAATCTCCCTGATAAAAAAGAGAACCCAAGATCCTGGCCAAACTTCTGGCGTTGCGGCTGACCCCCCACCTCTCCTCCTTAGTGCATCTGGACCAATCTGGATTCATGCCGCACCGTAGCACGGCACTTAATCTGCGCAGGCTTCATGCTGTCCTGGCACGTACGCCGTATATTCAAGAGCCAGTAGTCATTCTCTCTTTGGACGCCACTATGGCATTTGATACCGTGGAATGGCCTTACCTGTTTGCCGTGCTCCGTCACATGGGCTTCGGTCCGAAATTCTGTGCCTGGGTTCGCCTCCTTTATAACAAGCCCTTGGCACACGTTGCTATCAATGGACACATTTCCCGTGACTTCCCACTTGTTCGAGGTACGTGGCAGGGATATCCACTGACCCCGCTGCTCTTCGCTCTGATTCTGGAGCCACTTGCAATCTGGATCAGATGGGAACCCTCCATCAAGGGAGTTTCTTGGACCACTACTTCGGAGGACCGCATATCCTTATATGCGGATGATATCTTGCTATACCTCACCTCCCCCAAGAAATCTATCCTAGAATTGCTGAACGTATGTGAGAAGTTTGGAAGAGTGTCTGGTTACAGAATAAACTGGTCCAAGTCCGTTCTTCATGTCTTGACCGGCCCTCCTCCCATTCTACCTGTGAGTTGCCCCTTACGCACTACCACAACGGCATTTAAATACCTGGGTATCTATATTACATCAGACCCAAACAAATTTTCGGCTTTAAATCTTAGTCCCCAACTAGACAGATTCAGGCGTGACGTTAAGGTATGGCGGGCTCTCCCTCTTACACTTCTGGGTAAGGCGGCACTATACAAAATGATGGCGCTCCCGCGATTTCTATATGTCCTTGAGAATACACCATTTATGGTTCCTGACTCTATTTTAAGGGCTATTGCTTCTAATGTTTCCACTCTATTGTGGGATGGGAGGACGCCTCGCATCGCGCAAGCTAAGTTAACAAAGAGTTGGTATGATGGAGGAATAGCGCTTCCCGATGTGGAATTATATTACTGGGCGTCCCATCTTAAACATATAAATTACTGGTTGCATGCCCCACAGACCGAACCGGCATATCTAGCTGATAGACAATGCTTGTAGAACAAAGGGCTGTGGGGTAATCTATATAGCCGCTGCATGCCCCCGGACCTACTTGGGCCCACACGGCACTCTGTACACCTGTTGTATAAGGCAAATAGACGTCTTAAGTGCTCTGGGACGATCACACTAATGACACTGCTGTGGGAGTCCTACAGGTTGGGCTTCCTCCGTAACAGTACAGGATTCCGAAACTGGGATAATATAGGCATTTCAGTGGTGGGTGACCTCTGGAAGGGAGGAAAGATGGTAGACTTCTCCCACCTCCAAACACATTACGAAATGACTCAGAAAGAGGAGTTTAGATACCTCCAAATTAGACATGCACTCCAGTCAGCCATACCTGCAGACACCGAGCTACAGGACTCCTCTCCTCTAGAAGATAGGCTTCTGACGGAACATATGCCGGATAGAGCCACTTCCTTGACCTACCGGAAATTGATAAACAACCTACCTGACATGACGTCTAAACTAAGGCAGAACTGGTCCGGAGAAGTGGGCGACTGTGATGAGTCTGAATGGCAAGAGGCCCTCTCGTCCCCCCGGGAAACAGCGATACCCTCCAGATTAAAATTGGTCCAGCTCAAAATATTACATCGTACCTACTACACTAGAACGACGCTATTCAAGATAGGATCAAATTCACGTAAATATTGCTTACGACACTGTAGAGTGGAGGGGACATTCTATCATACCATATGGGACTGTAAACACATAGCGACATACTGGATGGCGGTTATGCGTACAATTTCCCAGACTGTACTTGTTTCCCTTGTGCCTGAACCCCATAGTTGTTTATGGAACGTATGGGAACCAAACAACCTAAATTACCGGCAACAGGATTGGGTAATGTTGGGCATGATGGTGGCAAAACGTAACATCGTCTTGTTGTGGGGCTCAGAAACACTGCCTACCCTCCGTAAGTGATGCAAGGATATGGATGAAATGATGGTGGCAGAGAAGTCGGTGTTTATACATCGTGGGTGCCCCAAGAAATTGGAGAAGATATGGGGGGATTGGAATAAGTTTCGTGGTAACATTTGTGAGCCTCCGAACCTTGCAGACGATGATGATGCCTCAGACTGACACGGACTAGACGTGTAAAGATGAATACTGTTAATATGTCAATGCATGTACTCTGAATATGTACCCTGAACATTGTACAAGGCTGCTTTGCTCACATGATCCATACAATGTATATTATTTAGTCTGTATTTCCTACTGCCCTATTTGTTTTGTTAATAAAAATATTTTTTTTTAAATATATGTTGAACGAAGTTAAAAACCTGCCTCCAAACTCTTAGATACTTGTGAAGTGATATCCTGCTGTGCTCCTTTGTTTTCTTCCGTTGCTTTGGCCTCTTGGTGTTAGGCTCCAGATTACTGCCATCCAGTATTATACTCAAACAAAAAGAAAGCCCTTTAAATCAGGCCTTTGTTTTGGGCGCAGTAGAAGTGTAAATAAGAAGGTACCCTTGCTGCATGCACGTTCTGCTCCGAATGGAATGAAGACAATGTGTGGGCAATGCTGAAGTGTGTCCTCGTGTTAGGACAATGTCAAGATGAAGAATTCAGCATATCTCCCTGGGTCGGCCTGGTCCGAAATCCAGGTAGAAAAAGCTGCCAGAACCGGGATCCAGCACAATTCACTCTTTCCTGCATTGCTGGAACCACACTGTCTCAGGAGTAACAAGGGTTAGAGAGAGACTGCCCTCTGGAAAGTAGTGCCTGACAACACCATGAGCAAAAAACTCATAGCATAAAAATCCGTTCAATGTGCAGAGCACCAATCGCAAGACAGTTCTTGCGAAACTTTTAGATTTAAGTAAGACTAGTACTGGAGCAGAGCTGGAGCTGTCAAGACTGTAGAGATGGAGATGACATGATTGGGCTGGACCAGAGATGGAGCTAACAGGACTGGTGCAGAGCAGGAGCAAATAATTCACCAGCAGAAGGAAGTGAGAGGAGTTGTGATACTCCTGTACATCGATCAGGGGCTCTTTATATACTGATAGTACAGGAATCAACCTGACAAGAAGGGTCCATCTCTGAACAGGCATAAGCTGAGATGAGGGGTCTGGCCTCTGAAGAGGAACCATCTGACCGGAAGTAGGTTGACCCAGAACTGAAATCAACCTAACAGAAAGACTCAGGTCTCAGAAGTGGATATACTGAAATGGTGGTCATGTTTCATAACCATCTTGGAACTGAGTCTCACAAATCGAGAGCTTGCAGCTTGTACCTACAGCTCGCCCAGAACCATAAGAGTACATTGTCTATTACAAGAGGGCTATTTTGTGCAATTTGCTGGAATCAGTTATAAACACCTGTTTTAAAAAATAATTTACCAATTTTAGAAGAAATAAACACAATCCAGTCCTGCCATGACAGTAAGATGTGGCATGCAGGTTACAGGAGATCTTTGTAGGAGGTATAACAACCACAGGGCAATAAGCTAGCTTGCACTTCAAATATTTTTTACTTTTTTTTAGATACGTTATATGACGAACAATATACAGCAAAGCAGGAATGGTATTCTATCATTAAGAGAATAAAGTCTTTGCTCAACCCAGCTTTTTTAAAAAAACTATATCCATGCAAAATGAGTGTACATTTCTCCCACACTATACAGATTATAAAAGTGACCAGGGTTTGAGGTTTCCGCTTGAGGAAACCCTAAAAACAGCAAAATGTGGCAAATATTTTCTTCAAAAATGGGAAAAATTTGCTGTACATTAAAGTGTGAGTTTTTTTCTCTATAAATGACATCATCAAAAGGTTTGCTGTGCTAAGTTTGCCCCCCCAAACTTTTAGAAACAGAGCCATTTTGTAGACAAAAATATGTTGTTTTTTTTTTGAAAATCTTTATTAACATGAAGATATCATTGACATATACAATATCGCAGAAGGATGCAAATTGTTCCTACTTCACAGTAGACTGGTATTACAATATGGTGATGCGTGTTCGAACATGTAGTGAATATGGTTCCAACAGATACATAGAGTCATAGCAGCAATTGGTCTCAGTACAGTATTTGGAACGATACTAATCCGTCTCAGTTTTAACTAAGGTATCCCCTTCTATACTTAACTTCATGTTCAGCCATGTGTGTAAGTCTTTTTAAAGGTATGAACAAGAAAAAAAGAAAAGGTAAAGAAAATCAACGTATTTGTCACCGTGTAACGTGTGTCTCCTGTACACCCCCACATTCAGCAGCCATTTGGGTATTCACAATTCGGTACCTGAACAAGCATAATCGTGTGACAGCCCGGTGCATGAAGAACTAAACACCCACCCTCCTAATCATCCTCCTCCTCAGAATCCAAATCCTCGTCCTCTGGCAAAGGTTCACAAATTTCTCCTCTGTAAATGTTCCAGGGAGCCCAGATCTTGTTCCATTTCCGGGTGCACGCCCTGAGCACATACACCGCCCTTTCCGTCACCATCAACAAGTCCATATTCTTGGCCCATCGAGTTGCTGTAGGTAGTTCTGGAACACCCCATTTTTGTGCTATGTCTCTCTTGGCTACTGTAATGGCTAGCGTGACCCACAACAGTCCATACCTGTCCAAATCATTGGGGTCCCAAATGTTCAACAAACACTTTCGAGGTTCAGGCAGGACAGACACCTTAACTGCTTGAGAGACAGTGCGCATAATTTGTTTCCAGTACTCTTGTATCATCGGGCATTCCCACAGGGTGTGGTACAGGTTCCCTTCCTCCCCGCACCCCCTGAGGCAAAATGGGTGTGGTGTTCGTTGTATCCTGTGCAGTAATGTTCTCGTGTAGTAGACTCGGTGCAGAATTTTGAGTTGTACTAATCTGAATTTCGCCGATATGCCCACTTCCCTCGGTGAGGCAAGCGCCTCATTCCATTCTGTTTCATCAACCTCCCCTATGTCCCTTACCCATTTCTCCTGAAGGTGTAATGTGGGGTCCGCCAGATTATTGACTAACTTTTTATATGTAAGAGAAGTAGCACTCTGAGGCATATAATCCGTCAGTAGTCGGTCTTCCAGTGGCGACGACTCTGGTAGATCAGTGCCTGTTGGAATTGCCTGGAGTAGTGCGAGGCGTATCTGTACGTATCTAAACGTCTCGATGGGGCCTAAACCATACTGCTGTTGAAGTTGTGGTAATGCAATCACTGTGCCTTCCTCCCACAGGTCCCCTACCGTGGAGATTCCTATGCGGTCCCACTGTGCAAAACCTTTACATGATCTAAGGTTTCCCAATGATTTTGTATCCCACAGTGGTGTCAGTCTGGTAAGTTTTCCTGCCCAGCCCAATCGTGCTTGTGCTTTGTGCCATAATGCAGCTGTGTGTTGCGTCGGGCCAATCAGTTTTCTAACCTGGGATTTGTTGTATAAGACTGATAGCATGCCGTCTGTTCCAAGTTGAGACCAGTCTGCTTTATACGCCGGGTCTTCACGTGGGGTATGGACCCATTGATTAATTATCTTAAGTTGGGCCGCCCAGTAATATAGTTGTGCATTGGGTAGTGCAATCCCTCCCTCGTACCAACTCTTCACCAGTTTATCATGGGCGATACGTGCCGGGCCATTATTCCAGAGTAAGCTGGAGACCAGCGCCGCAATCTGCTTGAAATAGCGCGGTGCAACCAAATGAGGGGTATTTTCCAAGACATATAAAAACCTGGGGAGCGCCATCATTTTGTATAAAGCCGCCCTTCCCAGCAGGGTCAGGGGCAAAGTCGCCCAGTGTTTAACGTCAGCACGCAGACGTTCTAGAGGTGGTTTTAAATTTGCATCAAAGAAGTCAGCAGCGCTTCCCGTAATGAAAATACCCAAATATTTAAAGGAGGTTGTCGTTAAGGCCAAGGGGCAGTCCTCCCGCAACAATGGCTCCGGGCCCTTGAGCACATACACCACAGATTTCGACCAGTTCAAGGTATAACCCGATGACTCCCCGTGTGTGTTACAGAGGTGCAGTAGGGCAGGGATTCCGCTGTCGGGGTCAACCATGTAGATGAGCATATCGTCTGCATACAGGGAAATCTTATCTTCCCACCCCTCCTCCCACTTGATACCTCGAAACAGCGGCGTCGTTCTAATCAGGATTGCCAATGGTTCAAGCACCAGGGCGAAGAGCAAAGGAGACAACGGGCATCCCTGTCTAGTCCCCCGCCTCAGTGGGAACGACGCTGAAATATGTCCATTTGCTACCACCTGCGCCACCGGTAACGTGTACAGCAGGCGTACCCATGCTCTAAATTTAGGTCCAAAGCCCATACGAGTAAGCACTGCGAATAGGTATTCCCATTCCACTAGATCGAAAGCCATTGTGGCATCGAGGGAAAGGATCACCGCTTGCGCAGTAAGAAGGTGCGCACGCGCCATCACCCCATGGACCCTCCTTAGATTCATAGCCGTGCTCCTGTGGGGCATGAAGCCCGATTGGTCAGGGTGTATTAGTGTGTGAAGATGTTGTGTCAGACGGCTGGCCAGGATCTTAGCTAGGATTTTAGCCTCCACATTAAGCAATGAAATGGGGCGGTAGGAGGTGCATGCAGTCGGTGGCTTACCCGGTTTAGGTATAGCCACTATGGTGGCAGTACGCTGGTCAAGCGGTAGTGTCGCCCTATCAAGGCTGTCAGTGTACATATTCAGCAATGGTTTACTGAGCATAGGGGCCACTGCTTTATACCATTCCACAGGCAGGCCATTGGGGCCTAACGTCTTACCAGACTGCAAATTTTGGATCGCCAATTGTATTTCCTCTTCTGAAAGATCAGTATCTAATTCTTGCTGTGCCTCTTGTGCGAGTGCAGGGATGACAATATTCTCTAGGGAAATCATCGCCGTCTGTGCAGTGACGTCACGGTCTGGGGTGTATATGTCCCGGAAGTGACTTGCCAGAGTGTGTACTATTTGTTCAGGGTGCGTCTGTAGTTGACCATCGTGCGTGTAAAGTCTCTGTATGCCTCTGTTACTACCCCCTCTCTTGTCCAGCCACGCCAGCATTTTCCCGGCCTTGTCTCCTACATCATATACTCTATGTAACGTGTTTGCCTGATGACTTTGGACGGTTGTTTTGAGATGATCTCGGTATTGCTGTTGGCGGAGCTCTAATAAGTGTGTCGCTTCCGGTGTGGGATTCGACATGTGAGCAACATTCGCGTTGTGAAGTGTGAGTTCCAGTTCCGTGAGTTCTCGTCTAGAATCCCGTTTGTGACCCGTTATCGCTGCTATCGCCTCCCCCCTGAGGACTGTTTTGTAAGCCTCCCAAAGGACAGAGGGTGTGGAAACGGTCCCTTCATTTTCAGTGAAGTATTGTATGGTCGCCCGTTTAAGTTTTTTCCTTATCTTAGGGATTTTCAAATAATTGGGATATATTGGGTATGTTCTCGCACACTTCTTTTCTTTGGTGGTAAGTGATAGAGATATCGGAGAGTGGTCAGATATACCCCTTGGCAGGATATCCTTTTTATCTATCGATCCTAAACCCACCCCCAAGAATAAAAAATAGTCTATTCGTGAAAGGCTATTATGAACAGCAGAATAATATGTGCAGTGGGTGGTCGCTGGGTTCAATTGTCGCCACACATCTGTAAGGCCCATCGCCTTTATAAAGCCAGGAAGCGCGGCAGAACCACTTGGGCGATTTCTCACAGGTAAGGTGTCCAGTGCAGGGTCTATTATGGCGTTAAAGTCTCCCCCAAGTATTGTGTCCCCCTCCAGGAGGTCTAGGAGAAATTTACCAAGAGCTGGCAGTGCTGCTGAATGAAGTGCCGGGGGGATATACACGGAGACCACATTTAAAGGTCGTCCTTCCCACTGTCCATGCATTGCCGCGAAGCGACCTTGGTCGTCTATTTTGTGGCACACTACAAGAAAGGGTGACGATTTTTTCATGAGTATTCCAGTGCCCCTGGATCCCGTTGTGAATTCTGAATGTACCGCCATAACATACCCACGTCTGTTGAGTGCTTTACATGTGGACCCTGCAAGGTGTGTTTCTTGGAGCAGCACTAGGTCAGGTCCCTGACGTTTAATCGCTTGCAAGACTAGACCTCTTTTAATTTTATCCCCCAGGCCCCGAACATTCCAGGTCAACATACATAGGGGAGGCACATCAGCCGTCGCAGGCGCGCCCTCAACGGACGCTGCGTTTAACCGGTGGGCCATCGGGTCGCATAATCATTGTAGCAGGCGATCGGTAGCCGACATCAACCCAGATGCGGCACCATGTGACAGTGTACCATAATTGTGTGGCTTGTGGCAGTGTAGTGTACCATAGAGTAGAAGTGATGACAAAAAACAATAACATTAACATTCGAACTCCCCCTCCAACCCCCCTCCCTGCTCCTCTGCTCCACGGACCGTTCCCCGCCCGCTTCCCCAACTTGGCAGAGTGCTTTTCCCCATTCCCTACTATCTTACTTGCTCGTGGGGTTGGTGAGTCCCCTACAGGCACCGGCTAATGCCCACCCTACTCAGCTTAACCAACTCCAGGTCCCTGTAGTTCGCATAAAGTGTCACCTGTAAAGTTCACCTCTAGATCGAAGCCGGCTGTCCAGAGTCAAGAGGGTCCCGCTCCAAGTCAGATTCTAGTCCTTCAGCCTCAGCGTGCTGTGAAGGACGAGTGTTCTGGTCGTCCGCCTGCCTATCGTTGCGATGATTTGGCCGGTCTCTGTGCGGACGCTGTTGCTGCCCCGCCTGTCTCCATCCATCAAGCCAGTCGCGCACAACTTCTGGTGTATCAAAGAACCACGCCTTTCGATCGGCCACAATTCGCAATTTGGCGGGAAACAACATTGAATATTGCAGGCCCTTGTCTCGTAGTGCTTTCTTTACCTCCGTGAATGACTTCCGGCGCCTGGCAACCTCCGCCGTATAATCTGGAAAGAAGGCCAGAGTAGAGTTTTGGATCTTGACTGGTGGAGAAACTCTCGCCGCCTGCAAGATGGCGTCCCTGTCTCTGAAATTAAACAATCTAGCCAGTACAGGCCTTGGCGTCGCACCCGGCTTGGGCGTCCCACCCGGGACCCGGTGTGCTCTCTCAATGGAGAAAAAATGGGACAGACCTTTAGGCTGCAGTTTATTTTTGATGAGGTCCTCGACATAGAGGTCCATGGCTCCCTTTCCTTCTGTTTCCGGTAGGCCAAGAATGCGTACGTTGTTCCTGCGGGAACGCCCTTCCTGGTCATCCAGCTTTTCCCGTAGCATCTTGGTGACTTTTTCCATGCGTTCCATCGCAACTTGTAGTTCAGAAGTGTCTTGAATAGGTGATTTGGTAACCACTTCCACTTGGGACACTCTCTCGGTCATCTTCTGAAAGTCCGCCCGCAGCAGAGTAACCTCAGAGGAAATGGAGTCCACTGTTGTTTGCACCTCTGAGAGGGTCCTCATAATATCCTCCAGCGTCACTTTTTTGGTGCCTTCCACGTCCGGTGCAGCACCCGAGGAGTGTCGGCCACCAACTTGCGAGTGGCCTTGCTGGCTATAAGCAAACTTGTCCAATTTCGCCTGCATCGATGAGCTTCTGGTCCCTTTGCCCGCCATGATACGAGGCAGTGCAGTCTCGAGTCGCCGCTGTCCCAGGAGCCCAGGCGTCAACTAGGCGGCAGCTACGCCCGTTACAAATCTCTTTCGCACACTGTCGCCGCAGCAATGCAGCCTCCGTTGCGAGGGTTCTTTAAGCCTTCGACCGTATCAAAGGCAGCCTCGACTCGACTAAGGTCCAGTTCTGCAGCCCCACATCCAGTAGGCGTCCGCTCCCCCGGTGCGTTCACTCCTGTCCCAGGGCGCTCGAGCGGGGCAGGCTTCGACTCTAAAATGGCGCCCGACAGGGTCTCGAGGGGCCGCCCTCCTTGTGGAAACTTTCACAGTCCAGCCACCGCCGTGGTTTCTCTGCGGGTGTTCGCGGCCCGAACAGTCGCTCTCATCCACAGGCCTCGACGGCCCCCCAAAGTCTTTCACCAGCAGTTGTTCACTACGGTCCGTTCCACGGGGGGCCAGCCGTTGCCACTGAGTTCAGCCCAGGAAGGTCGCACTTCCGCCGGGGTTGACGAACACTCCAGGCCGATGCCTCCTTTTCGCTGTAGGCCTCACTACGCACGAGTTGAGAAGTGCAGTTCTCAATATCCGATTTTCACCGGAGTTGGATCAGGAGGTGCAGATTCGGTTCCTGAGCAGGTACCGCCACTTCGGGCAGGCGTTGTGACGGATTAAGTTATCGGATTTTACAAAAGGCCGTTATGCCGTGAGGAGCTCCCACTTCACGCTGCCGCCATGCTCAGCCGCTAGCCACGCCCCCCAAAAATATGTTTTTAAATATTTCCTATTTTTGTGGTTTCAGCCTATTAGCAGTTTGAGGGGGGAAGAAGTGGAAACAAGAAAAGCTATACATTTCTGAAACCTAGACAAAAATCAGAATTTTGCAAGGGGACATGTGTACATTGTTCATGGTTTGGTTATATAAACTGGGTAGCAGCCCGCCTAGAGCTTGAGTACTGCAACCATCCCCGATAGCAGGTGAGATGAAACAGGGGTTTACTAAGTGCGGTAATCTGTGGTTTATGTGTGCTTTCTGCCCCCCTGGGTAGGCGGAATAGATATAAACTCACCAATAGCCAGGGATAAACTCCCAAATATGCCTCCTAGGAGGCCAGAACGACTGCATCCGCCTTGCGGTAGAAAGGTGCTGTACAATACCAATACAATCCACCCCCATCCCACACATATTAAACAGATCCTTGATGTTTAGGGTTGCTTTCTGGTGCTTGAAAGTGGGCTTTCTGTTGCCCTTTGGTAGGCAGATTTGAAGTAATCACTTTTTTAAAAAAAAACATGTTTTATTTTATTTATGGTCTATATACACATACATACATACAGTACACAGGGATAGCTTCGTATGGGAGGCCGTCCTGTGTGGCACAAGGTAAGTGGTACATAATAAATACTTTGGATGGCCCCCTTTTGCTGGTTATACAGTAGTGGTAGGTTGGGAGTAGAGTAGGGAGAGAGGAAAGAGCGAATAAGTAGAGAGAGAGATTACATCGATCTGGCCCCAGGAAAAAGCATATCTGTTAAGGGCTTTGGTGGAGGGGGAACAAAAAACCTGGCCTAAACCTCCCCTAAACAAGACTCCGGTCGTCTGGTAAGTTATATTCCTGTTCAGGGATCACAAAGATCACACTCCTGTGGCAGTGCCTGACAGGAATCTACTAGGAAGGGGTATCAGGAGAATTTGAATGTTACCATCCCTACAATCAGAGCCAGCTCCTCCATGAGAGGACCAACTAAAATGCCCCCCAAAGCCCCAGAGATGAAAAATAAAATGGTAATAAAGTTAATTTATTACCATTTTATTTTGGATTCACCTGTCCCGCACCAAGGGTCAGGACGGGGTGGGGCTTGCTGAGTGGCAGCAGTAGTGAGGAGGGTGGGCTGCCTGGGCACTTCATTTCAAAGTGTGCATGTCCCTTTGGCCGGCTGTCTGCTAATTGGGCCCCCAGCCTATCTGCTTTCTCCCTTAAATTATGTTCAGTATTTAGGTACATCCCAGATTGGATACTGGGGTACCCTTATCAGTCCCTAGTATATGGTACTAAGGTACCCAGGGCAAAGGTACCCCAGAGGTCCACCATGAGCTGAAGCATGCATTATGCCACCATGGGAGACCTTCAAAATGTAACTACAGGCCTGGCATTGCAGCCTGTGTACGCTGGTGCTAGCACCACTTACTAAAGATATAGGTTTCCTATATCTAGGGTCACTGCACTTACCTATAAGTCACCCCTACTGCAGACCTTCTCAATCCTGAAGGCAGGGTGTTTGGTTCTAAGTGTGAGGGTACCCGTGCATGAGCAGGACGCCCCTACAGCCTACCAGTCCATTCTCCCGGGTTGTAAGGAAAGCAGCCATATACTATATAGAGGGGCACTGCGTAATTACACGATGACCATCTCGAAACTGGCTACAATGAATCCTATCATGTTTGGTATCAAACATGTTGGAACCACACCTCCACACCGTAAACGGTGTGGGAGGTATGATTCTAAGCACTGGAAGAGCCCTCCGTGAGTCTCTCAGTGCTCCTGGTACCCGCCTTCTAGACCCGGACAGCACAAAATGGTTGCTGGTCACCAGAGCCCAATTCTGGCAGAGTTCTCTTGAAATTGCTTGGGCATCAACTTCGACCTCAGAAAAAGATGATGATATAGCCCTACAGACAAAGACGTAGAAGTTAACATCAGAGAGCAAGAAGAACATGTTGTAGTGGATACTGCAAAGGATAACCTTGAAAATGAAGATGGTGATCAAAGTAAATGCCAAAAAATAACTGAAGTAAGAGTAAAAATAGATTTTTCAGATCCTGCTTCCTAGGAAGACTTACCAATAAGTAGAGACAAATTAAGAACTCCTTTGGTTGAAAATGGGCCAAAACAAGTGAGAATTGTTTTCCTTTAGATAAGAAAAAAAGGAAGTTTTCAGCTGTACATTATAAAAGAAAACTTCCAAATGGAGAAGAAGTTTACAGTGAATACCTCCAGTATTCTGTATCAACCGATAAAGTTTTCTGTTTTTGCTGAAAAGTATGTGGCGGAAATTCAAGTTCAAGTTCAAGTTTCACTCAGCATGGATGCACCGATTGACATAACATATCAGCGGATCTGTCTTCACACGAAGAGTGTTGAACATATTACCAACTTCCATAACTGGAAGGGCCTGTATACAAGTCTAAAACAAGACGCAACTATAGATAGTGTTAATACAAAAAAGCTTAAAGAAGAAAAAAAGTCCTGGCATCAGATCTGCGAGCATGCAATATCTCTTGTAAGAGTACTAGGTGCACAAAATGTGGCCCTCCGTGGCAGCAGTGATAAACTTCATGCTCATGACAATGGCAATTTTCTTAAAATTGTGAAATTGCTCGCCATGTTGGATCCTATTATGAATTAACATTTCAGGAGAATACAAAATAAGGGTAGAAGACATGCTCACTATGTAGGCAACATTATTCAAAACAAACTGATCCAAGTGCTATCAAACGGTATCAAAGATAAAATCATTTCATTGGTTAAAAAGGCAAAGTATTTTTCAATCATTCTTGATTGCACCCCAGATATCAGCTGCACGGAACAAATGACCATGATCATAAGATTTGTGGGCATCATGCAACCTTCAGGAACAGAGTCATTTCAGTCTTCTGATGAAGAATTCCAAGAAAGCAGCCTTGTGCAGATAAAAGAACACTTTTTGGGATTTGTACCACTAACGGAAACCACAGGTGAATCGATAAGTCATGTTCCGAGCAATCAGCTCAAAAGCTTGTCATTGTCAATTGAAGACCTACGAGGTCAGGGTTATGATAACGGGAGCAATATGAAGGGCAAGGAAATAGGTCTGCAGAAGAAAATTCTGCATATTAACCCGTGTGCCTTCTATGTCCCCTACAGTTCCCACACCCTGAACCTCGTGGTAAATGACGCTGCTATGTGTTGCTCTGAAGCAACAGCATTTTTTGATGTTATACAATGATTCTATGTATTCTTTGCTGCGTCTCCATGTCAATGGGATATACTGAAACGGCATAGACCATATTTGACTATAAAACCTATGAGTGATACCCGGTGGTCAAGCAGGATCGATGCCTTAACTCCCATCAGGTACCAGTTACCGCATGTGTATGATGCGTTGTTTGAAATTACTGAAGATTCAACTCTCAAAGGCTCTTCTGGTACCATGACTAAGGTTGAAGCTGAAGATCTTCTAAACAGCATGTCTTCATTTAAGTTTGTTGTGGCAGTTGTAACATGGCACAGTATATTACTTCAAATCAATTTGACCGGTAAACTGCTGCAAGAGAAGCACTTTACTCTTGAGAAACAGTAAATGAGATTAAAAAAACGGAGGAGTGTTTAAAAAACATGAGGAGTGACATGGAATTTCAGAGAGTTTTGGTTGATGTTCGAGAGCTAGCTGAAGAAATCCATATAGAGCCAATTTTTCAGCCAGAGACCAGGAGAAATAGGAAATTGTTTGCTTACGATTCAGAAGATGAACAAATCGCTGACCCCAAAGAGAAGTTCAGAGTAAATAACTATTTAGCGATATTGGACACAGCAATTCGTTCTGTAAAAGAACAATTAACACAGTTGAATGAAATTGAAAGATTATTTGATTTTCTATACAATATAAGTGACCTCAAGATGAAAACTTCCAAAGAACTCAAGGATTTGTGTATCAAATTGGAAACAGTTCTAACCAGGCTTAGACCTGGAGAACCCCTATCTTTTCTAAAGGACATTGATGGGCAGCTCTCTGCTCTGAACTTTTAAAAATAAGTCATCAAATACAAAAAAATGCACAACCCAAATATGTGCTGAACTATTAGTGCCAAAACAAGCTAGAAAATGGTTTTCCTAATTTGCTCGAAGCTCTTCGTATCCTTTTGCCTCTACCAATATCAGTGGCAAGTGCAGAGAGGAGTTTCTCAAAACTCACATTAATAAAAACCTATCTGCGCAGTTCCATGAACCAGGAGAGACTCATGGGACTAGACACAATTTCAGTAGAAAAAGACATGGCTTACCAGCTTGACATTAGAGATCTTCTTAAAGACTTTGCTAAAATAAAGGCAAGGAAGGTACAATTGGATTAAGAGAAAACACAAAACACCATTGAAGTTAGAAGAGAGAAATGTAAAAACTAAATAAAATATCATGAACAGTGCTTATTTAGTTATTTAATGTTTGATGTGTTTTATTGTTTAATGTTGAATACAAGTTCTTTTATATCTAATGCATTAATTCTTCTAGCCTGGATGACAGGGGGAGAGAGTGACGGTTGTAAAAGGGAGGGGGCAGCATTGTTCAATTCTCCCCTAGGGAGGCACAACACCTAGAAACGGCCCTGGATTCTGCCCTCCTGCTGCTGAGCCAAACTCGAGCAAGAGAAGGCAGAACAATAGGTATCCTGTCACAGGGAGATGTGACCAGCTCCCAGACAGGATTTAGTGCATTGGGGTTGGGTGGGTGCGCTTGCCACCGCCACTCAGTCTGCATGAGGGGCACATTTGGTGTCCCCAAACATAGTGCAGTTCAACCAGTTCTGAGAGCGGTTGGCTCCTGCTCTGCAGTGAAACTGACAAAGGACGTGGGATTGATCTCCCCCCTCTCTAGACCCTTCCCTGGGCGGGTCCCCTGAATCGTCCCAATCCTTTCCTTAGGGTACTTAAGGGCTTACCCATGGGTGAGTCCCTAGATTCGTCATGGGACAACATTCAGATCAGACACCACTTCTTCTTCTACCGTCTGGGACACTTTGGACTTCGCTGGACTTCATTTGGGCTCAACTTCGTTTCTATTCCAGTCTGCTGCATCATCTGTACCTGTGCACCATACAGGAACCTTCCAAGGCCTGTGGGTATTAAAGACACATGAAGGAATCTCACTTGAAGTGAAGGCGTCACTTCCCTGCATTCGCAGGCACCACAATTAAGTCGACCAGTCTGCTGATCCTGAGTCCCTCCGGACTCCGAAAGGTTCTGCAACACAGGTGGTGGTTCTCCACAGCTCCCAAGGCCTGCCCTCTCACCAAGTTTGAGGCCAGTATCCCTCGAGGGGGCTGCAATAACTGAACCCCTGTACACCATGTATGTATGTATTTAAGCTTGTATAGCGCGCAGCTACCCCCAACGGATGTGTCCCGGCGCTTGCGGATACAGTGAAGGAGAAGGCAGGCTAGAGTTGTCAATCCCTAGTTTGCTAAGGGAGGCTGAAGAGCCAGGTCTTCAAAGCCTTCAGGAATATAAGTTCTGATTTGGTTTTTCTGATATGATCGGGCATGGAGTTCCATAAGGTCGCCGTTTTGACGGAAAAGGCCCGTCCTCCAATTCTGGATTTAGAGAGACGGGGGATGACAAGGCACTCACGATGATTAAATCTTAGGGTCCTAGACTGATGGTATTTGCAAACTCTCTTCTTTAGGTATTGTGGGCCAGTATCATTGAGTGCTCTATATCTGGGAGTTAGAGCCTTAAATTCAGTTCTTCTCTTGACAGGCAGCCAGTGGAGACTACGCAGATGAGGGGATATATGATGTCTTAGTGGGATGGTCATAATGAGACTGGCAACTTACAGTTGCAAAGGCTTGTTGGCTTCCTTCCACCGAGATCTTCGGGCCCCAAGTAGCCCCAACCTCAAGCATCTCCAGTGACCAGAATCTTCGTCCACACTGCATCGCTTGCACTGTGGACTGCATCTTTTTGTGAGCTGCTTGAGGTCCTCTTTCCTCTCCAGTGCCTTCGGCCTGTGGGTCCTATTGATGGTCATCTTTACTTCTTTTGGGCTCCCCTGATTGCTCAGGCCTGCCCTGACTCCCCTGATGAGTCCCCTGTTCGACTTCTGCGTTGGTTGCATTTGCCAAGGCTTGTTAGTGCTCCTTCCAGACACCGACCCCATAGCACTGGACATCTGACTTGGGCAGCTTGTCCACGGCCAACATTGCATGGTCCTTACAGCTGCAGAGTCAAGGTCCTTGTCAACTCTCCTGCAACTCCCGACATTGGTGGGCATTCGTCTTCCAGATCTCCTGGTCACTCCTGAGTAGCATAGACTCTGTCCTCCACTGTTCTTGAAGGTACCTCTCAACTAGAATCCACCTTCGGATTCTACCGGACACTATCTACTCCTTCAGCAGCAGCACTTTCCTGAAGTCCTCCATTGGGTTCGACTGCGGTTTCCGACACCGCTTCACACCGCTTTACACCTACACCTTCCCTGGTGTAGGTCACAAGGGGACTAGGGTATCCATGAGTGGGGTAGCACTACACCCTTCTGTCTTCCACGGGGTTTCTTTAGTGCCCACTGTGAAGGGTCCTTAATCTTTAAAATTCCAACTGCAACTTACACGTTGAGTTGTATGGAGCATGCGGTCATGTTCCCTCACTGCACACGCTCTCTGTGGAGTCTCTAGTCATTCACCATGGGTGGTTCCTTGGGTCCCCAGCACTTCTACGTCCTCTCGACATTGACTTGACCCGAGTTGTGGTTCTTATATCACTTTCTTAGTATATGGTTTGGTCCCCCCAATAGGGCCCACTGTGTATTCTGAGCTCTTTACTGTATTTCTATGCAAAGTATTGTGTGCATTGTGTTTATCTCCAGGTAGGAGATATCGAAACCTGTTAGAGAGTATTATATAATAAATACATATTTTTATAAATACCTTGTGTGGTTCATTTTTAATTATTCTATTCTATAAGATTGCATTCTGGTAAAAGAAGCTGCTTTACGCTCCCTCTGGACTAAGCCTGAAGGCTGCTCTCCACAGCTACCACTTAGAGAGCTTTCTAAGGTTGTCTAAGACCTCTTAAATCACCATAAGGGTTGTCTGGACTGGTACAGAGTGCCTACTTACATCATATACCAGCCAGCTTCTCACACATGGGAACTTTGAAACCCAGTTTGCTTAGGACAGCTGGGTTAGAGCAAGTACAGACCTCCAGTGCCCTTGGGAGCGCCGAGAGAGGCCACCCCCTACTATCCTGGTGCTGCTCTCATGCTGGTTAACAGCATGACAGCAGCTACAGGATTGATAAAGGCAGTTAGCTGGGGTCCGCGCTGAACGCTGGACTACAGCAGGAGGAGGACATGCAGCGAGGAGGAGGAGGACGTGTCGGTAAGTGAATTTTTTATTATTTTATTTGTGGCGTGATAGTATTTGCAACCACCTATTTGCCCACCCCACCACTCCCCTTAGATGACAGCCCCCACTGCCTACAGTACTAGGAGAATCTCACCATTCCTACAATACCTCTCCTGATCAGATTATTGCTCGAGGGGACAGCTGTACCCTTGAGCTCTGATCTGAGTTAAAGCATATATCTGCTTTCATTTTCACAATTGGTCACATCTGCCTATATGGTGCACTGCACTGCATGCACGTCAGCAACATAAAGAAAAGTATCAGGCTGCAGGAAAAGCTTTTACCTTGCAGTCCAAGGAGAGGGTGTAGAGGAAAATCCTGTTATTGACGTGGCTTCTGTGACATGGGTGGTCACAAACGGTACCTGACTGCTTGTGGTGTTGACAGGGAGGTCACGTCAATAGTGTCCAAGGGGACTGCAAACTACCTTTCACAATAGGAAATAAACATGGCGCCCATTCAAGTCCAATTCCTTGTAATTGGCAAACCTGTTGCTAGAACTAGCAACATACACAAGATAGGTTTCTCTCAATGATTCTTTTTTACCTCTCCAGATGTATGCTTACCTCTTCCAAGCCTTATACTTAAACAAGGTGACTCTCCTCCCACCAGACACCATGGGACTTCGTAAAAAATACATATACTCATTCCCTGCTCTGTTCTCCCTCTTACGTCTCTCCCAACCAAGATGGAGCATAAAGAGGCGACACACTCTTACCTGCCCTTTTATCACCAAACACTGGGGCTCAAGGTCGGGAACAGAGGGGAGGGTGAATCTGACTTAAGTACAGGGATGAGTAAGGGAAATCAATGTATTGGAGATTACGAGTGACTTATTGCTGCATTAGCACTGGTGTCAGTAGCTCTTCCGCCTTACTAGGCCCACAAAAAATACACTAATTTTGTCCCAGGTTTTAGTCTAGCTAGTTGAAGGAGACCAGGCTAAAGTTGTTGTCCAACTTTTCCCTTTGGCTGGAGACTTCCAGGATCCTATCTCTGTCTCACAGATATATGACAAAAGAAAATCAGAATGAGGTCCCATTTTGTTCCACCTTTCCAAGTATCTCCAATGTTGGTGGATTTTTTTCAGCAGCATTTGTCCATGTAGAGAATTAGACTCCAAATCCTTGATGCCATGTCCCAATTTGCTACAAAGAATGCATTTCCCCTTCACACCTGCAGGGAAACCCAAGATTTTGATTTGCTGTAGCCTGACTGCCATTTTCAAGAGTTCTTTACTTGCAACCCCTTTTAACTGCTTCAACTTCCTCTTTTAAGCTAATCTGCAAACCCAGTCAGACCCAATAAGAACTGAAGAAATCACAGACTTCATGCAACACATCAACCCCACTTACCTAAAATTAAGCACAAAGGCCATGGAAGAATCCCCTGCACACTGCTCAACATGTAGGTAATCAAGCAGCATATCTAGGAATCCTCCTGTCCCAAAGGCAAAATCCATTGACCTCATCATGAATGAATCACCATGACAGACAAAGAAAACTCAAGGTCACAGGTTTAGGGACCTAGTCAAAGGAATAGGCTCCTAATCAGTATGATCAGGGATAGCCTTCAGGAAAGAAACATTTCTTTCTGGAGTCCCCTCACTCACCAGGGTTTCCCCACAGTGACATGCTTCATCGTTGGGGCCATCCCAGTTCTCTACGAACTGGGGCGTTGCTGCAACTTGCAGAAATACATAGGAGCACTTAAAGTGGAAGACTATGTGTAGTGCAGAGTGTAGTGGAGTGGGTGAAAGTGATTAAAAATTTTATTTATTTTATTTTAGGTTTTTATAGAGCGCGTAGTCACCCTCGAGTATCCCAGCGCTGAAACCTCGTACTCCTAAAGGGGGGGGCAAGGGAGACTTCAGGTAGATCAAGGAAAGAGGAGGGTTTTGAGGGATTTCCTAAATCTTAGAAGGTTTGGTTCCGCTCTAAGGTTCGGGGGAAGTGCGTTCCATTTTCTGGCCGTGTTTACCGAGAATCTGCGGCCGCCAAAGCGGGTTTTCTTCACCCTAGGGACCACGATAAGGTTTCCCTGTTCAGACCGGAGCGCTCTCGGTGGTCTGTATGGGGTGATCCACGTGCTCAGAATGGGGGGGCCAGCGTTGTGCAGGGTCTTGTGGGCCAGGCAGAGGGCCTTGAATGCGACTCTTTCCCTCACGGGGAGCCAATGAAGTTTTCTCAACGCTGGTTTGACCGATGTTCTTGATGGGGTGTTTGTGAGCAGGCGGGCTGCGGCATTTTGGGTTTTTTGTAAGATCTGGTAGGTGGCTTCCGGTGCGCCGAGGTAAATGGCGTTGCTATAGTCTAGCCTTGCTAGCACTAGACCTTGAATTAGCAGGAGGCGAGACTGGAATGGTAGTAGGGGAAGTACCTTTCTGCATGATCTCAGAAGCCCATAGCAGATGCCGGCAGTTTTCCTAGCCTGAGTCCTAAAGGTGAGATCTGTCTCAAGCCACACTCCTAGACTCTTGACCTCTGTTTTGGGGGAGGGGGGGTCACCCATACAGGCGGGCCAGATGTCAGGTGGGAGACTCGGGGATTTGTGGCCGAGGAGCAGGATCTCTGTTTTTGACCCGTTGAGCTTTAGGTCAGAGTCGCTCATCCATTGGTGGACGTGGAGAGACAGTCACGCAGGTTGGAGGGTTTTAGCTTGGGGTGTGAGAGAGTCACCACCAGCTGGGTGTCATCAGCGTAGCTGACGATCGTGACTCCGAATGGGGCGACCAACTCCTCCAGTGGGGCCATATACACGTTGAAAAGCGTGGGGCTCAGTGAGGAGCCCTGAGGCACTCCACACCGGAGGGGAATTGGGGGGGAGCGGCTTTCTCCTTCCCAGACTTGGAAGGAGCGTTGGGAGAGGAAAGATGTAAGCCATCTCAGCGCACTGTCTTGTATGCCTGTGTTGTCTAGGCGCTGGGCTAGGACCTGATGGTTGACAGTGTCGAATGCCGCGCTGAGGTCCAGGAGGACCACTGCCACTGATCCTCCTGTGTCAATGATTTCCCTCGCTTTTTCTACGGCCGCCAGGAGGGCGGTGTCTGTCCCCTGACCTGGTCTGAAGCCGGTTTGGGAGTTTTTTAAGAGAAGGTTAGCCTCCAAGAAGTGGGACAGCTGTTTATTTGCAAGCTTCTCTGCAACCTTCCCTATCCAGGGGAGGAGCGAGATGGGTCGATAGTTGGACAGGTCCGTGGGGTCTAGTGATGGCTTCTTCAATAAGCCTTTGACCACGGCCTCCTTCCAGCTTTGAGGGACTTCTCCTTGGGTAAACGAGGTGTTAATGAGGGCCGTGAGTCTAGCTACAATAGTCCGAGCGATGTTTTTTGTGAACCGTACGGGCACTGAGTCGCTGGGAGCGCCACTTTTCGTGGCTGCTAGGGTGGTTGCCACTTCTTCTTCCATAAATGGTCCGAATGAGGCTAAACGAGGGAGTTCGGAAGAATCCGTGGGATTTCTTGATGTGAGGATACAATCCTTGACTGATCCGGGGGTGGCCTGATTGGTGGTGGGTAGGGAGGAGAGGATTTTCTTTATTTTATTATCAAAGAAATTAGCCAGGTTGGCGCATTTCTCCTCGGCTGCTTTGGGGTCCAGGGATATCTGCGGGGGGGCTGGGACATGGAGAAGCTCTTTAAGGATGGAAAAAGTCTCCTTAGCAGAGCACGCGGTCTTACACTGAACTCCTACACATTACAGTTAGGTTTCGTCCGTGTAACACCCCCTTTTAGATATACCAACCTAGGAGCGATAATAAAGTATTTAAGCCCATTAGCAAGGTATTTTAATCACTTTCACCACTCCACTACACTCTGCACTACACATAGTCTTCCACTTTAAGTGCTCCTATGTATTTCCGCATGTCGCAGCACACCCCAGTTCGTAAAGAACTGGGATGGCCCCAATGATGAAGCATGTCACCGCGGGGAAACTCTGGTGAGTGAGGGGACTCCAGAAAGAATTTTTTCTTTCCTGAAGGCGATCCCTGATCATACTGATTAGGAGCTTATTCCTTTGACTAGGTCCCTAAACCCGTGACCTCGGGTTTTTTTTGTCTGTATAATTAAGGAGGGCGGACCTAGCCGATTACCCTCTACCTCCCTCCCCTTTGTGTACAGAATCATCATGACTTCATGGCAAAGCCCTATAAAGCCCTGGTTTGGACTGATCTCTTTGCCATTCACTTCTACATTATTTACACCACACCATCTCACAAAGGGTCTACCTAAATGAAAAAATACAATTACCACCCCTTTAACAACTCCCCTGATGATACCCTCTTAGAATAACTAACTTACTAACCTCTATTACTCTGACCAGTTCACTTTGGTTGACAACATTCTTCTTGACATTTCTAATACAGCTCAAACTATGTGGAAGCTTATGCACCACCTAAGACATCTTTCCTCAAGCCATAAACATCAGTACCCTGGTAAGCCTAAGAACTCAGGGAGAACAAGCACGTGATATGCTGTCAAAAAATGGAAACAGACCAGTGCTCTTGGTAACCTGACCCACATCAAACCATTCAGCCAGTACACAGATTCCGGGTCACCACTGTCAAGAATACCTAGCATCTAAGATACAACTAATCAAAACAAAATACACTCTTCATGGCGCCAACCACAACTGTAACCTACTTCCAAATCCCACACTATGTTAACAAGGGCAATGGCATCAAGTACTTCTTCAGAGGGAAGATAGGCAAAATTTGGTTCCCCATCAAGATAATAAAAAGGGCATCATCATAATGACAGCCCAGGCATAATCTGCAGAGATTTGTCAGGGCCACTAGGGTTATGTGGAAAGATTATCCAAATTATGTTGCAAAGTTACCAGCATTATGTGGGAAAGAAGGTAAATTTACGCAGAAGATTTTCTGACAGTATTAGTTACATCAATTAAAGCTAGGAACAACATTTTTGGTGAAATCTGCAAATACTGTAAATCCATAGTTATGTAGTAACTGCTGCAGCCACTCAGTGTTTAATTTGAGCTGGTGGTTTGTGGGGCTCAACGAACATATCTCCTTCCACGCCCCAAAGAGACACCTCCACTCAGCCGACCTCACCCTAGCCACTGCCCCCTGCTTCTACAGGGCCAGAGCAGGCGGTAGATCCTTCTCCTACCTCGCAACCAAGACCTGGAATGAACTCCCCCTTCACATCCGATGAAGCCTGGCACTGCACCAGTTCAGAAAGGACCTCAAGACCTGGCCCTTCAAATTACCCCAACCTCACCCCCCCCCCCCCCCCCCCCCCCACACCAGAGTCCTTATACATACGTTGTATCAGAGTTAAACGTTAATGATATAGAAACTTAGAAACTGCCAAGTTGTAACCTGAGGATTTTTTTTCTGCCATCTTGAAATATGCAAATGAGACAAAACTTGTTAGTTTTGCAACAAAGAAAAGATTTACGACTAAAGCAAAGACATGATGGTCTGTTTTAGACCATGAAGAAGGCACCCAGAGGTCTGATTAAGATGCTGCAAAAAACTTGTAAAATGCATTTTGAGAAAAATGCCTAGAAATCAAGTGTATGTGGCCAACATTTTGTTTCGGAAACGGGCGTCATTGTTTCGATATTGCAAGTTTCAGTGAATTTCTGAATTTAACAAAGACAAAAATGGAATACAACTATAAGGTACCACTGTAAGGAGCATCGAAGGTCAGAGAGAGTGAGAGTGGACGAGAAAAGGCAAACGTCAATCATTGGTGTAAAAAAAAAAAACACTTCCTTAGAGCATAAGCTCTCCAATACATAACATTTGTGAGTGCAGAATCAAGAGTTTCAAGAAATTCAACGATTTCAAAAAGGAAAAATAAATAATTGAATCACAAGGTCTGTGGTTGGTTGCAGGGCTTGTTAGGGTGCACACACAGTTGGGCACAGTGAATGGGCAAATGCAAAGTAGTGGCTCCAATCCTCGCTTCACACAGGGTGCATGGCAAGGGTTGGACACACCAGTCGATGGAGCTGCCAAGCCATATCCTACTACCGTTGTAAATGAGCATAGCAGTTGTGGGCAGGCCCAGAGTCCAACCCCGTTGCCACAGAGCAAAGGCTGTGTGTGTAAAAGGCTAGCCATATGAGCAGTGGTGGTCCTATTTCCAACATAGTTAAAGATATATTATAGCTCCAACTTCAAAGCAAAAAAACTCCTGAAAGAAAGTAGAAGGGCGCACCAAGCGTGCCCTTATCTGGTGACAGTGGAATATCCCTGTCGTAGGTATAGCATGTCGACCGGTATTTATAGCATACATTGTATTGTGAATCAGTGGTGTTACCAGAACTTTTTATCTATGTAACTGAAGAGGAGGGCTACTGGCCCACTTGTGTAAAGTTCTGCTTTCATGTGCTTACCCTGTTCTTTGTGCCAACATCTAGAGTGAGTATTAAGCATGTTGATGCGTGCTGTCTGGGTCGTACATGCAAAGTGCGTGTGAGTGAACTAGTAGGGACCAATTTTGGAAAACCTTGGCTGCCCTGGTACAAGATGGAAGTGAGGACTATATTCCCAGACAGTGCAGGTGTACTGCCCACATTCCTGTAGCTGGAGAAAGGTGACCTAGGCGCTGAATTGAGAGGAGACAGGGCTCCTTTCAATGTTCTACGAAGTTTTTTGTTAGCAAGGAGCTGCTGATTAGTGGGCCTGAACACTGCCATTCAGTGAATGGCAAATTTGCAGAGTGGGGCTGTAGACTCTGTTGTGAAACATGGGGAAACCTTTAGGTTAGGCCTACCGTTTTGTCTTCCCCATCATTTTGAATGATGACAGCCAGTTGCAGAAACCTTACACCTCTTTGTGCCTCTGTTGTAGGGGCTACAGGATTTAGACGACCCAGCTTTTAGGCACAATACTGTACAACAAGACTGCGTCTGGAAAACAACCTGGAAAGGAATCTTGAAAGGGAACCATGCTAAACCAATTATATAATTCCCAAGTATCCAATCCCCTGTCTGTAGTAGAATATAACAGTGGGATTTGTAAAGTGCTCTGACCCCCAGGAATGGGTCATGTTCGCAGCTATAGAAAACACTAAATAAATAAATACCACACTTTGTTTTTCCATTTCCAAGTTCTATACAGACAAGGAAGGTTATGCTCCACAGGGTATTCTGAGGACTGCTTTGCAACCAGGACTGATGTATGCCTGATAGTCAGCCTCTCAGAGGTAAGGGAACATTACCTGAAGTCTGAATCTCTTGCGGGTGAAAATCTGTACCTATCCTTAATTGCCTAGAAGTGTGCTAGCCTACTGAGAAAGGAAAGGAGCCTGCCTACTCTACAAGAGAAGAGACTTTGCACATTCCTGATTACTGTTGAATGCCCAGAAGAGCACACTACTTTAGAGAGATATTTGATGGTCGAGCATCAGGCCCGACTCTCCCAACTGTTCTATGCAGGAACTCCAAGTCCTTGGTGACGTGATTGCAGAGACCTGTTTGGGATTGTGATTGTAAATTGACATAAGGCCCATGTGAGGCCTGTATCTACCTAAACTTGTGTACCCCCATGTGGGTTTACAACTGCCAAAGTTGCTACTGGCCCATGTGGAGATGCAACTACTGAAATTATGTTAGGCGCATGTCGGCTGCAACTACTACTCCAGTGGGGATGAAACTACCGAAGTTGGGTCCAACCTATACGCTAATGCAACTGCCAAGTGTTGCACGGGCCTGTCGTAGCTTTGACTGTGATTTAGCCGGTCCCAGTGAGGGTCTCAACTGTCTCTTTGAGATGCCCGAGGGATGACTCTCTCCACCCGGTCCAGGTGGTACTGCACCATCTGAGAACTGCTGCTTCCTGCAAACAAATCAAAGAATTAGCGTGGGTGTGCCACTATGCACAGGCCAAGGGGAGAGCTACTGAAGAACTGGCTACCGGCACACTGTCACTCCTCAGCACTAAAAGCTCCTCTGCTATCCCGCTGTGCAGGACATTAAGCACCATGACCTTGGGGTCACCAGTCCCTGTTGACATCACCTGTGCTTGGGGATCCCATTTCCCAACATAGTACGTGTCAGGAGGTGCAACTGCAGCACACAGCCCATGGGGGTGGGGGGGGGGGCAACACCCCAGTGCTAATGGCGCCTTTGCTATCCACTATCAATCAGAAGAGGAGGCCACAAATTTATGAGCCATTAATAGAAAAAGTAAGCTTATTGCAGCAGATATTCCAATTTCTCAGAAATTTGTTCACACCACAGTTGCTTCTAGGAACCCTTCTGATCTGGGATGCGCAGTGGAGGACAGACAGCGAGTACCCATGTAACGTGGACCAGAGAAGATGCATCTGCCAGTTTAGCACAGGTGCACCTACATTTATTGACCCCCATTCTGTCCCCTGGGAGACTGTTCCAGGAGAGATGGGATAAGAAATGGTGCAGGCCAAGTGCATCCCATGTCCCACACACTGTTGAGATGTGGAGACCTTCCTCATGCATCCTCAGGCCTCACAATAGTGCAGGTCTGTAAGTGACATGAGAGAGGCACTCACATGGGGGCATGGGGGAAGGTCGATGAGAGAGGAGATGGGCGGCCTCACAAGGCGGCAGATGAAAACCAACAGGGTGCTGGTGTTTTTCATGCCGTGATATATGAGGAAATCTTAAGAAGCACTTACTTCCTATAGCTAAGAGAAAGTATCCTTGTTTGGTGGAGATTTCCCTCGTTATAGTCTTGTTGTCTTCTCTATTGGAGAATTCATATTATCACAGATTTATGGACAAAGATGCACAAGGAACAATCACATTGCCAAAACGCACACAATGTCACTGGAACCATTTGCTTGGGGTCCATTACACAGATTTAATGTAGAATATGCAGTGGACATTTAACCAATGAGGTAGTTCTTAGTAATTAACCAGGAGAAAGTACTCCAGTTAGGTGGACATTTTGTAGAAAACTGTGTTCTCTTGTAGGATAAATGGGCAGGTGAGGTTCCATTCTGGTGCAGTCACTCACACAGCTACTGACAATCCCACACGTATGCTTACACACCCACTCACACACCCATTCTACCACTCTCACAGATCAAAACAGCCACTAACATCCACTGACTGATCCTTACACCACTCACACACACACAAAACCACTACCACACCCAATTACAGGCCCATATGACTACTCACACACCCACTCACAGAGCAATATAGCTACACACACACTAATTGACCTATACAGCCACTCACACACCTACTCTCAAAGATCACAGGTTACAGTTACCAAATCAATTCTAAAAATCCTTAGAAATTCACTAAAAAAACAAAGGTAACAGATCTGTTATAGTTAGGAAATAGAATAAAAAACATTGGAAATTCACTAAAAAACAAAGGTTTCAGGGCCGTTAAGTAGGAAATAGAGAAATTCACTGAAAAAAGACAAAGGTTACAGGGACGTTATAGTTAGGAAATAGAATTAAAAACACCTGGGGAATTCACTGAAAAAAACAAAGGTTACAGAGACATCATAGTTAGGCCCAGATTTCACTCTTGCAAAACCAGCAAAATTCTGAAATTCTACTTACCTGAACTAACTATAACATATGCCCCCACAATGCACTGCTTATTACCTCACATATTACATCACTCATTACATGGTCAGTGGCATCACTGATGACATCACACCCACTTGCACCCCTATGCAACCTCTCATCCATCTACGCACACCCACACATTCACTTACACACCCATTCACAGAATCATACAACCACTCAAACACCCACTTACTCAACCTTAGAGCCACTCACACACCCATGTACTCACCTAGACAGTAACTTAGTCACTCACTTCCCATACACCTACTCACATAACCACTCACTCACCCATACAGTCACTCACACAGCCACTCACTCGCCTGTACAGCTACTCATACGCCCACTTATTCACCAATACAGCCATTCACACCCCCACTCACTCACTCATACACCCTATCAAAAGAGCTACTCACTTACCCATATACCACTTATGCACCCACTCACACAAGATCTTACATACCCATTCACACATCCATACAAGCAATTACACAACCTCTCACTCACCCGTACATAAACTCACACATACACTAACTCTCCAATACAGCCCCTGACATGCACACTCACTCACTTATACAACCACTTATACACACATTGACTGTGCAATACAACTAATCACACACATACTCACTTATCCATACATTCACTCAAACAGCCACTCACACTCCCATACTTTGACTTACACACCTAGTCACACACCTATAGAGCCACGCACACAAACACTCACTCAGTGATATAGCCTCTCACACAAACACTCACCCACCCACACAGCTACTCATACAACCACATACCCACCCATGCAGCCACTCACATGTCCACACACTCACCCATACAGTCGCTGACACACCCACTCACTCACCCACACAAAGACTCACACATCCACTTACTCAACCAAATAGCCACTCACACAGCCACTCGCCCATTCATACACCACTCACCCACCTATACAGCAACTCACACACACTCACTCACCAATACAACCACCATTGACACAGACACTGACCCACCCATACAGCAACTCACACACCCACTTATTCACCGATACAGCCACTCAAACACCCATATAGCAACTCAGACAACTACTCAAAGACAGTCTCTTAGATGACATATGTTAGAAATACTATCACCCATTAGTAGTACAAAAAGAATAGTATTTAAGTTAGGCAGTAGCTTAGTATATATGTTTAAAACTCAGAAACGTTTACAGAACACTTACACTCACTGGATGATGTAATTAGTGATGTCATTTGAGATGTCACCAGTGATGTCACAGACCATGTCAGCAGAGATGTAATGAGTGAGGTCATAAGCCGTGCATTGCGAGGGGTACATTACAGTTAGCTCAGGTAACTATAACTGCTGAATTTCACTGGTTTTGTACGAGTGAAATCTAACTATAACATCCCTGTAACCTTTGTTTTTTTTGTAAAAAAAATAATATATTTATACATACATACACACACACAAACACAGCAAACCGAGTATATATGCAGATGCACAGAGTGTAATATGTTATTTATTTCAAGGTTTCAAGTACTGTAGAGTGCTGAATAGGATCTTGACTCATGAAAGGTGAAGCCTCGAGTGAATCATGATGCCCATCTACCCCCTTAAAAAAATAGTAACACATACAATATTATACTCTGTACATCTGCATATGAAGCTTATGCCATATCATATTTCATGTGTATTTTTTGTGATAAATGTATTTGAACAACACCAGAACACAAGGAGGAGTTAAATTTGTGCAGCGAGGTAAAATCACTCTCAATAGACATTGTGACTATCAGGAGAGTTGTTTCAATCTGTAAAGTACTTTTACTTGCAATCTGTGAGCAATTGCAACAGCGTAGTTATCATTCTCACAGTAAGAGGATGCAAAATCTGGCAAATGTGAAGTAACCTCTGAAATGCCATTTCTCTCTGTGGTAAGCTTTCCTGTTACTGCATTGAAGATGGCTCCCAGAAAAGGTTGGGTCTGATGAGGACACAGGTGAGGATTTGTTAAATTAATTAAGAATTCTAATAGCCAGAGAAACAGTATGGTTTTCTGAGTATATGTGAGGCATTGCCCCATTTACAATGTAGTTAGTTATCCAGGTAATCTAACAGTGGCAGGACAGACGTGAACTGGAAAGGTAGGACTTTGAATCTGTAATGTGTTCCATTTAACAAACCTCATGTAATGGCAATGAGTCTTGTGCATGAGAATGTGGATTGTCTCTATCGAGTGCCCTGTTAGCAGAAGTAGACTGACATCCTGAAGAGTTGCCAATTTGAACAGGGTTGGGTGTGATGTAGTGATTGATTGCTCACAGATTTAGGACTGGGCATAAAGGTTTTTTGTTTGTCGGGATTATTAAGCAAAGAGTGCACCCCCTTGTACCCACTGATGTGTACTGCCAGTATTTTAATTGCATCCTTGAGACAGAGTGCTTCCACACCTTCTAGCAAGAATTTGAGGCAATCCTTGCTGATTTTATGAGAGCCAGGTTGGTGGTTTAGAAAAGTGACGGGAAATTCGAGACAATAACAATGTGCAATTGTGCACAGCACCCACTAATATAAGGTTATACCGCCTCCTTCCGTTGGAGGCAGTAAAATCACAGTGTAATGATGCTAGGTTGTCAGGGGTGGTGTGAGTTGAGGTAAAGGTCATTGTGTGGTGACAGAGATGTATCTTCCTTGGGCACTAGCGACCGACAGGTGCTAAACATGTGCACCAGATCTGCTTCCTAGTTTTGACAACAAGGACAGCAAATACCTGCACTCCCCGTCCCATTTAGCAATTTTGGCTGTTATATAGTACAGATCGAAGAGCGTTTTGAAATGTTGCACCTGTAGTCCCACAGACAGCAATAAAGTGTGACCTAACTCCAATGATTCGTAGAAGATGCAGTCTATGGCGCCTAGTTTCCTCTGCCATTTACCCACAAGATTTTCCAAGTCATCAGGCATTAAGGAGCCCAGAACTAGACTAGACAGACCTCATAAAAAGGGAAAAGGCATCGCCTGCATACATCACTCCGACATCGCTATCTTGAAGTTGCACTCCGAACCCCTGGATTCATGTGAATACCTCAGGATGTCCTTAAAATCCTCAGATAACCACCCCCACAAACTACATATACTCTACCATTCACAGACCAACTCATCACAAATAATTCGACCTCTAGTTCCAATTACATATTCCTTGGCTACTTCAATCTCCATTTGGAAGACCCCCCTAGACAAGCAGGTCAACGCTATCAAAATCTTCCTTGCAGACCATTTCTTGATCCAAGCCGTCTCAAAGCCCACCCATTCCAAAGGTGCTACACTTGACTGGATCATCTCTAAAGAAAAAATGGTTGCATCTATCTCAATCGCCCCTTGTGATTGGTCAGACCATCACATTATTACCTTCCAAATTCCCTCCGCTAAAAAGATAACTTAATTGCAGCAATTCAAGCTCAGACACTGGATAAGAGACACAACAAACCTCAAATGGAACAATCTAGTTTCCTACTGTGAGAAAGTACTCACTCCTCCCAATAACATGTCAGACATCAATGACCTCACTGCTCACTACAACTCCACGCTGACCAAATTATTTGACCAAGTAGCCCCACCAAAACTCAAAAGAATCCTGAACAAAGACAAAAACACGTGGTTCAATGGAGCCCTGAATGAAGAGAGAAGTAAACTAAGACTAACTGAATGGAAATGGATACAACATCCCTCTTCCCTCCAACTCAAACTACTAAAAAAATCTAGAAACTCCTATAACAAAAGTATTCTACAATCAAAAAAAGACTTCTTCAGATCAGAACTTGACAATGCCAAAAATAGTCAAATGCTAAAGCAACAATCAAACAAATTGGCCAAAACAGCACTCTTGACTTCGAAATCGCAGCTAAGTAGTGAAGAATTTTCTTCATTCCTCACAGCTAAAACCAACTCACTCTAACATGAGCTCAGGATGGCAGCAATCAACTCAGCTATCCTAACGAACACACAAGTTGAAAACCCTAAACAACTTGATCTACCTTTGCCTAAAAATAACTCCCATTGGTCTATCTTCAAACTTTACGATCTCAGTGATATTACTAAAACCTTAGCAACTATCAAACCCAACAACCACTTTATTTACCCTCTCCCCTCAAACTATCTACCATATCATCTCCTCTCTCTGGACCAAAATCATCAATGCTTCGCTATCGTCAAGTCACTCCTATCCTAAAAAAAACCCTTGAAAACCCCTCCGACCCTAATAACTTCCAACCTATAACCGACATACCCATGCTAGCCAAGGTCCTGGAAAAATGAGTTCAGCAACAATTGAACCAACACATAATGGATTTCAAACTACTGAACAACTGTCAAGCGGATTTCAGACACAGGCATAGCACAGAAATAGCAATTCTTCATATAGTCAAGGAAGCCCTACTCGCTCTCTACCATAATGAAACCTGTCTACTAGTTCTGCTTGACCTCTCATCAGCCTTTGACACTGTCAAAGACTGGAAAACAAGATAAGACTATCTGGCACAGTCCTTCAATGGTTCAATTTCTTTCTGGAAAACAGAATGCAATCGTTCATGGTGAATACAAATCTTGCTCCCTCTTCCAGCAACCTACCAGGAGTACCACAAGGCTTAACTCTATCCCCGAGCTATTCAACCTCTATGTCGACCCTCTAACCGAACTACTACAGCAGGCGAATATCTCCTTCCACATGTATGCAGATGACATCAAGATCACTTCCATTGAAGAGATCAAGATGATGAATCAAGCTCTTGAAAAGACCGTCCACTGACTAACGGCCAACTTCCTCAAGCTAAACTCGCAAAAAAATTATTTTCTTTTAATCTCCTCCCTGAAAAACTCTCTGGTGATAAAGGAATGGACCAAGATGATGACTGCTCTAAATTGCACGCCGATTCTGGTGGACTCTACCAATTCGCTTGGAATCACACTGGATAAGAACCTTAACATGCAAACACACATCAACCAGTTGGCTAAAAATGCCTGCTTTCGCCTCAGCTATCTCAGAAAAATGAAACCATTTGTCGAGAACCCTGACCTCAAAACTGCAGTTCAGGCTTTAGTCATATCGAGGTTGGAGTACAGATGTACTATCCTCTTGGGGCTTCCCAAAATCTCAACAGCCCCTTTAAAAGCCTGTCTCAACACAGCAGCAAGACTCCTAACAGGATCTAGGAAATGTGACCATATCTCGCCACACCTGAAGGCAATCCACTAGCTATCCTACAGAGCTAGAATCAACCTAAAGATGACCTGCATCCCTCATAAAGCTTTACACCACAATACCCCCCAATACCTATCCCAGAAACGTACTTTATCTGGAGGAAACGGACACTCTAGGAGCTCTGACAAACTTCTCCTGAAACCCTCACGCTTCAGCAAGAAAAAAACTTTTGACAGAGCATTCTCCGGAGGTGCACCAAGAATATGGAACTCGCTACCTCCGCGCATCAGAAAAATCTCCTCAACACCATTATTCAAAAGGGAAGCCAAATCATTCCTGATGAGCAAATTCCTCCCTTAGCTCCTTAACAATTCTCACCATCTGGGGCCCTAATATTCACACCAGCTAACTCATTGATTTGCCCCTCTCAAAATCCGACAGAGACTCTACTCTCGTTATTACTCCTGCTAAAATGTTTTTATACGTTCTCTGCTTTGCATTGCAAAAACGTTTCTATACTTTCTCTGCTTGATATTGTAAAGCGCTCTGATACCCTACTCAGGGTCTTGTTCGCACTATAGGAAACTCTAAAAATAAATAAATTGCCACCATTCAGGCCAGGTGAGGTCTGATTGCTTCAAGGTATAGGATAAGGGGTGGGGGTGGGGGGGCAGAGAGGCGGGGGGATGGGATAGTCAGACCTAGGGAGGGTCTTTTAAGGAAGGTCACCGTGGGGGTGTGGGGGTGCAGAACACAAGAGGAGAAAGGAATCTCAAATTATGTCTTGATGGAGAGTAAAGTGATCTTGTATAAGGGTTGTATTACTTAGATTACATATATGGCTTATAAAACTGAGCTGTGTATTGCTTCTGTTAATATTTGTGGTATGAATGACAATGTTAAAAGACGAAATATCGCTGAAGATCTCAAAATTCTATGTGCAGAAATTCTTTGCATGCAAGAAACGTACATAGAGGGATCAAAGAAAAATAGCTTTCATGATGGGAGCCTGTACTACACAAGGCACAAATAATCAATGGGAGGCAACCTTAGCTCGCAAGAGTATTTGCAGGTTTAAACAATGTTCTTGCGATAAGTATGGTAGATGGGTGACCGCAGAATGCCATTTTGCAAGGAGTACAATCACAATTTGTTCTGTCTATGAATCAAATCTAGATGACCCTGCACTATTAGATTTTTTGAGTACTGGACTGGCTTTATGGCCAATACCAATCATAATGTGTGAATATCAACCTGGCTGGGGAAGTCGTCTGATATGGCAGATATTGGCTACTTTGGTCCATAGCCTTTTCAGGTACTTCATCATCTTATGAGTGATCTTGGGCTAGTGGATGTCTGGCATAAAATCACAGCACCAAATCTCAGATACCCTTTATTTTCAGCGCCCGCATAGCAAACATGTTCCTCTGGATTATTTATTTACATCCAGTAGCTTTGTCCATGGGATACAGATCAAGAAATATCCACAAGTTATATAAGACCATAATCCCTTAGTCATTGAAATCCCATCTGTTGATGGAGTAAGGTCAATTCATGCTTGGTCATTCGAAAGCGGCCTGCTAACCGACGAAGAATATATTGCCTAAATCACCAATTGGATTTCCAAATTTCTTGGCTGTAAAAAAGGCAGTGCTTCACCTGGCATAGTGTTGGATGCCTTTAAGGCAGGCATTAGGGGAGAGACTCTCAGCTTTGGCTTGAGCCACCAAAAGACGCAAATACAGAGTCTGAGAAACCTGTATAGGGAACTAAGCGAGGCTGAGGCTCAACTTACTGTGGCTGACTCAGAAGCAGCCGAACTAGCAGGGGTCCAATAAAGGCTTGTGTTAGTTAAATCTGCCTTCAATAAAATTTCTGCAAATATAGCCCCAGAGAAGTACATGGATCACAAAAAGGAATGTTAAAAATGTAGTGAATGTGTTGGTCATCTGTTGGCGGGACAGACCAGCCAAAAAGTAAAAAATGGGGAGATTACCGGAATCAGAGACAAGTGGGGTCATTCTGTCACTGATCCTGAGGGAATCTGTGAGGTGTTCAGAGACTTTTGTGAATCTTTGTATCATGCTGAGGAGGCAAAGGATGAAAATTATTGAAAGGAATAATTAGATTTAATTTCTGAAAGCAAACCTACCCCTGAAGATCCGGATCTTCTATATGCCTCTCAACAAAGTTGAAATTAATTTGTCTCTTAAAGATCTCCCTCTGGTAAGGCCTCTGTGGTAGATACAACTCCACTAGAATTTTATAAAGTTTTCTTCTCAGCTCTTGAAAATAACCTGGTTGAGATATTCTTGAAGGCACAAAAAGGGCAACATGTACCTGAATCTTGGGCTCTGGCTAACACAGTGGTGTTCCTCCCCCTTTATGCAACTGTTTTTGCTGAGCTGTATTGCAGAACCTTTTTAATAAATCTGCCCCCATATATCACATTCACATACTGTTCAACGTTATTGCCCAGGGGTGTACGCAAGCCCCTGTAGTGAATGGGAGCTACACTTTTCAAGAGGCCCACAATTCAGTCTAAGGTTTATAAACATTTGTGCAATATGGGAGTCTCGGGACCCTCGCTATATTCTGCTGAGGGAGCCCATCATTTTGCATTATGCTACTGGTTTTACTGTAATCTTAAACTAAACATTGTTGTATCTGGCTGCATGTTCACATACTGCAAGACAGATTATGAACCAATAGTCCGGTTTTAAAGTGAACATGAAAGAGTCCATTAATCCCATAATTCACCGTGATCAAAGTACACATATATTGAATAAAAAGTGAGGGGACTTTGTTTGCCAAAGGATAAAAATAGACTATTTAGAGGGATGTCAACTCCTTAACTTTCGAAGAGGACATAAGAGTGTACAAAATGTCGTCATGTGTGCTTATGTTCAGAAGATCAAGGATTTCTAAACAAAGTCCTCTAACATCTGCAAATTCAACAACTTAATTTCAAAGTTCAATGATTTCATACATTTCCCTAATTTCATGTTTACAATGGAATTACATTTTTACAGATATGGCTGCTTTCTTACTTGCATAACTACATTACTGTGAAACCCAGAACGTAATAGGCTATGCTTACATTATGGTTGTTGTGGTCAGAGATAATATTTAAAAACCTCTGAAACTGTTCAATTATGTTTATAGGTCCCACAAAAAACATAATGCACCCACGGACAAACTACAACAGAAAGAATTATGCATTTTGGGGAGTGTCCTAGGAGTGAATTAGGGGGGACGTGGTGTCCATCATCATGACTGACAAATTTCAGAGGTTTTTGATTTTGAGACAGCTGGAAGAGTGGAGTGTGTATATATGTTCACATATGTCATGTGACGTTGATCAGAGTCAAAGCATTTTGTGGGCTTTGTATTTGGTTGTGATGCGTAATGTTTAGAGATAAATCATACTGGATGGTACCTGGGCAAGGTCAAGAAATTATAATGTATTGTTTAGTATTTGATTAAACTGGAAAGTAGTCCACTAGATTCTATTATGGATCTGTACACAGCATTAAGCCAATGGATGTGAGTCCCTAATATTTGTTCAGTTGGGGCACATGGTTGGCCGTTGCGTATTATTGGGTGTTTAGTTTGGAGGAATCCATGCTAACTAAGCAACAGAAGAAGTTAAATTTCTTCTGAGTTATCCAACGTTCAGCTAACTATATAGGTGTTGTGCTTGTGATAGGGCATGGCCAAGATGGCAGCTGCATGCGGATGCTTGTTGAATAAGGTCTGCTTCCTACTTAATCAGTGTCATCTGACCACAGACATGCCTCTCTCAGCCCGAACTGTATTCTGCAAGTGCCACTAAGGAATATACGTACCCACTGTCCAAATTCCCAGGACCCCCCAAGAAATGACTGGAGGTGGAACTGATGAGTGGAGCCTGTAGCGCTATCTTGCAGGGTGGACACCAGAGTGGAGCCAAGGCCCTCTTTTGGAGCGGTGAGTGGTGTGTGGTGCTCGGCTGGAACGGGAGTGTGCCGTTGTGATACTCTGCTCCTCAGGCTGGAGGCCCTGCCACCTGCATTGTGCCTGGGTGCGGACTCTGACATTGCTATTCAGGGCACAGCCCTCTTTCAAGAACCACTCCACCTCTGAGCAGCTACACATTTTGGCCATTGCTGGACTGACTGTGATCAACCCATATGAGAACTGGTGACGGCACCAGTACATCTGGTCTGCATTGACAGACCCTGACCCTGATACTCCCTGATGCAGTGCTGCTGCTAATCCCCTCCAGCACCGAGCCGACTGAGCCCACACTATCACCGTGTAATCAGGTGAACACCTGCAAGCCCATGATCAGCAGAGGGGCCTGTGCGATTGCTACATGACGTTACCAGCTTGAGCACGGCACTCATGGGCTGCCTGGATATTGGGGCATGACGCAAAGCCAGGCCTCGTGGCGGTAGACATAATCAAGAACAGCGGCGGGATCCTTGAGCATTACCAGGGGCCCTGACTGCTCCAAAGTTGCCTCAACAAAGGAGCGGGGTCTCGCTTACATTCTGCAGACTGCTGCTGGGAGAGCATCCCTCTGGCTGGAGATGGACTTGCCCCTCTGATACTGCACACACTGGCGGTCTGTGAGTTGGCAGGGACTACCCTCGCGAATGCCTGGTGTACCACTGGAGCATGATGCCCACGGTGCTCTGCTGCGACCTCAATAAATGAGGTTGCTGCAAGATAGTGTGGCCGAGTGGTTTTGAACCAGCTTCCGGCAATCCTGCCACTGGTGCTGAGCCCCGACACAACGCTACTCGACCCACGACACCCAGGTATTTGTGATAATGATGTGGTGGTTAGCGTCCTCCCCCCTTCCAGCGCGCCCTTCAGTGATTTTGGCCCACGGGTGCCCATACTGCAGTGTGCCCCTCCCCACCCCCCAGGTGAAGTCTTGCATCTTGGAATCGGCATCTGCCTGGACACTGCCCACTCTCTGAACTCTGCAAGTGGCAATATGCACCTGGGACCCTAAGACTCTGCCACTCATCAGGCGACTGTGACAATCTCTCCCTATTCCTCACAAACATCGTTTGCTAGGATAATATTCCAGTGGGATTTCCTCTGGTGCTTGCTCAGCGGGATTGACTTGTTACCTATCACCTGCACCATACCATAATGGGGAAATCCAAGAACATCAGTATGCTGCCACTGAATCTAGCACCCCAGTACCATCCTTGACCTCCTCAGACCAAACCATATGGGCTCTGCAACACCTTTAATCCACCCCAGAGAAGCACTCAGCGCAATTCAAAAAGGTTCTGCATGTCATTCTGAATACAAAGAATTCACTGGAAGCAAAAATCTACGTAGTATCTCTAGACGTGAGCTTGTTGAGGATGGACCACGCACACTGGCGGACAGGGTTGATGATGTAGAGTCTGTGCTGACCACCATGGGCCCATAAGTGCGAGAACTTCAGCCAAGCTTGACACCGTGATGGAGAAAGTGGCCTTCTTACACCGTCAAACAGATGATGCAGATAGGCACTCATGGCACAACAATAATTGCTTCCTGGGGTTCCCGGAGAGGTCTGAACTCCCCAGAACTGAGGTCTTCCTTGAGGAATGGCTGAGGAGAAGGTCCCTACGCTGTTTTCGGTGGAGTGAGCACACCAAGTCCTGGGGCTCTCACCTCCTCTTGGAGTGCTGCCTCACCCACTCATTGCACGCTTCCTTAATTTTAGCATTCAAGACCTTTTATTACAATGCTACCACGTGATCGTCTCCCTAGCACTTCGAGAACACAGAAATAGCAGCTTATCCGGATATCACGACTGAAGTACAGTGCCTACGGGCCCCCTACATGAAATGAAAACAACACCTGCATGAACAACACCTTTGCTACGCGCTACTGTTCCCTGCGAAACTTGTGGTCACAGACAGCAAGTCCTCGTACATCTTCTCCACACCTGAGGATGTTTGCACTGGGCTTCATGCGAAAGACCTTGGGCGCACAACTGAAAAAGAACAAGCAGAGGGGGGTAGAGTGATTCCACAACCTAATCGCACAAGGCACAGGGCAATGCAAAGCAGCCTACTTAAGACCAAGTGGCAGCAGAACAGGCCTGGGTGGTGTAAGAGGCCTCACTGCACAACACAAACCCTTTTACAACTTTGGCTCTGACACAGACACTTCCGAGTCATCCACCAATTGTAGTACACCTTATCCTAAATTCACGCTTCGATCAGACGATGACCTATTGTGACCTTCTTCTCAGCGGAGTCCTTCAGCTTCCTGTTAACCTGGCGCAGCCTGGATGCCCTACATCGCGAGGAGTCACACTGGTTTTGGTGCGTTGGCTGCTGGACCTTTGAGATGGGCCCAGGAGATTGAGCACAGCCTCACTTGTTATGCTACATTCCGCCAGTGCTCCCATGTGGATTTGCTTGACTGTTTTTCTTCTTCATTTTGTTTTTGTTTTAGAGTTGGGGATTTTTTGGACAGGACCTAATGAGTTCAATGTCCTTGGGGGAGTCCAGGGATATAGTCATTTTGACTAGCTACTGTTCATGTATACACTGTTGTCTTGTTTTGTTGTATTTCTATCCAGGACCTTAATTCGATATTCCCGATTCATGCCCTTATGTGGTTATAATAAATAGTATCCTTATAAAGGCAAAAGAATCATATCCATATTTAGTAATAGCCCATGCAGTCCAAAGCACGGCAAGGCTACTCCAATAGACTCATAGAAAGCACAACGCGTTCTTTAAACAAGCCAAGCCTCCAGTAGCCCGGGAATGCCCCCTGCTTTTGTTTTGATTTGCACAAGAACTCCTGGAGTCCAGAAAGAACTGTTAGTTCTTCGTGACGTCTTATGTCCAACCTTACGTCAAACCCGGCACCTTTCAGGTATAAATATACCAACGTTGCCTTAAGCAAACACACGGTGGTGGGGAGCAGAGCGACGTTCTACTTGTCCAAGAGCCCAGCTGTTGCCAGAGCCGAAGGAAGCCGCCCCTCCCTTTTTTGACGCGCCGGAGAAGCTGCCTTTTCTCACGCCGAGAAATCCAGCTCCGGTGTTCCCAAGTCACCCTCGCGGGTTGCTGGGAGATCGAGTCCTGAGAAGCGAGATACAAGACCTCCTTCATTCTATAACCAAGGTACGGAGCTGATTAAAACCTTAGAGAGAATTCTTGATTCCGATACTTGGCAAAAAAGCTAACTTAACTTAAAAACTGCAACTTACTTACTCCTTCCCACGTATTAGGCTTAGGTCAGGTACACCAGGGTAGGCGTATCTTAGAAGCACCAGTTGAGTTTGTTAGTCAATGTTTTTATGTATGTATATATTTTATCCATGTTAAAGTATCATATGGCTAGGAAACCATATCAATGCTTTTACAGTATTATTTCATAATACTACTTTTACTGTACGCACTTTACTTTATAATGAGTATTGCAATTGTGGCAATTCATTTCTCTTGCATGAGAAAGAAGACTGCTCAATAAAATAACACCTTTTATTGAAAACGCCCGTCTCTCTATTTCTCTGCACTCTGGTGAAATTAAGCATGCACGATTGACTGAGTGAAATATCTATTGTTTTCACACGACTATAGAGATACACTCTTTATTCTGAGGGAGCAAAGTTGTCATGTTTATGCGGTTGTCAGAAACTAATCCCTTCTTGTATAAATCAGGATGGTAACCCTTTCCTGAACATTCGAGAAAGTTTCTAGTGACCTCTGAGCTAGCTGGCAAAACTAAGTAGAGACCTAGATGACCTCAGTCCTACGTCTACACTGCTGTTTATGTTATTCCAATGCGCAGAGCCTTTTGGGAATATAGGAACTACACTACAGTTTAAGTCTGCCAATGGGTCTGTTGATTATACATGTGCTCTCAGAGGGCACCTGATCAGGCAAGGGGTGGCCTTGCCAGATATGGGTCAATATCAACAGTGGACATAGTGGAACGTCAAATCCTTTAATACGACTCTCATTACCAGATTCCAAGTCAGGGGCAATGTCTGATACTCACATCCTGCAATATCACATCCTTACATGGAACATGTGTAATATGGGCACTCCTGCCAAGAGATACCACATCTATGCATATCTTAAATGCCATCATGCACACATTGCCATGCTCCAAGCAACTTGTCTCATACTGACAAAGCTCTACAAGGTTTGTGCAAGCTGGAGGGGATAGGTGTACGGTACATCCAAATTGGCATAAGCTCGAGGGGTACTTATATGGATATCCACAGGGGTTTGACACGTCTTGGACTCTCACAGGGTGGACGTGGAGGGAATTCTTGTGATATTAGAGGGCCACCTTGATTGGGCTCCCCTCACACTGGTGGTAATCTATGCTCCCAACAATAATCAGTCAGGATTCCTGGATGTGCTCACACTGGCACTCAAACGGGGCTACAGTGGGGCAATTTTAACTGTGTTTCCTGGATGTAGTTCTTGATCGTTCCAACCACCCTCTGTGCGTGGCTACATGCATTTGAACCACTCAGAACTTTAGCAAATGGCTCCCTCAACAATGCCTACATGATGCATGGCGTCTGGGCAACCCACTTGAGCATGAATACTCCTTCTACTCCCTGGTTCAAGATGAACACACTAGGATTGATCTCTTCATTTGATGAGAACAGCTGGGCCCCATGATCACCCAAGTGGAGTACTTAGCGCACAAACTCTTGGGCAACTGGCCCTACTGATCACCCTGTGTTGGTGTAGACAACGTTCCACTATCCACACTTGGCAGCTTCAAACAAAGGCTCTTTCCAACAACCTGTTTCGTAAGGAGCTGGTGCAGTGCATCACATGCTACTTAACTAGGGCTCTGCCTCATCACAGGCCTTAGAATGGGATGCACACAAAGATGTTGAACTCTGTAATTTGTTGGGAGGACTTATTAGGTATCAAGAGGAAACTGAAGCCCCTGAATGTAAGAGTTGCTAGTCGTGCGGCGTCGGTTAACGTAAGCAGCAGACTGAGGTCGAAGCGCTCCTAGGTAAATAGGACTACAAACGATACACAGACCTGCAGCATGCTGAAGGAGATTGCTGAGAGAGGCTGTTAGGGTGACTTGTAAGAGAGGATCAGCATCATGCCCCCATCGGAGCACTCCGCTTAGTTGATGGCGAGATGCTCATGTAACAGTTGGCCTTCAACACTGCCTACCATTAGTATTACAAATGTGGGCAGAGAACGCCGCTCCGCTGGCAGAGCTTGCGGATTTTTGCCTACTCTGTGTTCCGCTGAGAATGCGGAGTTTATGCAAAACTCCGACTCCGCATCAGAGCGGAGTTCTGCCCCGGGCCTCACAGTAAGCTCCCCAACCCACCCCCCAATTTTTTTTTTTTTTACTAAATAAAGATTTTTAAAAACAAATTTCTCTATCGCAGTATCTCCCAGCTGCCATCCTCCTCCTCGCCGGGGTCTCTCCTGCAGAAACCCCTAAGTCAGTCGTACGTCATGGTAGGACTGCGCATGTAGGGGGTTTAGGTTTGCAGAAGAGACCACAACGAGGAGGAGGAGGGTAGCTCGGAGATGCTGCGATAGAGGTGAGTGTGTTTTTTAATCTAATAAAAAATATATATATATTTATTTATTAGGGGGAGCTGGAGGCGCACAGCAGACCTTCACCATAGGGCCTGATCCCCATCGCTCTACATCACCGCCACCAACTCCAACACATGGGGACCTTTTCCATCACAGACTGACTACCTCTCCTGTTCGAGCGACACCTCCATCTGGATGTGCCGCATTCGGTAAAGCTTCCCCCTGCCCAACCTTCATTGCACAACACAATATACCTCTACCCTAAGCAGACTCCAAAGTTTTTCATGTTACAATTAAATGTTTATGTGATTGCTTATAATATTTCGCAACAAGCAGCAAGACGATAACTGCCATGTCAGACCATAGTGAAGTTCTGTATGTGAAATGTTGTGAGGAGCCTGTAATATTCCGAACTTTCAGACTTGTAGGAGTATGATGGTTATCAGTCGTGTTTTGATACATTGACAGCACGAGTCAGGTGCAAGGCGGGCCACCTGACAAAAGCCCTGGCACTTATTTCTTTGGACAAATTAAGCACTACAGCCATCCAATAAAAATCATGACCGCACATCCATCATTAAATGTCCACAAAACTGTTCTCTAATGGGAACAGGGACCTGGGTGGGAGGCAGCTGCTCCACTATTCCATAACCTGCACAATGCTTTGGGCCATGGAGGACTGACTGAGCTGCCACCCGCCCCTGCCCCCTTTTTCCTAATTTACAAAACGTCTGCAGGGACAGGCAGCAGCCGACGTGTTCCTCCTGAGACCAGATCATTGTTCAGGCCTATGGAGGAGTGGGGCAGATGCTAGCTGTTTCTTTGGCTCTTTTTCTAAAGCCTCCCATCTCAGTCTTGGCAAAGAGGAAGAGAGAGGGGGCATTCTGTTCTCGTCCTTGGTCAAGGTAAGGGGGCAGACTGCAATTGTGTAATGTGGAGACTAGTGCTATTTCCCCCACACCCTTATGCAGTGTGAAATGGTTGCTTCCACCCCTTCCTTTGCCTTTGGGCATGACAGCAACAAGGGCATTCCTTGTGACACTTTCAATTGCCCTCCTTCCCTAGGGCAAGATGGAAGGGTAATAGCACAACAAACTCTCTGCCACCACTTAGGCCAGGTAGAGGAAAGGCCATGGAGCTAAAGGGGAGCAGAAAAGAGCCCCGGTGTTTTCAAGTCTACATGGCTATCATCTTGAAGAAGTGAAGCATCTGTACGCCAAAAGGACTCTGCCACCCAGCTGACCAGAACGGATGAAATGTACCTCCTTTCTAGGAGAGTCAACACAGGAGACATTCTAGGACTAGGTACTCACTGTCTGATTTGTTGTCCATATCACCTTCTTTCTAGTCTTCACTTCCTGATACTGTAGAGATTGTTCAAAAGACACGTGAACAATCTGTCAGTCGCCTATGGTACCAAAGATATCAAGTTTTTAGGGTGCAAGAGGACCCTGACCATAATTCCAGGGGCCTCATTTATGAGGCTGTGTGTCACTTTTACGCCGCCAGTGCATCACTTTTTGTGACGCACCAGTGGCGTAAAAAATGCGCCTTGTTGCGCCATATTTACAAAGTGACGCATCTCGGTGGATGCGTCACTTTGTAAACCCCTGCGCCAGGTATAATGTATGCAAGGGGGGCGTATTGACGCAAGGAAGGGTCGTAGAAGTGATGCAGTGAAATCTATGAGATTTTACTGCGTCACTTTTAGGACGCCGTTGCATCAAAATCTTGCGCCTGCCTCACAGCAGGCGTAAGACTGACGCAGGCCCTTTCACATGGGGCTTGCCCCATGTGAAAGGACGCATTGCTGGAGTTGCGTCACTTTTGTGACACACTCCTGCAAAGCGTCACTTTTGCGCTTACAGATACGTCAGAAATACTGACGTATCTGTAACTCCTTGTGACATGATGCGTCATACATTAAATATGACGCACCATGAATGTTGCAAGGAGTGCGCACTGAGAAGTGACGCATCGCTGCTTTCACGCAGCGGTGCGTCATTTCTCATAAATGAGGCCCCAGGTTTTTAAAAGTAGTACATTCACAAGTGTCTACGAAAACACCCATATGCAGTCAGACAGACACAAGCTAAGTACACACACAAGCACATTCATGTACTTACCAACACAGGCAAAAACACAAACACATGCACAGATATGGTCCCATGCACGAATGTAAATATACACAAACTCATTCATGCAGGACACACACACACAGCGCTCCAGCACTCCCCAGAACACAGTAGAAATTCTGCCTTTCCTGAAAGCGATACAGTCTGAAACTGAAACCCAAGAATTCCGACTCCAAAGCTAGCTCGCGAGGCCAGGCAGTACCCAGTGACAGCTCAAGGATCAATAATCCATTACACTGCCAAAGAAACACTCCCCGGGCCTCCCCTCATTCCCTGCCAGGGAAGACTCTTCCTATCCCATTGACACCCACCTATTGCCAGTCAATCCTCCCCGGATGCTACCACTGCTAGGTAAACACAGTCTGGACCTGCATCTTCCCATCTTCAAACTTCCGAGAAGTTACGTTTTAATGGATGTTAGCGCGAAGCTTACTGGTGTCAACTCAAAGACCTGGGTAACAGACTAGTCTGCTCTGAAAGCCCTAACTGCTGTGCTGTGTATGCTTGCCACAGATGCCAGGAGGCTGCCCTGCAGCCCGGGGCATAATTTGCCAAAGTCCTCCTGCAGTCCAGTGGCGGCTCCTCCGCTAAGGCAGGAGAGTGTCGCCCTACTGCTCTCAGAGCAGTGAAAATGGAAAAATTAAATAATAATAACATTGTTATTATCAAACAAAAATTCTGACCTACAGGGCTAGGTTAGGGTGGGGAGGAGTGGTGAGCACACTCTAAGTGTGCATGTCGGTTTGGTTGGCTGTCTTGAGCCGGCCAAGCAGTCATGTGCACTTAGTATGCTCCCCACCAGGCTGTAATGCACAGCCTGATGGGGAACATGCACAGGCTCGTATCCCCGTCTGAGCGCTGAACAAGGGCACTCAGATCAATAACAATGCTGCATTGCAGCGTTGGGATTGGCTTAAGAAAGCCTGTGTGCTTCCTGCTTCCGTTCTGAGAGTCGTCAGAAAGGGAGCAGAGGAGAGACGTGGCCGGCCGAAGAGGTGAGTATTTTATTTTACAATTTTTTATCACGCCCCTCTACCTTCCCCGCTACCCCTGTACCGTGCCAGTTGCCACTGTCCCGCTCTAGATCTATCTGTGTGTTGAAATGCAGGGGGACCGCCTGCTGGAGTGCTCGGTGCGAGAAGGAGGCAAGCGATCTACCATAATCTATTCGGGAGATAGCATCAGAAGTCCATTCTGGAGCAGCTATACCCCACTACTTTGAAGTCACCCTCATGGACAAGTGGCAATAAGCCTCAGATATGCTGCAAGCCTCACAACCTGATGTGTATTCTATACTTTGAACAAGTTAGCTCTTCCGTAGGAAGTGGCAAAGCCAATAGATCTTGCCTTTGAAAAAAATGTGTTAGCCAACTATTTGGCATTGCCAATATTTTTTGTCGATTTTCTTTTTGCTAATGCTGAACATCATTGGCAAAAAGAAAAAAAATGTTTGCAGATGTTGAAAAAAATTGGCAAAAAGGTCAAAATAGACTGTCCCAGCACAATAACTTAATGCCTGGGCGTGGGGAAAGCCTGTGGAGCAACAGGAGCTAGGGGGTGCTTAAAGAAAAACAAGAGCGGGAAGGGGAGGGGTGGGGTGGAGACAGCTCCCTGCGACGGTGGGGTCTTTGGAGGCACTGTATGCCACTTAAACAATTGAGCACTGGAGCGCTCTGGAGCAATGAGGGACCATAACAATATCTAGTCGATCGGCAGGCACTTTCAGGAGATCCAGATATGAAATATTTAAATAAGGACAAGTAAGTCCAAATAATAATTGATTTCAAAATAACATTTGGATTGATCACCACCAAGATGAGAACCTGAATGAACGTTTGGAATAGTTAACAAATATTATTTGGGAAGGTTGGTGACTTTCAATGGTAGCGTTAATGATGTGCACCAGTTTGGAATAACGCAGTATTCCTGGCGCCACTGGTGTCCTGACTCTGCCGTGTGTTTCCTGGGGTACACAACCCCCTGCGACGGCGAAGACCTTAGAGGCTCCCTCTTCCCTTCTTCTTCCTCTTTTTTTGCTTGTGGCAGAAATCCGAACTCCCGGAGGGCTTCCTGGGACGTCGTGCCCGACCTGTTCCCTTCCCCTTGACCTGCCGTCCTAGACTATTGGTGCCCGTTCCCACCCTGGGACTCTAACCGTAAGGTAATTGGGGTACAGGGCCACTTGCTCGGTGCTGACTCTGCGACCCTGCCGGAAGTGGTGGCCCCTTCATTCTCTATCATGATCTGCGTCTTCTCTACGTGGCCCGTGGGCTTTGACCTTGGCTACTCTGGGCCCTCAGTGGAGTGGGCAGCTGTGACCTACATTGCTTTACGCGGGTGCCAAGCAGAGTAGAGCACGCTGGATCGCTACGCGAAGGCACAGGTGGCAGAGCCATTGGCCCCATCCTCTAATCGCCCAGACAATGCCGTGCTGATGGCAGCGATAACCCAGTCTGGCGACACCCTAGAGGCCAAAATGGGGGCAGTGGGATCGGAAGTCATGTTGATCCGCCAGGACCTCCGCAAGGCGGTTCACAGGATAATGTAAGCTGAGATCCGTATATCTACTGCAGTAGACACAGGCACCTCTCTCCAAAAGCGGGAATCCTCCATGGAACACATCACACAGAGCGGAAGATGCCAAGGGCAGGGCTCGGAGGAAAAATCTTCAATTTGTGGGCTTTCCGGAGGGCTGTGAAGGCAACAACATGGAGCAGTTTCTTACCACGTGGCTTGCGGAATGGATCCTTCAGTCATCTCTGTCCCAATGCTTTATTCTTGAACGTGCCCACCGTGCCTTGATGCAGAAACCTTCACCAAGGGCCAGACCAAGGCCCATTATCGCCAGGCTCCTCAACTTTCATGATAGAGATTCCATCCTCGCACAGGCCAGATTGGCTGGCAAACTCCACTATAGCTCTCATTCCATTTTAGTTTTTACAGACTATACGAGGCTGGTGCAACAACACCAACAATTATTCACAGCTCCGAAACTTGAAGATACAGTATGCCCTGCTTTTGCCGGGCGGACTGCGGGTTATTTATAGGTCGCACACACTGTTCTTTGATACCCCTGAGGAGGTCTTTGCCTGGACAGACGAGAAACTGAAGCTTAAACTGCACATCCCGCCTTCCATGGACTCCGAGTAGTCTTCTGGAGAAGCCACACAAAAGACTGTCAAAACTAAAGAGAAATCGAACCGTAGATCACGCTCACGGCGCCGATCCAAATCACAGGGGGCATCCAGCTCCTGAGTGGATGAAGACGAACATGAACTAACGCAGTCATGCAATGGAGACTGAGGGTCGTGAGTACAATATCTGCTTGGCTGATGAAAGCATTTTAGGGCCTCCGTGGGACTTTCCCCCTCTAACTCTTCTCTCAGTATCTGAGAACTGTATTTATGCATGGGGGTTGTTTATTGGGGATCCATTGCTTTGGGGCAATGAACCGCAACCGCGATGGATACTTCAACCATTATGAGGTTTTGGGTGTGATGAGAGAGGGTGGGAAGGGGTGAATGTATGATGTTACAATGCATACATTGTCAACGCATGCACTTACAATGCAGTTTTTACATTCCAACATCCACTACAACGCATTCTATTACATCGCATGACACTATATTGCATTTAAAAAAACTACCTTTACAACGCATTCCATTACAACGCATACAACCTTTACAACGCATACCATTACAATGCATACCATTACATTGCATTTAAGGTATTGGATAGTATAGGGGTAAAAAATACTATTTTAACTCCAGGGGGTGCAACAGTAGGGTAAGTGTTGGGTAGTGTAGGGGTAAACATTACTATTCTAACTCCAGGGGGTGCAACAGTAGGGTAAGTGTTGGATAGTGGAGAGGCTAAAAATTACTATTCTAACTCCAGGGGGTGCAACAGTAGGGTAAGTGTTGGATAGTGTAGGGGTACTATGAGTTGTAATGGTATGCGTTGTAATGCCTGCGTTGTAGTGACATGCGTTGAAATGGATGTTGCGATGTAATGACTGCGTTGTAAGTGCAGTGCGATGTAATAACTGTGTGTAAAGGTTGTTTCCCGAAGGGGTTTGACAAGTAGTGTTGTTACAGTGTCCCATGTTTTTCTTCACGCCTATGTTTTTCATATCATGCGACGAGTGATGCTCTATGTTTAATGTTCATATCATGCCATATGTCAGACCCCGCTGGTAGGCTCCACGTAGTGAGCTGGAATGTAAGGGGGCACTGGACAAAATTAAAAGAGGGGCGGTTCTTTGACAGGCTAAAAGTGCTTCAGCAGATGTTCTACTACTACAGAAAGAGCACCTTTTGGGTTCCAAAGTGCCATGCCTCTCTAGATTGGACTATATCCAGGTCTTCCATGCAGGATTCACCAGGGGATCTCGTGGGGTGGCGGTCCTTATTTATCGGAGAGTCCCCTTTACATATGCTAAAAGATGGTTTTACCCCCAGGGCCGCTATGTAGTTGTGACTGGGACGTTATTTGGGGAGCTTGTTACATTTGGTAGTATTTATGCGCCCCCCCCCCCCCATTGTCTGAAGCATTTGTGGAATGCCTGACTAGAATGATGAAAGAGAGTTATATAACCCTAAGAATGTGTTACCTGAATCTGTGATTACTCGCTTTATAGAGGATCTACCCCCCAGAGCCTTATCAGACGCCGCCCGGGCAGACCTGGATGCCCCCCTAACAGCTGAGGAGCTGAGTGCGGCTCTCACAGACTTGCATACGGGTAAGGCTCCTGGTCCTAGCGGCTTCCCATGCGAGTTTTACAAACTCTTGCAGTCCCAGTTCGTTATGCACTATCTGGAGGCGGTGAACCTGGCCCTAGTGGAAGGGAGACTCCTGTCAGATTGGCAACATGCCAAAATTGTGATATTTGTTAAACCTGGCCGATCCCTAGATCAACACTCATCATATCATCCCATATCACTGGTAAACTGGTAAATGTGGAGGCTAAACTTTTGGCCAAAGCCATTGCCAATTGTATCCTCCCTTTTATGCCTGACCTGGTTCATCTGGACCAGACAGATTTTATGCCCGGCCAGGACACCCCTCCACAATAATCGACGGGCCCATTACGCAGTAGCAGCAATCAACCATTTTTAAGGCCCAGCTCCGCAGCTGCTGTCCAATATAGATAGGGCATTTGATTCCTTGGGGTAGACGTGCCTGTTTGCTCTCTTGCAGCGTCTTAATATTGGGCCACGCCTTTTGTCCTATATCCGGCTGTTATATACAGACCTCACGGCTTCAGTTAGAATGACAGATGTGGTCTCTGAACCCTTTTCTATAGGACATGGCACGCGCCAGGGATGCCCTTTGTCCCCCTATTTATTTACGCTGGCACTGGAACCTCTGGCCTCATGGGTCGGGATTGTCACGCAGGTTAAGGTATTTAAGTGGACAAGTGGAATATCGGATCGGATCCCTCTTCATGTGGACAATGTCCTTTATATCAGCGAACCAGCGGATGGGACCACGGTTGCTCCGCATACTACAGATATTTGGAGAGACCTCGGGATTGTATATGAACGCCCGGAAGTCTATACTTTGACATCTACGCTGGAGATCCAAAATGGGTGCATGGGCTGCGGACGTCACAGTAGCTACATCGGGAATGAAATATCTTGGGGTTCATTAGGTGTCATCCCAGTTGTTGTCATGGGATAAAAACATTGTCCCCACCTGGCTGCGCACTCAGACTAATATGAAGTCATGGACTCGTATGCCCCTTTCCATATTGGGTAGATCAGCGATTTTTAAAATGGTGTCACTTCCTTGCCTTCTCTATCAGCTGCAGAATCATTTCTTTCCAATACCACCCACCTGGTTCCGACAGGTTAATTCCAGACTCAGCCGTTTCCTTTGGAATAACCAGGCAGCTAAAGTTGCGCTCAAAATATGCTTTCAGTCTATTGTGGGGGTTTAGCCACAATGGATGTCCAATCATATTGTGCAGCAGCCCACCTCTTAGTGCTCAACGATTGGTGGTACGGCAAGAGAAATGATCCAGCTTACCAGGTGGAACGATGGCTCATGGGTAACACCTTGCCGCACATGCTCCTCCATGCCCAAGAGAGCTCCGTCAGCTCCCGTCTGCTACACGAGTGGTCTTTGGATAATGGAAGAAATTACTGCGCAGGATGAGATGGTGGAGGAAACTGACAGGAGAAACACCTCTTTGGCAGAGTGGACTTATGCCACAGGTATCTACCTTGTTGGGGTTTCGTGACTGGGATATCATTTGTATTTCCACATTGGGGGACGTGCTACAAGCACCATTCTGAAGTACTTTCAGGAGCTCCAGAGGGACTTTGAGATGCTGTGTACTCAATTTTACAAGTATTTGCAACTTCGCCACGCTCTGACACTACATATATAGCGACTCTGCAATCTATCCCAGAGTTTAACCCGATAGAGGCTAAAGTCTTTATAAGCGATTTGGGTGACCACAAACGGGCAAAAATATATCAATCTCTTGTGACGAATCTCTCTACAACTCTGGATTCACTCCATGGGAGATGGCAGGCTGATCTGGTCCGTTAGACAACGATGACTGGACGGAGATATTAGAATACCCGCGGGGCACTGCAATAGCGTCATGCCTAAGATTCATTCAATTTAAATATGTAGACTGTGCCTATTTTATGAGATATAGATTGTGGAGGGCACGACTGATAGCCTCCCCTACGTGTCTCCGCTATGACAGTGCGGGCGGAACGTTTATACATACTATTTGGGAATGCACGGGGCTCTATAGATTCTGGACTGGGGTCAAGACTTGTCTGTCAGAAGTACTGGTGTGGGAGATTCCCATTTCCCCTAGGCTTGCACTGTTGCATGTCACGGAGGAGATTGGCGGAAATATATATAAAAGGCATCTATTATTCCTGGGCCTTACTCTGGCCAAAAGGGATATAGCCAGGGCATGGAAAGACTCGACCTCACCTATACTTGGGACATGGAGGGAGGGTCTGGATTGGTGTATGACCATGGAACAACCTATATTTAAAGCACGAGGCTGCCCACAGAAACATCTAAAAATTTGAAGACGCTGGGCAGATTTCCAAGGTCTTGTTTTGGAACACCCTCCACCATGCTGTATGGATGCCGAGATCTCAAGACGGTAGATCAAGGGGACAATAAGTGATGCAGGGACCTACCTTATATGAGAGCTGGCTCGCAAGATATGTTACACAGATTATTATGTTGCACATGGCACACTTGGTTATAAAGTTGTGAGCTGCTGTTTACAAGCCCAAAATGTATATCTTTTTATTTTGTAATTGTCATATGAAATTCACCAGATTGATTTTAATACTGCTGACCAGAACTAACTGTTTTTCTCCTGTTCGAGTTGCGACTGTTTTATTTGCTGACTTAATAAAACTGCGTTTTGAAGAAAAAAATATATATAAGAAGCAAACAAATGAGATTTTGAAGAAAACCAACCAATAATATGGAATGAGATGACTAATATATTGAATTTGTCCACAATAGGTCTGTCGACATTAAAGAGTGGGTGTCTGGCTGCTCCTTTCAAATCAGTGATTCCAAAATGAGGTCCCTTTTTCAGTACTAAAGACAGCGCAGCTCTTCGAGACCTTTGCCAGTCTCTACCCTTTGGAGAATCCTGGCAGTAACAGTGAAATAAAAGTCAATGTGAAGGTTGGACAACAATATGACAACAGCCCTCCAAGTTGGGCCACTAGTTCAGATTGATTTATTCAGCTTGCCAAACTTGAACTTCCAACGTCTTTTTTAGTCTGACAAAAACTGGTACTGAAGTAGGGAACGTTATATTTTCAGCATCAACTTCTTTAATAACTTTTATGCACTGTTATCCAGCATTTTAATGCAGCAACATAAGTAAGCACCCAATTTGTCAGTCTTGTTCCTGAACTGAAGAAGAAGGGTTCAGGGTCTCCAGTTCAGTTCAGGATACAGTTCAAGCTCAACAACTTTGCCTAGGTGGTGTCCTCCTTCAACGTTTAATAGTCGCGCTCTTTAAACTTGACCCCAATGGGGAGTAACAGATCTGCAGCACACACCTGCAAACTGTAAAACTGCCTCACCAAAGAATTTACAGAAAACAATGCCTTCCCCTGTTTCTGCAAGCAAATTAAGAGTCATCATTTTCGTCCTCTACGTCTCTATTTTTCATGCAGAACCAGTTGATTAAATTAGTACTTTTGGAGTGCAGCAAGCTACATATGTTTAGTTTAGTGGCATTCGTGGTAGAAATTGTAAAATATTGTTTTAAGTGGGTTTGGGTGAAACTACCATATGAGACAGAGACCTTGGGGCCGATTCACAAAGGGCCCCCGCACTTGTGACGGAGGCCCCACCCTCGTAGCGGGGTGTGCGGCCTCTGCCAGGAGTGTGGAGACACTTTGTGAATCAGCCCCACAGTGCTACGTCCTAGAGGTATGTCTCGTATGACACTGCATGACAATCTATCACAAAGCAAGGACACATTACGCATGACACTACATCATAAGGCAGAAATAAGTCTTGCACAAACACTGCATCTTGTGGCAGGGATACAGCTCAAATGACACCACGCCCCAAGCCAGATTTACATCTCACAGGATTTTATGTCACGAACCAGTAATAAATACTTAACAACACAGCTTCACGAGGCAGATATACTTCTTCAGTGACACCAGGTTACAAGGCAGGAGTAGATCTTCCACAACACCGCTTGACACTGCTCGGTATGCAGATATGAATTTTGGCACAGGACATAAATATACTTTCCACCACACCGTTAGGCTGAGATAGCTCTTGAATAATGCTATGCCAGGGGGTCATCTTAACCAACAATGCGTCATATCCAATATGGTACCACATACTGAGGAAGGGACTCACCTTACACAAAACGGCATTATGAGCAAGAAATATGCAATGACTGTGCATCAAATGATGTGCTAAGGACAAAGCTCGAACAGCATCATGTCACAAGCCTGTTTCATCATGATCCAGGAAGACATCGTGCATCGCATTATGAGCAAGAAATATGCAATGCTTATGCATCAAATGATGTGCTAAGGACAAAGCTCGAACAGCATCATGTCACAAGCCTGTTTCATCATGATCCAGGATGACATTGTGCATCGCATCTGTAATGGTGTGGCATGTGCTGGGCGCTAGGACCAGCACATGAAAATATGAGAAGGGAGTAGAGCTGGGCAGTGGAAGAGGAGGGGTGAGAGAAAGGAAAGGGCAGTGCAGTAATGGTAATGAGTGAGCAGCACACGTGAAATAAAGCTCTTACTTACAACATAGTGTCGGCGTCCTTTGTGCAGGATCCACGACACTACAACTGGCGACGACGGTGGGCGAAACCTGTGCTTGTTGTCTACCTGCTTCCTATTGTGCCCGTCGTGCTGCTGCTCCGCTCCGCTGCCTCGGAGCTGGTGGGGTCCGTGAGTTCATCCAGCCGCGTGCTGCACTGCTGGGAAGTGTTGCTGAGAGCGCGACCCGGGAGCCCACCCCGGTCGCGTTTGATGAGGAAACTGCTGTGGCCTGTTAGCGACTCGAGAGCCTACCCCAGTCACGTTTGCTGCGGCGACTGCTGTGGACTGCTCGCGATCCTGAAGCCCACCCCGGTCGCGTCTGGTAAGGTGCCTGCTGAGGACTGTTTGCGATCCGGGAGCCCACCCCAGTCGCCTGCTTTGGGCTGGAAGTGCCCACTTCTGCTGCGCTGCATCTGAATGCCCGGTGGAGACTGGGGAAACTCCGGTGGTGCTGCCTTCACCGGCTGTATTGAGCCCGAAATCTCGCGAGATCTCACTGGCGGCCATCTTGGAGTTAGGCGCCTGCACCAATCCCCTGCGAGAAGTCCCCGGTGGCCATTTTAAGGTCAGGAGACAGCTGCTAAAGTCCATTTCCAGATTTATGGGACTGCTTATGCATCTCGCTGCCTGCCCTTGCTGTTGAGTAATATCAGTGGCCACGCGAACATTTTGAATAGCCCGTGGACTGGTTTTCTTCGTGAGCTCCCTGCTACTGACTTTCCATAAGAGTGCAACTGAAGTGTGGCTCTGGTGGTGCCGTTATACACTGTGCGGCAGGAGACAAGAGGGCCGCTCTGAGTAGACTTTCCTGCACAAAGCTTCAGCTTCCCCATCTGCATATACGTCTGGATCGCCAACATTGAGACAGGGTCCTGCCATTGCCAGTACCAGCACCAGGCCGGAATCGGACTATGTTCACAGGGCAAATGGGTGGAAACCGCCTCGGCTTGATTGGAGTCCCTTTACTGCGCCCGCCAGAACCCTTGGTCCTCATATCAGTGGGAGGTACGGGCCTTCACGGGCAGGAATGGCTAGAAGACTTTGAAGACTTCATGAAAGGGTCTCACGTGACCGAAGAGGAGCAGGAACTGATTGCACTACGCAATTTAATTGGGAAAGATGTTGGTCAGATTATAAAGGAGCTTCTGGCGGACGCTGCTTCATCCTATGCCAATGTGCGTGATGCACTAAACAGAAAGTTTATTCACAAAAGGAACGTTGACTACGAAAGATACACTTTCAATTTGGCTTCTCAAGAAAAATACGAGCCCATGAATACCTTCATCACGTTTGGCCCGATACTGTGAATTTGATTCTTTCACGACGAAAGACGCCCTTCACCTGCAAATCGTAGAAGGATGCCAGTCTGAGTCGTTACGTAGACGTCTACTAAAGAAGAGCTACTCTCTAAATGAGATAGAAGAAATGACGTGAGTACATTATCAGGCAGAAGAGCATGCCAAGAAAAGGGAAGCTGGAAGAGGGGAAAAACGAGAACAAGCATTTCGGCTTCAATCCCGTAACACCAACAGGTGTTGGTGTTTGCAAAGCAAAGATCCTCCAGATCCAAAGTTCAGTCCCATTATACAAATCGTCGGCGTCGCAGTTCTAGCCGAACTGATAAACGGCAGGAGTATCAACTTAAATGCTATCGCTGTGGCTATGACTTCCCCCACACGGTGACATGCCCTGCATTAGGCCAAAAATGCAGGAAGTGTGGTCGGGACAACCACTTTGAGAATGTCTGTGGAGCCCCTCGCAAAGACTCACACAGAGACAATTACAGACAATCCTGACCATCGAACACTCGGCATCACGCCAAAGCAGTGTGGGACTACAGGAACTCTTCCACTGGTTCTTCACAGTCCAGTCGTCAGTCTCATGGGACCTATCGATCTCGTTGGTCACCATCTCGTGTGTCAAGGTCGCTGTCCCCAATATCGCAAGACAGTGATGAGTACGTCTGCATGGTTGCGGACCCGGACCAGCTGAAGAAATACCCGCGGTTAGACATTAAAATGGACACACATTTGGCCAAATTTGTTCTGGATAGTGGAGCATCTCTCAATTACATATCAGTTGCAGAATATAAGAAGATGAGCCCACCACTGCACTTGCATAAAGCTAACGTGTGAGTGTACACTTGGATGTCAAAGAAACCTCTTCCCTTTTTAGGACAATTCCCGACTAATCTCACGTACAAGGACACAACTATTCCTGCCCACATTCACGTCATTGATGGTCCTGAAGCGGATTGTCTTCTCAATTTGCCCATGGTGGAACGACTTTGATTAGTAGATATTCTGTATAAAGTCGATGATGAACCAGACACAGTTCATACATTTCCAAAGCTATTCACCGGACTTGGAAAGATGGCTCACTGCCAAGTTCGATTGCACATAAACGAACGAGTGACCCTAATAGCGCAACATCACAGGAAAATTCCATTTCACCTCCAACAGTCTGTAGAAGAGGAACTGCAGGCCCTTCTCCAAGCTGATATCATTGAAAGAACGTCAGGACCCACGCCATGGGTCTCTCCAGCGGTCGTTGAGCCCAAGAAAGGATCACCAGGCAAAGCGCGCCTCTGTGTTGACATGAGGGCACCAAACACCGCGATTGAAAGAGAAAGAAACCCAGGACCTCATATTAGCGACATGATTGTGTCACTCAATGGGGCACAAATAGTTTCCAAACTAGACCTTAACAAGGGCTATCACCAACTTGAACTTCATGAAAAATCGAGATATATTACCACCTTCTCAACTCATCAAGGCTTATTCAGATACAAAAGACTCAGCTTTGGGGTCTCTTCTGCTGCTGAGATTTTTCAGCAGGCCATTAAAAAAATAATCCATCATATTCCCAACGCGCTAAATTACAGTGACGACATCTTGGTCAATGGAGCAAAGATGCAAGAACATGACACAGCGCTGGACCGAGTTTGCCATTCTCTATTGGAGGCCAATCTCTCGTTAAAGAAAGACAAATGTGAATTCCACAAATCCACCTAGAAATTCTTCGGCCACATCTTTATAGGCGCCGGAATGAAGCCAGATCCAGAAAAGATTGCCGCCCTGAATGAAACCCCCAGGCCACGAGATGCGGGGGATGTACACTCCTTCCTAGGCATGGCAAGCTACTGTGCACGCTATATCAAGGATTATGCCACCATTAGTTATCCCCTGAAAAAGATGACAAAACAAGGACACCCATTTCAATGGACAACGAGATGTGATCAAGCTTTTCATGAAATCAAAACTGCAGTTGAATCTGCCAACAATTTGGCATATTTCAATCCTAGAAGAAAGAATGAAATCACTGTGGATGAGTGTCCTGTGGGACTGGGAGCGATTGTAGCTCAATATGACAAAGAGAGCGATCAACGGTACATTGTAGCATATGCCAGTTGGAGCCTCATGGACCCAGAGAGAGCCTACTCTCAGCCTGAAAAGGAAAGCCTGGCGGTAGTCTGGGCATGCGAGCATTTTCACATCTTCATACACGGAAAACACTTCACACGTATCACGGATCACCGAGCTCTAATAACCATCTTTGGAAATCCCTGGGCCAAAATGCCACCCAGAATAGAGCGCTGGGGCATCCGTCTTCAGGAATATACGTATACTATCATCCACAAGCCGGGAAAAGCTGCAAATCCTGCTGATTATATGTCACAACATCCCAAGGCAACATCCAAATCCAATCCATCACTAGCTGAGGAATACATCCATTTTGTAGTGGCTCAAGCCAAACCACCCGCAGTTCCTTTAGAGGCCATCCTTGACGCTACTAATGAAGATGTCACACTTCAAAATGTAAAACATCGCATTCGGACAGACAGTTGGAGACACTTGGAAGAAATCAGACAGAGTGAACAAATTGACAATCAGGAACTGTCCTCATTCAAACATGTGAAGGAGGAACTGTCTATCACCGCAGATGGTCTTGTACTGAGGGAAAAACGGATCATCATCCCTAAACAGCTGCGCCAAGGAGTCATCAATCTAGCGCATGAAGGGCACAGAGGTATTGTAGCCACAAAGAGAGCGTTGCGGGAATGGGTTTGGTTCCCTATGCTGGATCAGATGGTGGAACTCACACTGACAGTTTGCCCACAATGTCAGCTAGTAAGTTGACAGGATCCCCCTGCGCCGATTCAAATTTCTTAATTGCCGGATGGTGTCTGGCATCATGTTGCAGTGGACTTCTTTGGACCGTTACAGTCCGGCAAGTAAGTCCTAGTCATAATGGACGAATACTCACGGTTCCCTATTGCACACCTCCTGACGTCAACCAAAGCTGCCACTAGTATACCGGTCCTTAATGAGGTGTTCGCAGCATGGGGCATACAGAAGGTAGTGAAAACGGATAACGGCCCCCCATTCAATGGACAAGAATTCACCGAATTTGCCAAGCACCTTAATTTCAGACACCGAAAGATCATTCCTTTGTGGCCCCAGGCCAATGGTATGGTGGAAAGATTTATGGCCACTCTAAAAAAGACCATCCAGCAGGTGGAACTTTCAAAACGGGACGTGCAAGGGGCTCTAAATGAAGTATTACGCGCCTATCGAACCACACCGCACAACACCACAGGCAAATGAACGGTACAATTAATGTTGGGTCGCACTGTGCACACCAGTTTACCAACCTGGGAAGACGTAGCTAGTGGTGTGTCTCAAGAATCTGAGCACGAAGAAGTAGCAGCCACAGACAAACTGAAAAAGGAAAAAATGAAGGCATATGCAGACCGACGGACAAAAGCGGCACAGCCATCCATCCATGAAGGGGATTGGGTATTGGTCCGACAAGAACAGCAGAGAAAAGAAGACTGCTGATATCAAGCATACCCACTGCTGGTGACCAAACAAAAAGGGACCATGAATACAGTTGGAAAATAAGAGGGTCACAAGAAATGTGACACATTTTCAGAAATGCACGCCCAAGGTCCGAGAAGCGTTGACTACATCCCTCAGTGTGGCAACAGGAGAGGCTTCTGAGTCAGTAAGTGATCATGGACCTTCCATGGTTGCTGACGAAAGGGATCAGGTTGCCCAAGATGTCCATCTTTGGCCGCAACAAACTCTTCGAAGACCAGTTCGCCTAATTGAAGAACTGTAACTATATTGTTTGTATTATCGTTTAACTTGACATGCACAGACACTTCTAAAATTGTTAAAATTTTGTTAAGAAGGGGGAAGATGTAATGGTGTGGCATGTGCTGGGCGCTAGGACCAGCACATGAAAATATGAGAGGGGAGTAGAGCTGGGCGACGGAAGAGGAGGGACGAGAGAAAGGAAAGGGCAGTGCAGTAATGGTAATGAGTGAGCAGCACACGTGAAATAAACTAATAAAGCTCTTACCTACAACATAGTGTTGGCATTCTTTGTGCAGGCTCCACTACACTACAGCATCCCACCACAATAAAGAGATAATCTAAAATGACAACGCATCACAAGCCAGAGGTGCATCTCCAACAACCCTGAGTCAAAATGCACGACACAATGATGAGCTAGGGAACACCACATACAATGCCATGTCAAGTCAAGTCAAGTCAAGTCAGAGAATTTATATAGCGCACTACATACCCAGAGGGTCTCAAGGCGCTTAGAAAGGGGAGGAGTATTACTTGTCAAATATCCACGTTTTAAGTTGCTTTCTGAATGCTAGGTGGTTCTGGGTAAGGCGAAGGTAAGCGGGGAGTGAGTTCCATGTTTTAGCAGCCAGGTATGAGAAGGATCTGCCTCCCATGGTGGTCTTGTTGATGCGAGGTACAGTGGCGAGGGCTTGGCTGGAAGAACGTAGTTGGCGGGAGGGGGTGTAGAAGGACAGTCGTGAGTTGAGGCATTCTGGTCCGATGTCGTAGAGTGATTTGTGTGCGTGGGTTAGCAGTCGGAAAGTGATCCTCTTATTGACGGGTAGCCAGTGGAGGTCTTTAAGGTGACCAGAGATGTGTTCGTTGCGTGGGATGTCTAATATGATCCTGGCTGAGGCGTTTTGGATTCGTTGGAGTTTCTTCTGGAGTTTAGCGGTAGTGCCTGCGTAGAGGGTGTTTCCGTAGTCCAGTCGGCTCGTGACCAGAGCATGGGTGACTGTTTTCCTTGTTTCGGTGGGGATCCAGCGAAATGTTTTTCTGAGCATGCGAAGAATGTTGAAGCAGGAAGACGCTACGGCGCTGACTTGTCTGTTCATTGAGAGTGAAGAATCCAGGATGACGCCTAGGTTCCGTGCGTGGTCTGTCGGGATGGGTGCTTTTCCGAGGGCTTCCGGCCACCAGGAGTCGTCCCATGCAGAGGGGGATGTACCTAAGATGAGGACTTCTGTTTTGTCTGAGTTCAGTTTCAGACGGCTTTGTTTCATCCATTCGGCAACTTCTTTCATTCCTTCGTGTAGGTTACTTTTGGCGGTGCTGGGGTCATTGGTGAGAGAAAGGATTAGTTGAGTGTCATCCGCGTAAGAGATGATGTTGAGGTTGTGTTGGCGGGCGATGGCAGCGAGGGGGCTCATGTATACGTTGAAGAGGGTGGGGCTGAGAGAGGATCCTTGTGGTACGCCATAGATGACTTCAGTGGCCTCGGACTTGAATGGTGGGAGGCGGACTCTCTGGGTTCTTCCGGTGAGGAACGAGGTGATCCATTCAAGTGCTTTTCCTTGGATTCCGATGTTATTGAGGCATTGTAAAAGGGTGCTGTGGCAGACTGTATCGAATGCTGCAGAGAGGTCGAGGAGGATGAGGGCGACTGTGTCTCCATTGTCCAGTAGAGTTCGAATGTCGTCTGTTGCTGCGATGAGGGCGGTCTCAGTGCTGTGTTTTGCTCGGAAGCCAGATTGTGAGGAGTCGAGGGATTTGTTGGCTTCGAGGAAGGCGGCGAGCTGGTTGTTGACAGCTTTCTCGATGACTTTGGCCGGGAATGGAAGGAGCGAGATGGGGCGGTAATTTTTGAGTTCGGTGGGGTCCGCTGTGGGTTTTTTCAGAAGGGCGGTGAGTTCAGCGTGTTTCCAGTCTTCCGGGAAGGTGGCGGAGTTGAAGGAGCAGTTGATGACTTCTCGGAGGTGCGGTGCTATGACGGAGTCTGCTTTGTTGAAGATGTGGTGAGGACATGGGTCTGTGGGGGATCCTGAGTGGATGGAATTCATCAGGCGGATTGTGTCCTCAGTGGAGATTGGGTTCCAGTCGTTAAGGGTGTTCACGGGGGGGAGAATGTTCAGCAAATGGTAGGGTGGGCTGGTTTCCGGGTTGGTTGTCGAAGCTGTTGTGGATGTCTGCAATCTTGTTGTGGAAGAATGAGGCTAGGGAGTCGCAGAGGGCTTGAGAGGGGGTGATGTCATTGGAGTTGGCCGAGGGATTGGAAAATTCCTTGACGATGTTGAAAAGTTCTTTGCTGTTGTGGGCGTTGTTGTCAAGTCGATCCTTGAATGCTGTTTTCTTGGCCTATGACATATGTTTTTGTATTACACTACACCATGGGGCAGAGATACCCCTCAAATGCACTATGTGATAAGTCGACATGCATCATTCCACATCACTGTGTGGCACGTGTGATAAGGCAAGGACACTGCACTAGACTCTCCATAGTCAGTCAAAGATACTTCTTGCATGAATATCACATTATAAGATAGAGAGACAACTCAAATGGCCTTGTCATGAACTAGAAATACTTATTTCACCACACTACATCATGAGGCAGAGACATGTACACAACTGCATCCCAATCCAAGCAGCCTGAAACATGTCTTACTTGACACTGCACGATGACCACTAGACACATCTCATACAATGCTGTCAATAGGCAGCCTGAGCTCCACTTGTAGACAGCATTCTCGATGTACTGTATTGGCGAGCACAGGACAGAAACCCAAACTATACTCAAGAAGGTATGAGAGCAGAGGGGCAATCCATCTCAAATGCTTCAATTTATCCAACCTGGAAATACGGACACACAACACTGAATAATGGTGATTATATATGAGAGAGATTTTTCATGAGTTCTCATACAAGTAGGTGAATAATAAAGACATTAGCAGACCGTGTTTATGAATACTCACACGCACACGTAGTATGAGAGGCTAAATTTACCAAGTGGATGTGTCTTGATGTATTTTTTCAAAAGATTGAGAGGAGGAGCAATCGAATATCTGTCAGGACGGTGTTCCAAATTTCAGAGGCATTGATCAAGAAAGGACACTTGTGTGGGGTTTTCCCCCTGAAATGGGGAGTTTTAAATAAGAAGAGATTTGCTCCTCAAACTACTCCAGGTACTGGAAGTTTTCAGTTTTTCCAACAAGTAGTTGGAATTGTGCACATGAAGAGCTTTGGAATTGTTGGTAGTTGTTATGCATATGCTTCCTGATTCCAGAGGTAGTCTATAGAGGGTGGTAAAAACACATACTTTGAAACTTTGTCGTGCAGTAGAGTGGAGGACAGCTTTGAGGGCTGTGGGTCTTGTTTTAAGCAGACCATTGAGCAGGGCACTCTCCTAATCAATTCCACATATCACCACAGGTTGAATGTACAGAATTAAGTCAGTCTTAGAAAGAAAATATCTCATGTTCCTACCAAATGCTACTAGTTATGGATTTGTTATGAGAACCATGATGAAAAATGGATCCCAGGTTGAAATTGAGGGGTAAGGCATTGGTGACAATCATAAGACTATACCCCCAGAGATTGAGTTCTCTCCCCAGTGAGATAGAATCCTTTAATTTTGTTTATGGAATATGTTTGAAACTTCAGCTCTTAGTGGATTGAGCTTTGGTCTAATCTGTGCTGGTCTTGCCAGTTACTTCATTAGACAGATGGATAAAGAGAGTTTTTAGGTCTCGGCCAGACAGCGCACGCACTGTGTCTAAGAGACATGTTGTGTTCAATCTATGGGCTTCACCTCGCCCAGGTTTAACATCGTCCCTCTGAAATCCTTTGTTCTCATGTGTACATGGCATGCATACGTCAATACTCTTATTGTGTTTGGCCCTCCCACAGAGCAAGGGCCAAGTACTTGGATCCATCCACTGCTCCCGTTTTAGGAGCAACTTTTTTCTTTTGAGCACTTCACAAGCGTGCTTGTGTTTTCACTGGTTCAGTCTCCAGGCAGGACCCATCCTCCTAAGGTTTTGCTTCCAAGCATTTTGATTAATGCAGTTTTCCCTTCTGCTCTCTGCTCTCTGGGTGGCACACCACCTCTGAGCTGTAATTCACCAGTGGATAGGCAACAAATTTGTCATGCATAATTGTGAGGAAAGCAGGTCATGTGAGAGCTGCAATTCTCACACTGTTTGCATCAGTGTTTTTTTAGGATAGGATGCACATGACCAAGAGGGTTAGAGTCAGTACCATGGTGGACGGAGGAATTAATGATGCTCAGCCAATTGTATGTTCATTAGCAAATGAATTAGAAATGTTTTTTTAAAAGTAATAAAATGATGAAATATTAGAAATCACTTTGCTAAGGAATTAGGGAGAAATGGAGCTGGATTTGTTCCAGAAAGTGGAAATTGGTATGTTGTTATCATGCAGGCAGGGGAGGGAGTCCTCTACTTATTTAATTTCCAGTATTTTGTTTTAGAAGAAAATTGCTAATTTATTCCATCTTGAATTGGGGCCTAAGCTAGTGGCAGAGTCAGTGGATTGGGATTGATCTTGGACATTTTTTAACAGTTCTTAAGGGCAGTTTCTTGCCGTGGCATTATTTTTCAAAGAAGGAGGATGTGAGCTGCATTTGTAAATTACTTCCATAACTCTTATATGTAGAGGATTGCTGCCAGTGGGTTCTTCCTTCCATTTATTTTCAGAGGCAGGGAGAGCTTTCCTTTTGTCATGAAGATGAACATTGAACAGTGAGGCACACCTTTTAATTATCCTAAACCTTGGTGTTTGAAAGCTCGTTTATACAAGATGAGGTACAACAATTAATATGCTTGAAACCTGAAAAATCGCCAGATACAGGATCCTAGAGAATTAAGCATTCTAGTCTGTAGATGACTTGAACAAGAATGGAGCATTTGTTGTGGGTTGGGTGTGTACTATGCTCAGAAAGATTGTTTTCTTTTTGGCAAGATTTAATGTTGGTGCATGCACGGGGATCAGCGTTTACAACGCAACTTTTACAACGCAGTACCTTTACGACGCAACCATTACAAAGCAAGTCATTACAACGACTTGCGCTGGGGGGCGCTCTAGGATAGGGAATAGTTTTAATTTACTATCCAACACCTTCCCTACTATCCAAGGGGACTGAAGTTGGAATAGTAAATTAAACTATTCTCTATCCAGCGCCCCAACGCATGTCGTTGTAATGACTTGCGTTGTAAAAGTTGCGTCGTAAAGGCATGCGTTGTAAAAGCATGCAGTGTAACGACGTACATCCGCATGCACATTTATTTTTACCAATTGAGACTGGAATCACCAAAGAAACATATGTTAGTAAGAAGAAAGGAACTTATTAGCAAATAGGCATATGAGTTCAGGTATAAAGATGTTATTTCACCCAGGTGGGTAACAGAGAAATTGAACACCAATGGTGAGGATGGCTGCTAGTAATTTCAATCATCAACTGTTGGACTGATGTTACGGCATGCGAGTTTTACCAGCACATGTCAGCGAGTACTTAAAGAGTGCCTATGAATTAGAGCTTCTCCACCGTCAACTTTGGTCAGCAATGAGATATTATTTAGGATTCATCATGAACGATAAGGTGATAAGTTAAAACAGCATTTGGAGTAGAGGTTAAACTGGTTCAATCTAGGATTAAAATATCAAGAACAGTACCTTGTATCAGGACATAAAGATCAGTCTGGATTGAAGTTTCATGGTGCAAATTTGAGAGAAGGCATTGTCTCAGCATTAGTGGCTTACGTGCTTTCAGTCAGCTTATTATGGGAAGCTAATATCTAGGATTTGTCTTGGGATGTCTTGGGATGTCTTGGTCTACGAATTGTAGTAATAGAAAGAGGGCTCTGAGAGATGGTGGTAAGAGGAAGAGTAGAGTCACTAAGATCAGACTATAAGAATCAGATGATGCAAGGTCATGTTCAATCCATCAGCTACACTGAAAATAGAAACAGATAACTTCATTGGAGGGTAATCTGTTCCAGGAGGGCACAGGTGAGCAGAGTATCACGCTGAACAGTAATTAATGAGATAATGGCCGCCTCAACCATGGATAACCAAGAGGATGTTGTATCTGAAAGGGACTCTTTAACAACATTCCTTAGTGGGGACTGCTGTACTCTGAGTTTGGTTGTACTAAGGAATATCGACACCAACAATACTGAGATAGAAGAACATCGAGGACAAAATATTGAAAGGTAAGTGCACCTACTACCTGCTGTTTTTCTGGAATCCAAGCGCCAAGATACTCCCTGGAGTGGTAGCGCGCTATATAAGTTTCACTTCACATCACATAGGAAAGAACATATTTACTATTCCTAACTACACTTCTACATACCATGAATATATATGTACCACCTAGGTAGATGTATTTGGAGTTAGGTATACAAACTCAAGACATACTTGCCTTTCAATATTTGTCTTAGATATTTTGCCCTTGATATTCTGTCTCACTAATATTTTGGGTTCGATGTTCTGGTTGCACACCCTGTGTTTAGATGTAACCATGCTGTGATTAGCTTACCTAGGATTTTCTTGAAAGAGAGACAATTTCCTGGAAATAATGTAAATTTTTACTGAGTAAACCTTTTGACCTCACTGTAGAGATCTGTGAGCAGATATGTGAGATGAGTACAATCACAGGAAGTGTTGGGGAGAAGTATGGTGTTTGAGGAGTAGAGTATTATGTTGGAGAGGATGTATTTCAGACATGCCTGTCTCAAATTATGTGAGAGAAGATAGCAACCTGTTATCTGAAGGGGATATATTGCAAGGCTCCCATGTCTCAATCAAAAATATGGTATTAACATTGAAAGTGATCACGTTCTGGGAACAAGCACCATTGGTTGTAGAGAGAAGATTAGTCAAATGAAGTACATTAGGGATGCAATTTTTGAAGATTTCAAGGCTAATCATAGGAGTATCTGTTACAGTGTCCTAAGAGGATCAGTACTAAGGCAGTAGTGAGCGTGCAATTGTTGGCTGGTGTTATTGTGGTGCCCCTAAGTGCTTGAAATAAGTTGAAAATGGTAGTAAAGGTATGGAGATTTATGGCAGTATACTGGATAATGACCTTGCCATTATCAAATAAACAGATATATAGTTAACAAACCTTGTCCCCAAAGCCGGTACCTAAAAGTTTCCTTCCAAAAGAAATACTATAATTTTTTGCAATTCCAAAAATTATCAGCCAATAATGGGTGAGTCGAGAGTCAAAGGAGGTCAGTTTTGATAGTACCAAATCAGGGACTATGATATTGAGTAGCTCTTAGGTGTTCAGAGTTACAGATAACCAAAACAGAAAGAGCTACCTCTCTAAGCGTTAATAAAAAAGGGTAATGATGCAAAATCAATAAACTAAACTTCCATAAACCACACATTCTGTTCTGAGTTGGAATCTTATAAACTCCATTTTATGCACAAACATTTGCATACTTCGTTCTGGGGTTTTATATCGAAAATTTCATTGATCGTTTTTTCTAAATATTCCATACAATTTCAGAATATACAATAATTTATGCCTTTAAAAACAACATACATGTTTCATCAACTTGGAAACAAAATGCAAACATCAGCACACCCTTATTCGCACTTACTTTAACTTATACTAACATTCTATCTCTATCTTCTGTTCTCAAACTGTATGTATCTTTCATGAAACAATATAATATCAAAGACTGACTGCACAGTGTTAAAGGTAGTCTTCAATTCTTTCGTTGACGCTGTATTTCGTGGCTCACAAATAACTTGTTCGACCTTCTTCAGGACGAACACATACATATATACAATTGCCTCAAGAAGCTTCCTTGACCATCCAATCAGTGAAATCTTAAGTTCCCGAGAACCAATACAAATCTACTGGGTCTGGTCTAAAGTATGTATGGTAACGTTATCAATATATGGTAAAATCAGATGGGTTTTTTAAGTCACTGAAACTTAACAGTCTATCTCCTCTTCGAAGCAACAGTCTGGCTTCATGCAACACCCGAAAATGTCGGTACTAATTTCATCAATAATTCTGAAAGTTTTCATTCTGTTCTCTGCTTCAGATATACCTTGTTATCTTTCAAGTTTCATTATATTAGAAACTAGGTTTTAAATATAGATCTTCTTCAAAAATGTGTTCATGCATGAGGAACGAAAAGCTCTTTCCTTTGTAAGCAGAATGTGGGCATGAATGAAAGTAATTGTGAGCAGATATTATTTGTTCCCAATTCCCAACTACTGAAATATATATACTGTGTTTTTTAAGTCGTAAATGATTTCATATTATAAAATTTCACAAAATATTTAAAAAAACAACAAGTGATATTTTTTATATGATACTCAGTAACAAGCTTGTAAATATTTGTGCATAAAGAATACACAAGATTCCTTCTGGTGATTAAGAGGAGATTATGTTATTGACAGGATTAGCAATATAAGCATTATGCTTGATTGTCGTCAGTGCATTTTTGATAAACCGGAGGGATGCCAACATCTCAGCACTATCCCTGCATCATATAAGAATATTTTAGGAGGAAAACTTATCTCTTTAGTAGTGATATCAATGATTTAGTAGATGGAGGAGGCTAAAGAAGTACAGATAGGTGGAAAATTGAACTGTACAGATAGCTCCTTGGACAGCACGGTACATAAAATACAGTATCATTCAGAGAGAGCTTCTCTGACAAAATGCTCACACATCTTAGTGACCACCGCTTAGAAAACTCTCACTTAAATCAGTGACTAATGATAATAATATCTCATGAGATTAGTGGAGACCAAGTGCTTTTTCAGGTGGTGTGGGCGTAGATACTGGAAGATCAAATGAGGCTGCTGTTTTATATTGTCTTAAAATAGTTCATTCTGACGTATTTCTGGGAACAATATCCGAGTAGAACATAAAAGGGAAATATTTTCTAGCAGTTGTAAATACTTTTATCCTTTTATATATCAGAACAAGTCAAGAGTATACTAAAGCGTATATGTTTTGTTTTTTACCCATTTGCTTTTTTGCTCAAGACAGGTCAAGTTAGATAAACCACAAAATACAATTTCTAACAAACTAAAGGTTCATTCACTGTGTATGATTTAGACAATATGCTAAAGTTATATTTTAAAACAGACAAATCCACATTAACGTAGATATTAAACAGTTAAAATAAAGTCTATGATTTGTGCAGGGCGCCATTGCAATAATAGTAAGGCCGAAGGTGTTCTAACAGAGAAGGAAGTTATGGGGATTACATATCTGAACCACCACAATGTTCCAGTCGGGTTATATAGTTTATTAACATGTTAAGATGGGCTTCAGTAAGGAAGAATGTGCAAGTGCAAATACTCCAAGTCCAAGTTTTGGATTTATATTGCAGAGTCTACATTCCTGCAGGCATGGAAAACGAACCAACTAAGAAGACAATCTAGAGTTGGGAGGAGGCCAAGGCCTAGCTGCAGTATCTTAATTAGTAAATGGCTGAGTTGATGTCAGCTAAGTATTTTTGTGGGCGAGGCTGTTTGCAGCAATTAAGGACTAGGAAAGCATGGCTTCTCCTTCGAAATCTTACTCTGTCATCATGGAAAGAAAATTAGACAGTTTTTTTGTTTATTATCCTTTTTAAATGTGGAAAAAGGAACCCGTGGAGCTGCTCGGCTAGAGTGTAGGTAAGTGTGCCCATCATTTTTCCATCCGCAGCCCACCATGCCAGTATATGAGAGGGACATCCATACTGTCATCTGACACAAAACAGAGGGGCTGGCAGACGTTAGGGCAGAGCGATTGATAGGAGATATGTGTGAAGGGGGTGAGATAAGGTGTGAGTGTATCATAATATTTTGGCATAGGGAAGGACTGGTGAGAAGTATGTGTGTGAGAAGGACACTGACCTGATGGCATATACAGAAAGGGGGTGCCGAACAGACCTATGCTGGGGAGACAGACATTCTATAGAGTTCAGCGAACTTGTTTAATAAGAATGAATCCACTTTTCAGATCAGACCTATATGTATGGTCCCCTAAGCTACCTCGATTTGCCTGGGTCCAAGGCTCCACCCTCAGGAGCTCCCTAACTTTGCCTCTTCACATGGAGGTAGACTTTAAAAACTATAGCAACTGCCTTGTATTTCATCATTTGGATAGTGCTTAATGTACCCAATCAGTCCACTAAGCACTTCCAGGTGGTTGGGTAGTAGTGTACCACATATGTTGTCAATTGTTGGCAGAGTGTAGGTTTACAGTATGGCCAAAACTTAACTGTTGGGTGTCATGTGTAAGATTAGAAGGGTTGCTCCAATTGTGCTGAAATGAATTGTAGTTGAGCTTGCGAATGAAGCAGAGATATAAGAAAGGGAAGACTCATGTTTACCCAAACGTACTGCTCTGTGGGTGGTTTTATAAGAAGCTACTTAATTGGAAAGGTTGGGGATTCTGGTCTGGCTTATGTTGGAGATGTTGGGTGTCACATGTGGGGTTTGGAAGGGTCTGCCAACTGTGTCAAAGCAGTCCTGTATCTGTGTTTACGCATGGACTGCATCAAAATATATGGATATTCCTTCCTAGTAATTGATCCACTATACCATGTTATATGCTCCAAAAGCACTGGAAAACGTGATCAGAACTTCCAGCATGGTGATCCCCCCAATTGTGGTCTTATCCCCTTGTTGTCTCACTGCCCTCTTCCAAAAAAAGGGGAAGCCTGTTCAATCCCTAAACCAATGTTATCTGGAAAACGGCAGGGATCATGCCCATTCCCTGCGTTATTTAATGTCTATGCACAATCTTTGCACATACTGTTCTGTGAACTGGAGTTGTCATTGCATAACAACGTGGATTATACCCTTATAATTTTCCCTTTCACTAGTAATTTTTAGGATGATTAGGAGAACAATAGCAGAGTATTTCTGATTATACAGCATGGGGTGAGAATAATCAGGGTCACCCTCAATTCAGACATGACTGCATTCTTATGGGTAGGGTCAGACTATGCTGAAAACAGCCTTGTAAATTTACAAGACCATTCAGATTGATGCTATCACAATTCTAGTACAAGTAAAACCAGGTGTAATGTTTGAAGTACTGTTGTTGGGAAACATTTCCCCCTTTTTGGACATGGAGTGTAGAGGGTAGGTAACTAGAGCAATCACAGAGTTAAAACTTATTAGTGTAATGCTTTGTTGATCTGGACATCAAGAAGGAACACTGTGAAAACTTCAAGTACTTCAAAACTCTACAGTAAGTGTGGTGGATAAAAGCACTCCTAAGGAACTTGTTACCGAGATACAAATGGCTTTGCTTTGGCTCTCTGTAAATGAGATCTTTTGAGTTTAAGATTCCTACTCTGTCCCATAAAAAAACTGTGCTCAGGTGCCTAAGCACTTGAGGAACTATCGTGCTGCATACCGTCTGGTGAGAGAAGTTAGATCAAGTAATAAAAAGGCCTTTGGCCACTCTTCCCCCACCAAAGGTCTGTAGAGTTAGGGCAGGAAGCAGTGCTTTTCATGAGTAAAGCCATCAAATAATTTTACGACATGAATTAAGTTATGGAACTAGACGCCAGAGGAGCTACAACAGATGTGGTGGCTCCTTGAACTTATGAAAACTCACAAAACATAGCAATTTAAATGGAATCAATAGGAAGGTGCTCTCTCGACATGCGTCACTGCTTGACTAAAATTGAAGAAAATAACCGAAATCTATACCATAAATTCCTTAATAGCCTTTGAAGAAATATTTTGGCTTAAATTTAGGCTCATATTTGGTTTACCCTGAGGAACTACGTTTTGGGACTACATCAATTCATATGGTTACAATTCAATTCTGTACCATACTCTAATCACAAATTAAGGGTCAATAATGTTATAATATACTGAATGAGACATGAAAAGGGTTTTTTCTCTCTAATTTTCCACCAAAATATACTTGTGCTAAAGATACAAAAGTATTGTATAGTGAACCTTCTGTTAAACGTTAAACTTTTGCCAGCCCTGTATACAGAGCAGTATAATAGGTTAGGACACATACTGAAAGAGAAATTCTATGCAAGATGATTTAAAAATAAATCTAAAGGAAGAAAAAGTTACTTACTAATGACCCTAGTTCTCCTTCAAGGGGCTGTCACTCGTTGAATAACCCTCCATCTCTCATTTCCCCCAAATACATAGACCCTTCTTTTGAGACCATATTACCTGAACCTAAGGATATCCCATTTTATACTCTCCACCCCACGAGGGAATCATCAGTCACGATTGTCTCTGTCAGAATGTCCTGATGAAAATGTACTCATTGCAGCCAGTGTTGCAGATGACAACACTAGGAAAAGGAAAGGGTCCCTGCATGGGAAAGAGCCAACCTGTCTTCCCATTTGCAAGAGTACTGGCACTATTGGTCCTGAAGTGACCCCTTAAACAGCATAGAGACAAGCAGGTGCGGTTTGGCGATCAAAGGGATGTGGCATGCTTTGAAGAGGTAGAAAATAACAGATAAGATTTATAGATGGTCAGAACCACTCCCAGATAATGGATGGTTGGACTGGAACCAACCTGAATGCGACGTGTTTGACTGGTACACCTACATTATGAGGAATCCTGACTGTTGTCTGGAAGTGCTGAAAACACTGTTATGGAGTGGACACTTTAATGTCCCCACTGTCTAAATAAATGTAAACAAAAGTCTATTTCGATGCACTTCTATTATAGCCATGCATTATGAGAAGTGCATCAGGACCAACTTGTGGCCATAAACTAACATTTAATATTGGTAATGGTTTATGCCCTACAATGAATTTAATGAAATTTCCTATGCGTTAAAGGTGCTGGCATGTTCAATTTAGCATCTTGTAAATCTGCAGCATATTTCCAATCCCCTGGAGGGAGCTGATGCTAGATTTGATGAAAGGCAAACTTCATGAGTTTTTCAACTTTGTATCTATTTAAACACCGTTTTGAAGTTCAGAATGGGTCTGAATTCCACCTTTGGGCCCTTTTTTATAACTTGAAAGTAACAGAAATAAAATATTATTTTGAGGGGAGTTTGGAGTCCTCTTCACAGCTTGATTCTCTAAAAGGATGGCAACCTCCTATGTTATTAGAGGGACTGCAGCTGGAGAAAACTTGAGCATGATAGAATTGCCATGTGGCACAATATTCAGGAGTCGACTATGTTTTGTGTTTTCAATGATATGGTGTGAGTTTTTTCCTACCAGAAACCAGAGTGGATAACAGAAGAGAAAGAAGAAAGAATTAACTGTTTTCTCAAACCGGGAGCCTGTCTGCAGCTTCAGACGCTGACCTCCTCTTCCTCTGGAAGGAAGTTTCTAATGGTAAGATTGCTGTTGTTGTAGTTGCTGCTGAAATTGGCCATTGAGGGGTTTGAATCAGCTGCCAATCATAATCAGAAACCTGAAACCTAATTTGATACTGCTGATACCGTTTCCTTTTCTAAGGTCTAATGCTTTGAGAGTGTCAGCTGCTGATTTCATTCAATGCTAAACTTCATAACTTTGGCTCCCAAAAAACATGCTTATGTAGAATTGCAGATGGTTGTTGATGCATTGCTCTGCCTCAGATTTCATGCTTCTTAGATGAAGCCGGGAAGGTATTTGCATGGTTAGGCTATGACATTATCCATGGATGGCAAGATCTACTGCAGCTGTCCTTATCACTTTGCTTGAGACCAACATGCCCTGCATCTCCTTAAAATCAGATCTCCTACCCCAGAGTAAATCTTCTACAAATATATAGTACCCAGGGCATGTAAAGCAGAGTGTCCAACCCTGGCTGCAGCACTGAATTAAATTTGCTACCAGTTGTGTGACAAAGTACAAAATTGCTCCAGCTTGCCACTGCAGACTGGAAGAGCAGTGTTAAAGCTGCTAGTTCGACTTTGACATTATAACCAATGACAAAGCCCCCACTGCCCTTAAAATAATTGTAAGGCTCCCCTAAGGGCGCCCTGTCAAGCCCTAAGGCAGGGAGCTGTACATTGTTAAGTAGGACATGTATTTTATGTATATGCCCTATTAGCAACACTTCCAAATTGTTGTTTTGCTGTGGGAGCATTAGTAGCCCCATTGCCTAACACAGAGTTACAGGCTGACCACTCAGCTCGGCTAATTTCTAAATGGTACTACTGAGATTAGGGGTAGTGTAAGGTATCATATAATTCGTGGCATTAAACCTGACTAAATGCAACTTTTAGGAAGTTGCCATTCTGTGACCTAGTTTGTCCAGTGTCCTCACACAGTCACTGGCCACCAACCACCTTTCTGCCCTCCTGGGTAAGTAGTGTGAATAATGCCCCGGCTTAGGAACAATAGCAGCCTGCTAAAGGGTGAGGTGTTACCTCCACTTCTCCCAGGGTGTTAGCCCAAAAAGAGAGCTTCAAAGGCAAAGCCACCTTTAGTGGGCAAATACAATCACATTCTTGAGAGGATATCCTTTGTTTAGGTGGACAGGCTGGCTTCAGGAACAGAGAGAGGAGACTAGTGCCCTAAACTATTTTCCCGTGGGTATGTAGCCCATAAGTAGCCACACCTCTAAGGTGGGCAACCAAGTTTTTAACATCCAAGGAAGGGTTCTGAGATCTTGAGAGTGGGCAGAATAGTGCACTCTGGGATTGCTAGATAGATGCCATAGAGTAGAAGGGGACCTGGTAGCCCAGTGGCTAATGACCTCATCATCCCCACAGGGCACTTTCTGTGCTCAAATACAGCAACCCTGGCACCCTGAACCTCAGATCATGCTGGAACTGGAGAAATTACCTAAGAAGGACTGCCCTGCTGACTCCTGGTCTTGGAAAAGAGAGGTTTCATTGTCTGCTGGACTGCACCTGTCACATCTTGGGCTAGCAAAAACGGACTGGCCTGTGGTTCCTTGCTTGAGGAAAAGTCACTCCAAAGCCCCAGTTCAAACACGTGACTCCAAGGGTCAGTCGGCTGACCCTTGAAATCAGCACCAGGGCCAATAAAGCTGAAGTAGCCCAATTCAGCAAGTCGGTAGCCACTTAGGAAGAATCACCGGCTGCTTCTGAGCACCCCCCGAGACCAATCCTCGAGTTTGCCAGACCCATAAGTTTCATCTTAGTACAGACTGGTTTCGCAAGAGGAACACCTCCTCCTTCCTGAGGGACCGCACCCAGGCCGTCCGCCTGGGTGACTTCACAGCGGACGTCCGGAAAGTTCAGTGCGGGGTCCCCCAAGGCTCTTCCCTTTCCCCCCTCCTGTTCAATTTATATGTCGCCCCTCTTATCTTTTCTCTCCAACAGATGGAGGTCGCCGTATTCAATTATGCGGATGACCTCCAGCTTGTTTTCAATCTATCCTCTTCCCCTTCCTCTGTTCTAAACTTTCAATCTGTTATGCTCCATATCAGGGACTGGATGAACCACAATCATCTCAAACTTAACCCCGACAAGACCGAGCTGGTATTGACGGGTGGTTCATCCAGCCCCTGGTCTCCTCTTTTCTGGCCACCCTCCCTTGGCCCCTCTCCTGTACCCTCTTCCTCTGTCAAAACCCTAGGCATAAAACTCAACTCTCAACTCACCCTTCACTCCCAGGTTAGCTCTGTGGTATCTTCTTCTTTCCTTTCATTGCACACTATACGCAGGGTGTCCCGTTTCTTCACTTTCTCCGCCCTCAAGCTCATCATTCTGGCCAAGGTGGTGTCCCGCCTGGATTACGGCAACGCCCTATATGCCGGCATCCCCGCATATAGCCTGCGGCGCCTTCAACAGATACAAAACCAGGCGGCCCGCCTGGCCTTCAAACTTCCAAAATTTCACCACTCTACCCCTCTTCTGAAATCTTTACACTGGCTCCCTGTGCGAGCCAGGGTCCAATTCAAGCTCGCCTCCATCACCTTCTTGGCCCGACTTGGCCTGGCATCAGCGTTCATCTCTTCCGAGATCATTCCTTACGTCCCCACCAGAGAACTCCGCTCGTCCTCCCAGTCCCTCCTCACCATCCCACGCTACCGGAGAAAGAAGTGGGGAGGCTCAAAATTTGCCACTCTTGCCCCGATTCTCTGGAACTCCCTTCCCTTTGAACTTCGTTCCATCCCCCTGTACCCTCAATTCCGCAAACACCTCAAGACCTTCCTGTTTACGAAGTCCTTTGAATAATACGCCAGCATCTCCTCCAGCCTTCTAGCTCTCGACTTTGTTAGCTATAGCGCCAAGAAACCGCTGGTAGACGTGCGCTCTATAAGAAATTTTAAACTCAAACTCAAACTAAAACCAGCCTCCACCATAGGATATCACTGGGACCGCTGCAGATGGAGACTGGTAGTCCAGCCGTGGCTGGCCTTCTACTGTTTCAAAGAGGACTTCGAGGGACCCCGATCTCTGTGGCCAACGTTACCCCACCTGACCCCTGGACCGAGGAATACCTGCAAAGGCACCCCGTCTACTGCACAGAACCCAGAGCATCCTTGAGCATCTTCCATCTCCTGCATCAGTGGCATCAGGACATCTCCATTAAAGTCTATTGAGTTTGTGCTGTAAAGTTTGGAACTGGACTAGAAAGCGCTTTGGAGACCAAAGTAACTGTCCGAATAATTTTCAATGACCCCCCCAGACCTCCTTCCTCTCGGATTTGGTCACTCAAGCTGGGCCAGAGTAGTCAAACAAAACCATTGCAAACGTTTCAAAAGTTAACCAAATGCTACGGTTACTACTGCTTGTTTGCGGTTAAACTGAGATTGTACGTTTTCTTTACGAATCTGTATCTCCGTAATCCTCCAGTGCATTTTGTTCATCTCGGGCTCTAAACATTCACAAAAACATAATCTATATTCATAAATTGGTGTCAGATGTATTTTGTGTTGTGTGGCTTTTTTACTTCGTTGTTTGGTACTGTTAAATGCTTTACACTAGTCCCTTTGTTTAAGCCCTGAAGCTTAAAGCCATAGTTACCAGGGATGAGCTTAAGGTTTTACAAATGAGCATGGCTGGACCCAAGGCAGTTATTGAGAGTGTATTACACTGTAAGGTCGCACGACCATGCCATATAATACACGTAAATCCTCACATATTTTCATATACTCCTCACTGTATCTTCTCCTGGTTTACACTAGATACTAAGGAAATAATGCAATTTAAAAGTCAATCAGTGAAAATAATAAACTCTGTATTTTGGTATTTGGAGATTGTGGTTACACGCTCCATGAATAAGTGAATTTCTCTTAGCATGGTGGTGCCTGGAGTGATGTCTAGAATTATTGCGCCTTAGAGTAATGGCTCCTTCCAAAGTGAATGATATCATATAGGTAGTGAAGGTGTACGAAACATGAAGAACAGAAGCTAGAATGCCTGGAACTAAAGGCGTATAAGTATTTTCCAATGGAAATTGTGAAGCCGGAGGTGGAGAAAGTGTTAATGTAACAGGATGCTGGACTGTGCAACAGGACAGGAGAAGCTCTTACCAGACTTGGAGTGTTGGAAATGTCTGCCTCTGGAGGAGTTACTTATCTTTTTTTTTTTTTTTTTTTTTTTAAACCTTTATTTGGAGACAAGTAGGTACAAGGGAAGTGTACATTCAAAACATACAGTCACATTCGGCCATTACAGTGGTACGTCAGTGCCCAAAAAGCATACAAAACAGAACTACATATGGAGACACGAGGAAGTACAGGGCAAGGCATCAGTCAATACAAGGAGCAACAGCGAAATGTGCAGGAGATATTAAAATACAATGAGCCAGCATGGACAGGCGAGCCAATAAGACAATGCAATATGAATACAGTACAGTAGCGGAGAACACGTGAGCCAGAGGGGACACAAGTATGAGGAGCACTGGATAGAGGGGTGCCGCGCAGGGGTACAATCCGAATTCCCGATAAAAATACCTGTCCGAAGGGAGACTCCCACCCCTCAATAGCTCGCAGGAACAGGAGACAGTCAGCCCCCCCCCCCGATATCGGAAGAGCAGCAGGTGTCGTGTAAAATCCCAGCCCATCCCGTTGTCATCAGCCTATCCCCTCACGGTCCTCAAGTTCAGAATCAGAGTCCCGCGCAGCTCTGGTCAGGAGGTACACCTGGAGCGGACTCCAAAAGTCCTTTGGTCTGCATCGAACAGGCATCAATTCAGAATAGATATTATACTGATCCTGACAGTAAATGAGGTCAGTCACCCAGTCCTGAAAGCGCGGCACCCTACCACGACCCCAACAGCAAGCAACCCTACGCTTAGCCAACAACAGGGCCACGTCGACAAATCTACGGTGAGAGGCAGGTACGTCCTTAGTGAAGCCAAGTAACATCACCAAGGGGTCAAACGCCACCCCATCCTCCGCCATAACCTGCAGGGCCTCATGAACCTGAGCCCAATATTCCAAAACCCCCGCACAACTCCAAGCCAAATGCAAAAAGTCCGCGCCTTCCGCTCGACACCTAGCACACCTGTCATCCTCCGCCAAATGAAACCGCAGTTTCCTCGCCGGGGTATAGTAGTACCTCTGAACAAACTTGTAATGGATAATTTTAAGGCGACAACTAGAAGAGACATTGGCCGTGAGCCCGCAACAATATTTCCACTGCTCGTCTGTAATAGGAGCACCTAATTCGGCAACCCACTGCTCGCGCACCCGATTGGTCGGGACCGATCGCTGTCGGCGAATAGCCCCGTATAACTTCGACACCAGGTGTCGCCCATCTGAAACCAGCAGCACATGGAGGGGGAGGGTTACCCCAGGCTCCGAAGGATAGTCCGGTAGCAGAGCACGCATGCCCTGCCGCAGGCGGACAAAGTAGAACAGGTCTAGAGGGGAGCAAGCAGCCGAACCGAAGAAATGAGCCTGCGTACGAAAGGCACCTTCATGAAACAAGTCGCCCCACGTAAGAACACCTAGCCGCTTGCACATTCGCTGAAACCCCATCTCCAACAACAGCGACAGATCCGGATGATAAGACAGAGGCAAGGCCGGCGAGTAGAGAAAGGAAACGTCTAGCAAATGAGCCGTCCGCTTCCAAGCATCCACCGTGCATGTCACCGTCGTGCGGGGCGTTTCCACATCTGACACCTTGCCCAAAACCATCCCCTCCAGTGGGAGCGGGTGGGCGACCCAATGCTCAGCAGCAATCTGGGGCATGAATGGCGTGGGGCGCATCCAATGATAGGCATAGTGCGCCTGAGCGCTGAGATAATAGAGTTCAAAATCAGGGACGTCGAAACCGCCATCAGCATAAGGCAACGTAAGGGTAGCCCAGGCCACCCGTGGCTGCTTGCCCCCCCAGAACAATCGCAGAAGCTCAGAACGAAGTCTACGAAAGAAATAAGCACCAGGATGATATGGGAGGTTTTGAAAGAGATAAAGAAAGCGGGGCAGAACCACCATCTTGATAAGAGACGCCCTGCCGGCCATGGAGAGGGGTAAAGACATCCACCTGGTGACATCATCCGCCAGTTTAGTAATGGCCACACCATAGTTGAGCCGAACCGCGTCTCCTCTATCTAAGGATACAACAATACCAAGATAGCGCAACTCCGAGTCACACCACTCCAGAGGGTAGTCAAGGGGAAACCTGGCCACCGCAGATGTGAGGGGGAAAAATTGAGATTTCCGCCAGTTGATATGAACCCCGGATACGCCACCAAAAGCGACCAGCTCCAGCAGGAGCGAATTAAGGTTGTTCTCAGGGTCCTTGACATAGAGTGTGACATCATCAGCATATAAAGAAATGCCGACCTGCCGCTGAAGACAATTAAAGGCGCTCTGCTGATGAAACTGACGTATCCTACAGGCTAGCGGCTCAATAGCGATAGCAAACAAGAGGGGTGAGAGGGGGCAACCCTGTCAGGTCCCTCTCGTGAGAGGGAGCGAGGGGGACAGCACCCCATTCACTACTACCCTCGCCATCGGATCAGTATATAGAAGCTTAACCCAAGAGATGAAAATCCTGGGGAAACCCATCCGACAAAGAACATCAATAAGGTAGCCCCACTCGACAGAGTCAAACGCCTTAGTGGCATCAAGAAAGACAGCGGCAACCGGGACAGCGGGATCGATGGTCGACACAAGCGAGAACAAAGTGCGAAGATTGTGAGAGGTGGCGCGACCGGGCACAAATCCCGACTGATCAGGCAACACGATAACGGGCATGAGTTCGGCTAATCTCACCGCCAAGACCTTCGCGAGAATTTTAACATCGCAGTTGAGCAATGAGAGGGGCCTGTAGGAGCCCACATCCAGTGGATCCTTACCCGGCTTGAGCAGCGACGTGATGGCGACCTCCCGCATGGAGCCCGGAAGGCGTCCCTCCTCCAGAGACTCCTCAAACACCTCACGGAGCACAGGGGCCATAATGTCAATATAACACTTATAAAATTCAGCAGGAAGGCCATCCAGCCCGGCGGCCTTCCCATTAGAAAGAGACATGATGGCATTCCTGACCTCCTCCTCCTCCAGGGGCCTGCCTAAGAACTCCCGATGGCCATCCGATAGCCAACAGAGCGCCAACTCGTCGAGGAAGCCACCGTATCGAGTCTCACCCGTCTGCTGTGTCGTGTAAAGGTGTGCATAATGATCAATAAAAGTGCGCTGAATCTCCGATGTATCTCGACAGCGAGTGCCATCCGGAGACACCAATTCCAACACGTCCGACCCATGCCTAGGATGTCTAGTAAGGGCAGCGAGGACCTTACCGGGCCGCTCCCCTTCGCAGTATCGCCTCGCCGTCCAGTATTTCCCCCTGTGCTTAGCCTCCCGAGCAGCCTCCTCCTCGTACTCGGAGAGCTTAGTGCGGAACTGTGCCAGAAGAGCGGGGTCCGAAGTCACCTGCATCCTGCGCTCCAAGTCTCGCAAGTCAGCCTCCAACCTCTCGAGGGTCCGAACAATCAGACGGAGTACTCCACAACTTTTAGAAATAGTGACACCCCGGATCGTAACCTTGAATGCCTCCCAAATGACCTCAATGCTCTCCACAGAGCCCTTGTTTCTAGGGAAGAACTCCTCCACCTCCGCACCGAGTTCCTCCTTGAACACCGGGTCAAGCAAAGCAGTCGGAAACAAACGCCAAGGCGGGCGCGGCCTGTGTAACCCGGGGACGGACAAATCAACCTTCACCGGACAGTGATCAGAATACGTCCGAGCCAAATGTGAGGCCCCTCTTAGGCCAGCCATCAACCCTCTAGAGAGAAATACATAATCCAGTCTCGCCCATGAACGAGCATGTGTGGTGTAATGGGTGCCCTCCCTAGCGGTAGGGTGGGTGAACCTCCAGCTGTCAACCATCCCAGCCTCCTCCACTATCCCCCGCAGCACATCCCTTGCTTGTACATTGTACTGAGGGCTACCCTCCGATCTGTCCATCTGGGCCTGAAATGCAAGATTAAAATCACCCCCCCACACAATGTGAGTAGCATCCACAGCAAGAACATGACCCCACAGAGTGACAAAAAAGATTGGCGTGTCAACATTGGGAGCATAGCAATTAACAAACAGTACAGTGGTCTGCCCAAGCCGTCCCCACAGCAGCACGTAGCGCCCCTCAGGGTCCCCCATAGATCCAAGTTCCTGGAATGCAAGCGACTTCTTAACAAGGGTAACAACCCCACGAGCATAAGAAGAGTATGAAGCAAACCCCCTGGCCGCAGCCCACCTTCCGCCGAAAGTGGGGGAGGGAGCGGGGCGCAGATGCGTCTCCTGGAGAAAAGCAACTTGAATAGCATGCCTGTCCAAATACTGTATCACACTGCGACACTTCCTGGCATCATTAAGGCCCCGTACATTCCAGGACAAAATCGAGATCTGATCCACAACAGCAGTTGACATCACGTAAAGTAAGGGCCCCGCAGGACCCTATAACCATATACAGGGCATCCAACTACCAGCAACAGCCATTGATAGGTCCGCGCCTCAGGGCACGGGCGAACCTCCACATACGCTCCATACATTTCCCAGTCATCTCCAAAACAACCAAACAGGAACACAACAACACCCCCCCAACCGACCCATCCACGCAGCAAGCCCTCGGGACAGCCTACGCGCCGCGCGCCGCCAAGCCATTCCACACGGCACACATCACGCACACGTGCTACACTCGCAGAGTGCGTCCCGGCACGTGGCAGCCCAAAATGGCGGCCGGCGCACTCGGGCCCAAAATGGACGGGAGCACGGATCCCAGAACCCGTCCCGTAAGATAGGAAAGTGGAACAGCCCGGATAGCGGGCGCCCCGACATGTCCGTGCACTCAAACAACAGTAGCAGCTACCAAGGCGAACCAAAAGTCCCAGGCAAACAGACATGGACAGCTTCAACCCCCCCCCATCCACCCACCTGACACCACCCCAACTATCAGGCCACATACACCCCTCCCCCCCATCCCTCAACACACATCCAGTCAACCAACATAGGACTAGAATCCAAACAAAAGGTAAATATGGGGCACACCCTCCGGGGAACCTTCCAGAGGTGCACGACGCCACTCCCTCACGCCACGCCAGTGTCCGCGCCAACGAGTATCAGGCAGCCCCAGGCGCAGCGCGGGGGGGTGGGTGCCCAGAGCGCGACATCCCAAAACACCATCCCGCGGTGCCATCCCAACCCCACAAAAACAGCAAAACGCACTCACTCATCATGATACAGACATAACCCACGCATCAGCAAAAAAAAATTCAAATACGGACAATGGCTAGGCCACAAATACTGAGAAGGAAGCCAGCAGGCCCCAATACAAAAAGTTACATATCCACAATACTACAAAAACCGGGAAGAAGATAGACAAAGTCCAAAGTCACCAGAATCAGGCGACCTCCTCCTCAGCAGCCGAATGTTCACCCTCCGGATCTCGATCGTCACCACGATCCGCAGCAGCGCGCTCGCGCTGGAGGCGCTTCACAAAGTCCTCAGCATGCTGTGGGTTGGTGAAAAAATGTTGTTTAGCCTGGTGCGTCACTCGAAGTTTAGCCGGATAAAGCAAGGCGTAGTCCACTTGAAGGTCCCGAAGCTTCCTTTTCACCCCCAAGAACTTCCGACGCTGGTCCTGTACCATCGGTGTGAAGTCGGGGTACATGGTGAAAGACACCCCTTCGAAGGAGAGAGTCCTGTTAGTGCGGGCAGCCTGAAGAGCAGCGTCTCGATCACGATAATTCAATAGGCGCGCAATGATGGGACGCGGTGCAGCCCCAGAGGCCGGACGAGGTCCCAACGTCCGATGCGCTCTCTCGACTATGAACTGGGACGAGAAAACTTCCGCCCCGATGGCGCCCACCAGTAGCCTCTCCACATAAGTCTCCATTTTGCCCACATTCGTGGACTCCGGTACACCTACAATGCGTACGTTGTTGCGCCTACTCCTCGCCTCCAACTCCTCGTTCTTGGCGGCAATGACACGCAAAATATTGTCCATTCTCGCCAGCTGGGTGGTATGGGTGGCCGCCGTGTCATCGTGGTCCGAAATGCGCTGTTCCGCCGCCGTCAAGCGCTCCTCATGTACGTCCAATTTCTGAACGACCGCATCCATGCGTGACGATATCTTGTCCACTTTGTCCACTATAGTGGCGAACCCCTGCCTCATCTCCTGCATCATTTGGGCGAAGTCCGGTGGAGGTGGGTGCGGGACACTCTCAGCGACATTCGGGGGGGGGGACCGCGAAGTTCCAGCTTCCTGGAGCGAACGCGCCCCACGCCTGGCCCCTCCAGAGTCAAAGGACAGTTTGGACTGTTTAGTGTCCGGCTTCCCCATGACGGTGGTACAGAAGGGGAACGAGGCAAATGGAAGTCAGGATACAGGTCGGGCACGGGACCCGGCCAAGCAGAAAGCAGCTCGAATCGTGGGGGCACGAGCAGGCCAGCACGCCCCGCCACTCCCACCGATGAGCAAAGGCCGTCGCCGTTCCCAGCCCAAGGTGGCAAACCCCAGAAACCAAGTATTAAATCCGTGGCACTTCCGTAGGCGATGGTATCTGGACAGGCAGATGGGAAAGCCAAGAAAAGTCCGACAACAAGGGAGAGCCAAGCGTCTCGCCCGGCCAGCGATCGGGCCTGGCGGAGATGGGCGGAGCTAGGCCTACACCCCACGTGCAGAGCCCCGGACTGGCATGAACGGCGACGCCGGGCAAGATGGCATCAGACTTCCAGAGCGCGAGTCGGAGAAACTTGGGACCCTCATAACGTCGGCCAGCAACCTCCGAATGGCACAGGAGTTGGACCGTGGGTGGACAGACGATATCCCAACCGAACCGTGGGGTCAGTTCAGGGCGCAGCGATGGTAATCAGGATACCTAGGCGGATATTAGCTCCGGGCAGCGGGAGCCTCACGACAGTGCGGCCATTCCGCAGTGCGCCCTCTAGCGCCCCCCGGAGTTACTTATCTTGTCAGAGAATAGGTTTCTAAATATTCCAAAACAAACATGCCTAGATTGTCCCTGACTTCAGCTATCTGATCCAGGGTAATAAAAAGATGCAAAGGCATTTAACTTGACATCAGTGGTGTTTGGATGCTGAATGTTTTTTCGAAGCTAGAGGGTTATTTAAAATTGATAGCCTTGGTACTTTTGATGTTGTGTATGTATATATATATATATGTATATATATATATATATATATATATATATATATATATATATATATATATATATATATATACACACACATGCATATATATATACACACATTATATATATATATATATATATATATATATATATATATATATATATATATATATATATATATATATATATATATATATATATATATATATATATATATATTTATGCCAAACAATTCCGACCACTTCCGTGTCACGGCGAAGAAGGAACTCGGACCACCACAGCAACTCAGGCAAGGTACGCTTTTATTTACGTTTCTCCCACAGCCTGCGACGACGCGTTTCGGGCTTCACGAGCCCTTGATCACATTCAGCTTACTACAAATTCAATGCTGTTTCTCCCAGTCGCAAATTGATGCGACTAAACAGTACTTAATGACAGCTTGAATGTTACAACGAACAGGCACAAGAAAACAACTCAGCTAATAGTCAGCAGGACATGTCAATGTAATTGAATTTCTCTGCATGGGATTTAATCCAATAAACTAAAACTGAACAGAGGCCCTACCAGAAGGAGTGTATTACTATATTAATTAACTTTACCAGACAACATAATTCATCATTTTTAGAGAGGTCTTTCACCCACACATTGTGTGGCATGCGTCATAACTGAGGGCCTGATTACGATGGAAGTGGGACAGCCACCGTCAGGCCATCAATGGTGGTCACACCGCCATCTGCTCCTGCAGGTCCGTCTACCACATTATGATGGCGGGCGGATGGTGGGCTGGTGGAACCCGTCGGACCATCAGAGGGACAGCAATCCCTACAATAGTGATGGTGCCTGCTCAGGCACCGCCCAAAGGATTACAATGTCCTTTTCTGCCATCAGTTTCCTGGCGCTTAATCTGCCATGAAAAGGCAGGCAAAAAGTGTCTCTGGGGGCCCCTAACGGGCCCGCTTCTCCCCCTAGCTCTCCACCATGGTGCCCCCCTAAATGTCCCTGCACCATGTGGCAGGCACCGCATGGTGCCTGCCACATTGTGCAGGGATATTTTGAATGCATTTTTTGTATTGTGGTGTGCTGCAGCACCCAGCACATGCCGCAATACAAAATATACACACTGTAACCGCCGTGAAGGCGGTCACATCGTAATGCAGCCAGCAGGACCTCCCACTCCTATGCGGGCGGTCCTGCTTCCGTACCGGTGTTATTTGTCTGGAATCGTAATCAGGCCCTGAGTCGTAGATCTGGCACAAAAATTGTTGCGGGACGGGCTAACCTCACTTTTGGAGGGAGCACTTTGATGGTAGTCCCGAGGACTTAACAGGCGTCTGGAAATAGTGTGAGGATAAAATAGCCTATGGGTGTATCCAAAACTTTATTTTGTTAGTAGAGCACCGTTGGCTAGATTAGAAACAGGGTCAGATGCAACAGGGAGTTTTCTATTGGCTCCAACAGCCGTGTCAAGATGTTTCAACAACCGTGTCAACATGTTTAGATCCTCTAAAGTCATTATGAATTTCACTCTCAGTACTAGTATGTATGTTTTGTGTACCACTCTCTCAATCCAATAATGCGCAAACACACATTTCTTCACCGTCTTTTTCCGCTATCAATTACTCTGGAGGTTTAAATTGTAGCTCAAAGTAAACTTGGTGTAGAAAATGTGCACACATCAGTCTATATTCTGCATAAATGTCTGTGGAACTGTTCAAGACCACTGAGAGTAGATAGCTGAGCAGAATAAACTGATTGTAAATAGCTGAGCCATGTAAACTGAGTTTGCAAATCTCTGACAAAGTCAAATTAAATACAGTGCCAACAGTTATGCAATCATGAAAGTAAACTGGGTGTAAACAGCTAAGTATATGTAGAAATAGGCTTGGTGTGCATAGCGCTGCAATCATCAAAGTAAATAGGTGCACATAACTTTGTGCCATATATGCCATATAATACACGTAAATCCTCACATATTTTCATATACTCCTCACTGTATCTTCTCCTGGTTTACACTAGATACTAAGGAAATAATGCAATTTAAAAGTCAATCAGTGAAAATAATAAACTCTGTATTTTGGTATTTGGAGATTGTGGTTACACGCTCCATGAATAAGTGAATTTCTCTTAGCATGGTGGTGCCTGGAGTGATGTCTAGAATTATTGCGCCTTAGAGTAATGGCTCCTTCCAAAGTGAATGATATCATATAGGTAGTGAAGGTGTACGAAACATGAAGAACAGAAGCTAGAATGCCTGGAACTAAAGGCGTATAAGTATTTTCCAATGGAAATGGTGAAGCCGGAGGTGGAGGAAGTGTTAATGTAACAGGATGCTGGACTGTGCAACAGGACAGGAGAAGCTCTTACCAGACTTGGAGTGTTGGAAATGTCTGCCTCTGGAGGAGTTACTTATCTTGTCAGAGAATAGGTTTCTAAATATTCCAAAACAAACTTGGCTAGATTGTCCCTGACTTCAGCTATCTGATCCAGGGTAATAAAAAGATGCAAAGGCATTTAACTTGACATCAGTGGTGTTTGGATGCTGAATGTTTTTTCGAAGCTAGAGGGTTATTTAAAATTGATAGCCTTGGTACTTTTGATGTTGTGTATGTATATATATATATATATATATATATATATATATATAGATATATATATATATGTATATATATATACACACACATGCATATATATATACACACATTATATATATATATATATATATATATATATATATATATATATATATATATATATATATATATATATATATATATATATATATATATATCTATATATACATACCAAACAATTCCGACCACTTCCGACCACTTCCGACCACTTCAGTGTCACGGCGAAGAAGGAACTCGGACCACCACAGCAACTCAGGCAAGGTACGCTTTTATTTACGTTTCTCCCACAGCCTGCGACGACGCGTTTCGGGCTTCACGAGCCCTTGATCACATTCAGCTTACTACAAATTCAATGCTGTTTCTCCCAGTCGCAAATTGATGCGACTAAACAGTACTTAATGACAGCTTGAATGTTACAACGAACAGGCACAAGAAAACAACTCAGCTAATAGTCAGCAGGACATGTCAATGTAATTGAATTTCTCTGCATGGGATTTAATCCAATAAACTAAAACTGAACAGAGGCCCTACCAGAAGGAGTGTATTACTATATTAATTAACTTTACCAGACAACATAATTCATCATTTTTAGAGAGGTCTTTCACCCACACATTGTGTGGCATGCGTCATAACTGAGGGCCTGATTACGATGGAAGTGGGACAGCCACCGTCAGGCCATCAATGGTGGTCACACCGCCATCTGCTCCTGCAGGTCCGTCTACCACATTATGATGGCGGGCGGATGGTGGGCTGGTGGAACCCGTCGGACCATCAGAGGGACAGCAATCCCTACAATAGTGATGGTGCCTGCTCAGGCACCGCCCAAAGGATTACAATGTCCTTTTCTGCCATCAGTTTCCTGGCGCTTAATCTGCCATGAAAAGGCAGGCAAAAAGTGTCTCTGGGGGCCCCTAACGGGCCCGCTTCTCCCCCTAGCTCTCCACCATGGTGCCCCCCTAAATGTCCCTGCACCATGTGGCAGGCACCGCATGGTGCCTGCCACATTGTGCAGGGATATTTTGAATGCATTTTTTGTATTGTGGTGTGCTGCAGCACCCAGCACATGCCGCAATACAAAATATACACACTGTAACCGCCGTGAAGGCGGTCACATCGTAATGCAGCCAGCAGGACCTCCCACTCCTATGCGGGCGGTCCTGCTTCCGTACCGGTGTTATTTGTCTGGAATCGTAATCAGGCCCTGAGTCGTAGATCTGGCACAAAAATTGTTGCGGGACGGGCTAACCTCACTTTTGGAGGGAGCACTTTGATGGTAGTCCCGAGGACTTAACAGGCGTCTGGAAATAGTGTGAGGATAAAATAGCCTATGGGTGTATCCAAAACTTTATTTTGTTAGTAGAGCACCGTTGGCTAGATTAGAGACAGGGTCAGATGCAACAGGGAGTTTTCTATTGGCTCCAACAGCCGTGTAAGATGTTTCAACAACCGTGTCAACATGTTTAGATCCTCTAAAGTCATTATGAATTTCACTCTCAGTACTAGTATGTATGTTTTGTGTACCACTCTCTCAATCCAATAATGCGCAAACACACATTTCTTCACCATCTTTTTCCGCTATCAATTACTCTGGAGGTTTAAATTGTAGCTCAAAGTAAACTTGGTGTAGAAAATGTGCACACATCAGTCTATATTCTGCATAAATGTCTGTGGAACTGTTCAAGACCACTGAGAGTAGATAGCTGAGCAGAATAAACTGATTGTAAATAGCTGAGCCATGTAAACTGAGTTTGCAAATCTCTGACAAAGTCAAATTAAATACAGTGCCAACAGTTATGCAATCATGAAAGTAAACTGGGTGTAAACAGCTAAGTATATGTAGAAATAGGCTTGGTGTGCATAGCGCTGCAATCATCAAAGTAAATAGGTGCACATAACTTTGTGCCATATATGCCATATAATACACGTAAATCCTCACATATTTTCATATACTCCTCACTGTATCTTCTCCTGGTTTACACTAGATACTAAGGAAATAATGCAATTTAAAAGTCAATCAGTGAAAATAATAAACTCTGTATTTTGGTATTTGGAGATTGTGGTTACACGCTCCATGAATAAGTGAATTTCTCTTAGCATGGTGGTGCCTGGAGTGATGTCTAGAATTATTGCGCCTTAGAGTAATGGCTCCTTCCAAAGTGAATGATATCATATAGGTAGTGAAGGTGTACGAAACATGAAGAACAGAAGCTAGAATGCCTGGAACTAAAGGCGTATAAGTATTTTCCAATGGAAATGGTGAAGCCGGAGGTGGAGGAAGTGTTAATGTAACAGGATGCTGGACTGTGCAACAGGACAGGAGAAGCTCTTACCAGACTTGGAGTGTTGGAAATGTCTGCCTCTGGAGGAGTTACTTATCTTGTCAGAGAATAGGTTTCTAAATATTCCAAAACAAACTTGGCTAGATTGTCCCTGACTTCAGCTATCTGATCCAGGGTAATAAAAAGATGCAAAGGCATTTAACTTGACATCAGTGGTGTTTGGATGCTGAATGTTTTTTCGAAGCTAGAGGGTTATTTAAAATTGATAGCCTTGGTACTTTTGATGTTGTGTATGTATATATATATATATATATATATATATATATATATATATATATATATACACACACATGCATATATATATACACACATTATATATATATATATATATATATATATATATATATATATATATATATATATATATATATATATATATACCAAACAATTCCGACCACTTCCGACCACTTCCGACCACTTCAGTGTCACGGCGAAGAAGGAACTCGGACCACCACAGCAACTCAGGCAAGGTACGCTTTTATTTACGTTTCTCCCACAGCCTGCGACGACGCGTTTCGGGCTTCACGAGCCCTTGATCACATTCAGCTTACTACAAATTCAATGCTGTTTCTCCCAGTCGCAAATTGATGCGACTAAACAGTACTTAATGACAGCTTGAATGTTACAACGAACAGGCACAAGAAAACAACTCAGCTAATAGTCAGCAGGACATGTCAATGTAATTGAATTTCTCTGCATGGAATTTAATCCAATAAACTAAAACTGAACAGAGGCCCTACCAGAAGGAGTGTATTACTATATTAATTAACTTTACCAGACAACATAATTCATCATTTTTAGAGAGGTCTTTCACCCACACATTGTGTGGCATGCGTCATAACTGAGGGCCTGATTACGATGGAAGTGGGACAGCCACCGTCAGGCCATCAATGGTGGTCACACCGCCATCTGCTCCTGCAGGTCCGTCTACCACATTATGATGGCGGGCGGATGGTGGGCTGGTGGAACCCGTCGGACCATCAGAGGGACAGCAATCCCTACAATAGTGATGGTGCCTGCTCAGGCACCGCCCAAAGGATTACAATGTCCTTTTCTGCCATCAGTTTCCTGGCGCTTAATCTGCCATGAAAAGGCAGGCAAAAAGTGTCTCTGGGGGCCCCTAACGGGCCCGCTTCTCCCCCTAGCTCTCCACCATGGTGCCCCCCTAAATGTCCCTGCACCATGTGGCAGGCACCGCATGGTGCCTGCCACATTGTGCAGGGATATTTTGAATGCATTTTTTGTATTGTGGTGTGCTGCAGCACCCAGCACATGCCGCAATACAAAATATACACACTGTAACCGCCGTGAAGGCGGTCACATCGTAATGCAGCCAGCAGGACCTCCCACTCCTATGCGGGCGGTCCTGCTTCCGTACCGGTGTTATTTGTCTGGAATCGTAATCAGGCCCTGAGTCGTAGATCTGGCACAAAAATTGTTGCGGGACGGGCTAACCTCTCTTTTGGAGGGAGCACTTTGATGGTAGTCCCGAGGACTTAACAGGCGTCTGGAAATAGTGTGAGGATAAAATAGCCTATGGGTGTATCCAAAACTTTATTTTGTTAGTAGAGCACCGTTGGCTAGATTAGAAACAGGGTCAGATGCAACAGGGAGTTTTCTATTGGCTCCAATAGCCGTGTCAAGATGTTTCAACAACCGTGTCAACATGTTTAGATCCTCTAAAGTCATTATGAATTTCACTCTCAGTACTAGTATGTATGTTTTGTGTACCACTCTCTCAATCCAATAATGCGCAAACACACATTTCTTCACCGTCTTTTTCCGCTATCAATTACTCTGGAGGTTTAAATTGTAGCTCAAAGTAAACTTGGTGTAGAAAATGTGCACACATCAGTCTATATTCTGCATAAATGTCTGTGGAACTGTTCAAGACCACTGAGAGTAGATAGCTGAGCAGAATAAACTGATTGTAAATAGCTGAGCCATGTAAACTGAGTTTGCAAATCTCTGAAAAAGTCAAATTAAATACAGTGCCAACAGTTATGCAATCATGAAAGTAAACTGGGTGTAAACAGCTAAGTATATGTAGAAATAGGCTTGGTGTGCATAGCGCTGCAATCATCAAAGTAAATAGGTGCACATAACTTTGCAAGCATCAAAGTCAAATGTGATTGAATAGCTCGTAAATGATCGAAGTAAACTGAGTGTAAACAGCGTTGACTGCATCAAAGTATATTGAGTGAAGTCAGGTGTGCAAGTCTCAGTAAACAGGTGTAAACAGTGCAGCAAATGACAAAATATTTTGGTGCAATAGCTCTGAAGTAAATGAAGCACAGTGGGTGGTTGTAGATATACAAATATTAAAGTGAACTGAATGAAGAAGATAGGTCGACCAACACTAAGATGAACTAGCTGTAAATTGATAAACAAACATCAAACTATACATAATTTTAAAAGCCCAGCCAATATTAATGTAATTTGGGAGTCAACGGCTGGGTATACATCAGAGTGACTTAGCTGTAAATAATTCTAAAGTCTTTACAGTAAACTGTCTGTAAAGGCTGGCAAGTAAACTTGGTGTAAATAGCTTCACAGTAACCAGTATCAGTATTGTATTTATGTTTCAGCTATAGGCATAACATGCTAAAACCAATCAACAAGAATAAAAACTAATACCCTATTCAAATCCAATCTCAAATTCCAAATTTTACCATATAGAATAACAAGTATTCCAGATAACAACAATAAAAACCATATATGGAAAATGTGATCCATTACAGTTTTTTAGAATATGCTTGATTGTCCATATATGCAGATCATTAAAAACGGAAACAATAATATCAACATTGTGTACTTTCGGCCTAATAGTAAAGAGCAATTCCAACTTTGGCAGATCATTTTCTGCACAGAAACTGCAAAAATATTTTTTTTGTGTGCAAAACAAGCAGTAAACAAAAATATTCTAGTAACAAATGTGCTATTCTATTATGTGAAAGAGAGCTCAAAATCTGCCAAGCGGATCAGATAAGAAGTAAACAAACAAACAATAGCAATATCATCTGTCGTATACCACAATAATCAAAGTAAACAAACTTAGGGAGGCCTGATTGCGATCCTGGAGGATGGGATACTCCGACAAAATTGTGACTGATATGCCGTCCGCTGTATATGAATATGATGGCACTGACTGCACTACCCTTTACCTGCACTGGGACTATATGTATTGCAGATACAGCAAAAACTGACAGTGACCAGTTTTACAATGGCATTCTATAGGCAACCGAGAAATATGGACTTCCAATCCTACCACTGATTGTTCAAAACATAATTTCCCCACGAATAATATATTACAAAAACTAGCAAGATGAACTGGATAAGGAACTTTGGAAAAGATGTACTAAATTCTTATTTTGCATACTCTTAATAGCAATTCCGTAGAAATCGCTACTTAGGAAATGCAAAAGGATATGTACAAAATTTGTACCTTCCTAAGAACGATTACTACAGTGTAGGAATCGCTATTCCCACCTATGGGCCAAATAGGAAATGGTTTGCATTTCCTAAATTGCGATTTCCTAATAGCAAATCGCAATTTAAGAAATTCTAACCCACGGGTGCCTCTGGCCTTAAGGCCCCCCTGGAGGGCACCCAAAATTCGAAGTGCACATGTAAGTGGATATATGCCCTAGGGGCAATTGTGCCCTTCATTTCACATTAAAAAGAATATCTTTAAATGAATTAAAAAGTTTGCACATGAAAGGAAATGAAATTTGGATTTATAACACGAGCAAATACCTGGAGGTGTTTAGGCGGAGCAGCTCATCCTAATATGTGAGCCTGCGCGGGGGGTTTGAGTAGATGGGACAGCTAGTTGTTAAAAAGCAGAGTTTTTAAAGCTTTACGGGAGGCCAGGCGGTTGTTTTCTGTCTTCAGACCTAGCGGGAGTGGGAGTGGGAGTGAATTTCACAATCTAGCTGTCCTTGCAACGAAGCTTCTCCCTCCCCAAGAGGCCATTTTGGCCCTGGGGACTACAATATTAGCTAATGTTGTGGAGCTGCCTCTCTGGAAAATAAAACAACTTATTTGCCAAGAAGTCAGGGTCGAGTCCATGAAGTGCCGTAAAGGCAAAACAGAGGCCCTGGAATTCAATCCTTCTTTTAACAGGTAGCCAGTGCAAAGTTGGTATGGCATGTGCCACCAATTGATCTTTTGGGATATCAAGCAGCAGATGAGCTGCTGCATTTTGTAGGACCTGCATTTTATTGAGTAAGCGTGCAAGTATGTTAAGGAACAACTCACTGCAATAATCCAATCTGGACAATATAAGCGCTGTTACCACCGCTTTTTGGAGTTCAGGTGGGATGAAAGGAAGGATATTTCCGATGGTTTTGATCATGAAAAACAGGCGGAGGTGATTGCATTGATTTGTCCCTCGAAGGATAGCTTGGAATCAAAGTAAACTCCAAGGTTTTTCACCTTATAGACTGGAGTGGGGATTTTAACCCATTTCCTGTGCCCACCAGCTTGGTTGCCAGAAAGAGGTGTCATGTCCAAATAGAAGCACCTCGGTTTTCCCTGCGTTTAGTTTGAGGCAGTTTTGGGACATCCAATTTCCGACTGTGCGCAGGCAATCTTGGAATCTTAGTGCAGTGTCCCTGGGATCTCCAGAAAAGGACGCCACAATTTGTGTGTCGTCTGCATGCAGGTTGAAAAGTGTTGGGCTCAGTAAAGAGCCCTGTGGCACCCCACAGGGCAGGGTGAACCAGAATGAACGGTGCCCGTCCAGCTCCACCCATTGTTCTCTGTCAGAGAGAAAGGACTTCAGAAGAACCAGAGCCTTGTATCAACTTTGAGTCAATGTTAATAGCATTTCCTAAATGCCCATTTTGCAAAAATGCTCTGTACGTGTACTTTAGGAATCACAAATAAGTAGTCCCTATTTGCGGTTTCCTAAATTCTGGTTGCAATTTGTGATTCCTACCAGTTAGACATCACAAATTATAATTGTGATTTGGCCTTTGTACATATCAAAAGGCCATTTAGCATTTCTTAACGGCCAGAAATACAGATTCGGACCATTAAGAAATGCTAAATCGCTTCATACATCTGGCCTTATGAGAAGAGACTTATAGTTGAACTTTTGCCAAGAGCTATACATTGTCAGCTGTAGCAGCATTGATTTTTCACAAGGTAATTAATTCTCATTATGTTTTTGTCACTGGTCTATATGAACATTATCCAACATTTTCCCATGCCCACAAAGATGTCTTATGAAAACTAGAGATCTGGCACGTCTCAATTGCATTTTCTAAATTATTAAGTAACTGGGAATTCATGATTTCCAGAATTAGTTGTCGCTGAATGCTGAAATGTGAAGGCCGCAGAGCACAGACAATCTAAAATGAAACAAAAAATGACCTTATGTTTCTATCTCAGTTTTTTCACATCTAAACAATTAATTACAAAACATTAGTGTGCCTCCTAATCACCCAGTTTTAATGATTGGTGCCGGTTCTTATAAAAACTGCATTATATGTGAACTCAGTGCTTAATACCTTTCAGTACATTTAAAATGGCCACCGTACATCATTATAGGAGATATTGGCAATATAAAGCTTTGGACTTGCATGTGTGTTTTCACTTAATGCATTCTGTGTATAATTGGCTAAGAATGTAGAAAAATAATGTAGAACATTGATGCATTCTGTAATCATATTGCAAAGAGCAATTCCCAATAAGAATATAAAGTGTGCATATATATGGGATAAGACAGCTCTCTCGTAGATGGTTGTTTCTGTTCCTTTTTACAATAGTCTTCTATTTTTCTGTGTTTTAACTGGTTTGTCCTTTCCACATTGTTGATTACATTAAGCATAGTTGAGACATATAGGTTTATAAGGCCCAATTAACTTACAAGTGCAATATACATTTTGTTAATTTCAGAATTCAGTTTCACACATGTAAAACATGCACTCATATGGAAATTTCCATGTGAGTAAATCTTTCCTGAGGGTGGATAATGGGAGGTCCTGGACAGGATGGGATTTAAATTTTGTGAACACTCACAACATAACTAATTTGTGGTTAATCTCAAACCATTTCTGACCCATGTCCATCTCAAAGATGGTCAGGAATTTGGTCCTTACAAGGGCAGAAGTAAATTCATTTCCAGGGTGGAAGGAGATCACCACAAAATTGGTGCATGGGTAGAAGGTATTTGGACAAAATATTGGATAAAAAATATTGGGAGGCAAAAATATTGGATAATACACATTGTGATGCACAAACATTGTGAAGCACAAATATCGTTGACAAGAATATCATTAGGTAAGTAATATCATTTTTAATAATATTGAGGTTTTTACTATCATTTTCAATAATATAGCCGTAATAATGTTGTTTTTTAATTATTTTAATGTGTTTTAGTAGATATATAAATTGTATGTCTTATTACTGTTTATATAAAATTTTATTTTAAATATAGCTTGTAATTTTAAGTGATTTAGAATTTTGCATTTAACGTTTTATACTAATTTATAGAGTTGTAGCATGTTGTATTGTTTGTAGGGGGGCAGGGTGGGAAGTAAATTAAGTAATAATTAATTAACAAAAAATTATGAATTGTTTCATTGATTTTAAATATCTATATTATGGCATAATTATTTTTAAAGTCATATTTTAGGACGCACTGCTAGATTTGTAGGAGTATAGGATGGGAAGTGAGTTAATTAATAATTGATGGGCAATTATTTACTAATTGATAATTATTACAATGCATAGTAATAATGTAAAATGATTATTTTATGTTTTTTATATATATATGCATATATATATATATATATATATATATATATATATATATATATATATATATATATATATGTATGTATGTATTATAATTAATAATTTTTATAATAAGAGTTTTATATTTTTTCTATTGTCATGGTGTTACTTATATATGTAATGTGTTTGAAGTGAAGTACTTTCCCTGTTCTTGTCCAGACAACAGTAGGAACAGTACATTTCACCCCTCTAAACTCCAACGCTTTTTTTACCGTTGGACTGACTATGAGCAGGAATAGTAAATGTTACTCCACCAAAATCCAACGCTTTCCCTACTGTTGCACAGACTGGAGTGGGAATAATACATTTTACCTCTCCGAAGTCTAACACTTTCGCTATTGTTGCATTGATCAAAGAAGGAATAGTAAATTTAATTCCACTGAAATACAATCCTTTCCCCACTGCTGTATAGATTGGAGAGGGAATCGTAAATTTTACCCCTGCAAAGTCTAACACTTTCCCTAGTGTTGTGCTGTTTGGAGGGGGAATAGTAAATTTCATCCCTCCGAAATCCAACGTTTTGGCTACTGTTGTGCTGCTTGAAGGGGGAATAGTAAATTTTACCCCTCTGAAATCCAACTCTTTCCCTACTGTTGCACAGACTGGAATGGGAATAGTAAATTCCATCCTTCAGAAATCTGACACTATTCCTACTGTTGCACAGACTGGAGTGGAAATAGTAAATTTCACCCTTCCAAAGTAAAACACTTTCCCTACTGTTGAATAAACTAGAGTGAGAACAGTATATGTAATATTGTTACATACCAATAGTTTTAATAATGTTAAACGTTGAATAGAGTTTATAGCATTAATAGATTTTTTTATATTTAACATTATTTGTTTGTTTTCTAACATTTATTTTAATGTTGATAGTATTTTTTGTTAATGTGTTGATTTTTTCAATTGTTTATATTTTATTTATTGTGTAATGTTCTTATAATTTTTATATTATTGTGTATGTGTTTATATATAGATATGTATTTGTGTGTGTATATATATATATATATATATATATATATATATATATATATATATATATATATATATATATATATATATAGTCTAACATATTTAAAAAATATTTATCTTTGGTATTGCATTTAATAATTTTTGAAATCTACATCTATGAATATATATAGATACATATTTTCTTACCAATAAATTTGGAAATTTTCACAAATTATATCAAGTAAATAAAATACTTTTAATTATTATTACACTATGTGTGTGTGTCTTTTTGCAAACCAAGTCACAGCGCTCACAGGGGGGAAGTTATTAAAGATGTTTATTCAAAGCACACACATGACGCATTTGGGCCACACGGGCAAATGTTAAAGTAACTATGACTTACATAACAGCATCAACACAAACTGTATATAGGTAGCAAAGTAAATATCAAAGTAACTTGCAACACATTTTCTGTCAAAATGTAAAACTTAAACTGTCTGTGTAAATGTGTGAAAGCCTGAAAGTTAAGCCAATAGCGTGAACCGTTAAAACGTAAGGTAAACTAGGTGTGTATGTGTTTAGATATATATGTACTGACGCCAATGTAAACTGGGTGTGAATAGATGTCAAGACAAAGTGGGTGTAACAGTACTGTTAAGAGCTCTGCAATTGTCAAAATAAACAGGGTATAAGTAATTATTTAAAGCTAAAATAATGGGTGCATTTTGCATTGGTGACATTAAGGTAAATCATATCTGCATTACTAAGCAAGTATCCAATTAAAATGGTTGTAAGGAACTATGCCACACCAAAGTAAACTGGGCATGATCAAATAATTCTGCAAACCTCTAGGTTCCCTTGGTGTACATAGTTGTCCATATATCTTTGGAAATGACTATGCAAGTGTCAAAGTGACATAGGGATGAAGAAGGACCTCTGACTACCTGCAAACTTTGAGTACAATCCTAATTTAGACAGGCTGTGAAAGATCAACACAAACTGTATAACATGGACACCTATCAACAAGACTCAATGGAGGATTAACCAGAGCTTAATTTGTGCAATAATGAGTGTCGGTGCCCAGAACACTGCACCGATACCCGGCTACCACCATTAAGGGCCCGATTACGATGTTGTGTGGAAACTGTCCCGAACAAATCGGTTCCAGAATAGTTTCCAAACGAATCAGGTGCTGTGAGTCCAGATGTCCGATTATGATACTTGCCAACAATAGCATACAAGCATTTGCAATGCAATAGGTCTCGCATTTGCAATAGTTGGAGCTATTGGCATTGTAAATGACAATGCCTTTTATTCTTTTGTTTTGAAAACCTACAAGCCATGCATAAACATGCACTTTGTACGTATAGTCCATGCTTACGAGAAGCAAGGCTGTCAGTGAAAGAGACTGCCAGCTTTGCTTCTCATAAGCAAGGACTACAATTACAAAGTGCTTGTTTACGCACAGCTTGCAGGTTTTCAAACGCTTTTAATAAGAGGCATTGCCATTTACAATGCCAATAGCTCAAACTCTCGCAAATGCAAGACCTATTGCATTGCAAATGCTTGTTTTAATGAACTGTGCAACTACAGATTTGACTCTAGTGAGTCCCCGCCTGTGGCGGCGCAGAGTACTGTGAGCCACAGCATCCCAATGCTAGCCGTGCCAGGGGAAGGCCAGATTCCGACAGAGATGGGTATCCCTGAGACAACATAGAAGGAACAGTTCCACAGTGTCAGGAAGCCACCCGAGCCCTGTGAGCCACGGGTTTCTCAAGTCACCAGAGCCTGTGGCTGGGCAGAGAAAAGCAGTGAGCCATGGTGGCACAGAGCTACCTTAGACCGTGGCAGGGCATCCTTTTAAGATGAAGTTTCGTGCAGCTCTGTCTTAAATGCACCAAAATTATTACAAACACAAAATTGTTTTTTTCCCCAAGGACTTGCAAGTCTAATAGGCACCAGAGAGGCACCAGTGCCACCACATTTACACTTATAAACATTTGCATAGCTCCCACGTGGTTGTCTCTTGAGAGGCGCTGTATCAGCTGTGCGTTTTCCTGCAGACCCCGGCCAGTATGCACTAGCTGTAGTGCAGTGTGAGGGCAGCAGCAGCCCAGACCCCTCTGCGGAGGACGCCCCCTGACCAGCTGTGCGGGGCTAACATAATGCGGGTGGGATATTAAGCCGGCCTTTGATTAGTAATTACAGTTATATAGGAATCCCAGCATATGTCATGATAATCCACATTTGTAAAGCGGCACAATCACCCGTAAGGGTCTCTAGGCCCTGGGGGCCGCAGGGAAGATTAAGCAAGCTATTGCCCAGAGTCATGATGGTAATTTGGAAACGTTACTATTGATGCCAAGCCCCTCCAGAGATCAGCCCCAGCCCGCTTTGAGAAGATTGCAAAAGTCCCTCTGAAGTCCCCTCAAAGGGATTCCTCAGAACTTGCGGTTGTCGAAGTGCACATAAATCTGAAAGGCGCTGCTTCTGAGCGCTCCATAAAATCATAGCTCCCCGCCCCTTCCTCCGGGAGAGCCCCCTCTCCTGACCATTCACCCACTCCCCGCCTCGTGTTCATTTCTAGGCAGATGCATTCAGGGGCCGGCGGCGCTCAATGGGGCTGTGTGGCAGCCGCTCCTAATTGGCGTTAAAGCACTCAGTACTTGGGAGCATATGCTGGGAGGGGGCTTCCAAGTCCCATCGAGCAGCGCACCCACCCGCAGGACCCTCAACCCGGAGGGGAAAGGCAGAGCAGAAGCTGAAAGTGTCAGGGTGTGAGGGAGCGAGAACTGGTACGGACCGAGGGACATTACCCCTTGCATTCTGCAGGTGTGGGAGCAGGAAGGGGGTTAATGGAGACCTGCCTTCTACAGGCAGAGAAATCTCGCTATAAGCCCCACAGGCCAGGCCACGAGGAAGGACCAGTTGTTCTGCACTCTGGCTCTGCAGTACAAATAGGAAAGGGTTGGGGGATGCGCACCCCATGGGGGGCATCGATGGAAGGACATTACCCCTGCATTCCACAGACGGGGCCCAGTGAGGGGGGGTTCATGCACAGGTGCCCTCTACAGGCACATCGCGCTATAAGCCCCACAAGACAGGCCAAGAGGAAGGGGCAGTGGCTCTGCACTCTGCAGTACAAATAGGAATGGGTGGATGCGCACCACATGGGGGTCCTCAATGGAGGGACAGTGGTTTGGCTCCCCTCAGGCAAAGAGCCCGGAGGGGATCTTGGCGAGCTGCACTGTACAGGCAGGGCCTAGAATGAGGGCTGCGGGCATCAGACTGAGCGCCACACAGGCAAAGCCAGAGAGGGTGCTTCAAGGCTTTGTGCCCTCATGCAGGGGCCCAATGGGGTGTGAGGGGGCTCAATACCTCAGAGAAGAGGTCTGCTTGAATCTCACAGGAAGGGCCATGAGAGGCTGGGAGAGAGTCCCAGAGGATAAAGGCGGTGGTCTCATCCGGCATAAAGAGGCCACTAAACAGGGTGCATTCAGCTCAGAGAGCCTGCAGTGAAGTCTCCCCAACAGGTGGATCCAAGGAAGACAGGATCTCGCGCAGCTGAGGCAATCTTTTTTCCTCCTAAAACAGTCTATAAATGGTAATGTTTGTCTAAGGCTATAAGAGTAAATAAATTTGCCATTCAGGTCAGAGTGAGCGTTGGAACTTCAGACTGAGGTGAGCTGGGGCAGAGCAGAAAGCGTGTCTCTCTCGAAGAAGAAACCTAGGTTGGGATCCCGGCTCCCCACTTCATCAGCTTGTGTGATTCTTGGCCTATCGCGCCTCCTTGTATACAGCAAAATTCGCAGCTCTTTAAAATGTAAATATTCTTATCTAGCTAATTGAAAGCTTAGAGCGCATCAAACAAAGTTGGTAGACACTACTGAGAAACGCTGCAAGCAAATGCCCACAACAAGAAGCAACGTACCTTTCTTGGATTGAGTGTTTCTGGTCCCTCTGCACGGGCGAGGCACAGGAAGCCAGGCTGGACAGCCCGGGACTGCCTGCTTGAGGGCTGGGCCACCATCACAGACAGGAAGCGGACGGGAGCCTACCCCGCGCTCCTGTGAAGGAAAGGGAGCTAGCCGCCTACGAATCCCGTGCAGCGCCACTACCGCGGGGACAGGACGAGAGGAGTATGAGAGACCTGGTGAGTGGGGGCGTCGGGGCACATTGACGGCTAGACTGATACACGGAAGTCATTAGGCGCGGTCATTAGGCACGTTCGGCACGTTCACAACACCAGAGCTGCAGCGCCCAGGAGAGTCTGAACACGTGATGCGAGCCCGCCAGCTGAAGCGCATCCTCGAGGTGAAATCACCAAGGTTATGCACGTAACCACCCCCTCTCAGCCATTCGCAGGAAACCCACAACAATAGGTCTTTCACTGGAGCAGCGCTATGCGCTGCTAACACCAGCGAGACCTGAAAAGCACAAATCACATTAGTTCACAACAGCTGAACGGAAGCGCACAGAAGAGTGTGCACAGGGCCAGCAGAAGCGGCAGTGAGGCGGTTTTTTACATAACTTGTTGATTTTAAATAATTCCATAACATGAGAGCCCACTGTGGTTAAATAAAAATCACCAATCACATTAGTTCACAACAGCTGAACGGAAGCGTACAGGAGAGTGTGCACAGGGCCAGCAGAAGCGGCAGTGAGGCAGCTTTTTACATAAATTGTTGATTTTAATTAATTCCATAACATGAGAGCTATCATAGAAATGATATATTGTAAGCCGTTCTTTTAACCGTAATGGTGTCAGGGACAAGAAGGGTTACGAAGTTTGAGACGTGGTAATGCTTTGGAATTTAAAAGCAACCATAGTCCCAGTGAGGCGGCTTTTAACGTACCTTTGCGACTTTTAACTCCGTGTTTAAATAAAAATCACCAAGCAAATTAGTTAACAACATCTGAACTGAAGCGCACAGGAGAGTCTGCACACGGCCAGCAGAAGCGCGTGCCACGGAAGTCATTAGGTGCGATCACAACAACAGATCTGCAGCACCCTGGAGAGTCAAGCGCGTGCAACTTGCCTAAAAAAAATGCGAGGCACGGAAGTCATTAGGAGCGATCACAACAACAGATCTGCAGCGCAGATCTGCAGCGCCCTGGAGAGTCAAGCGCGTGCCACTTGCCTGCAAAAAAAAAAAAGAGCGTGCAACTTGCCTAAAAAAAAAACGAGACACGGAAGTCATTAGGAGTGATCGCAAAAACAGATCTGCAGCGCCCTGGAGAGTCTGCACACGTGATGCAAGCCCGACTGCAGAAGCGCGTCCTCGAGATGAAATCTCCGAGGTGAAGCGCGTAACCACCCCCTGTACCTCATTCCCGGCAAACCCACAACAATAGGTCTTTCGCTGGAGCAGCGCTTCGTGCTGCTAACACCAGCGAGACCTAAAAAGCAATAAAACTGGACTTAGGAGGAAACAAATCCAATCAAACATTAGTATTACTAAATATATACTTGCATCCTCGAGAGGAGAAAAAGGTAGGGATGAAACTTTTGGTCTCGGAGTTGTCAAAAATATTGTCAGATGAGGCAACCCCGAATGTCATCATAACAGGGGACTTCAACATGCACCTTGCGGGGCCCCTGACTAGGGACCCTTTGTTGGAAGAACAGTTTTCAGCATGGGGCATCCCACCCCAAGTGGAGTAAATGGGGCAAACAATCTAGGCAAGCAAAGGAATTCTTAAATAACCTAGAACACCTGAACCTGGTGGAACTAAATGGACGTTTTCTAAAGGACTGGCCACCGGCAGCCATTTTTCATAACTCATTAGCAAGTTCAATAATAGATTACACATTCTCATCACTGTCACTGTTTAGTGAAATCTCGGACTTCCAAATAGGAACAATGGATGCTAGCGATCGCTTGCCTCAGGAGATGACGCTAAATATACAGGGAGCAGTGTCAACCCTGCCAATAGGGAATCTGAGCGTGTCTTTTTTGGTGAAACACAAAAGAATAAAATGCAATACGCGCAACCTGGAAAGTTTTGAGATTGCAGCAAAAAATCTCAGGGAAAAAGGCATAATGACGCACACTGGCATCCTAAGGTGCTGGGAAATGTTCACCAACAGACTTGGGCCAGCCCACACAAAGAAAGAAGATGGCCGTCCAACAACTGAACGGACAACCGCAAAGGAGGCCTTTCCCTGAATCTTGAAGCGCGCAAGGCAACAACCTGACAACTGAGCAAAAAACTAGTCTAAGGCTCCTCAATAGAGATATAAACAGATCACTGCGGCGAGTACGCCAGATGGGCTCCGACAATGCTGTTCAAGAGGAATTAAGAAACCTAAAAACCATCAAAAAGAAATTCATCTGGCACTTAAAAACAGAAAGGGAGGATAAGCTGTGGGCAAAACTGCTGTATGATGCAAAAAAACAACAGTGAAAGGTTTTGGCGCAGCTTTCAGAATTCAAGAGCACCCTGTATTAGCTCGCACTTGACAGAAGAAGCATGGGCTGATTACCTCTGGCATCACTTCAATATAGCACCATCGGACAACATGAATGGACCACTAGAATCCAGTAGAAGAATATTAGACTGGGCTTTATTACCAGAGTCAGAACTCATGGTCTTCACGGACAAACAAATTATGAGAAGGAAAGCGAAAGGCAAGCCATAGGGAGCACCGGGTACTAATGGCATCCCCCCTATTCTGTACAAACAAGATCTGGAATTTTGGGCAGCAGCACTACTGCCGCTTTACAAACAGATTTTAGAAGCGGAAACAAAACTCATGGAAGAGGTCAATAATATCCCCAATCCACAAGAAAGGCAGCAAAAATGAAGCAAAAAACTACAGGCTTGTGGCTTTAATAGACAACCACGTCAAATATTATGCTGGCCATCTACTGGATGAGCTTACTGATTGGGCCACTGAAAAAGCAAAAGCTGTAATCCCTATCAATCAGACTGGCTTCCGTAAACACACCGGAAAGACAACAAATATCCTTGCCTTAATGCTTCTAATAGACGCCGCCAAAACTGCCAACCATCCACTCATCGTCTGCTACATCGATTTTTCCTCTGTCTTCTATAACATTACTAGGAATACAATGTGGGACAAGCTATCAAAAAGAAAAATTCCATCAGCTTTACTGGTTCAGCTGATTTTACTCCACACTGACACGTGGGTAAAAATCAAGCTGGGAGCCGGTGACTTGCTGTAGAGAAAAGTGCAGACAACAAAGGGCCTCAAACAAGGATGTGTCCTGGTCCCCACCTTATTGAACCTATTTATGTCAGACCTCACCCCGAGCTAGATAACTGCAGCGCTCACGCTCCTAAATTGGGAGGTTTTAACCTATCAAACTTATTATAAAGCGATGATATTGCCCTAATTAGTCGCACGGCGATTGGCCTACAACATCTAATTGACACAACGTACAGCTCCTCTGCTACAAATTGATTAAGTATAAACCTGGATAAAACAAAGGTGATGGGAATAAACTTGAAGACGTCTATACACAGCTACCGCTGGCAACAAGGAGAATCCCCATTGAAAACCGTTGGAGAATACAAGTATCCTGGTGTAATAGTTGACAGAAAAGGAACATTCCAGCAACAGAAAGAAGCAATAGCAAGGAGAGGGGCAATGGTGACAGCGCTAAAAAATCTCAAATTCAAAATGGTGAGACCCAGCTTCCCCCCCTTGCTATAGGATATCCAAGCAAAACTCCTCCCTACTATCACCTACGGAGGCGAATGTCTACGAGGAGGCAACACACAGATCTTGGACAACACAGTAGCAAGGGCAATGTTAATTGTATTTAACCTTTCTAAATATACATCTCCGGCACAAATAAGACTAGAATTCGGTCTAAGGAACCAGCAAATAGCGCAGAAGGGTGCCTATGTCAAATGCTGGCATAAAATAAAGGGAGCGGATCTGACAACTATGAATTCCTAACTCTGGAAGGAGCTTGAAATAAAAATAATAAAAAAAGGTAGCGCTGCCACAATCTGTCTTCAAAATTCAATAGACACCCTGGCTCTACGAAATCTCTGGGAAAGTACTGGATCGCGTAACACATTTAAAGAGCTTGTAAACAAAATAGTAAAAATCATCTCTCTAGTGGAGGACGTTAAAGAAAAGGTCCCATGGTTGGTTTTTCCTTCAGAGCTATACTAGAGACTCCCCTCAACCCTACTTAGGCGCAGAATGCCCAGCCTACATCTAAGGCTGGGCATTCTTCCATCACTGTACCTGTGGAAATGCTTACAAACAAAAACCAAACTGCCGACTATGCGGGATTTAAAAGAGGACATAATACATCTATTATGCATATGCAGGAGATCAGTTAAGGAGTGCAGATGTATATTAAAACCTGCTTTTAAAAAAACAAGAATAAGATCATGTAGGCAAGCAATTAAAGCATGTTTCAAAGGCAAAGATACCCTACTAGTCTTCCGCCTTGTCCAAGTTCTAGACAAAGCAGGAAAAATGCTGAACTTCAACTGGTAGCCAAAAGGTGGGGCCACCACATGATGTTCTTAAGACTCATTGACCCTGGCACCAGGGCACTACAAATTCAGTACCTCTCGTTGCAGCTACCTGGAGCTATGCAGCACCTGACTTGGTCATACCAGAGGAAAAGCGGAAAACTGGCAGCTACCAGCAACTTTACAATGCAAAGTTCTTAAAACTTTTTAATGACCTTTCTTTCGTTTTTAACAGACCGCCTGCAAAACCCTGAGACTAATGAATTGGTACATGTTACCACACAAACAAGGTCTCGAACTTTGAATATTCGGCTATCATTGTTTTATCACAGAGAATTTTAAATATGGTCTTATATAATGCAATATTTTGTCTTATAAGTGTAATGGTTTTAAGTAATCACGCAATAAAAGTAGATTGCTTGATTGATTGATACTTTCCAACATCGTTCAGTCGGACTCGCATTTACTTCAATGGGAGCCTCTGTTCCGAATGAGTACCCAGGCTCCCATTGAAAAAAGGGGTGGTTGGGGAAAGATTTGCACCCTGTGGCAGGGACCAATGGGCATGGTTGGGAAGAGGGGTCCCTTGGGTACCTCCACGGGCTACATTTGTACATCTATGGATGAAAGGGGGGTCCGCAACGGGCCCCCAAAGACTGATTCCTGCAGCCGTTTTGTCTCGGGTAAACCGAATCTGAAAGGCAGTCCGAATTGGTCATCATAATCACTCGTCCGGAAAGCATGTCCATAGAGCTATACAAATCGGCTCTGAAAGACTCTGGCTGTCTAGATGCCTTTGGGAACCGATTCGGACTCCTTGAAAGGTTTCCGGGCATCTTAATCGGTCGTTGGGTAATCTGTACGATTTGTTCAAGAACAAGGGCTCTGAATTGGATTCTGCAATACCAAGTCCCATCCAAAGCCTTTCCTGACGACATCATAATCGGACCCTTAGTGTCAGTGCACATAATAACAAAGGCTGCACAGTCCTGAATCCACCTCAGGCCTCTTTAACACACTACCAGGCACCCTCTGCCCTTGTATCTCACTCTTGTAGGTTCCTGCTTTCTCCCTTACTGACTTTCGCACCCTCCTTCTGCCCCTTTATATGTTTTCCTTCTTTTTCTCTCACAAAGTGTCTGATGAGGAAAAATAACTGCCGGCGGCCCCCACCGGTTCAAATGAAGCACTGGAAACAGCACAGCAAAAACGTGTGGCAATTGCTTGCGTACAAAAAATGTATCAATGTGTAAACCATCAATAAGAAATGGTTGTAAAAACCTTTTGCTACACTGTAACTACTTAATATAGGACACTAAATCACCATGGCCCGGATGTCAAATTCAGCTATTTTCCATGTAAGCGCTTTGCAAAACGGTTACACAAACTGTATAAACAAGAACTCTACCCAACTCAAAGCGGCAGAACCAATTGGGAAAAAAAAGTCAACGCATTGCATAAAACATGCAAATAATGCAAAAGAAGTTGCACTTTGTAATAGATGGACGAATAAAGGCAACAGAGGACAGATTGATGATATCAAAGAGGGTGATGGAAAAACGTACTTCGAATTAGCAGTCACTTTTAAACACCGCAATTAAAAAACACAAACAAAAAAACAATAGTGAAAGAACTGCATTACAGGGAAAGGGTAGGAATGCGCCATATTTATTACAATACAGCGCATTTCATCCCTTTCCCAGTGCCAGCACACAATGGGCTGCCTAGCGCGAATGTAGGAACCCTTGCACCATGGTCCTGCCTGCATTACATGCAGGATTGTTTTGTGCAACAAAGGGCATTTTCCTGCACAAAAATATTCCCTTGAGGAATTTGCCTCTCTCTATGTGTGCTTCAGAATGCAGCAGACATATAAACAGGAAGTCATGAATAGAAATAAAGATATTTCTCCTTGTCATGACTCTCCTGAGAAGGCGTAGCATTTTGGTAGATTCCTAGGTCTACCAGTAATGGTAAACGTGGGAATGCATCAAAATCCATAGGTGTTGTATGGGAACACCCATGGAACACCAATGGAATGCCTCTCTGAGACAGAGTACCCCTCTGAGACAGAGTACCGCAACACAGTGATTTACACTGCATTGTGTTATTCTGGATGTACCAAGCCACTCAGGGCCACGCAAAGTGGCCTTAAGTAACTTGATAAATCACACTTTAGGGTTGTGGTGCACATGCACCACGTTGCGTGGTGTGAAAGCAACGCATTCCCTTCATAAACATGGTCCTAGGTATTAAGCAGCAGTGCCCCTGAGGCCACAAAAGATGCACAACCTTGGCGCACCTCTGGGGAAACCATTTTCTTGCTTCTGTTTTGTGGATCAATACCTGGGGTTGGCTTTGGCTTGTAGCTTCTTGATCACATCACTGAACACAGAAGAGCACCAGGTACTCAAAAGCTGAGCCATACGAGGCAGTCTCTGAATCGTACGTTTGCCTGCTGCTGCCATGGACTATGAGAGGGGTTTGCTCGCAGGAGAACTCCCACTGCGTTCAAAGGATCTCTTGGAGAATGCAGGGTAGGGTTACAAGCTCGCCAGATGGACTAGGGTCCTCATTCAGAGTACTGCCATACCTTGGTGATACTCTCATCCCACCACACCATCATTCAGGCAGCTGTAAATGCTGGGTGGCAACAATGGAATCTCATTTGGCTCTGCCATTCGAATTTCCAAGAAGGAAATTATTAAAATGTCGCTCACGCACTGGGAGAAAACTCCGTATGTCAGTTACATTTGCCTTTTACTTTTCAACAACAAAACCTGGCTTTGCAAGGATTATTGCTAAAAAGCAAAAGAGAATGCTGAGCAGATAAAAAAAAAACATTAAAGGTCTTTCTATGTTCTAGTATGAAAATACATCTCCCAAACTAGCAGATCAACTTTTATCACAGCCTGGAAGGCGGGGCCACTAAATATTGAGGGAAGAGCACATATTACATCATAAAAAACCTACTAAGAGTTATTTACAAGAGACACGCTTCAGCTGATGGGACAGCAGAGCTCTAAGTGACCTAGCAAGTTTACAAATTACTGGCAGCTCGGTGTCTTTGATCAAGCAGAAGAGAGGTGGGACAAAACAAGGCGGCAACAAATGACTGTCAGACACATGTAGCGGGGCTGGGCCTCTCTGCCATAATCAGTAACCCATCTCCCTATTGGTCGCCTGTAGTTATGAGTAAGAAACAGTCCCTTTCATCCTCGTAGAGTGTGAAATCCTTACAGAATTCAATGTCACCTGAGTTGATTTGAGTGACTGATCTCACCATTGTGGTGATTCAAGGACTTTGCTAAAATGTCTTATTCTAACGCAAGGGCAGGGTGGCAGTAGCTAATGCCAGGTATATATCCAGTGAGCAGGGCTCATTAGGGGACCCATAGGATGTGATTGAGAAACAAAATCAAACAAAGCACGGTTTGCTAAAAAAACACAGCATTCCCAATGTACTGGCAGAAGTGTGATTGTCTTCCCCACATCACTGCTTGTTTACTCATGTTTTGTATCTCAGAAATATCAATCGCTACATAAACCAGGAGCAAAAATATTTAGGAGAAAGAGGGGTGTGAAATTGAGCATGAATTAACATGTCTGTGAATATGTGGTGAATTCGAAGGAGGATGACAAGTGAAGTGCTTGTCAGGGTGGTGGTGGGCTACCGCCACTTTCTAGACTCGCCCTAACAAGCACAGGGTACCACAGTGGCTGGGGTATGAGACAATATTTGGCGGGATAACATGAACCTGATACTCCCTCAGTAGGAGCAACAGGTGAAGTCTGCGACTGCCTGTGTTTCAAGCACCACCCACAACACTTGGGTGACCTGAGCAATGTGAATGATGCACCTCACGCACGGGGCTGCCGCAGTTATTATTCACACAGCTCTGATGGTGCACTTCACGCACGGGCTCCCAGCTGTTATTATTCACACAGCTCTGATGATGCACCTTACGCACGGGCTCACAGTTGTTATTCACACGGCTCTGATGATGCACCTCATGCACGGGGCTGGCGCAGTTATTATTTACACAGGTTTGATGATGCACCTCAGGCACGGGCTCACAGCTGTTATTATTCACACAGCTCCGATGATGCACCTTAGGCACGTGCTCACAGCTGTTATTATTCACACAGCTCTGATGATGCACCTCACGCACGGGGCTGACACAGTTATCACACAGTTCTGATGCACCTTATGCATAGGCTCACAGCTGTTATTATTCACACAGCTCTGATGATGCACCTCAAGCACGGGGCTGACGCAGTTATCATTCACACAGCTCTGATGATGCACCTTAGGCAAGGGCTCACAGCTGTTATTATTTACACACCTCTGATGATGCACCTTAGCATGGGCTCACAGCTGTTACGGTGCTTCCTTCTTTTAACTGGGGGCAACCTGGCTGGATAAATGCAGTGAAGTTTCTCAATGTAAAGACTTTGCTGCCTCAGCTGCATGTTTAAGTCTAAGCTCGGGACTAAGCTCGGGAGAGGATCCATGCAGTACAGGCCGGACCCCGCTTCACTCTCACGGGCTCTCTTCAACCTGTTGCCCCGCAGTAGGAGCCCTCGGGAAGCATCACACGGGTCGTGAGGAGAGTTCAGCCGACAACGTACAAAGTGTTCAGCAGTTGGAAAAAGATCTCCCCCTATCAGGCTGTTCTGGGGCCAAACCAGTAATAACGAGCAACACCTTCGGGTAAAGTTTGCGCTATACAAATTTGCATTACATAAATAACAATAACAACAAAAAAACGATCGCTATTGTAAAAAAAAGGTAAAACTCATACCAGATATGCGACCCCAGGGCGAGAGAGCGGAATGAGCGGAAGCAGGAATAGACGTGCGCTTGCACTGCCAAAACCTGCCGTGGGGTGGGACTTCCATTTCTGCTGGAAGCCCGCGCCCACGGAGTGCCCGGCCAGAGGAGCAGTGGTGACGCGGGGCTCCCATGTCCGAGGGAGAGCCCCGCGGTGGCGGCTGAAGTTCGGAGTGAGGTGAGTGGGGCTTAGTTGAAGTGGGGGGTGGAGGCGGGGGAGGGGGGGGTCTTTGTGCGCTGGTGTGTGTGTGCGCTGGTGTGTGTGTGCGCGCGCTCGTGTGTGTGCGGCAGGGGTTGTGTGTCTCTGTGCGCTCGTGTGTATGCGTGCGTGTATGTGCGCTAGTGTGTGTGCGTATGTGTATGTCTCTGCATGTGTGCCTGTGTGTGTGTGCGCGTGTCTCTGTGTGGGTGTGTCTGTGACCAGCCTGCCGGAATCGGAGCGCGTGGTTGTGCGCGCCACCCGCTCCGATCCGATCCTGGCAGATGCGCGTGGACAGGTCTTGTCTCCTAGAAAGCCATCTGGACAGCAGTAGGAACAAAACTTAACCTGAAAACTGGAAAAGAAAAAAAAACGCTTATACATTCCTGTTCTGCCTGTCTTTAGTTGTTTGTCTTTAATGTTATGCTTCTCCATCGTTATTTGTATTACATCGCGTGTTCTAGTGTGTGCAAAACTCAGAACCATCTGGACAAACTTAAATCGCGTCACTTTGAATTGCCGTCGCAAAAAGCCTAATTTAACAGAATACAGAACCCTACAAAGGCGCAAATGTACAGCATTTCTATCATGCCTGTCCTTATACAGATCCATCTGGACAGCTAGACAATGGAGTCATGTCGAAAAAGCCCATTTTACCCTATCGCCAGCAAGGCACCACTTGCTTTTAAATACACGCAGATTTTATAAGCCACTTAGAGAATGGAGCAGTCGCTAAAAGCCCATTTTAAAAAGGCAAGAAACATAGTGGCCTTGTGATTTCTCTCCTACGGTGGTCATGTTCCCTGCTTTCTGCTTGTGCCTGTATCCTGGCAACGCCGCCCCCCCCTTAGTTAGTTATGCCACTGCCTCCTGCTTATACCTTGCTGTAATGCCTGTCTTTAGTTGTTTGTCTTTAATGTTATGCTTCCCCACCGTTAGTTGTATTGGAGCGCGTGTTCATCAGAACCATATGGAGCCGTCGCTAAAAGTCCATTGTAAAAAGGCAAGACACATAGTGGCCTTGTGATTTCTCTCCTACGGTGGTCATGTTCCCTGCTTTCTACTTGTGCCTGTATCCTGGCAACACCCCCCCCTTAGTTAGTTATGCCACTGCCTCCTGCACTGCTGGCGGAAAGGTACAGCATTTCTGTCCTGCCTGTCGTCGTGGCAGGTATCGAAATGCATCACTACCGGCCTGCATGTCCTTAAATCACATCACTTTGAATTGCCGACGCAAAAAACCTAATTTAACAGAATACAGAACCCTACAAAGGCGCAAATGTACACCATTTCTGTCCTGCCTGTCGTTGTGGCAGGTATCGAAATGCATCACTACCGGCCTGCCTGTTCTTATACAGACCCATCCATCTAGACAACTAGACAATGGAGCCGTGTCTAAAAAGCCCATTTTAAAAAGGCAAGACACATAGTGGCAGGTTAGCGGGCCCCTGTATGTCGTGGCAGGTATCATGTTGTGTACGTCGTGGCAAATATGGAAATGCATTACTGCTGGCGGAAATGTACAGCATTTCTGTCCTGCCTGTCCTTATACAGACCCATCTGGACAGCTAGACAATGGCATTATTTGTATTGGAGCGCGTGTTCAAGTGTGTGCAAAACTAAGAACCATCTGGACATACTTAAATCACGTCACTTTCAATTACCGTCGCAAAAAGCCTAATTCTCATAGTGCCACAATAGCGGGTACCTGTACGTCATGGGAGGTATCAAAATGAATCACTAACTGAGTACAAAACCCTCATGTCGCGTACGTCGTGGAAGGTAGCAAAATGCAGCACTAACGTAGTACAGAACACTCATGTCGTGTACGTCCTGACAGGTATCGAAACGCATCACTGATGGATTAAAGAACCCTAAAAGCCGAATATTTTCAGCTTATAACACAATGTACCTTTACAAATGCATCGAAATGCTTCGAGTCAAAGCCGCAAATTACAATTTACTCAAATAGAGCTCGCAATAAAAAAAAAAGAAGTAGGCCCGCGGCGCCATGTAAACAAATAGCATCCTTTCACATGCTGTTAAACCCTCTCATGGTGTTAAGCTGACACTTCACAGCACCCTGAAAACCCATGAATATTTACATTTACTACCGCCAGCAAGGCGCCACTTGCTTTTAAGTACACGCTGCTTTCACAAGCCACCTAGACAATGGAGCGCGTGTTCATGTGTGCACGAAACTCCCAGAGTCATCTGGACAACAGTAAGAACGAAACTTAAAGAAAATGAAAGCTGGCAACAGCAGTAAGAACGAAACTTAAAGAAAATGAAAACTGGCAACACTGTCGCTCTAACCGCGCACTCCCAGAGCCATCTGGACAGCAGTAAAAATGAAACTTAAACAAAGTGAAAGCACTGTCTCTCTAAGCACACATTGGAAGGGAACCATAAGCTGCTCAATGGAACGCGCGTTCGCGTGCGCGTGGCCCGCTCAATTCCGACTCTTTCACATGCGTGTGGCCAGTCTTGTCTCCTGGAGAGCAGAGTCGCTAACAATAGGTCTCTGGCGAGACCGCGCTTTGCGCGGTTAACGCCACGAGACCTAAAAAACTATTGGGGTAAACAGAGGTAAGTCACTGGACCTGGGTATAGTATGATACATGCAACAATGCGTTCCAGCGCAGGCACAACACTATGCTTCTACTGAATATTTCTTGCAAGCAGTCTGTCTATACAGTAATTCAAAACACAATTTCTTCAACATACTAGTAAAGGCAGCATGCAAACAAAGGGTTTTTTGTTTAGGATGGGGTCCTCTGATTCAGTCTTTGGAACCAATTGGATCTCTGGAGTTTCAGGAGGCTTTGGATCCACTTAGTTGCTATTAACTTTTGGTCACTGGTAACAAGTAATGGAGGGAGTTTCAGTGCCTGTTCGAGCCACCCACCTGAGGCTTTGTGGCATTCCAGAGCGATGCAACATTTTGGGTAATCGAAGTCACCCATGAAAATTTGCCGACAACGAAGGGCTTCATGACAATACATCTGCAATCATTCCAAATGTGCCCAGAAGAGGAGGATTTGTTGCAATATATGTGCAATCAATTAATGGGCCCCCATGAAAGTGCTGCCGCCCTTGTGTTCCTCTGGCAAATTATAAGCCAGACAAGATGGGAATCTGGCCTGTGTTTGCTCCATTCTTGCAGGGATTTATGTTACCATGGAAGATGGCCTCCAGCGGAGGGGTCAACCCATTCCAAACATGAGTATTGCATCTGTTATTTATCAATCCAGTTACACCGTATGATAATGGTAATACTGCATCTGGGTATCATCCCCATATTTAGAGATTTCCCATTTGAGAGAGAGACCAAAATCAAGATTTGAGACATCTGCTCTCATCATCACTGTTCTGCCTAAAGTATCACTGTGCTCCATTCTACTGACAAGTAGCCCCTTCTCAAACAATAAAGACGTAATCATTGGTGTTTGTTTTCTATGTAACTTTACTTAGTTGTCCAGGGCATGTACTAAAGCCAGCGACGAGCCCGAGCACTTCAGAAAATAACAAGAGTAAAAAAGTGAAATGATGCAGACAGGCAGGCAGGGCCATCATGTAATTTCCAATTAACTCTTCCCTGCCACCCTGTACAAAGAAAGAATACGTGTATGCATTGCTCTGAAAAACAAATTCCTAGTTGAAAATCATTCTACCTTTCCGTCCCTCTCATGGCAACAAAAGACAGCTCCTGCCGTGTTGTCACTGTAAATCACTTGGAACACACCAACAACACTTTGAGAAGATTCCTCCCTGTAGAAGACATTATTAACTTCAAGGTACTTTGCATGATGCACTAATTGCAGTCACCAATAAGAGCCTGATAGCAGTTGTGCTGTTTTCTCCAATATAAGCTACCACCTATTGGCCACTCCTCACTTCTTTCACTCCAGTTTCTCTCGTATTTAATGCTTTTGCTTATATTTTGGGTAATACGCTGAGCATTTGATGACTACAGGCAGATGATTAAAGCCAGTTTACAGTGGCAAACGCATCGATGTGCAAAGTCACAGGTTCTGCGACCACAAAACAGCATTGTACAATGCACAAAAGCACTTCACAAGTTGGAAAAGATTTTACAATTCATAGAGAGGGGCTTTTGTGACCCTTTAAGAATCGCAAATGGGAGGGAGTATGAAAGGGGCATCCCACTCCCATTTGTGAATCTGGAAAGTACGTATCAATGGTTTGTTACCACAACTGAGGTCACAAACCACATATCAGTTACCCTCTACCAAGGTGGGGTGGTAACTGATTCGCAAAGGGGAACCTCTTCCAAAGGCACAGCTTCTTCAGGAATCATCTCATCGACCCCAGGCGAAGCAGAGAGTGGCCAAGAGAGCCACTCAGTTCTCCCTCCTCAACCAGCAAATTTCTACCAAATTTTATGAAGCTACTGTAATCATATTTATGTTTCATTCAGGCATTAAAAGAAATACGAATAATTGTGAATGGTGTTGCATTTTAAGTACCATTCTTTCTAACATTGCCAAAATACGCCTGATACATCTCAGTGCAAAGCATATCGGTTTAAGTGTGTCTGCCAAGAGGACATTAACATATTAGTGGACAGTGTCTGCTTAATGAAAATAATGTTTGAATGGTATTTTTTTAAGATGGACCTTGTAGTTGTTTCCTTCCTAAGTGTTCTGTTTTGCGCGTGACTAGGGCCCTCTTTGTGTGGGCTAATAAACATTTCTGGTGTTCTTTGTCTGATCTTGTGGAAAACTTAAGTACAAGTTTACTGCACCTGTGATATTGATCCATACCCTTTAAATCAGGGACTTTTTCGCCAGCCATAAAAGACAATGGGCCTCCTTAAGAGGTCCTCACTAACCCACCCAGTCTTTCTGCCCTGCCCACCAAGTGCCCTGCCTGCCCCAATACCAATCAATACCAGTGGCGCTGATAAGTCAGTGAGGGGTGGAGAAGGTTCTCCTGAGATTACAAGTGTGACCCTGAGGGTTTCTTGAGAAATGACGAATTACTGTATTAATCTGTAATTCTGGCCCCGTTCCATTAGTAACTCTTCATTTCCCCCAGGATTTCACCAGAAGTATTTCTAAGCGAAAGGCATGAGATAGATGAAGTTACAGCAGATCATGTAATTGTGGTGCTGGTAACTCCCTTTGCCGGCCAATGTCCAGTCAGTGTGATAAAGGTGCTACAAATGCCTTCAAAGTATAACATACGCAACAGAGGGAATGAAGATTGCTGTCAAAACCACAGTGTCTCCTCAAAAAATTGAACGCGGGATCCTCGGTGGTCGCACAGCCTCTGTGGAACCTGCCTACTACTAGCACCAGGATCAGCCAACTACTATCTACTTTCAAAGCCACCTATGTTATCTCCGCACTTGTTGCTGTGTAATGGTATAGCGCCATCATGTCCAGTCAATGCGTGTCCATGGGTAATTTAATGAGCAGAGTTGAGCTATATCCCTTCATAGATCCAGATTCACCAACTGAATCTGCCAATGCTCCCATAGTAGACATCATACTGGGACACCGCATGGGAGTCTGCAATGACTAGTGTAGGAGACAGCACAAGGTGCTGAGAACCACAGTACACACGATGAGTAACATGCAGTGCGTGGCATACATAGATTGCACCTTCAAGAAGGATCTCTAAAATTGGCAGCTCACAAACTAAGGTGATCCTACGAGATCACATAGAAGTCACATTCCTGCACCCCATGTGCACATACACACATCCTCTCTCTGTCTCAAACCCTCACTGACCTCAGGATAATGTATTCTTTGTGTACCACCAACAATTATAGTATACCATTTGTTATGCTTTGAAGATGAAACCAACACGCAGCTTATTAACCACCACAATTTACAGATGTTGAAACATGCTCTTAGCATAAACAACAGCAATAGTGCACCAGTAGATGAAACCCTGACACCACACCAACAACAATCCTTGTACACAAAAGGGGACAAAGGTAGTTCTTAAGAAAGAGAAAACTCAGATCAACACTAGGACAGAACACTAACACAGCATAACATAAACTGTACCACAAAAGGCACACATCATGATGCATCGACCTCGGTGCACACGTGGAAAACAATTGGGCACATCCCAAATAGCAGGTACGAAGCACCAATCACGATGGCACATCAATTAGGTAACACACTCTAAAAAAACCATAATACACCAATGAGTTAACATACTCACACCGCACAGACTACCACATTGAAATGGCCTTGGCTGACCATAAGATAAGACAAAGCAAGTGAAATAATAGCTGCGCGTGACATAGGCCAGAATTACCACAGTGCAGCAATAAAGACAAAACGCACATAGTAGAAACAAAGAACGCCCACTGAGCGACAAGATTCTTCAGCTTGGGCAATAAAAGTGCTTCCAGGGGCGTAACAGAGAGGGGGGGGGGGGGGGGAGTAACGGGCTGTTGTCGAACGTAAGCGAGGTCGCGTTTAGCTCAAGGCAAATTACTATCTGAGAAATATGTGAAACTCAGAGGCCCCTCTTCACCTTCTGCATAATTCTGCGTTACTCCTTTGAATTCTCCAGGGGAGTAACCTACACACACGTCACAAACCATCCATTCTGCAGGAACAATAAAACACCGATAGATGACGCAGCATAATTATGCAATCATGCACGGTTGTGGAGAAGTGTGGCTCAGGGGTTAGAGGCGGCAGACCCGGAAGCTGAGATCGGTCCTGGACCAGGGTTCAATTCCCCGCCTCGGCGGGTCTTGGGCTAAAAATTCCACGGACTCGATAATTCTCGCTCCGGTGCCTTCTCGACTCACGGGTTCACACTCTGCGACTCTGGGCAATAGCTTGCTTAATCTCCACAACGGCCCTTCGCGGCGGGATGCCTGACTTTCACCTTGTGGATACCCGCTGGGGCTATCACACAGGGGAATATCAGGACGGGTTCCCTAAGCAAGCGCCGGGACACCCACTGCGGGTAGCTGTGCGCTATATAAGCTCAACTACAATAACAATCATAGTGCACCAAACAAGTATCACATTTACAAAGAATGCATCAGTGATGGGAAAACACCCACATCAGGGACAACCACAAGTGCACCTATGACATTGCACACTCACAGAAAGTGAGAAACAATCACAGTTAACTAATAATGATAACACCTCACACTGCATAACCAAAATCCACACCCCAACAGTGGTGTAACACACACAGGTAGCAAGGGAAAAACTACAAAGCATGGAGAATGACCACATCTCACTATTAGAGGTAACGCTCGCACACAGTAAACCAACAAATCAGCACACTTACACAGCACTGTAACCTCATTGCACTTACTGTGTGACACAGCCACACAGCATGGCCAACGCAGTGCGAACTGGGACAATATACTCACACAACATAGATACCAGATATAGTGCACCAATTATAACATATGCGCACACCATATAAATACCCAGGGTAAGCCCACTTGTACATCATGGATAATAATCAATGTTTATTAATGAGGCAACGCTGTATAAATAACTAGGATGCATTCACAAAACATGATTAGCAACTACAGTGCTCCGAAGGTATAACACAAGTGCCTGGAACTAGAAAGGACCACAGTGGAGCAAATAAGTTATAAATCCACGTGCAAACCTGCATGACACACAAACTCACGATACTAAGGGGATAATACGCTGACACAGCATGGCCAAGCAGAAATCCCTAGTAGACTAATTAACTCACACAACCTGAATAGCTAGAGTGCACCAACTATGTAATACAGTTACACCCAGCCTGGCTACCAAACACAATTCACCAGTGGGCCAACATTCTTGAAAACCATAAATCACGAGTGGGTCAACACTGTTATAGAGTATTAAGTAGCTATAACACCCAATGCTCCAACTAGATATCATTTTCAAAATGTCAACATGCATCAATGGATTATCTCTCTCTCTATTTCTTTTGGTCTCTCTTTCTCACACCTGTATGTGCACACACACACACACACACACAGACACGCCCCGTCACAAACACACAAACCCATGCGTTGCTGCCACCTACTCTAACATGATCAGGCTTCCACAACATGTTGCAGAAGCAGGGCAGACATATTCTGCATAAAAGGCTACCAACGCACTCTGCTTAAGTACTCCCAAAAAGTATTGAAGGGAGAAAGGAAGTATTACTCCCATCTATTATGTGTTCACAGTACATAGTAGAACTAAGCGCTGTCTTGACTTTCACCATACTGTAACCAAAAATGTAAAAAACTGGCAGCACAAAACTCCATAAAAATTTAACTTGAGGACGAATTAATGTCAAATGTCTGGACATGGGGCCTTGAGTGGACCATGTAAGGGCTAGGAGTGTGAGCTGTGCAGAAACCATGAAAGATGAACCAAGCAAAGCAAAACTGGTGTGAAACAGTGGGAGACACGGCAAGCACCTGCAGATCAGAACATGGGGACTAGCACAGTCTTGCGCACATAGAAGGAGCAAGAGCAGACCACAAAATCACAGAGTGTAGAAAGCACATCACAGAGCCCAAAGGGAGCAAAACCGACATCCCCCCTGTACTCGGTGGAGGCAACAGCAGTAGAGCTTTGAGGAAAAACCAACGATGAATGCATTCTGTGCAGCAAACTGGGCTGTGCAGCAAAGTACAACATAGGCTTTTGACTGATTGGTAAAGCGTCTTGTGATGGTGCAGTACGTAAAAGTGAGTCACAGAAAGCACAATGGGCTTGGATCATAACCATAAAGCAACAAGACACTTTGAGGCTGGTGGGAATCAGTGATAAACACATGTGTGAATACTCATAATAAACAGCAAGTTGCAAAGAAGCTGGGAGGTGGGGGTATCTCAACCAACAGTAATCCCTGACCTTTTCCTCATCCCCAGTTGCACTTTACCAGGACACCTTCCAACATATAACTTCAATCTAGTCTGATTTTAGAAAAAGAATCAAACATAAGATGAAGGAAAGACTCACCCGGTCATGACCACCACAAAGTCCATGACGTTCCAGCCGTTCCTAAGGTAAGACCCCTTGTGGAAAGCAAATCCCAGCGCGATGATCTTAATCCCAGCCTCAAAGCAAAATATTCCAATGAAGTACGGTTCCGTATCATCCTGCGAGAAAGAAGGAAAGAGTCAGTAAGAAACGATGAATCACCTCCAGCCAAGTACAAGGCCCATAATTATATAAGCCGTGGTTTTGTGGCTCCTCAAGACAGCGCAGTCAATAGATAATATACTGAGTGCAACAGCCAGTCCTCTTCAGATGGTCAGTGGATTTCCCATTCCAGCTACTAAGTAGGAGCCAGAGTAAAACTTTTTACAAGATAGCAGTGGTTTCAGCCATATCTCTGTGGCTATGTTTGGGAAAGAGAAACCTGTCTATGACATAGCAGGAATCTCCCAAGTGGGTGTTTCTGTTCGAAAGGTTATTTTGAACATTAGGTAATCAAGAGAGGGAATATTCCCAGGAAAATTCAATCAAAGTATACGTTTTCAGCAATAATGTTGTACTACTGAGAGATCTTCTAATCACAAGGTACCAATTGAATGCCATCTAATGATAGGATAAGTCAGTCTATTACCAATGTATGCTCTTCTGAGAGCAGGATGTGCAGTGGAGGAGGCGGTGCTACTGCTTGGGTGATTAAGCTTAAAGGATGTAACAGAATGGATAAAAAGTACAATGGAAATTCTTGATATCAAGGAATGTGTGGGTTTAGGGATCTATCTACAAGAGATTCTTTCAATCACATGATATATCAGAGATGAAAGAATCTATTAGATAGCTTTTTTTCAGACCATGCAATGGAAAACGTGAGTTTTACCATCACTGAACCTTGCAACAGAAGGTTGTGCCATGGAAGAGGGAAACTACAGAGACCATTGAAAAAAGACCTTAGTGATCCAAGGACATGGACTAAAGTACATGTCAGTAAGAAGGTAATCCTCCTGTCAGATAGCTTTCTAACTGAAGACTGTGCCCTGGAAGATGGGTTTTCTCTGTCAGGCAGAGAAGCTCTCATGTTCCTGTTCATTGAGAGAGCATCTTCTTAAAGGATAGATCATGGAAAATTGAGTTTTACTTTTAAAGAACCTTCCAATGGAATAGTATTACATAAACAGTGGAGTCTTACTGTTCGATACTCTTGTAACCACAGCATGCTCTGTGCAAGATAGGCTATTACTTTTCTAAACCTTTCCATTTAAAGGACGGGCCATGGAAATGAAAATGTGACCTTCAGAGAGCTTTCTAAAAGAAAGACATGCCAATGCAGCTGCAATTGTACCCAGGAATGCTTTACTAATACAAGAATGTGTAATTGCAAAGGGAATCTTACTGCAGGCCTTCTGTGGGAAAGGATGTGTCATGAAAGAGGGAATATTATTATTCCAACAGTAGACCTAATATGAAACAGCCTTCAAACCAGAGGATGTATCATGTAAATGGCAACACTGTCAGAAAGCCTTCGAGTCAAAGGTTGTGCAATGAAAGAGGGTACCCTACAATCTGGGAGCGCATTCCTATAGATTGATATTTCATGTAAGAAGTATTTTTACAGTGGCAGAGCCATCCAATTGAAAAATATTCAAAGGAGAGGGAATATTAACTTTAATGAACATTTTCATCAAAGCTCATGATGTAGAAAATTAAAAATTACATTTGGAGAACCTTCTATTCAAAGAGAATGGCATGGAAGAAGTAACCTCCCTGCTGAACAGACTTCCAACTAAAAGTTGTGCCATGAAAGGAGGACGTGACATGTCAAAGTCAATCTTACACCAGAGAGTCTTCTTGTACAACGATGAGTGATGGAACGAAGGATCTCACTGTCAGAGAGTCGTCTCAAAAAACAGTGGGTCATGGAAGGGGTAATCTTACTGGTGGAGAGTCTACTAATCACATGATGTGCTCTGGAAAAAAGATTGCTCCCATCAGACATCCTTTTAATGAAAGAATATTTGATCGAAGGACTTGCGTTGTTGGAGAGAATCTATATAATCGATAAAGGAATCCAATCACCGACGAGCATACCAATAAAAGGATGCTTCATGAAAGAGGGTATGTTACTATCAGAGACTTGATATCAAACAATGTGCTATTGAAGTCTCACAGCTAGCTTTCCATTCCTGATGTCCTATGGCAGAGAGAAGTTCAACATTCAAGCGCTTTCCAATCAACACGCCCTGATAGGGGAATTAATCCATTTGAAAATCATTGGATCAAATCGAATGCAGTGAAGGCAGTATTTTTCTGACGTACAACGTTTACACCAAGAGACATGCCAGTATGGAGAATCTTATAGTTAGTAAGGATAATAGTCAAATGATAGGTTGTTGAAGAGTAAATCTTCATGTCTGCAAGCATTCTAACAAAAGAAAGCTGGTAAGCTTTATAAAGAAAGACAACCCACAGAAGAAAGCAATACTACTTTGGAAAAATCTTTCAAAGTATTGTGAAAAAATTCTTACTGTCCTAACGTATCCCTTTGAAAATTTACTTTGGAAGGCCTTTGGATTCTTATAGAGCAACATGAGCTGTTCTTCTTGGTAAACTGCATAAACCCCTTTAAAATAAAAGTATTTTGCTCAATGGTGGAATCGCACATTTATCCTACAAGCTAATTCCTGACCAAAAGTAATTTTGCAGAAAGAGTGTAACAGGGAGAAGCCTAAAATCAATATATGGGTTTTAAGAGGGCTGCACAAATACTTTCCAAAGAGCTGTTTACAATAGATGAGACTAACGACTTGTTGTTGCTAGATCACAATAGGCCTTAGATGTCTCACTGTGCCACGTAGATGAGCTATCTGAGTTGCAGGTGAATGTGCACCAACATCAGTAATTTCTTAACATCTTTTGGTGCAGTAGACAGGAAGAAGTGATGATTGTGTCATTGGAACAAGCAGTAAGCTCAATGTAACAACTCAATGTTATTTTTTGTAAAGCAGCCTATCAGAGCGCAAAGTGTGTTAAGCCCCACAACACATTGTTTTCTCTGATTTAAGGACGTGTGCAGGCACCAGAACAGTTACTTTCATTCCTGCAACACTTCCCTGTCGCAGCAAACCTTGAGAAAATTAAGAATAGCACCATTGTTACCATACCACAAATCGGTGGCTGCTCCATAGCTCAGCGTGGGGAGGATACTCAGTCACCCTAGTGTTACTAAAAACACTGCAGTCGTGAAGCATATAATTCATGTTAAGGTAACAGTGGACATAATAGCTTTGGATATTTGAAACAAAAGATGCAATAGTAAAACTCCAGAATTGATGATAGAGCCGGCACAATACTACTGAATGCAAATGTTATTTATTTAAACAGGTGTTGCAACACGTAGTGATTTTAAGGGAGAGGGAGTGTCAGTTTTTTCACAAAAGACATTTACGAGTAGTAAAGTTTGACTTTTGTCTCAGTTAAACTTAAGTGTTAGTCTTAAGTATAACTTTATGGTCTCAGTTAAACTTACGACCAAAACTTAAGTTTAACTGAGACAAAAGTCTAACTTTACTACTCGTAAATGCCGTTTCTGAATACCGAAAGTCGTAAAGTTAGAATTTCATCTTAGTTTACCTTTGTGAATCAGGCCCACAGGGAGGACGGAGAAGTCTTATAGCGGTGAAACAAGTTGTTTTCCAATGCCGCTTTCAGCTTTGCTGACCAACTATGCAATGATCATATATTAGTCACCAGGCCTGGAAAGATCCTGTTCCGGCGGAAAGCTTCCTCTGACAGCCTGGGGCAGTAGGCACAATCAAAAGATTTGAATTACCCCACCCACCTAATTAGGTTAAACCGTATGATGTCCTTTTTTCTGTCTGTCACTGTCAGGTATCTGGTGGTGATAGAAAAAAGGACGTCATGTGCATCAGTGGTGATCTGTAAGTTTGGTGGAAGGTAGTCCGTTAAGGTGGCTGACATAAAACCCTTAGCCTCCCTGATGGATAGTGTGTCATCCACCAAACTGTAGTTCTGGCTCATATTCCTTAACCCAGTCTTGGTAAAAACATATAGTAATCATCTTCAAAGTACATGACAATAGAACATTTCGGAAAAAAAGGAATAAACCCCGGGCTTCTTAGTTTTTGCATGTCCTTCTCCACTCTCAGTCAATGGGATGTTTTCCTCTGAAACTACATGGCAGTACTAGGCTCTGATTTACAAAACGTGTGCATCTCTCGTAAAAAGGTAAAGACATCAATGTTGGCTGAGAGCCGAGAGAGGGGATCCACATGGTCAATGTATCTTACAGGAAGATTTGTTTAAATGACCGAGATGAAGACTAGATCATTTGTATAAGTGGAGTTTAAACCGAGCTACTGGCAGTATGACATTGGTGTGTCCACCTGGCATTGCATCTGATGCCCAAAGGGCAGCGGGAGCACGACAAAACAGTGAGCTGCAACTCGGGCGAGAAACACAGAACAAGGGGAGACGTCAGTACTCACCAAACGCTCGGACATGGGGGTCTTGTCTCCTTCCGGAAGGTGCTGCTCCAGGGCCAGGACGATGCAGTTTGCTATGATGGTGGCTAAAATCATGTATTCAAAAGGAGTACAGGGTGAGTTAAGGAAAGGAACGCTTCAGGCTGATGCCAGTGTGAATGAGAGAACATTGTATCTCACAGAGCAAAATAAACGTTATATATTGGGAAAGCAGCCCCTCACATGGGTACCTCTTACTTGTACCAGGGCACTGTTGCCCCCCCTCCCCCCCCCCCCCCCCGCTGAAATTGTGTTCTGTAGTAAATAGTTGGGTACAGGTATTTTCAGTTGGATATGGTCAAATGTCTGTCGGATTTCACCCCAGATGTTTACATGCACACACACAAAAACACTCACATACACACTCTCTCGCCTCTGCCTTAAAACGTGAATAGTGTGAACACTATTGTGTTTTAAGGACCCTTAACAATCCACACTCCTCTCTCTTTCCACAGCCTCTTAAGCCCCCCTCGTGTTCCTGCTTCTTATAATGTATTTTAACAAGTTGTGCCAACATGATTGTACGGAAATCTGAAGCTTGCACCCCCAATCTTATTGACCAAGCTACACCCCTATGGCTTGCATACCAGTAATGGCTTCAAGAAAAAACTCTGCATCGTTCTAGTGAATCAGCATATGTTGCTGCCACAAAGAATGCCTTACGGATACACCTGCATGACCCACTGGTAACACACATCTCTTGTGGAAAATAACCTATAACAGATGCTACTGCACGTTAGCTGTGTATTGTACAGGAACAATGGCATGTCCTACAGCAGTTCTAACTGGAACAACAGCGCATCCTACTCATATAAAGGTAATTATAGTAGGCTGTTTTCTCAGCCAAGGACAGGCACTCATGATAAAAGGGTTTTTCAAAAGGCTAAAACAGTTGTTTTACTGGTACATTGACATATTTTTCTACTACACATTACTTATTAGGCTTCAAATACGAGTACTTTGTAATTCTGCAACCCCCGCAAATCAGCTTACCCAGGAGTCTGAATTACAAGATGTGGAGAGCTTATGACACCCATTAGTTATTGGGTGCGATAAACTCTGAACCCCACTAATTGCCCCAGGTAGACATCGGCAGGTCACCCTGTCGATATTTCATCGGGAATTCCTGGAAAAAATAGGACATGTGGCTTTTGCCGCAGAAAGGACAAGAAAACTCCTTGCTGTGCCTTAGTTTTGAAGGACTTGAGACAGACTAGGTGACAACAATTATTGTGCCTGTTACATTTTTAACCCTGCAGTATTTTATTTTAACATGTGCAATAATCATCGCATCCTGGACAGGGCATTCATAATCATGGCTTTAATGATACCGGAGCTTGTGTTTTTGGTACAATAGTAGCTTATGTTGACACTACAGAAGGGCTTTGTGGTCCAAAGGTGTGTTTTCCTACTATGCCAGCCTGTCCGAGTAGGATCAAGACACATATCACTAGGGAATCAGTACCTCTTGGGTGGATCAGTGCTCCTTAGAGGTATGCCATAAAGTATTGCATCAAGACCATTTCTTACTGGTATCTTCCTAATACTTACATATCATAGTAAAACAACATTACTATACTGGCATGACATCACCTGGCTGGTATGAATGCATGCATATCTCGTAGAACAGAATGTATTGCTAATCAAAATGCAAGTCGAACCAACTCGTAGGTACCTCTTACTTCAATACTAGTGTGATTTACTCATACAACAGCATGCTTTATAATACTGAAATCATATCTCACTCTCACTGTTTCACATTTTACTGAAATAATAGCAACTCACACTGGTAGAAAAGCTTACCTCACTGAACAAATACATGCCTTATTGGTATATCACCAGGTATTTCTGATACAAGTTGTGCATTGCTTACAATAACATACCATGGTACAGTGTTACACATAGCTAAGGCGAACCAGAAAATAACTTAACGGTACAACAGCTTGTTCTCCTGTAACAACATGATTTTCTGCTGGACTGTGCCATATTTGTAGGATAAGACCTTAAATCAGAAGCAACTTGTAACAACACAACAGTATGTCAAACTAGTACAACAATGCACCTTATTAGTATTGACTGGCACAGAAGCACGTCATAGTGATGTGAAAATGTCTCATTAGCAAAACAGCTATTCATACTAGAGCAAACAAATCTAATAAGGGTACAAAAGCACATCAATGTGATTCAAGACTAGGTGTTACTGGAAAACAGTATTTTTTTTTAGAATGCAACAGGATATGTTACTAGTTATACGGTACTAGTTATGCACAATATATCCGACTTGAACAGGAAGCACGTCTTACTAATACATCATGTCTTATTGCGCAGCAACATGTTTTACTGGTACAACAGTATGTTATACTTGAACAATGATATCCCCTAATGTTGACAGAGTCTTACTTGTTCAACAGTATGCTTTACTGACACAAGACCACATTGTGCTGATCTAACAGCATACCAAATTGGGACACAGTCATGCCTTCACATTGATCTTCACAGTAAAATTACGTCTTACTTTTACAATATCAACTCTTACCAGTACATCAGCTTGCCTTATGGTTATAACAACAGAACTTGCAGCTACAAAATCATCTCTAGCTGGAGAAACAGCAAATTTTACTATTACAACAATAATTGCTTTAGCAGGCCAATCAGAAGCGTTTTTATTGCCCAGCTCAAAAACGACTTGCAATGCCCTTACCCAGAGAATCTAGTTTTAATCTTGGCTTCCCAGCTTGACCAAACTGTGTTGCCCTGGGAAATTATTTTCATGACTGTGGCCCATTTTCAGTGATCACCACATTTGGGAGCACCTAAGCAATGTACCAAAATCTCTCTTGTATATAGTTTAATAGACCAAATGTTGCTCCATTAATAAGAACAATAAAGTTTTTGTATAGGAGCTTTAAGGCAATGGATTTCACTCTAGGGTTTCTGAGGACAGAAAGGAGGAAATTGTGATACCCATTCGGAGGCCAAATATCACAATGTCAAATAAAGAAACCTGGGGGCATATTTACAATGATACTGTGCAGCACGGAGCTGCAAGCAATTTCACTGCACCGAGCTGCGTCATTTCAAAAGCAAAGGGATGCGTCATATTTATAAGAACACGCGCTTCCATGTGCTCTCCCCAGCACCAAAACAGCAGTCATGCGTGCATGGGTGCCTAAGGTGCAGGGATGATTGTTGTTGTGCAGGAAGGGGCACCTAACTGCACAAAAACAATAATTAATGGCATTTTGCTCCATGTATGTGTGCTGCAAAAGGTAGCACACATAGAAAGAGCATAAAACAAGGAGAAATAAAAGCATTTCTCCTCGTTTCACCACTTTAACACCTCTCCTGGAAAGGCATTAGTTTTTGCTGCTGCCTCAGATTTATGAATCCTTGAAAATCTGGGACAGTGGCAAAAAGCCATGGGTGTTGACATGCAACTTTGATGCAGAGTACTGCGTGAAAGATGGTCATATTTACAAGGCCTTGTAAAGCCACCCAAAGTGGCTTTGAATGGGCTTGTAAATATGGGCCAGCACACAGGGCCACCGGAGCGTCAAAAAAAGTGACACTCCAATGGCACTAGGGGCTTGTACATATGCCCCCTGGTTTCAATCCCACCTTGACAAAACTGAGTGACCCTGGGCAACTATGTTTATTAAAGAGACACCTTTTCCGTTTTAATCACATTGGAGAGCACCGTGAATTCATTAAATTCAGGATACACACTGCACAAACCATCTCTCTTTTGTACGGTTTAGTAGTCCATAATGTTGCTCTAGCTGTGAAAATATGCCTGTGTAGGAGACACAAGACGACTGGCTTACCTCTCGAGTCATTACTAAAATCATCAGGGCAGAACGGTTGTGATATATAGGATAAATTGAAACAATCCAACGTACACCTTTTCTTTCTTGTTAAAGTTCGTACCCTAGCTATAAATGAAGGAACAGTCGGCACACTTACGGAAGGGCAGGAGGTCCAGGCTGAGGTAAGCGCCGTTCTCCTCAGCCTCTACAGTGCGACGCTACCAGACATGGTGCAACAGGCAGGCCCGAGGAGATTTATTGCCTCACTACCGCTGCCTTATTGGTGCTGGTGCTGAGATTATTTCCCGCGTGGCGCGCAGAGCGCGGTCTCGAGGCCTCCACGTGCGCGCCACCCTCACCTAATCAGCTGTGTGAGCACGGCTTGTCAGCAGAGGCACGGCCGATGTCATGGCGCGTGCTAGGATTAGAGTGACCCGCGCTGTGAAACATGCCGCGCGCGCTGTCAGACTCGCCCAAGCAGCGGCGCGCGGGGCCTCCTCAAAGAGCACAGCGTGGGGAACGTCGCTCCCCCCCTTCTAACGGCGCTGCTCTTTTAGGAAAACTGCATGAGTTGCAGCATCGCCGACTAGAAAGGGAAAAAACACACCTTAATAATGTACAACAGCGTCCTGTTCTTTAACAGTTCCAACTGTATGTCTTGCAGGTTCAGAATACTTTACTGTTAAAACAGGGAGCCCGGCTTGCGCGGCAGCACGTGTTTTCTGTTATTGTAGCAGTATGATTAACAGAAGCAACTGTTGCTGCAACACTTACTCAGACCACGCCCTGCCTTACTGGGCCAGACACGAGAGCATGACTTGCCAGCTCGGCAGTATAGTCTACTGGTTCCGGAACACTGCTTATTGCTGCAGAAATGACCCTCATCAGTAGAGAGACATGTTTAACTGGTTCAGCATCTCTCACTCGCGCATCAGCAAGGCTTCCTGTCACATCATGTCTGTTGAAAGACCAGCAGGACAGACTCAGACGCCTGAGCTTCTGAGGTGAAGAAATTAACTACCATATCGGGTCATTTTAACATGTTATTTTTCAGAGCATACGAAGCGCCATTCAAAAACGAGTTATTCTTACAAATGGGTCAAAAGTTTGTCGTGCTACCGTACTCTTTCCTGGCAGAACAGCTTATTTTCCTGGCAGAAGGCTTGTCTGACTGGTACACTACAAACAAATTTTTATGCGCTAGAACGTGTTTTCACGTGTTGCCCAGCTCTTGCTGTTAACAGTAGTATGCTCCAGTCATAAAATGATGTCTTATTTCTACAACAAAATGTCCAATTGGTATAACAGACTTTACGGTCCACTCTTAAAAGAATTTAAGATGGGTCCAAGGAACAGGCACCCTGCCTCCCTCTTTTTCAGCAGGTTTTACTTATTCCAGACCACCTCCCGGCGAGATTTCTCAATGCAGGCAGTCGCGGATGGCCGCTACTGCTCATGTTGAGAAACTGTCTGTTTGCGTTAAGGAAGCTGCTGCTCAAGTAGAACATCTACTCGAACGGCAGAAAGAAGCAGCGCCCTCTTGCGCGTGGAGCCAATCTCGCTCATTTTACAGTGCAATACACATTCCCAGTGCCAAAAGTCAGCGCAAACTTGTGACAGAACGCACTCCACTGCTTGCGGAACTCCGCAAAGCGCTGCTGAGCTTTTGGCTCGCAGTTCTCGACAAACTCCACCCAAGCCCAATAATAGCTCTATTATGCATAGTAATGAAGGCAAACCCAACAAAAGACACAAACCTGTATGTCTGCCATTCAGATAACACATCGCCTTTCCATTTGATCAAACATATGTTCATTTTGTAAAAGTTAGTACTGAAAGGGACAGATGTCGCCCAGCATTAATACCCACAATACACGTAGATGTGAGTTTGGATTGATGTGAATGATCTACTAAATAGGAGTGTAAGAATGCCCAGCGGCTTAAAAAGTTGTTTTGCCGCTACGTGCAACTGGAAGAGACAAGGCTACCCACTCACTGGTGGCACAACACAGTAGGCATATGATATATGTGGATGGCTAAAGAGTCAGGCTTTTTTACAGCTAGAGTTACTTTGAAGTGATATGGAGGGCTGTAATAAAGTAAACTATTTGTTAATAAACTCGACTAAAACAATGTCACTTGGGGAAAAGCATATCTCGATTTTCCTTCTATGTACATTGAAAAAAGAGGGAGCAGTTCAAGAAACCTCAGCATTTTGAGGCCATGTTTTCTATTTCGCTAAATTGGAAGACACTTGATAAAAATAATGCTTCAAGCCAGCCTGATAACAGGTAATCTGCAATATTCAAGTAGTTTTCAGGGAGGATATTCTGCTGTTTCTGGAGGTTTAGATAAGGAGCTACATCACACTTGGAACGACCTCTCAGTAGTCTGTCTTAGTCAGACAGGACTTTGAGCAACAGGGCGTGTTCTTTGCTTTCCGAGTGACAGTCCCTGTCTGGTCCAGCTAGTTGACTGCAGACGGTTTAAAGATGCACAGATAAACATTTTATATATGTGGGATCTGAAAATTGCCCTCAATTCTGCCCCTGCATGGATTGTTGCAAAGAAAAATATTAACAGAGGAACACTTCCATATTAAAATACAATTATGCCAAGTTGGAAATACGCTAAATAGAATTAATCTGGCCTGCATTTGACATCATGACATTTTTTTTAGAATCAGAATGGGTTATTGCTGCTGAATCATATGGTAATCTTAGACAGCATTAAACGGAAGGGTCACATAAAAACTCTAACACTGTTGTCACCTTGGAGATAACTGACAGAGATCCAAGTAACCAATTACATTGTTTAATTTGCTACAGTTCAAACTGAATCAGAAAAACAATTAGACGGTTCTTGAGACGGACATACATTTTCTTCAGTTTTAAAGATGGTATGAAATAGTTGACTGAAAAAAACATTCTTTTTATCACTTTGTACTATGATGTACATTAATATACAAATAAACATTTAAATTGAAATAACAATAGTTTGTCCCGATAGTACAAGAGCATGTAGGCAGAGTAAGTGTTGGGGAGGGTTGTTTCTCACCACATGCAGCAATTAAAGGGTGAGATGGAGGCGGGGTGCCCAAGCGCCCCACCGTTCCCCAGAGCAAGTGCAAGTAGAGATAAAGTAGGGGTTTACAGAGTGTGTAAAATGCTCCTAAGTGAAGCACACACTAAGGTGCGGTAACTGTAAGATAATGGTTTCCTCCAGGTTTGAACTCTTATGTAAAAGAGTCAAACTTCATGAGTCCCTGGAGGGGGTCCGGCTATCTGTAACACTTTCAATATGGCTCAGGACCCATAGCTCTAACCTACTTGGCCTTAACAGAAACCCCGTCAGTGTACGTCACTTAGGAGCATTTTACACACTCTGAAAACCCGTACTTTATCACTACTTGCACATAGGTCCTGACGAAAGCCAGATATTAACACAAGAACTGGCTGAAACTAGTTGACCACACTGCATGTGGGAGCCCATAGCCACCTCCAAACACATCACAGCCTTGCTTTTAACACTGCCAAGGGCCCGTGAATAAATTACCCTTGACGATGAAGCATGCCACCAACTAGGTTGGTGGGTGTGGGCCTTCATAAAAAACAAAACTGTTTTTTCCTGACACACACTACATGAAACCAATAGATCTCAAATTTGAGAGTATTGGCTCTCCCATTGACTTTTTGGCAATGATTTGTAGCTGTACTGTATTGCAGTGTGGCCACATTGCAAACTTGCTAAATATAATAATAATAAAAAAGGACTATGATGCATTCAGCACTAATGCACTTAAAAAAAGCACATTAGCCCTGCTTGCATCATAGAGCTTTTTTAATGACTTTTAGCCACACTGCATAGCATCCATGCTGCTGAAATTTTGCTAAAGCCAATAGCTCTCATAGGAGATACCTACTGCCTCTGCCAGTGCTTGTTTAATGAAATGTTCATATCTGGTCATGCAAGAGGAACCACGTGGCAGTTGCTTCACTGAGTGTTTGAAATCTTCACTAGAGGTTCAATCGCCAGACGATTATGCTGTTACCATTTTACTTCCCTTTTACAATACTCACTTAGAGGGTATTTCATTCCTCTCTTTTGGGAACTGCTAACTATGGTTGCATCTTCTTGCGAAGAGAGAGGATGGACTTCCACAGCATTGTGCGTAATTTCTAAATTCTCCCCTCAAGTGTTCTGAGTCTGTGCTCTTCCAAATTTTCTAGAGCACCCTTTTTGTGTATGTAAGCGACATTCAATTGCAGACCATAGAGATGGGTAAATAAAGAGTGCTCTTGTTTCTTCTTGCCACATTGCCGTTCTCCTTCAGCCTTCTTCAGGGACTGAGACACAATCTTACTTCCAAGCCATGTCTCTCAGGTCCTTATATTTACTTGTAGAATTTGTTGATGCCTAATAGCAGGAGGATTTGTCAATATGGCCCTTTATTGACATGTATTCTATACTCACCTGCCGTATAAACAAGGACGTTGATTGGCTGATGCCCCAGCTTTTCTTGCATAACAACCTTTCTAGAATCAAGAGGGAATTCAGTTGCTCATAGTTGCTATGAGAAAAAATCCAACCTTCAGGTATAGTGTTACCCAAGAACTTCTGATTTAACTAAAATGGCATCAATAGTACTTACTTATAGGGCTTTCAGCCAGCCCTCTTCACATTGGTCTGTTATTGTTTCATTCACAATTGTTTCACTTCCTTCATGGGGCAAAAGTGTCAGCCCACTTCAACAGTAGCTAACATCACTGTGAGTGATGGCATGCTACCCCTTTATAAGGCCATGTCTGAACTGGCTTGGTGAGTAAAATAACGATGGATTAAATCCAGATCTGTGACTGGGGGTGAATGTTTTGCCATTGTGCAACATTCCGTCCATCATCTTGTGTGTTTTGCTGTTCACCCTATGTGGGAAGGGTATGTCCAGATGTGAGTCCCTTGCTCACTACGCCACTGGAGTCAAGCTATCCAGGCTGAAGACGGCTGATATCCAGAAACTGGTCCTAGGATGCTTGATTCTGGTCCAGGGAAGACATGGCTTGGCAGTTCGGTCTGGACTCTTCCCATGAGGCCCAGGGACAATACTGATTTGCATATGGCCATGTCTGAACTGGGGTGGCTTGGTGAGCAAAATAACGGTGGATTAAACCCAGATCTGTGACTGGGGGTGAATGTTTTGCCATTGTGCAACATTCCGTCCATCATCTTGTGTGTTTTGCTGTTCACCCTATGTGGGAAGGGTATGCCCAGACGTGGGTCCCTTGCTCACTACGCCACTGGAGTCAAGCTATCCTGGCTGAAGACGGCTGATAGCCAGAAACCGGTCCTAGGATGCTTGATTCCGGTCCAGGGAAGACATGGCTTGGCAGTTCGGTCTGGACTGTTCCCATGAGGCACAGGGTCAAGGCTGATTTGCATATGGCCATGTCTGAACTGGGGTGGCTTGGTGAGCAAAATAACGATGTTTTAAACCCAGATCTGTGACTGGGGGTGAATGTTTTGCCGTTGTGCAACATTCTGTCCATCATCTTGTGTGTTTTAACCTTTTATAAGGAGCACATCCACAACTCAAAATAGTTTCGCACATGCCAAGGACTATTATATTAATGTGTACTTTTTGAGACCAAAAACGTATTTTTGCTTTGAGACATTTTTTTAAATATATTGTTAAGGACATATCAGCTTCTCCCAACAGTAAAGTTTTGCAAAAACAGTACGAAAACGAGCATTGACAAAATCAAAAAGCTGGTGGCCAACGCTAGACCTACTCGCTTTAACACTGCTTGTTTTGAACACTGTCCAGAAAAAAGTGCACTTCCCAATGATTATATGAATCTTAAGAAGGTCAGTGACCTAGCTCTCCATCCCAGCAGCTCCCCTGTAGTGCCACTACAGCTGCCCCTTCACCTCTCTGTAAAGGTAGCTGTTCGAGGCCCTCCTCTACCTGCAGGCTCCTGCCTGCGCCTCATCCCTAGTGGTCCAGTGGGAGGGCCTTGCTCTTCTGCTGGTGTCTGCGCCCATTTTTTTCTGTTTCTTGTCGGTCTTTTTGCTCTGGTATTTTTTACTGTGTCTTTTAATTTCCTGTATTTCTGTATGTGTCTCTGTACTCTGTCTCTGCACATGTGGCCTCTGTTTGTGCCCTCTGTGCCTGTTTTCTCGCCGTCCTTTTCCCACCGCTGCTGCCCCCTCTTGCCCTCCCCCTGCCGGTTCCCGCTCCCACCTCCCAGCTGCGCTTCCCTCCCCATCCCTATTTAATGGCGGCCGTGCCTAAGGCGCGCATAAGGCAAGCCCATCTGCGCCCGACTGTGACCAGCACCAGGGACCCTGGCTCTCCGACCACCCACCTCTACGACTCAGCTGACCTCCTTGCACTCAGTCCTAGAAGAAACAATAACTGCCAGCTGTCTACGCCGAACACCACCCATGGCCAGTTGTCCTGCAGACACTGCAGAAAATCCTTCACCACCCTCCGCACCCATGCTGGTCGCCACACCCACGCCAGATGCCAACACTCCTGAAGCCCTGAGGTGCATTCTTCTCAATGTGCCTTCCGTGCACAGATATTCTATAGAGATCTGGGACCTCCACAACACCCTCTCGCCAGAAGTCTCCTTCTTCAAGGAAACCTGGGCCAACGCCTCATCTGACCCCCACATCGAGACAGCCATCCCTGACAGATACTCTACGTGGCTCCCTCGCCTACAGACCCCCTTGGACCTCAAACTTCGTTCACCACTACCATCGCCGATCTCATTGTGTCCACGCCATTGCCTCCATAGACTACATAATCATCGGAGACCTCAACTTCCACCTCGACAACCTCAGCGACCCCAACTCTACCACCCTCCGGGACAACCTTGCCAACCTCCGACTGAAACAGCACTTCACCACCCCCACCCACAAGACAGGAAACACCCTCGACCCCATCTTCACAGGAGGAAACAACATCCACTTCAGCCACACCATCTAACTCCCCTGGACAGACCATAACTGCATACACTTCTCCTTCAACAACACCACCACCCATTAACCCACACTACTTCCACCATGAATGAACTGGAGCAAGGTCGCAGAGGAGGACCTTAACTCCACCCTCAACTACGATCCCCCTTCCAACTTGTAAGGCAGCAACTCTGCAGCCAAAGAACGACACCAATGGATCACCAACTGCGCATATAAGCTCGCCCCCTCCGCAACCCCAACAGACAGCTCCCCATGAAGGCCACCTGGTTTACCTCCGACCTCCAAGAAACCAGACACGCCTGCAGACATCTTGAGAAACAGTGGAGGAACAGGAAAACCACTGAAGACCAATCCACCTACAAGAACGCCATGACAGAATACCACCAACTCATTAGATCCACCAAAAGGACCTTCATCCGGAACAAACTCCTCGCCAACTCCAACAACTCAAAATAACTCTTCAGCATCATCCAGGAATTCACTAAAAAACCCCAGCGAAGCCAGGGAGGTCACACCCTCCCAGGACCTCTGCAACAAGCTGGGCTCCTAATTCCATCTGAAAATTAAGGCCCTATACGACAATTTCAGCTAACAGACTCCAGAAACCTCCCCTTCCCCCAGCAACGACAGCCAGCTACCATCGCCTCCTGGACCCCGCTTAACACCGTAGATACCGCCACGACCATGAAGAGCACTCAGTCAGGAGCCCCCACAGACCCCTGCCCACTGCACATCTTCCACAGAGCCATAGCGCCTGAGCTACGACGCACCATCAACGCTGCCTTAGAATCCGGCACATTCCCTGATGACCGGAAACGGGCAGAAGTCAAGCCCCTCCTCAAGAAATCCTCTGCAGACCTGGCAGACCTGAAAAACCACAGACCTATCTCTCTCCTTCCCTTCACGGCCAAAGTCACCACGAAGATCGTCAACGCCCAGCTGACCAACTTCATTGAGGAGAACGACATCCTCGACCCTTCCCAATCCAGATTCTGAAGCAACCACAGCACAGAGACTGCCCTCCTCGCCGCCACAGAAGACATCCGCACGCTCCTCAACCAACGCCACACCACGGCCCTCATCCTACTAGACCTCTCTGCAGCCTTCAACGACATCTCCCACTGCACTCTCACAGCCAGACTCCACAACGCCAGCATACAAGGCACCACCCTCAACTTGCTTAGCTCCTTCCTCACCGGCAGAACCCAAAGGATCATACTCCCGCCCTTCCTCTCTGAACCCAAATAGACCAACAGTGTAGTACCCCAAGGATCATCTCTCAGTCCCCCGCTCTTCCACTTCTACATGGGCCCCTTCTCCGCCATCGTCAGACAGCATGGCCTCATCACAGTATCATACGCCAACGACACCCAGCTCATCCACCCCCTCAAGAAGGAACCTGACGTCACCAGACTCAGCTTCCAGGAAGGAATGAAAGACGTCGCATCTTGGATGAGCAGCAGCTGTCTGAAGCTCAACTCAGAGAAGACAATAGTCTTCATCCTCGGACCCACTCCTTCAGCTTGGACAACACCTGGTGGGCCACCGCCCTTGGCAACCCACCCACCCCCGAGACCACAGCCATTACCTCTGCATCAAATTCGACTGCTCCGTCACCATGACCTGCCAAATCAATGCCGTCGCCTCCACCTGCTTCAACAAATCCTCATCCTTTGCAAGACCTTCAAATAGATCCCCCCCGAATCCAAGAAGACCATCACCCACACACTCATAGCAAGCAGACTGGACTACGGAAACTCCCTCTACACTGGAATAAACAAATCCCTGCTACGCAATTTCCAGACCATACAGAACACCATGGCCAGACTTGACCCTGACCCGGAGCTGCACCCCTGCGCCTTGAGACCTTCACAGGTGAGTAGCGCACTTCACAATTCCCTGATTGATTGATTTGCTGGGATAGGTTTTTTGCTGAAGCAAAAAATTAAAGGGTTCATTTGAGGTTGTCGAGTGATGGCCAGCTTGAAGTGAGTGAACTCTATTTCATTGCAAGCCATTCTCTTTGAGCATAATGTTATTTTGCCTCAGGGTTTTATCATTCTCCAATTGATTAGCTTTCAACTTCTTGAAAATAAGAACTGATTTATTTTCCGGCCAATATTGTTGAGTCTCCTGAGCTGATTCTGGAAACGGTTCTCTTGTTTGGCAACTGTATGGAGATGTCGGCATACAGCGATGTACAAATGGGATACTGTATGATAACTCTCTGATGGAAGCCAATATGTTATTAGTAAAGTGACTGAAGACTTGCTCGCCTGCTCTATGTCCTTGTTTCAGACTGTAGTATCCATATCTGTCTGCACCTCCCATTACCTCATTCAGCATCATAGTGTGACCAACCATGGGGTGTAACGGCTGCACCTCTGTGTTTTTCATCCAATACCTCTGGCAATGCCATTGTGAGATGGGACGCTGAACATCACTGCTTCCCTAGTGTCTGTCTAATCTTTGCAGGATGTCAGCAAGTGCAATGCTGTGATCTGACACTAGGGGCATATTTACAAGCCCCATGCGCTACTGGAGCATCACTTTTTTTGACATTCCAGTGGTGCTGTGTGCTGGCCCATATTTACAAGGCCGTTCAAAGCCACTTTGCGTGGCTTTACATGGCCTTGTAAATATGGCCCTCATTCACACAATACTCTGCATGAAAGGGGTTTGTTGTGGATATTGCTGTAGGTGTTTTCATGCAACACCCATTGCTTTTTGACACTGCCCCAAATTTACAAGGATTCGTTAATCTGAGGCAGCGCTAAAAACTAAAGCCTTTTGAGGGGAGGCATCAGTGTGGAGTTGCAAGGAGAAATACTTTTATTTCTCCTTTTTTGCTCTTTCTAGGTACCTGGCTTGGTAGTTCAGGCTGGACTGTTCCCATGAGACACAGGGTCAAGACTGATTTGCATATGGCTGGGTCTAAACAAGGGTGGCATGGTGAGCAAAAGAACGATGGATTTAACCCAGATCTATTGACTGGGGGTGAATGTTTGATTTGCTCTGCATTCCGTCCATCATCTGTGTGTGTTTTGCATACTATGTGTGCCTCATTCTGCAGCACACATAGAAGATGCAAAACACAATTAATGATTGCCACAGGAAGGTGTCCTTTCCTGCACAAAGACAATCATACTTGCACCGCAAGCACCCTTGCACCATGCAAGGGTGCCTGCATTGGCACACGGCTGCTGTTTGTCCGACGGTGCAGGGGAGAGCAAAGAGGTACGCTGTATTCTTGCTGTATTCTTGTCAATACGGCACATACATGCGTTTTTAAATGACACAGCCCGGCACAGCAAATTTGATTATAGCGCGGCATTGCGACATTTCATTTTAAATAAGCCACTGGGTATCAGTGCTACACCAGTGTTGTGCGTGTGTGTCTGTGTTTGTGTGGGGGAAAGAGAAAGTGTGAGTGGGTAGGTGTGCTCCTTCGGCTCTCTTCTGCCATTCTGTGACTTGACTAATGCATGGCAATGTTACACTGGTGGGTGGGTGGGTGTGTACTCACTGTAGGAGCTCAGTCAGTGCCATACTGTGACTGGGCACAAAGAGTCACTGTAATACTTGTGTGTGTTTGTACTTATGTGCTCTCTGCAGAATCGGCTAAAACCATGTTGTGACTGTTCAGTGTGTGCCTTTGCTACACCGGTGTTTGCACCCTTCAGGATCTTGAACAGAGCCACCGAGACCAGGCAGTGGGTGTCAGTCCTGCACCCGTGTCTGCTCCCTCCAGGACCTTGGACAGAGCCACCCAGATCAGGCAGTGGGCGTCACTCCTGCGGCCGTGTCTGCTCCCTCCAGGACCTTGGACAGAGCCGCCCAGACCAGGCAGTGGGCGTCACTCCTGCACCCGTGTCTGCTCCCTCCAGGACCTTGGAGAGAGCCACCCAGACCAGGCAGTGGGCGTCACTCCTGCACCCGTGTCTGCTCCCTCCAGGACCTTGGAGAGAGCCACCCAGACTAGGCAGTGGGCGTCACTCCTGCACCCGTGCCTGCTCCCTCCAGGACCTTGGAGAGAGCCACCCAGACCAGGCAGTGGGCGTCACTCCTGCGGCCGTGTCTGCTCCCTCCAGGACCTTGGACAGAGCCGCCCAGACCAGGCAGTGAGCGTCACTCCTGCGCCCGTGTCTGCTCCCTCCAGGCCCTTGGACAGAGCCACCGAGACCAGGCAGTGGGCGTCACTCTTGCACCCGTGTCTGTTGCCTCCAGGAGCTCAACCAATGGCATAGTCTGACTACCGCTGTTTCGCCACATGATTTACGTCATCAAGGACCTCAGCCAGTGCCCTGTTGTGACTGTTTAACGCTGGTACCTGCTGCACTGACTAGGGTGTACCGCCTAGAAGAGCTCAAACAATGCCATCTTCTAACTAGCCACTAGGGGTCACTACTGCACCAGAGTTTGCTCCCTCGAGGACCGAAGCATCCGCCAGAGAGACTAGACACTGTGTGTCAATGATAAGTCAATCACTTACGTCATTATCCCAGACCTGTCACAAACAGGTCGTGGGGGCATTAGAGGGGGCATTATACCCCAGGCCTTGCGATTTCGTTAGCCCTTTAGCAACATGTTTTCATAGATTTTCAATTTCAAACAACTCTACTTCTTCATTCATAAAGGGGCAATTGACGTGGCCAGGCCATTAGATGCCATCAGGTGCCACCTTTTCTCTTTTCCTAAAGTACATTTTTGTAATACTTAAAAACAGTTGCTGCTTATTTTCCTAGACACGATGGAAGAAGACTCCTGAGACCCCGGCATTACGTTTTGACCCCAGGCCTCACATGAAATTCTTACAAGCCCTTATGTTCTCTCATTTGTTGTGATGCATAGGGGGGGAGCTGAATTCTGACCTCATGCCTGGGTCAGTACAACGCCAAAAGTATCAACACGTGACAGACTGAAGCAAAAAAAGAAAACTATAATGGTCATGCTATATCAACTGAGCATGAGAAATTAAGGAGTTTTTTGAAGCAATGTCTTTGCAGCTCTAAAACTTCCCAAAGAAACTGTTTCAAACTATGAAAAGTGCCAGCGACTATTCAAGTGAACAGATAGAGAAAGAGACCTTTACAAGATAGATTTGAGGGGCGGGCACTGTGACATGTTTAACCGTGCTTCTGGGGTATTTTGTATGGCATGTACTGTGCAGTGCCAAAGCGATTCGGTCCATATGTGTCTGGGTTGCTAGGATTCCATAGTAAATCCGAGTCTGGTAATGTGTGTGTAGGTCACATCTGTAGGTAGCGCTGTGAAGCTAAAATGCTGGGGGCATATTATCAAGGCAGGCGAAATGAAATCATCGCCGCCTTTGCGGACGCAAAGCAGCGATAATTTCATCGCCCTATTAGCAAGCTGTCGCTAACATCAGTTAGCGACTGCTTTTAGGTGCTAGCGAGCGGTTTGGGGCCCGCTTTGCATGTCAGCAATATTCATCGCTAATGACATGCAAAGTGGGAGTACCCAACGAGTTAGCGACAGAAAGCAGTCGCTAACGCCGCTATCGTCTATTAGCAAGGCAGGCGTTGCGATAAATAAATTTGCGCTAAGCGTGAATATCGCTAAAAACGAACACCTGCTCCAGATCAGTTCTTAACCTGTATATCCAATCGGAGATGGATACTCAGGTTAAGACCCTATTGGCGTTCATGCGTGAATATCGCTGGTTTTCCAGCGATATTCACGCATTTCGCCGCTATCGCTGGATATTTTTTCGCATTGGAGATAAACGTTGCTAATAGCACGTTATCTCTGCGATATAATCTGGCGATGCTTGGTGATAAAAAAATGTTGCTATGTTTCTTTAGCGATAAATATCGCTACTTGTTGATAATATGCTCCCTGGTTATCCATGCGTTGTACTTTAGCCAGACGAAGTATTGAACGAGGTTTATTGTTCTACTTTTGTTGCTTTTTTGTTTTTTTAAACATCCTCTACGGGCTGATACATCAGTTTTTTAGTTTGATTATTTCCCGTCGTGGTCTGGCGATCGCCTCCCCACTTCCCATCATGGTACAGCCATTGCTGACGTGTCGCCATTACGCATGCCAAAAGAGGGGACCTGGGCGTGCACCGCTCGTTCTGAAGCTTCCAGGATGGTGCACCTCGGAACCACAGCCTTATGAAGCCGCTCCACGCCGTGTCGATACCTGGAACGTACCTACCACGCCAAGGTCACCCCAGCTCCCACAGGGGGACCTGTCAGGTCCATTCCTATTTCGAGCAAGTCTTGTTAGAGTGCAGGGCAAATGCGCGTGGACTAGTCCCGTCACTTACCCAGCTAATCCACCTTTGCTTTTTGCAGCGGCGTCAGCAGCACGGCACAGTGAGCAGAAACGCATGATCTGCCCCAACGTTTGATGGGCTGCGAGCTACTGCACGTGGAACCGGCGCTGAGCGTGCAAAACATGCAAAGCCCAGAATGATGTTTTTCATAAAGTATGTGTATTTAGCCCGTGGTCGATTAAACAAAGTCCATACAATGATTCCATTTATTACAATAAAATATTCTCTAAAACGAAACCAGTATTCAGCCATCACATACAGAAAATATTTGGAATCCCTTGTTTTCAATCATAGTAAAACATTTCCATTTCATGTCCCAAAGCCTACACATCCCTAAGTCTACTTAATCTTTCCTTATTTGCAATTAGGAAAAGCATTATTACACAAACCATATAAAAAACTCCACAACTGGATACAAACTTCAAGATCTTGTGTCTCTTAAAGATCTGGGGGCATATTATCAAGGGGGTTTATCTCCGCTTTTTTGGCTTTAAAAGCCAAGAAAGCGGAGATAAAATTATCTCCCTATTACCTAGCTGTCGCTAACACCAGTTAGCGACAGCTAGTAGGAGATTGCGACCATCTTGGGCCCCACTTTGCATGTCAGTGATATTTATCACTAATGGCATGCAAAGTGGGCGTGCCAAGATGTTAGCGACTGGAAACAGTCGCTAACATCGCTATCTCCTATTACCAACTTTTGGAGATATTCGCGCTAAGCGCAAATATCTCCAAAAGCTAACACCTGCCCTGAGCAGTTCTTAGCCATGTTATCCAATGGGAGGTGGATAACATGGCTAAGAGCATTAGCTCGGTAATGCATGAATATCGCTGACTTTTCAGCGATATTCATGCATTGCGGCCGATTTTTATCGCATTTGCGATAAACCTTGGTAATACCTTTATCTGCGATAAAAATCGCTGCAGCTCAGCGTTAATTTTTTCACGCTAACCAAGCAATAGCGATAATTATCGCTATTGCTTGGTAATATGCCTCGATAAGTCTAAAACAAAAAGGTATCAGGGAAGCCAACGCTGCCACAGATTAATTTTCTAAGTCATTTTCATAAATCTCACGACATTTTTCTATGCCATTCATATCATGTCCTTCGGGTAAAAATACTGCTCTCAGTGGCAAAAGAAAGCGGGTTAGGAAACAGGTCTAGTCCCCCTTCTGCTGCTATCACTGTGGGCTCTGCCTCCTGAACGCAGACTGATAGCTTGCAAAAAACATAAATGGCTTTCAATTTTCAGACCGCCACAAAATTCCAAGTCACTAGTCCTGTGTTTTTTTAGAATATTTCTCACTTTATGTGCATCCGAGTGACATAGGGAACCGTACGCATAAAAAATACTAGTGGGCCTGCATTGTTGTGGTTCTGCCTAGTAATTAGGCTTCACATATTAATTACTACAGAGCCACAATGTTAACGAAGACATTCATTCAGCTCATGCATTTCTGTAATTTAACATCTCGTCTTCAGCAGATTACCTCTTCCTTTTTAGCTCTTTTAAATTTAAGCAGTGTACCGACTTCCACCAGTATTGCACAAGGCAGTATTGTTGGGTATCCTATCTCTGCATTACTCAACAACTTCACCTTTATAAACACACTAGCAACAATTCTTGAAATATCTCACCAAAGTGATCTATGCTTCATCACGAAAGGCGTTGCTCGAAAGGGCCAGAATGTTACCCCTTTAGGACCCTTGGGTTTTGTCAGTCAAACCCTCAACTCAATCCTGGGTAGCTGTGGCACTGAGCAGCAAGGCTTGCACAGAGTAACACGTGTAAAGAATTTGAATAGCACCAAAACAATTGAAAAAAATCGACACAACACTCAAGAAATCCAACAACAATTTATAAAAACAGACTGTACTCATAAGAATTTAGACACTAGAAAAAAAAGATCTGCCAAACGGTTCTGAAGATTTAGATTTTAGAAGCAATAATAAATCAATGCAATTGTACTCAACCGATAACAAGTCTTGGCAATATCAACGAATTGGACTGTTAGAAACTTTTTCCAGGAAATCTTAGATAAGTTTCAATACAATCAGAAGTGCTTGGGGTGACCAGCTCCAGCAGGGAGCTAGCGAGGGGGACCAGCAGGGTCCTCAAGAACAGTTACATTCACAAGAGAAGCAGTCCTTCAACAGTTCCAGGCACTTTATCTGTGTTGCAGTGGATTCCTATGGAGTGGTCCTGATGCAAGGGATGAAGGATGCTGAAGATGCTCTAAGGATGCTGTGGAGATGATGCGGTTGACAGGAGAGGGTCAGGGGGTACTGGAGGCAGGCTCACTTCCAACAAAGTCCTCTCCAGTTTGACCGGTCTAGTCAACACTTGACTATCAGTTGCCTGCTGTCGTGGTCACAGACCAATCCTTCCTCAGTTGATACCTCGCTTCTGAGGGTCCCAGAAACTCTCTGACAGCACTCCCAGGCTCAGCGAACTCCGGTGCAACTCTGTACATATGGTCTTAGCCCTCGGTGCTGCACTGTGGGGTGGTAGTGGCTTGAAGACTTTGTGCTACCAACTTGCCCAAGCAGGCTTTCTTCAGCTGTTGTGTCCCTGTGCATGGAAGAAACAGGAGGCCAGTCAGCTGGCCCTTGGAGTTCTCTTTGCTTGACTTGACTCTGGAGGTACCGTCTCCTTGAGCAGGACATGGTAGACACAGATATTCTCTTCGCTAGCCACCAGGTGCAGCTGGTGAAGTCCTTGTCGGTCTAGCCTCTCTTTGCAGGTCCATTGGTGCAGCAGGGCACTTTTTCTTCAGTCCGTCTTCCAAGTTAGTAGAGATCTGAGGCTTGAGTGCAAGGGGTGCCTCCTTTATGCTCAAAAAGTGCCCTCAGGGCAGGATGCAGTTGGTAACCAATAGGCTACCAGGTTCCCTCCCACCTGGTGACCACTTCCTGTGTAGAGTGGCATCTTGCTATCCTAGGATTCACCATTTTTCACACTCACAAGATGGCAAGACCCCATCACCTGGTGTACAGACCTCACTTGCCCACCTCTGGGGTGTGGCTACCTTAGGGCTACACACCCACGGGGAAACCGGTTTGGCAACTGGTTTCCCCACTCTGTCTCCTTTGCCAGCCAGTCTACCTCAACAATGGGGCAGCCCTCCCTCAGGGTGCTATACAGCTGCCCTTCAAAGGCAGCTTCACCTTTAAAGCCTGCCTTTTGAGGTATCACCCAAGTGGCTTCCTGTAGGAGGGAGTTGACACCCTCCTGGCTTGCAATCCCTCATTGTTCTCCTTCCTGAGAGTCCTTTGCATGTCTCTCCAGGAGGGCAGAAAGCTGTCTCATGGAGCCGGCTCCATATGTGCCCGAAAGGCACAGGAGTTATAAAGGCAACAAAGTGGCAGCTTTGCTAAAGATGGACTTGGGATACAAGTCGGGCATTCTGTAACAAGTTATTTGATACCTTGGAGTGCCTGCTTTGGTCCCACGGTTGAGGACTTAGTACAGCTGAGGGGGTTAGCTTGTAACCCTGTTCTCGTCAATTGGGCAAACAACCCTTTCCACAGAAAGAACAGCAGTTTTGCATGCTTTACTATAAGGATAGCCAAAGTACATGTCCTGCTGGGTAATATGCTGCATCCTGCCTTTAGGGCTCAGTAGGCCTGCCAGAGGGGTGACTTACACAAATGTCATGGGGTGGTGGTGGATTTGCTATTGCTTTCAACTGCAAAGTCGAGCTAGCAGTGCACGACTGCTCTACCAGTCTGCAGAGGAGACTTGTTTTACTTGGGGGACCTCCTGGGGGGCGCACACAGTGCTGCAGGCCCTGGGGTACCCCTCTAACTCACATGCCCTGGGTACCAGGGTATCATTTTCTAGGGAGTTAGAGGTATATTAGCCATTTCCAATTGGGTATAGGAATTCAACATATACTTTAGGGTCAGAGCGTTGGCCCTGATGTCTGGTTAGCAGGCCTCAGTGCACTCTCATAGTCAAAAAACCAGCAGCATCAGTCAAAAACTTGGGGGTGACCATAGAAAAAGAGGCATTTCCTTACAACCAACTTATGTGCATAAATATTTTCGCATCAGGGGCTGTATCATGAAAGCATTCTTTGCACTGCAATGACGAGGGGAGAGTGTGTGTTTCTTTTTTCTGTCAACAGCGCTTACATTCACTCAAAAAATCTCTGAGTTAATGTATGGGCTGCAGATAGCAGAGCTCGGAAACCCACTGCAGTAATTGCCTCTCCGTGTCTGAGCTCAGGAGATGTATCATAAGTCCTTTTTCAGTGCTGCAGTGGCATATGCATTTCTCTTCTTTATTCACCGCATAGATTAACTTGAAAAATCTCAGAGTTACTGTCTTTACTTGAGAGCAGTGATCAGAAACACAAAAAAAGCAGTTTCTGGTTTAGGTATCCGAGCTCTGCAGTCAGCTGTCTGCGCTGCAACCCATGTACCAAAGTAGAATTTTTTTTAGTTAATGTATGCACTGAATGCGGGAAAAAGAAATGTACACACCCTTTCTGCGTCAGCGCAATGCAAAGAATGTTATCATGATGCGGCTCCCGCATCCACTTTGGAGAGAGAGGAGCATTATCAGCTGCGTGAAGAATTCAAGCTGTACACCTTTTATATTTCCAAGAGACGTAGTCCCTCATTACGAATTGACCGTACTTTGGTTCAGATGTACCGGGTCTGGAATTAAAATTACCAGCCTATATATCTCCAGTCAAAGTCCAGCCATTACGAGTCACCTCTCCAACCCCTGAAATTGGGAGTAATTGCTCAGAGTCAGAGCTACTGAGTCTTTTATCAGTGAGTTGTTCATCACTTCAGTGAGATAAATGCTGCCATTTCCCACCTGCTCAGAGGGAGTGCAAGTGGGAAGTGAGGGGTTGGTGTGAGGCGGTGTGCTGGGTATGGTTGTGTCTATAATAGGCAGGGATGGGAGGGGTAGATTTGGAGCACTGTCTGCTCCTCTGGACTAGTGCAGTGGGTAGACAGTGACTGTAGCTGCTGTCCTACAGCATTAGCAAAGGATTGTCTCTGGGCCCAGAAGTTTCAGGTCTAGAGTTTTCGGACTCGATAATTCTGGACCCCAACAGAATTATATGACGAGCTGAGTTCTAGCAGTGACCCAACTCATAAACAGGGCTTAAATGTAGGGGGCAAATGAGCAGGGCCGACTGGGAACCAAAACCAGCCCTGGCAAAGTGCTCGGCCGCCCCCTTATCCCGGGGGGGGGGGGGGGGGGGCGGCTTGTGGGTGCCGCCGAGCTCTTTGCCGGGACCGGTTTTCGGCCGTTTATGTTACAGGGCTGATTTTGCAGCGATGCTGCAAAAGCGGCCCTGTAACAAAAACGGCCACCAGTGGTCCCAAACCGGGCAGCCAGTCATGCGGCGCACCGTGGGATTGCCCGGTGCCCGCTACTGCCAGTCCGGCCCTGCAAATGAGGGCCACAAAGAAGAAAAGCGTGGCAATCAGCAATGCAATATGTCAATCAAGGCAACCTCAGAAACGTTGTCAGTTGGCCAATCGCCCACTATTGAACGCAGGGGCCTGGCTCGGGAGGGGGTGTTTGTGATGTTACACCCCCCAAAAGCGTATTGTGTATTAAATAGATGGACACAGTCAGTGATTAATTTGAGCCAATGGTTTACGGTGCTTGGCACAGGCACTTGTCATCACTACACTTATGATACTCTGCCACATGGTAGCGCAACTCGTCTAATTTAGAGATGAGCAGAACAACGGTGTTTATAAGTACAATATACATTTAAAAATACTAATAGCTACCTCCCCAGTCATTCTTTTAGCTTTGGGGACCTGGAATAATCTGAACTTGGGCACTTCCAGGTGAGAGAGATGGTCAATAGTTGTTTTGGTAACGCCATTGGCAGAGAGGACGGGGAATGGGTGGTGCAAGCTGCAGTGGCTTCCTGCTCAGGGCCCTGGCACTTTTTACAAATTAAGCACTGGACAGGTGCTTTCAGTCTGGTATGGTAAGCAGTGGTGTAGCTAAGAGGGGGGCGGTAGGGTTGGACCGCTCCAGGCAGCATGAGTTTTCAGTGTGGCGACCTTCACTTCCCCACCCCAACTCTAACCTGCTGCTGCAAGAATCGGCTGCAACCCCTCACCCCCTGCTCTAACCAGAGGCCGTTGTAACCGCACGAATCGCCAGTACCCCTCCCCCCCCTTCTATCAGGCAGCCGCTACGCCACTGATGGTAAGATATCTGTCAGATTTTACCCTGGATTTTTACATGTCTACACTAACAAGACCACACACACACTCTCTCTCGCGTCTCTGCCATAAAACTTGGCTAGTTTGAAAACGATGGTGTTTTTTTTTTTTTTTAGTTCAGAATTTTTTTTTATTAAAGTTATTTCAGACAAAATAAGCACAATAAATCAAAAAAGACGTTACATAAGATCAAGCATTAATACAATAAAATTGGGTAGAGGTCAAAAAGAAAGGGGGAAATAAAAGGAAAACAACTGAAATTAAGTCATAAACAGTAAGCATGACTGAAAAATCTTGAAATGTATACCAGTAAATCATTCAGGGAATTGAAAACAGTAATAAGTACCCCTAACAATCCGCACTCCTCTCTCTTTCCATTTCTTTTTCAGTAAACAAGATATGCCAGCGTAATTGTTGGGAAATCTGAAGCTTACACCCCTCTCCATTTTACTGACCAAGCTACGGCCCTGATTGAACGTACGCACGCGCCCCTCCCCCTTTTCCAGAGCCTTCCCTGGCCCGTGCCGTGCTTCCGGAAGCACAGGCGCTAGGACCGTGGCACGTCACAGCGTGACTGCATGCCGCTGCAGGCCCCGTGTGCCCATTGATTGCTTGATTGCATGGTGGGGGAGGGAAGGAAAAGGATGCAAAGGGGCTGAATCAGCAGGCTGCAGCATCGGATCAAATACCGGATAAGTCTGAGCATGGACGCGCGTCGGCAAAAGCACAACCGGTTTTTGTGTGTTTTTTTATAAACTGAAAAGAAAAGGCAGCGAGGTTATTGGGCCTTGTCCTTCTCCGTACACACATCGCACACCAACTGGGCGAAGGCTGTTAATTTCATTGAGGGTGTAAACATGTCTCATTTCGAAAATACAGGTGTCCGTTCGTCGCTGCCTATTTAGCCAATAGCGACAGGCTTAGAGGTCAAACGCCATACTGGTTTTGTTCTCCTCCTGCCTGACCCCCCATCTCTTTTTTCGGCAATAGCATTTAATATATGCATAATTGAAAACGCAAGTCTCCCCTAGAAACATTCCCTAGTAATCAAATATCGTGCGATGGCCAAGAAAATTGCAATTCTGCTCTTTTGCAGTTGCTCTGTTACCCCTTCTGTGACTGTTACTGGCCACTAGTACAACATGATACCGTAGTGAAGGTACGACTCTACTAGTGCAGAAAGTACACCTACCGAGCTTAGAGACACATCGTTGTGAAAACCCCAGCTCACATACAGATCAGAAAGACACAACTGCAGCGAGACTTCCATTTGGTACGGATACGTTTTGTGCCCAAAGTTAACAGTAGATCCATCAGATTATGATCAGGTGAGCTGAGGTGTGAGTGGCTTTCTGTGTCAAATATGCCTAGGAGGGCTGTGTTGGGTTTAATGACCAGTTGTATGTCGAATATTCTTTATATAAATCTTTCTATTTCTTGCCATGACGGGGTAAATACACGTTTGCAGTTGAGTAACGTGATTTAAGTCCCCTGTTCTTATGTTGCTATTCCAACATAGATAAGAGTCTCTAATGGCTTGTTTATGTAGTTTTTCTGGGGTCCAGTATAAATTGTGGACTGCCCATATTTTTGTTTGGCCCAAAGCTGGAGTTATTTTTCCTTTAAAAGGAGAGTTCCATATTGGGCTACAGACAGAGGGGTGTACAGGATGTTCAGATTGCACAATCTGGTGATCATTCCAGAATGTAGCCACTTTACAAGTAAGGCGGGATTTAGAATGAGATAAAATGCTATATATTTTTGTTGCTATAGAGCCAGTTTGATTTAGTTTCATAAGGGGATAATGGAGATCAGAGGGATGGGAGCGCGCTATCCCGCGCAGCACGACTTTTAACTTGAGAGATTTATAAAAATCCAGATTTAGAAGGTTGTATTTAGTCTGCAATTCTGCAAAGGTTTTTGGGTTTACTTTGGAGCCCAGGACACTGAGCACATTGATTCCTTTGACAATCCAGTCTTCCCAGAAAACCGAAAAGAACTCAGTCCTCTCAGACATGCATACTGTTTTGAACAAAGGTCTAAAATCCACAAAATCTCCTGCACACAAGAGGTGGGAATCCGAATTAGAAGGATCCTTCACCTCCAAGGAATGGGATGACATCCTGTGCCAGGCCTGCACTCCTTCTCATTGTGCTGCCGATAAGGAGACCATGCTCAAGGTAGTACACTATTGGTACCACACTCCGGCCAGACTGGCTTAATTGAGGCCGCAAGGGGGGGTGAAGGCTGCTGGTGCAGCCATGGCCATACTAGAACACCTACTCACCTTCTATGGCACTGCCCTAAACTTAAAAGGTATTGGGAGGAAGGGTTGAATGACATTAACGAGATGTACAAAAACGTCGCCAACGCATTAACCTATATACTATTAACCCCTTAAGTGCTGCCTCGGTGCATTGGCCGACGGCAGCACTACCTCCCCAGTGCTGCGCACGACCATTGGACGTCCATTCAGCACTAGTTCCAATGGACAGCGCACCACTGGGGAGGAATGTTTAATAGCATCTATGAGGTTAAGACTCCCAAACACATTGATTTATCCTCTGTGCTCCAACAAAGGAAAATTCATTACTCTGGCACTCTGTGCGGCTAAACAAGTCATGTCGGCCAAATGGGGCATAGACAAAACACCAACTCATGCAGATTGGTTGCATTAACTATGCGAGCTACAGAGCATGAAGAAACTGACAGCCGCCATTGACGACAAACAACCACTCTTTGAGAAAATCTGGGCCCATGCATTCAGTGCCTGGTGCAAGACTTCCCAGAGCTATCCTGTCTGACATATTTACGAGTGCTTCGACTAACTGGTGCCAGTGATCTACAGGTCTGACTATAACAAACTAAATTCTAGAGAGATGCTCCTGCACCCCCACTTACTTTGTAATGGAGCATCCTTGAAATGTAGACCCTTACCAATCCCCGAACTACTCCACACAGACCATTTGTTCCCACTGATCCCCCTCCACCCATGACCCATCCTTTACCTCACCGGCCACTGGATGTAGGTGAGAGTTTATGTTTTATATTGCAAACTCAATCAAATAGATTTAAACCACTGTCCAATTCTGCAGTCTGGTTTTGTTTTAGAATGTATGTTGTGTTTTTTTGTGAGGCCTAATCTCCTCACATTAGTTAAAAAATGTTTACACCCGGTTGCAATTGATTTATCACAGAATCCCCTTTCACGCCAAATTCTGACTCTCGCAATGCACTTGTTTGGGCCCTGGACCTATCCCGGCTCCCTCTTTTCTGAGCAACCTCAATCTCTGTGATTTGCTTAATACCACTCTCTGTGGTTCTCTCATCCTAGAACTGAACTAACCCAGTTTTCACACTACACTTTCTTAAAGTTCCAGAAATTCCCTTATATATTATGCCAACTCAATCCAAGGCCCGTGTGAATTCCTTTGCATCATCTTCCATGTAAGTCTATGCACCATGAATTAACTCCTTCTGTCAATGCTGTCTCTCCTTCGTTACAAACGGTCCTTAACTTATGATAATAGGCTTTTCCTTCGGAATATAACTAATAAAGTCCTTCCCACGAGTCAGAACTTTCATGTGTGCTCTGGCTCGTCTACACTCCTGGACACCCATATTATTCCCCCTCACTCCGGCGACCCCTGTTGGTGTCTTTATTGAGCTTCTCTACTGGCACACTAGTATTCAGCTTATCTTCAAGTGAGCGTATAATTAAGTCCTTCTCAAGTATAAGTAGTTTCAGGTGTGCTATGCGACATTTTTGGGCATCTTTATCACCTTTCTTCCTTAATGTTGTGTCTTTACTATGATTTTCAGCAACACCGAGTGATTGGCGGACACACATAGACTATTTAACGAACTTTGCCTTCTTTGTATCTTAGCAAACTCGTGTGTTAAAAATACTTCAACCCTTTCTGTATTATTTCCAGGGTCATCACGAGGACAAACACTACTGGATTCTAAGCATCATGAGCTAAACAAGCATTAGAAATGCAATAGGTCTCGCAGCATTAGAGTTAGTGCTTTTAGAATTGTTAATGGTTTTTTTTGTAAATCTTTAGCATGAGGGTGAGGGTGAGTGAGGGTGGGTGAGGGTGGGTGAGTGAGTGTGAGTGAGGGTGTGTGGGTGAGTGTGGGTGAGTGTGGGTGAGTGTGGGTGAGTGTGGGTGAGGGTGAGGGATTGAGGGTGAGGGGTTGAGGGTGAGGGGTTGAGGGTGAGGGGTTGAGGGTGAGTGAGGGTGAGGGGTTGAGGGTGAGTGAGGGTGAGGGTGAATGAGGGTGAGGGGTTGAGGGGTTGGGGGTGAGTGAGGGTGAGGGGTTGAAGGTGAGTGAGGGTGAAGGTGAGTGAGGGTGAGTGTGGGTGAGTGTGGGTGAGTGTGGGTGAGTGTGGGTGAGTGTGGGTGAGGGATTGAGGGTGAGGGGTTGAGGGTGGGTGAGGGGTTGAGGGTGGGTGAGGGTGAGTGAGGGTGAGTGAGGGTGAGGGGTTGAGGGTGAGGGGTTGAGGGTGAGTGGGGGTGAGTGAGGGTGAGGGGTTGAGGGTGAGTGAGGGTGAGGGGTTGAGGGTGAGTGAGGATGAGGGGTTGAGGGTGGGTGAGGGTGAGTGTGAGTGAGGGTGAGTGAGGGTGAGGGTGAGTGAAGGTGGGTGAGGGTGAGGGGTTGAGGGTGATTGAGGGTGAGGCGTTGAGGGTGAGTGAGGGTGAGGGGTTGAGGGTGAGGGTGAATGAGGGTGAGGGGTTGAGGGGTTGGGGGTGAGTGAGGGTGAGGGGTTGAAGGTGAGTGAGGGTGAAGGTGAGTGAGGGTGAGTGTGGGTGAGTGTGGGTGAGTGTGGGTGAGTGTGGGTGAGGGATTGAGGGTGAGGGGTTGAGGGTGGGTGAGGGGTTGAGGGTGGGTGAGGGGTTGAGGGTGAGGGATTGAGGGTGAGGGGTTGTTGGGATAATTATATTTTGTACAGAACAGCGCAAGTGTGTGTTGAGGGTTTTTATCCCTCATCCCTATGAGAGAGGGGTTGGGAGGACGGTTCAAGCAGTGAAGAGGGCGTGGGGGGGTGAGCACGCAAATACAACTGTGTATCGAGATAGCATGTGCTTGCGGTTGCAGAAGGAACAGCTTCAATAACCCAGTGATAGTGCATAGATGGGCAGCCTTCCCAAGTACCACGCACGGCATCTTAATTGCAGCGAATACGCACAGCGAGCACTAACTTTTATTTTCAAGCCGCCTTCAACGCTCACGTCTTTCGGCAGCTTAATTTATGCTAATATCCACTCTTAGCTTTAAGCCGCCTTTGCTCATCATGTTCCCAAAGATATTTAAATGTAACCTAATGAAACAGGTTACCTTTATATATATGGCGAGTCAGCATTAAACTCTAGTTCTAAGCCGCCTTTAACATCTATGTCCTTGAGCACCCTCTCCTAAGCAAGTGTCTCTGCGAGCTCCGCTGTGTTAATGTATTTTAAACAAATGAGTTAGTTTAACTCCACTCGCACCTTAATTGCAGCGAGAACGCACAGTGAGCATTAACCTTTATTTCCAAGCCGCCTTTAAAACTCACGTCCCAGAGCAACGTAACTGATGTTAATATCACTTTTACCTCTAAGCCGCCTTTGCTTATCGTGTTCCCAATGATATTTAAATGTACGGCGGGAAGGGGAGGGGGCGGAACGGGGGCGGAGAGGGGAGAGGTGCGAGTAAAATAAACAAAAAAAAAGAAGCCGGAGGGAAGAGAGGGGAGGGGGGAGGAGAAATGCGACACGGCGGGAAGGGGAGGGGGCGGAACGGGGGCGGAGAGCTGAAAAGTGTTGCTGCAACGTGTGGATGCTTGTGAAGGACATCATGTAGTGAAGATGCTCCCTTGGCGTAAGGAGCATAGTAGAGAAGACGTGGTGAGGAGGCTGATAGCTGGTGAGTTCAGGATTTAGCATGCGGCCTGTGCATGTATGTAGGGGACATGCAAAAAGACCAGAGATGTACTTCGATCCTAGGACAACAAGTGAACGGGGTAGCTGGTTAGTATTTTAGAAAGGGTATATGCTGGATCTGTGTCACACGGCGGGTAAAATAAACAAAAAAAAAGAAGCCGGAGGGAAGAGAGGGGAGGGGGGAGGAGAAATGCGACACGGCGGGAAGGGGAGGGGGCGGAACGGGGGCGGAGAGGGGAGAGGTGCGAGTAAAATAAACAAAAAAAAAGAAGCCGGAGGGAAGAGAGGGGAGGGGGGAGGAGAAATGCGACACGGCGGGAAGGGGAGGGGGCGGAACGGGGGCGGAGAGGGGAGGAGCGGGTAAACAAAGACGGACATGCACGCGCCCGTGACTTTTAAGGTCAATGCGCATGCGCATAAGCTTAATGCGCATGCGCATTGACCTTAAAAGTCACGGGCACTGCAAGGAATCGCCACGATTCCTTGCAAGTTAGAAAAGAGTCGATGAGCCCCTATAGTCTCGCTTGCTCGATGCGCATGCGCATCGACAGGCGAGACCTAAAAATGGAAGAATTTACAATCAGTCAGTGTCTGGCAACGGCTTTTAATAGCCAAGAACAGAAACATTGAGTACTTACTCAACTGGAGCCAAGCTAAGTTCAGGACTGGAGACTGTGTCCAAGAGGTGATTATGCATGGGCGGCTCCTCCTCTACGGCAGAGGAGCGGCGCCCCACTGAGAAGGTCAAAAAGGAAAAAATAAAATGATAATAATGCATTGTTATCATTTTATTTTTCCGTTGCTGCTCGGTTGGGTAGAGACGGGGCTGTGTCAGGAGCTGGAGGAGGAGTGTTCACCCTCTCTTAAGTGCACTTGACTGATTGGCCAGCCGTCTTGGTGCGGACAACCATCATATGCACTTTGCATGTTCTCCACCCAGGCAGCATTACAGCCTGGATGGAGAACATGCCCATACTCCCTGTCCCCATCAGAGCACCGAACCACGGTGCTCAGAACAATCACAACCCAGCATTGCAGCGTTGTGATTGGTTCAGGGGAGCCTGTGTGCTTCCTGTTCCTGCTTCCTGCCCTGGAAGCGAATGAAGAGGACTGAGAGGCATTGGCGGCACACGGGTAAGTAATTGTCTAATTTTCATTCCTTCCCTGCCCTCCTGCGACCCAACCCTTACTGCCGTTAAATTGCAGCCACCACTGTTATCATGCTAGAGAATGTTATATTCCTCAGCTACTTATACTGCACACAAGCACCCCCAGCTGGTTCTCTATTATAATGAGGAATAATCAATTTGGCACAGAAAGCAGAATGAAGTAGCTTGGCTGGGTGGTACTTTTGAAATTTAGCATGGAGGTATCTGAATAATGAATAAGGCAGATTGCCTTAAACAAAGCCCTTTTTTTGTTGGGTAAACAGGGGACGTGAATTCTGAACGGAAATGTATGGTTACATCTAAGAAGGTCAAAAACAATGGAACAGCCCAGTTCTGAAGCACTTGCAATATAGTTATCCATCACTTAGGACAGTCTACAAACAGTTATAGAAGTCTTAGCTCACAATGACCACTGTCTGAACATTTCTGACATTCAAAAGGGAAAAACTGACACATTTTCTTAAGTAATTTTAAGAAGAGAAAGCAAGAAAAGTAGTCTCTATTGCAGTGAGATTTCTGCGTTAGAGAGGTATCAAGAGAGAAGCCCAGGCTCTTGACTAAAGGAACCGAAGTTTCAAAGTGCCAAGTTCTAGGGCCCATCAATTGCTAGACCAGGTGTCATCAGAGCAACCAAGGATAAGAATCTCAATCTTGTCTGCATTTAATTTTGTCTCACATCCAGGAGGCTAATGATGAGAAAGGGAGTTTCATTTTCTCTTTGACCTGATCCGAGAGATCATCCAAGCAGATGATCAGTTGTATATTTTCAAATGACCAAAATGGGTCAGATGAGTGAAAAAACATTTAAATGATGTTAGGGCGCGATGATGAACCCTGAGGTATTATACGTGCATTGATGCGGGTGCAGAATGATGATAATAGGTCTTCATTACTTGAGTTGTGCCCTGGAGTTAAGAAGCATTCCAGTCAAGTCAGCATCCCTAATCCCAGTCCAAAGGCAAATCAGTGGAACGCCACTGAAGATGATATTGAAGGCGGCAGGGAGGAAAACAGTTCACAGAAGAGAGTTGGAGGAAACTTGTTTTAAAGGGACCTTCACAAACTAAATTTAACATGAAATTTGAATATAAAGTCCTCATGAAGTGAAAAAACTCATGGGAAAATCAGGTGGACTGCCTTTTACTGTGGCCAGTTTCAATAATTTCTCAAAGAGAAAGCATGCCATAGAATGTGAGCTTCCTCTGTAGTAGTGGATCTCATGACCTAGGCTGACAACAAGCGTAAAGATGGTCCACCTCCAAGAGTGCACTGCCATTTTGGAAGGTCACGTGGCAGACAGAATATCTGTCAAAATCTCCTCCAGATGATCCTGTAATGCCTAGATCACCCGCTCAAGTTCCAAGCACTTAATAGTAGATTCTCTACATTGGAATGCTGAATCTTTCCTTTGTTGTGTGAGAGCCGTTCTTTCTGAAGTGGAATACGCCATGAAGGGGAGAGACTGAGAAGCAAGCAATCGTGGTAATACTGCCTCTTGACCTAGTCAGGTGTACTCAGTATCACTAGAGCGTAAAGAAAGTGGATCTTCTGAATGGTCCACAATAAGAAAGGTACAGGGAGACTGCGTATTGTGGTGGAAATTCCAAGCTACTTACAGAATTTTTTACAGATACAGGGAGGGGATACGGCTTGCAGCAGTGCAGGGGGCATTTAATAGTTCGAAGCTGCCGTAAACAATTATATCTTTGGAAATCTCCACAACTGGAAAACCCAATGAAATTCCTCCTCCGTTATCTCCCTTTCATGCTTCACAGAGAGCAGTTTGCTGAGCTAATCAGGAGTCAAGTTGTACTTCCCCGGTAGATGAGCTGCTCACAGACCAATCGCTCTTATTTCAGATAATGCACTGTGCAGACGGTGTGCATCTGGAGTAGGACCCTTTTCTTTTGAGTAGTGGAAGAAAGTCTTTGAGGGATAATACCGCTGCTCTCCATTCCATGCAGCTGAAATGTAGCCGCTGCTCCAGCTGGGTCCGTACAAAATTGAAAGAGAATTGACACTAGATGCATATAACATCCTCATTTTTTCACTAGTACCAGCTATGGCCAAGGTTATTGAAAAGGTTCCCATTTGTATAGCAAAATTCTGTCATTCCACTGACAATATAATTGGCTCTTTTGACAGTAAAGGTTGCATCCAAATAAGAGCTTGAGTGATCAAGCAAATACTGAAGGGCATCCTATCTAACTGTCTAAATACCTCCTTGCAGACTGAAACAGGGCAGGGTTGAACTTTGTTGAGCTGATATCACTGTTTGGATACTGAACAGCCTATTTTGAGTACAAAAAGGTTGCCTTAGCTTAGACCAAAGCCCTGAAACTCCCTCCATTCAATTGTAATTATCTTGGTAAACTGAAACGTGGGACAGCACAAGTCATCACTTGGGACACCCGATAAGACAGTGCTCTCAAGCCCAAATCAGTCAAGGCTGAACACCTCTTAAACTACAGCAATCACAGGCTCACAGCTCCTAAACGGACATTGTTCTTCCTCTGTTGATTCATTGACAATCACTACAGCTCACACTGCTTGCTCACATTCCATTCCATCCTGGAGGGCCACATGCTGTCTCTCCATCACCTACAAGTGCAGAGTTAGAGGGTACACCTACAATCACAAAGCTATGAACCAATGTCCCCGGTCCAGCGTCCAACAGTTTCCTTAATAATACGAAGAAACATAGATGATCACTATTAAAAGCTCCCTCGTTCTCTGCATAAGAGCAGATGGAGAGGAATACGCGCACCATTTTCAGCAGAGGGGCTCCCTCCAGGAGAACAAAGAAAGAGCAACACTCCATTGCCCCCTGTTTAGGGTTTTCCTCTTTTTCCATATGTAAACTGCACATTGATTTTTGCTATCAGCCTTTCATTTTGCAAAGCAACCAATAAACTAATAGGTTGCGTTGGGTAACATTCCAAAACAACATGCTCAATAAATATGAATTAGGCAGGTCTTTATTTGTGACCCCATGTTACTGGCTATGAACACATTGATGGTAGCCTGAAAGGGTCACAGGCGTCCATCCCTGCCTTCATATTTCCAAAAAGGAAACTTTTTAGTTATAAAAGCAACACATGGCCCTTAAAGGACAGGTTCTGGTCTAAAATATACTTCCTGTTTGGAAAGACATCTTGGTAAGTATGCAGTGATCTCTTGGACCCCTGTCTGCTCCCCCCCAAAGCCTCCAAAAACGATTGCCAAAGAAGAGGCTGTCCAATAGTTAGAGATTCCCCTTTACTTATCAGATATCACACCACAGGAAAGTTAGTGTCTGAGCAATTGTTTGTGACCGCAACTCTGGTTAATAAATGTCAGTAAGAGGGGGATACCCTGTTCATGCTCCCTCATACATCCTATTTAGAAAAAGACACAAAACACCTTTTGCGAGGTGGAAATGTATTTCAGAACTGCAAAATAAGTTCAGGGCCTAATTTATATATAGGCGGGCAGCCCATTTCTCTGTCATGGAGACAGAGTGAATTACTCACACGGAGGTGTCATCTGCCTAATTTAGAAATGACCATGAAGCTGGCGGTCTTTTCTAGAGCATTGACGGCATTTCCCATCACTGCTGTTTACAGGTTGGTGTAGACCCTGCACTAAAGAGTATTCTTTTTTCTTTTCTAAAAAGAAAATCCTGAAGTAAGATTTTCTTTCTGGAAAAAATAAGAAAATGCTTCCCTCACCAAGGGTGTTCTCTCCCCTGGTTAGGCGAACATTTAGCAGTTTTCACTGCTCCTTCCAGTTCAGGTTTTCACAATTGTGACGGGCAGTGAAAACGCATCTAAATTAGTCGGGCGGAATTAGAGGTCTTCCTTCAATGGCCCTTAATCCACAGGACCGTTGGAGTGTTTTAATCATGGCAGAGATGGAGTAGTCTTCATTAAACCTAAGGTCCGCCAGCTTTTAAATTCGGTGGGCATAACTTTACCGTGGCGGTATGTATACTCTGTTGCGACGGAGCATACGTACTCCCAAAACATAAATTGGACTCTCAGCTACTAATAAAAAATCACATTTGCATATTGAAGGCATTGCAACTACAAAATGTTGTTTTGTATATCAGGCCCACAGTTCCTTTGAGAGTTTCAATGATTTTCTGAGACTGGTTTTGGTTTCTCTTGATGCAGTTGGGGCAGTCAATCAAACCTGGATCAGAGTTAGAATCTGTGGCACCAGGTAGAATAATTAAACTACCTGCATCTTGGTCTCAGCCTATTGTGGTGGTGACCTTAGGGTGCTATAGTCTTCTGGCACCTCAGTGTTAGAGCTAGGCACATTGGTAAAGAAAAATAAGTCTGTCGTCTAGAATCTACAGATCATGCAATGGGTTTCACGATTCCTCCAGGGTACTCTGAACCAACAGTACCTCAGTGTTAGGATTAAGTTCTCTGAGGAAGCATTGTCTTCATTTGGCCATTTGTAGTCAGGGTTTTTTTTGTGTCTTTGAGTCCCATCCTGCAACTGTGTTCTTACCGTCATGCCATTGAGCTGCTGAGCGGTACAGAATGTTAAATATTTTCTCAAGCAGCCATTAGTATGTGAATAGTTGCTATGGTGCCTACAAAAAAGGACACCAGAACTGGTCATCAGTGCTTCTGAGCCTGAGTCAACGGTGGTGGTGTACTTTGTCTCATCTCACAAACGCACATATATAAACAGTCATGGCTTGGAGATGGTCAATGGACAACACTCATGTGTTTCACCTGCACTTTTCGTTATGTAATGCTGGCCAAGAAGATCACTCTCCAATGGAGTTGGTTTGTCTTTGTCACAAGGCAGATCCACAATCCTCTGATGACTGGCAGAATGGGTCTGGCCGTTGCCTACTTTGAGCACTGAGGTGCGTCATAGATGGTTGGCACCATCAGGCAGGTAGTCTAAAAACGTCATCTAGATTTATCTCATTTGTAAGGGGAATGGGTAATATGCAGGTCCAAACATTTGGAAGCAGAATTCAGCATCACATAGGTTCTCTGGGAGAATCCAGTTCCTAGATGGAAGGACCTAGTGTTTACACTGTGCTCAGGTACTGGATCTACACACAGTACATAATCCAAAAGGAGCCTTATTTGAAATGTGAAATCTCCAGTAATCAGAGAACAGATAATTTCTCCAGGGTACCACCTGAGGAAACGTGAGGGAACAAGACTGAACTCAATGTTCATGTTTTTCAACCAACTGCCAGGAGTCAGGAGGAGGAAAAACACTTCCATATAAGGGTAAGTGGATTTCAGGCAGAGACTTTGTGGATGTGGGTCCCATACACAAAACTGGCTGCCACGTGGCAAGTCACAATACCTGCAGGCATACAACTCTCCAGCGGGGCACTCGTCGAGTTGATTCAATTCTTACAGAAAGATTGCCTGTCTCTGTCTCTCACTCCCTCTCACTGTTGCACACATGCCCCACACACACTCAGAGTGGAACTACATGGCTTTTACTCAGTGGTGTGTTTAACTTAATACTAGCCACAGTAAAAAGATTGTACCCCAGAAAACAGATACATTGCTACGAAAGAGGCCATGGGTGGCTACACCTGTGAATACTAAGGGAAGGGATTTTGATTGCCCCCAAGAGTCTGGTAACAACAAGATGAAAAAAGTCACACAGGACAACTTTGAAGGAGTACAGTAAAAAACGCAGATTACTAGTACAAATTACTTTAGACTTTTACCAATAAACATCTCATTATTTAACACTACAATTAACAATTCATTGAGTTGTGATCTCAGCTCCACAGAGTAGCAACCTAAGGTTGAGAACTACAACCCATCCAATGCACTGTACACATATAGCTGAAGCTGCTCGGAGCAAAGATCAGAAACTATCTTCCACAATGCTCCCACACCCTAAGGACATCCACAATCATGGTCTGCGAAATAGAGGGAAACTGGACTCACTCCTCCTCACTAATAACCGGATCACCTCCTTGCAATGTACTAAAGAAACATATCTAAACCAAGCCCCCCCTTCAAATAAAGAGCACACAAACTGGCCACAAGGCTTTAATCACTTTCATCAAAGCTTTTACTAAACCACAAACGATCATTGACCTGGACCTCAATTCATGCAATGTGACCACAAACCTCCTACCATTCATTTCAACCTAAACAATCCGTGTTCAAGTGCAGGATCCTAGCTATAGGACAACACTTTCAAAAGACCTCTTAAGTGTTTCTATGGCAGAGTATCCTCCATAAAAATATTGTGCTACATAAATATCACAGCCAGAATATCAACAAATATATATGGAATTAGAGTCTATTCTTGCCTATACATAATTAACTACACAAGATCTTTGCAGCTGATATTCTGGCTACAATACTTTTGTGCATGTGCCAATGGCATGGACTCTGCAAATCTGATCTTTTCAGGCCACTAGCTTTGATTTGGATAAAGAATGAATTATTTCCTTAATAATTATGAATAATTTGTTGGCGACTTAATTGTGATACAATATTTTGGTAGCTCAATATTTAGGACCCAATATTCTGGAAGTATTCCCCTACACATTATCCAAATGCAGACACAAGTCTTTTATTCATGGTACCCCACACCCCAACTCAAACACCCCTACATGTCATCTACAGAAAGGTACCTCATATCCATTGAACACTATTACATTTAGGCCCAGCCTTACTGTAAACTCTTGCACCAGAAATATGTCCTATCACAAATATCTCTTCTAGTAGCTGAAGAGGCGTGTACCAAGGCTCTTGCTGTTTGGCTTGTGTCATTTATACACAGCGGTACAATTTTCCTTTGTGCTGTATGAAGGAGTGATGTGCTTTCAGAAGCACAATGGCCTCTGTGTTCAGAGGCCTGGCCTGACAGAGGTCCAGTTATCCAAGATGTTTTGTGTAAGAGGCCCATGTAGTGGTGGGGCTGAATATTGTGCTTGGTTTACATTCTAGTAAGTGGAGGCATGCCCTGAGAAAGGTGCACTACTTTTATGGTTCTATGGAGGGAATATCATTATCTTCAAAGGAGGCTCTTGTGATGGGTCCATTGTGTTCCTAGGCACACACTGGCAGGAGACCATTTTTTGGGGGTACTCTATGAAGGGGGCTTATGTTTGGAGAAGAGATTTGTTCAGAGGAGGGGTGCTGGAAGAAAGCTTGTTTTCAATAGCCTTCTTTCTCAGAAAAGCAGTTCCTATTAGCCTTCAAAGAAGATCTTGGGGGGATTTACTAAGATTTTATGCAGTGTTTGCATCACAAAAATGACACAAATTGGTGCAAAATCTTTTTTTTAAATTAACTTTCCAGCGCTAAACTTGTTTAGCGCTTGAAATCATGTGACAGTAACGCAAAGCAAGGCATAGTGCGCTTTGTATTACTTAGTGCCAAGGGGACATACCATGGGTGAAGCATGGGCATTCTCATGCAACCTCCCAAAGTTTCTGATGCTAAACCCAATTTACTAAATAAAGTAGAGAGGGTTTAGTGTCAGGAAACTTCGCCCTTTTGAAGTAGGCGCAAGGAAGGAGAAATCCTTTAATTTCTCCTTCATTTTCCGACTTTGTACGTGTGCTGAACTTTACAGCACACATACAAAGAGGGAACGTGGTTTGTCAGTCTATGCATAGTATTTTGTACTGGAAAGGTACCCTTCCTTTACAAAACCTATCCTAGACTCATGAAGACACACTTGCACCCTGGTGTAAAGGTGTCTCTGTGGCGCATTGCAGCTGATTCAACACAAGTCCGAAGGGAAAGGAGAGGAGAGTGCCATACTTCAGTAAATTTGGCAGTGAAAAAGTGGTAAATCACCCCCCTTGTGTGCAAATGTCGGTCATGTGTTCCAGAGATGGAACGCGTGGAAGGATCTCGTATATTCTAGACATGCTCCAGCTGCGGGACAATTTCCTAGTACGCGTGAGGTACTGAGATTTAATTAAGTGAACCAGATTTTGCTGCCTTGAACTAAATCTAAACATGACAATTTGGCTGACTGCACCATGTAAAAGAACTCGGCGAGTTGTCGCAACAGAAAAGATCATTGGAACAGATGGGGTTTCTATGCTTCTTGAACATGATGTGATTTTCCAGTGCCCGTAGAGTGCTAGGACGGGAACACAAAAGCCGAACACTGAAACAAAACCACTAATCCCCAGCCATCTCAGTCTTGCCCAGTTTACTTAAATACAAGTCACTGTGTTCTGAAGCTTTGAGTTTTAGAACAGGGTGGGATTTCTATCACTCCTGACCTAGTGGCACATGCATTGGGCACTGCACTAATGTGTGCTGGAGATTCAGAGCACACTTGTGGCCCCAAATGGCACAGCATGTTTGCTATTTATTATAAAGAGGTATTATAACTCCCCCCCCCCAACATTTAACATCGGAGGTGTTTTATATATCGACACATGGTCAGGTAGTGCAATGGGCAGCCCAGATGTGCACCAACAGCCTAATTTACTTTCCCACTGTGAACAGGGATGCTTTATTAAGTCATCTGGTATCCTGCCACCCTTTTGGATGTCAGGAGTAGTGGGAAGTCAGGAGGAAATTGGATGCACGTTGGTAGGTCGCTTTCAAAGCTCGTGAGCTGTGCCAGGATCAGGCTTCAGGGTTTGTGATTCCCAGGGCTCGCTCTTCATGCAGCATAGATGTTACAGGAGTGCCCAAAGGCAGATCGTGGAACCAGTGAATGAAGGTGGCTGGACAGGTGGTGCAAGTGTGGGAAGGGAATGGCCATTTTATAATTAACATATAGTTTCTCTTCTAGATATCCTGCTTTTTGGATTATATATGCTATTTTTTAGGGATAATTGTCAAATCAAAATGCACATTTATTAATGTTGTTATTCACTGCAACATGAAAATAATAATAATAAAGTGTGCTTGAATATACTCTTGTTTTTTGTGCATGGACCAAATTCTTTTTTTCCAGTGATTGTTTTTAAATAATGATGAACAAGCTTTCACAGAAGTTGATAACTTCAGGTCCTTTTAATATATATATATAGATCTACGTCCAACCGTTGTTCAGGATTTGAACATGAACTCTGTTACCACCTGTAAAATTATTAGTTGGAATGTCGTAGGTATTATATCTAAAAAAGATGACGCTTTGTGGTTGTCGTTTCTTAAGCTACATGGTGTCATTGCTTTACAGGAAACGTGGGATAGTGCAAACAACTTCTAGTTGGATGGGTTTAAATATTTTGGCATACCAGCTTGTCCAGGCTGGGTTGGTAGAGCTAAGGGAGGCCTTGTTCTCCTTTTTTCTTTAAAACCTGAAGGGTCTCTCAGGTTGATGGAAGTGGGATCTTGTAACTGCCTTATTGTGGAATTAACCACCTTGAATCTTCCCAAATTATTGTTATTTTTTATAATTCTGGTTACTGTGATTTTATGAAACAACATCTAATTTTTTGGGATGGATTTTTAGTGGATTATAGGTCAAAACAATGCACGTTGTTCAATATCATCCTTATGGGGGATTTTAATATTCACCCATGTGAGTTGGAGTGTCATGTTGACGATTTCTTGGGGCCATCTTCCCTCACAACCCCACACTTTGAGCATCCAAAACAGGGAGAGGCCCTAGAGGACCTCTTTGAACCTAGCTTTATTGACAGGCAGGAAAGGGTACCCACTTTTAAAGCTAAGGATAGGGATACTATCATTGATTATATCTTTTTGTTAATGGCAATATCCTCAAAGGTAGTGGCTTACAACGCCAGTTTCTCTATTTTTAGTGACCACAACCCAGTTATTCTAGTGATAGAGTTGGATTGTGGTTCTTTAACAACAGAGGTTAAGGGTGTGGGAGGTAGCTCTATTGCAACTAGAGATCAGGGGAGGAGGCTTAAATGGACTAAAGTAGTCCCTGAGACATTCTTTGCTGAACTCTTAGTTAAGGTTCAGGATAGAATAGTCATATGTCTGGATAGCTCCAACTCTCCGCTGGATATTTTTAAAGCTTTTGAAGGAATCTGTGATCAGATTACAACTGACCTAACTATTAAAAGTAAGTTTAAAGGTCATAAGGGTGAAAGATGGTTTAATGGCGATTGTACCCGGGCACATGAAAATCTGCTTCTGGCTCTGAAAAGTAAACCTATAGACAGGGTACATATAGCATGTTTGAGGAAAAATTATAAAAAGGCGATTACCCGGTGAAAACAAGAGAATAAGGAAGAAGCATGGGATAACCTCCTGTCTGTAGAGGTTTTGAAAGATAGCTCGTAATTTTGGGCGATAATTAACACTTCCTTTTTCTTTAGCACAGATAACACTCCCTTGGAGTGTAATATCCCAGAGGACCAGTGGCTTGCCCATTTCGAGTCAATTTATGGTTCAAAGGGAATTGATAATTCTTTACTAAGTGAAGTGCCCCAGGGTGCCGTGCCTTTACTAACTTTTGAGGTTTCAGAGGTGGAAAGGGCTATCATCGAAACCTCCAAAAATAAAGCGCCAGGGCCAGGCGGCGTGCCAGCGGATTTGTATAAGGGGGACCCCAAATGTTGGGCCAGGATTTTAACAAATGTTTTTAATGCCTCGGGAACCATGGGGTTCCCCAGATCGTGGGCTCTGTAAACAATCATTCCCGTCTTTAAAAAATAGCAACGAGGGCATCCTCGCTGCTACAGACCCATTTCCTTGATTGACTCAGCCGTGAAAATCATGGGCAGAGTCATCCTGGTTAAGCTTATGGATTGGGTGAATGGTAGCGAGGTCCTCTCTAACCTCTAATAATGTTTTAGACAGGGAAGAAGCACCCTGGATCAGTGCCTGAATTTACATCTTCTAATAAGTAAATATACGGTGGCGAAGGAAGGTTCTCTCTACATGGGTTTTATGGACCTCTCCTCTGCTTTTGACCTGGTTAACAGGTCAAAGCTGTGGACCATACTATTGGATATGTAGATTGATCCATGTTTAGTTTATTTTCTAGCAGGCCTACACCAGGGTCTTTCCGCAACAGTCAGGGTCACGCAGGATGGTAGATGTTCTAGACATTTTAAATCTGAGAGGGGAGTCAGACAAGGATGTATTCTGGCTCCCCTTCTTTTTACACTTTATATTAATGCATTAGAGAAATCTCTAGCTGAGGCATGCTTAGATATTCCGCGTGTAGGAGAAACCGTTATTCCGGTTCTCCTATACGCGGATGATGCAGTATTGTTGGCTCGTACTGGTATAGGCCTTCAGAGACTTTTGAACGCCTTCGGCGATTTTTTGTTGTCCTTGGACCTAGTGGTAAATACTCAGAAGTCCCATGTTATGATAGCAGGTAAACACAGTTGGAACCCTAAAACCTTTTACCGTAACAAAGTAGAGGTAACCAGAGTCCCCTCTTTTATATATCTGGGGGTACTTTTCGATGAAAGAGGCTCTTGGGATCCCCAACAGAAAATGAAAAGAAATGCTGTGGTTAGGTCTATGACTGCTCTAATGGGGTTTGCTCGAAGACTGGGCGCGAGACGCTTTGAGGCTTTGCTGAGTATATATAGATCTAAATGCTTGGCCATTGCTACCTATGGTTCCTCCATTTGGGGTTATACTCAACAGGATGGAATCCAGATGGCAGAAAACAGATTTATAAGAACCCGTCCTGTCCGGCCCCCAATCTACACCCACCTTTGTTTTTCATACAGAAGTGGGGTTGGGCTATCTTACTGATCTACTGAAAGTAGCCCCATTGGCTTGCTGGTTAAAGACCTGGCTTAACCCGGAAATTACCTTGAATCATTTGTTTCTCTTGATAAAGCTAGCTGCGTGCATAGGCTAGCTTATGTCAAATCTATGTTTGGAAAAATTGGGCGCATTGATCTCTTCAACTCCCCAGAATGTATTAAGCGGGAAGATGTTAAATGTATAAAATCCCATTTTTAATTTTTTTTATGATGGAACGGGAATACCAGGAGTTAAAGAAACCATTAGTTAGGGCTCATTTTTTAACATTAATCTCTCCCTCTATGGAGCCCTATTTGCGATTGGTGACTAGGCCCTTCCATCGTTGGCTTTTAACTAGATTTCGTTTTAATTTAATCCATCATACATTGGGAACCTCCCCAGGGTGGGGCAATCCTTTTCTGCATTGGGAGCACCAATCCAGGTAATTTTCCCATTCTCTCAAGTCTGGCGTGTGTGTATACGCTACTTTCTTGCTATGTTTAGTTTTTCTACCATCGCAGCCACTCTTAGCCAAATAGTTGTGTATTTCGGCCATTTTTCCTCTCCGTCACACATAATAACAGCCAGGGCGGTTCCGTTGGGATTTTTATCCCCGTAACCTCTGACATGACACTCGTCACCTGCTTCCAATATTCATTAATATATTTTCAGTCCCATAAAATATGAAAGAATTATCCTTTTTGCAACAATTACTGGTACAAAAGTCGGACAACCCATGTCCCAGTCTATGTAGTAGCGTCCTAGAGACATAATATCTGTGTAGTATGCGCAATTGTACCAAGTGGAACCTTGCTCTACCCGCAACTTCCCGGGGGCTTGTACTGCTTCTTCCCAGTAGTTGTCCACTAGCAACCCTAAATCTCCTTCCCGCGCTATCCGGAGGGGATCTATTGGGTTGGGAGAGTTATATAGCAGTTTTTGGCATGTCAGTGAGGTTGCCTTTGTCCCCATCGGTTCCAATATTAGCCTATATTCCAGAGCTGAGTTGTCTGGTAGGGTCTCTCCCTCGCTAAAGATGTTAGCGTAGATTATGGCTTAATTGCAAATATTTATATCTTTCAGTTTCCACCAGGTCGTATTCGCTTTTGAGTTCCTGTAAAGTGAGTTGTTTCTGACCTCTCAATATGTCTTCTAACTTTTCAATCCCAAGCACTTCCTATTTCCTAAAGGTCCCTCTAAGTGCCCCCACCTCTGCCAACTGTTCGCTATCCCACAATGGCGTCCTGCCTGTTAATTTACCATTCCAACCCTTGTGTTTTGTTGCTTCTTTCCAGACCTGTATCACTGACCGCGTGTGCTGGGGAAGCTGTTTTCCTATTTGTCTACCATATAGAGCTGCTGGGTGTCCCCTTTCTCCCATTGCCCAGTGGTCTGCCCTGAATGCTGGATCCCCATGGTCTGCAAATGTCCAATCATTGACCACTGTCAATTGCAAGGCCCAATAGTATTTGTTGATATCTGGGACTGCCAGTCATCCCTCGTAGACTCCCCTCTGAAGCTTACCCAGGGCTATCCTAGCACTTCTGCCATCCCAGAGGAGTTTACGCAGTTTGCTGTTAATATCCTGGAATACCTTCCTAGGTATCGTGTATGGTGTGTTCTGCATCACATATAGTAGTCTAGGCAGCGACATCATTTTAAAAAAGACTGCTCTCCCCATTAAGGATACTAGCTGTTTCCTCCAGTGTTCCACGTCACTGCTGAGTCTCTGTAGTTGGGGATACAAGTTGTCAATCAAGAAATCATCATCTTCTATGGAGATCTGTATGCCTAGGTATTTAAACTTTGTTTTGATCAGTAGGGGAGTATTATGTGCCAGTCTCTGCTGAACCTTGCCAGCTAGTGGGAACATGAGAGATTTTGTCCAATTGATTGTGTATCCAGAGTAGCTACCAAACAACTGGAAGATATGAAGGGCCCTGTAAACTGACCTATATGGGTTGATCAGGTATAGGAGTATGTCATCAGCATAGAGGGATATCCTATCCTTCCAGTCCCCCCCCTACTGAAGAAGTATGCAGGTTTAAACTATCTTTGAAACTTGAAATAGGCTGCTTTTGGTGTTAAGTTTAGCTTATCTGAAAGTAGGGTGAAGTGGGAAATATCTATATAAATAAGCTTTATGATACAACAACGATGTACTGATATTTTGAATTGTTCACTCTCCTGATAAGTACCATTGCAACTATTTTGCTTGCTTTTATAATAGTTAGTATTCACCTTGTATGTACTAGGATAGGGTTTTAATTTTATATAAATATTGAAAAAATATTTCTAGTCTCCTAGGGCCAGATATAAGACCTTTTCATTAGCGCCTCGCAATTTGCGACTCATTGCGAGTTGCAAATTGTGAGGCGCTAAATGAAATGTACAACAGTGTTATTACACTGTTTTGTAATTCCCAATGGGGTCGCAAATTGCGAGGCTCATTAATATTAATCAGCCTCTCGCAATTTGCAAGCCCATTAGGAATGCCAGCCCTCCCAGGGATGGTGGCCTGCTGGTTCTCAACAGACCACCACGTCTGGGACTGCTTTTTAATGAAGCAGCTTTTTTTAAAAACGCAGCCCATTTTCCTTAAAGGAAAAGGGTTTGTATTTAAAAAAAAAAAAAATGAAACACTTTCTTTTCATTTTTAAGGGGCAGGCAGTGGTACCTGGGACCACTGTCTGCCTTTAAAAAAACATTTTTAGTGACAGTCACAAAGTGGAAGGGGCCCCCTGGAGACCCCTTCCAAATTGCGACTGCATTACCATCCTCTTGAAGAGGGTGGTAATTTGCGAGTGTTTTGCAACCGCAATTGCGGTTACAAAACATTCACCCATTGCATTATGGACGCAATTAGGAAGAGAATGCCCCTTCCTAAATGCGACTCACAAATCCAAAATAGCGAGTCGCAAATAAATTGCGACTCGCTATTTAGGAATTGTACATGGCCCACAGTGATTTTGCATGTGTAAACGGGTTTGTGCAAAATCACATCGTCCATCTGGCCCCTAGTGTTCCTAAGGGCGGCTTTTCATGATGATAGAGCGTTGGTCTATCTATCCCTGTGCTGTCTCAAAGAATGAATTGTTACCCAAACACTTTTAACTTAAGTAATTCTTAGAGGGTTTCAGGGTATTTGCTGTTCACATTTCTGCCTCGGGCTGGCTTGTCAACAAAGCCCTTGATAACAGTAGGGAGGGGAGCAAGTGGGAGAACTGGGATCGAGAAAGCCCATTACTTGACCATGTTCTTGACAGAAACCAAAAAAATCACCAATGGTACCCAACATGAGGCTTGATCTTCTATACCTTTGAGTCATTTTGAATGGCGCATTCAAAATACCAATTATTATTTCTACCGAAGAAGTTCACTACAATATGAGTTACCTCCTTCAATTCAGATATGAGTTTCCTTTCTGCTGTGGGTTTGTCAGCTGCTTGATTCATAAAAGGTTCCTTATTTTGATTCTGGTATTGAGTTGTATGTTTTAAATCTGTCTTATAATGGTGCAACCACCTATCCAGGTAGGGGTGAATTTTAGGGTACCAGTTACACAATATCTCTTTGCAAGAGGTTTTCTTTGTACTGGAATGGGGTAACTTGCATTGCAAATGAACATACTGCATACCCTTTTTAAATGGTTTACTCATGGTAGAGTATGATGTTGTAGATATCAACGCAGGAAACCTTCATACAAGCGGAGCATCTGCAATCCCAGCTAATTATGAATCCTATTGTGCCTTCCCATTAGGATATCAAGAAAATCAAGCATGGTTTGGCAGTTAACTACCCCATGTCGTACAGAATATTATACTGTGTCCCTTGAACAACAAAGAGGCTACCAAGCCCGTCAGGCTGGGTATACACCACATCATGATGCAGTAAACAATATACGCAGTAGTAGGACATAGATAGTGGCTTCAACATTATTTTTTACAATCGACTGCTATGGGAGCATTTGCTCCCAGTCCTGCACAACAAACACAACCCGCAGTGCACGTCATTAGTCCACAGACTATTAATTCCCCCATCGGCAAAGCACTCACAAAACAAGAGCAGATTACTCTTTGGATCGCTTGTAAAACAAACCAACTAGAAGTGATTTATCACACAACTCCCCAGAATAGACATAGGTTGTTAACTATGTGGGTTATACTTGGCACGGTACCACCTGTAGTATTTAACACGGTGTAGTATTGGCGAACAGAATAAAAGTCATAAAATAGTTTAATGTCATGTGTGGACGCAGCAGGATATACCAGTCTACATGAATAGTCAGAGTCCAAGAGTAGTGAAAAGGTGCACATTATGCCACCTGCATGCACGAAAAAGAAACTTAACCACAGACACAAGTAGACAAAAGCGGGGAGCGACCAACAGGACATGCTCCGTCAGATAATATGCTACAACCGTGATACTCATAGTAAGGCCCGCGGGCCGCCAGCGGTCCTGTTGGCCTTCCGAGGCAGCCCGTGGACCTTGCAGGTAAAGTACCCATGCCCCCCGCTTTTCCGGATTTCACCACAAAATTAGGTAAGGGGTGCTTAATGCTATTTGCTTTGCCAGTGCAATTTTGAAAACGTAAGTCTTGGGGAACCCAAAATTATGAGTGTCAGAAGAGAGTGGAGAGAGAGACAGTGTGGAGAGACAGACAGTGTGGAGAGAAAGAGAGTGTAGAGAGAAAGAGAGTGCAGAGAGAGAGAGAGATTGGCGAGAGAGAGAGAGAGAGAGTGGAGAGAGAGTAGAGAGAGAGACTGACTGAGAGACTGACTGACTGACTGAAATAGAGTCTGACTAAGAGATAGAATGACTGAGAGAGAGACTGACTGAGAGAGAGAGAGAGTGAGAGAGAGAGAGTGAGAGACTGATTGGCTGGCTGAGAGAGAGAGAGAGAGACTGACTGATTGAGAGAGAGAGAGACTGACAGAGAGAGACTGACTGAGAAAGAGAGAGAGACTGACAGACTGAGAGAGAGACTGACAGAGAGAAACTGACTGACTGACTGAGAGTGACTGACTGAGAGAGATTGACTGACGTAGACAGAGACTGACTGGCTGATTAACTGACAGAGAGAGACTGACTGACTGACTGCGAGAGACTGACTGAGAGAGAGACTGACTGACTGAGAGAGAGACTGACTGGCAGAGAGAGAGACTGACTGACTGACAGAGAGAGACTGACTGACTGACTGACAGAGGGAGGGAGAGCGAGACTGACCGAGAGAGAGATAGACTGGGTGACTTAGAGAGAAAGAGACTGACTTAGAGAGAGACTGACTGACTGAGAGAGAGAGAGAGCGACTGTGATGGAATTGGTGTCAAGTGTGTATGAAGCTATGCAATCTCTTATGATTGCTAGTGTCTGCTAATAAAAATGTTTTATAAAAATGATCTCTTTGTAGTTACATCTGCTTTTGAAATACAGCACTGTCGCATTGTCTAATGTTTTGATTTTTTTACTCTATCCGTGCCCCCTCTGACCCCGCCCCTCACTGATCCCACCGTTACTGGTGCTCTCTGACACAAACCACACTGTAATTTTGGCCCCCAACATGTGCTACAACATATCGAACACTGCTGTAGTGGCTCACACTCGTTAGAGGACACTCAATGGCTGCCCAAGCAGTGTCTGAGGGAGAAACAGAGGAGAGGAGGAAGTTATGGAGGAAGGTAGAAAGGAAGAAATAATGTGTGACAAGGAGAGAAGATTGGAGGAAAGAGGGAAAGAGAAAAAAGAAAGGGAACAAATAAGAAAGGCAAGGGCTGAGGGAAGGAGAGAGCAAAAAAGGAGCAGAGACAGCCCACTGCAGGTCTAAATATAGAATAAGCGTCCTAGTTCTCAGCTTTTTTTTACAGAAAAATGGCATCCAAGTGCAAGTCTCAAAACAGAATAGAGGACATGTGTGCATGGTATCAGATGACCATTTAAAGGAGTTGTGGCACAGGTCACAGCATACTTCAGGGACCAATGCTGACCACGAAGGAGAAACATGCGTGTTACTCTGTATACTCTCTTAGTTTTGGATACTTAATTTTGGAATACCATTATTTCAGATCCAAAATTTTGGAATAACCCCAAAATCCCGCACACACACATACCCAAAGTTAGGGTCAATGCCAGTATAAAAAAGGGTAGTGGTAAAGGCCATAGTATCTATCTATCTATCTATCTATCTATCTATCTATCTATCTATCTATCTATCTATCTATCTATCTATCTATCTATCTATCTATCTATCTATCTATCTATCTATAATTCATTATACAAAAAATTATTTACAGTTACAAAAAAAGAAATAACAACCCCCCAAAAATGTGTACACTTATTCAGGTTATCTGAGATACTGGATTCGAAATAACGGCATTCCAAAATGATAGTGGCAGTAATAGTGACCTACCACCCTAATACTCATCTGGGAGACAGTAGGAAGGTGGTAGTGTGAGAGAGAAGAAGAAATTCATACCCTCTTTCTGTTATGACTCTTTTCTGACCAACTCTTTATCTAGCCACACATTAATCACTTTTTGAAATGTCTTAATGTATCAAACAGAGCGCCCCAGGCACAAAACTTAAATTCACAAATTCTGGTCGCAAATCACTCACTTACCTTTTAGCAATGAACTGACCAATGTACAAATTGGTTGTTGTTTCACAAAATATCGAAATTTAAATGAGTTACAGTTCGTTAGAGGAACGTTGGCTGTTTCAAAAAGATTTATTTTTTGAGTTTTGGAAAACCTCTCTAAGAGCAAGCAGTTGTCCATTGAACCACTACTCCTCATGAAGCGACCACACCGATGGGGAATAGGGACATTCTCCTTTGCAAATCAGTTACCACCCCAACATGGGGGTTGGTGAGAGGTCAAAGGTTTGTGAACGGAATTACGGTTACAATGATCTCATTACAAACCGTATATGAAAAAAACTCTTAACAAGAGGGAAGAAGCACAATGAAGAATCTAGGGCACAATAAGGTATCCATAAGAAAAAACACAATTAATTCCAATAGTTACGTTGGTCCCGTGCTCTCCATGCCACTGTAGTCATGCTAACCTGGCTGATGAGGGGTGATACCCCGAAACCTGTCCCAGGGTGTTTGTTTCCAGTCCATGGAGGAACAAGCCTGGCAGATTAGGCTGGACTGTTTCCATAGGGAGCAGGGTCAAGACTGATTTGTTTATGGCTGGGTTTAAACTGAATGGTATGGGGAGCAAAAAAAGGTGGAGTCAGTCCCAGATCTCTGTACTGGGGTGCATTTTTGATATTATTCAGTGTTCTGTTCATCAAGTGTTCTTTTTGCATTTGGAAGGTGAGAAGGTCTACTTGGTATCAAGACACACTGCCCGGGCCATGAGAAATTGAGCCTTGTCCCCGCAAACTAAAACCAGCTGGGAGGACTGACAAGGAGACTACCTATGTCGGAGTCATATGGTTCTGCAGCTCAGTGGACCTGTACTACACCTAAAAGTCAACATCACATGCATCACTGTATCACTGTATCTGCAGGAAGCACAGAAGTACTGTGTCTACCAATTGGCCTCCATTTATCCCTTTACCTTCTCCCCTGTACAAATAGCCAATCAGTGAACATCTAGGTCCATGACAGAGGTCATGACTGAGGCTTCGATTCAGGGTTGCATAGTACTGGCAGAGTGCAAACTCCATACCAGTCATCAGAGGTACCATGCGGAGACACACCAAACGTACTGTGTAATTACGAGTTAATTCTCATGGAATGAGGTGGTCCATGTTTAAATTGTCCTTTTCTGTGTCAAATTATGCATCAAATTCGCAATACCATGTGGATTAATGCTCTCTTTTGCACCTGCTCTGAGCAGGTGGTTAAAGGGAACAATGGCATAGTGCTTGGAGGGGGAGGTGGGGGGCGAGGGGTCAGTCGGCAAAAGAGTTTGAATCCAGGAAGGAGGAAGGACACCATGGTTCGATCCAAGTGATGTAGAAGGGGTTGTGCTGTGCTTTTGCCTTCAACACCTGCAAAATCCATAATTTCCTGTTCACTTATGGGCGCTGGGTTTGTTGGATTTGCCATGTGCATTAATGTTTTGGGTCAAATCCATTGAATTAACTTCCATGCACTGTAGACTCAGAAGAGGAAACTAGGACAAACAGGCATGTGGTAGGTGTTGTAACACCTTATCTTGCCTCTACTGACAAGAGTGTGGTAACTGAAACATAAGTTAAACTAACTAGCCCAGGGGAGAACAGAAGTCTGCAAATACGTATTCGCATTACCTGTCCTTTAGGGTGACATTGGCTGTCACAATAAATTACGTTAAATTTAAATATTAAAATATATTAAAAGAAGTTTTTCAAATAAAACAAATACAAATAACTAAACCAAATTAAACACTTATATAATATACCATTAAAAAATAAATTATTCTACATAATTATTGAATAATTAAAATTATACTTTTTGAAAAGTATCTAAACTCATAATACTTAAACACCTATAAAATAAAACAAAGTATTAAAATACAACAAAATCACAAAAAAACATGAAAAATAACAATTAACTAAAATTTTACTAAAACCAAAATTCAAAATCACCCATATAAAAAACGACATTGCTTAATAATATTAGATATATCTTTAACAAAAGGGTAACATATTTTAATTCTAAATAAAAAAATAAACATAAAACATTTGAAATAAATATCAAAAACTGTAATTAATATTAAACCAAAGCATAAATACAACAAATAGCATTTCAAATTCAACCACAAAAGCCCCAAACTTTAATTTTGGAGGAATAAAATGTACCACTCCCAATTCAACCTAAAAAAACAGTAAAGAAAATGTTCCACTTTAGAAGCATAGTATCTACTATTCTCCCTCGAACATAAGCTACACCTGAATGTGTTGGGTTTTTGAGGGGCGGGTTTCTGATGCTCTATTTCTACTCTACTCTAAGCACTTGACTTAGAGAGGCGGGTTAACACTTAATATTCCCCCTCCAACCTAAGTAACACTGATGAAAGTATTTGACTTTGTAGGGGTCAAACCTAAACAAATGTAGTGAAAGAGCTGGGGTTTAAATGGGTCAGCTTTACAATCCCACTCCAAACTAAGCAAAAGTAAGGCAGGTAGTGGACTTTGGAGCATTCAAATATATTATTCCTACTTAAACCTAAGCAACAGTAGCGAAAGCTTTGGACTTTGGTAGGTGAACAAGTCAGATTTAAAATTTCCCACTCCAATCTAAGCAATTGGAAATGGGAAATAGGAAAAAACATTGAACTGAGCAGGAGTCAGATTTCAAATCCCCACTATAAACTATGTCACAGTAGGAAAAGTGTTGGAAAAATATCTAATCATTATTTTTAAAAAACGTTTAAAAATCTGAAAATTAAACATTAATATCAAATAACATAGTCATATAAAAAATTTAATATTTCTAAAATAAAATATTTTCCCAGGCACCAAATAACTTCATAAATGTACTTACATTTTTTTTAAACTTAACCTATGAACAAAAAAAATATAGTTTAAACATTAAACATAATTTACCAATTATAAACACTAAAACAATTTGCAGAGAAAAGACTCCCCATTCTACTACCATATAGCTCCCACAACGCAAAGAAAATTTGAAATGACGCTAAAATATTAAAACAAAACACAATAACTTTTTTTATAGAAATCTTTACACACAAAACTAAAACATAACACATTAACATGCAAAATAATGTAATCAATGGAATTATTTACATAATTAATAATGTAATTACTCTATTAAAATAACATTAACAATTCACATTTTTTAAATTAATAATTAAAACATTTACATATCTAATAATCTAAATAATCAACTGAAAAAATAAGTGTTTCAACATTAATTAAATAATGTAACAATTAAATAATTTACACATTTATTATCCCAATTAAACAGTTAAAGTTAACACATTGCTAATATATATATATATATATATATATATATATATATATATATATATATATATATATATATATATATTCAAATATCTTCTCTCTCGACTCTACTACAAATCTAATAAACTGTCAGTGAAAAAAATGCAGAAACAATACTTTAAAAATATTATCTCAACTATAAAACAATTCTTTAATAATTACAGATAAAACACATTATCATACTATTAAAAACACAAAATAATTAAATAATATTACAATTTTGACATTACATACAACTATATTTAAACACTTAAAACACAATATTCTTACTTGCAGCAATCTCTTTGACAATATTCTTGTTTCCATGATATTTATGTGCTTATTTTTGTGTATGTGATCTTTTTTACACAATATTAACGATGTGCAACATCCATGCAGTAGTGTTTTTGAAAATGTGCCTTTCTAGCAACTATTGCTTCTGACTTTGCCCTTAGAGTGAAAGAGATTTGAGTATCCTAAATTCTGGAATCTTATGTGATCCTTCATAAAAAGGTGGTTGCAAGGGCTTATTTGCCATTTCGTTCCAATGTGATTTTGGAGTTCCATATGGACAAAACCGTATCTGTTCACACCTCTGTTCACAAAGCCTTCTCCCCTGCAGAGAAATTTCTTCATATCTTTGATGTGAAGATAGCCTTAAGCCATTACAATAATGCATCACAAACTTAAGGAAAGCAAAAGTGCTATTTGTTTACTATGACCCATCTCCTACTGGTTTAGCACCAATAAAGTTATGAACTTGGAGACAGTTTCATTCATAACCTTTTGTTAACAGAAAACGAATTAACCCTTTCTTGAGAAATCAAGGGCTTATTCAACGAGGAGAAGACATTTGTAATAGCTCTGTTTAGACATGTTCCTACTGCGTAGATGTGCAAGGGAGAAATTTAGAGTTCAATCCACATAATAACATAATAACTGAACTACTGTCTTGATACTGATTCCAGGATGGTCATCCTAGGAGGTAAGACATTTCTGCTTTGTTCTTTTGGTTCACTGATTCTATCCTTTTGTACAAATTACCATTCTGTTGCGTTGGCCACCACCTTTCTTACGAGGATGAGCTTTTTTTTCTATTCAATGTTTATGATAAATATTAATAATACCAAGATGGAAAAGTGTCTTACATGTTATCATAATTATCATCCTGATAACTCCAGAACAAATCACCCGCCTGCCTGGTGTGGTGGTATTAATGGTGTGGTAACTGAATAAGTATTATCCTTGTTGGGCGGGGGAGCTGCTGGTTGCTTTGAAGGAGCAGTGTTTACTTTCAATTGCTCAATTTCTATTTCTATCAATGCTTTTAGTCTTAAAAAGAAATTATGGAACACCAATTCAGCTATTTTTCTCTGGAGCTTAGTGTCTAGTTCGAACCACATTAATTTCTAAAATCAAAACATAAATAAATGTGCTCAATGGTGCCCGCAAATAGGCACTATTATTTTCTATGAGAGGTTTTGTTTGTACAAGTAAATGTTCAATGTCAATGACTGTTGATGCGGATCCCATCATACTGAATGAGCTCTATCAAAGCCTTCTTAAATGCAAGCTATGAACTCAGACTACTGCACCACTTGGCAGAGTATTTCAGTCAAACTGCTCATTTTTTTAACTGATGTGGACAGAGTAACATTCAACAACTGCATTTCGGTATGTTATATTGATTTGTATAGCACACTAATCACCTGAGAGGGTATACAGGCACTTGGGCAGGTGTGTAAGTTTGTGGTCCCAAAGGTGTTTATATGAGGAGCCAGGTCTTCAGCTTCTTGGTGAACTCAGAAAGAGAGGAGGAAGCTCTGATGTGCTGAGGGAGGCCAATCCATGTCTTAGGTGTGATGTAGGAGAAATAGTGACTCCAGTTTTTCTGTGGCAGATGCGTGGAATGTGTGCAAATGAGAATAAGGCAGAGCATAGGTATCTAGTGGGTTGGTGAAAGTGTATGTGTCTGGTCACGTATTCTGGTTCTGTGTTGTGTAGAGCTTTGTATGCATGCGTGAGAAGTTTGAATTGGCTGGGCTTGAGAATGGAGTCAGTGAAGCTTCCTGAAATGCGATGTGATGTAGTTGCAGAGTGGGATGTTGTGTATGAGTCTTAAAACAGTGTTCTGGATGGTCTGGAGACGGTGCAAGAGTTGTTTCGAGATTCTGGCGTAGAGCATGTTACCATAGTCCAGCCTGATGGTGATGAGTGCTTGCGTAATAGCTGGCCTGGTGTTCTGGGGCAACCAATTGAAATGTTTCCGCAGCATGCGTAGGATTTGGAATCAGGAGTTGCACACTGCCTTGACTTGAGAATCATGTTGAAGTTGTCATCTAGGATGATCCCTAGATTTCTTGCGTGGCCTGTGGGTGTTGGACACTACTCCGACAGCCACCATGTGGAGTCCCATGGGGAGGTCTTGTTGCCGAAGACCAGTACTTCCATCTTGACGAAGTTGAGCTGCAAGCAGATCATTTGCATTCAGTCTGCTATCATTGTCATGTAGTTGGTGAAGTTGGTTCTGGTGGTGGTTGTTTTGTCCATCAGGGAGAGGATGAGTTGGGTGTCATCAGCGTAGGAGATGATGGTGATGTCTTGTGATTGGATGATGCATATCAATTTCTTGGTCACTGGTGGCAGCCTGACCCTTTGGATTCTTCCAGTGAGAAAGGAACAGATCCATTTGAGAGCAGATCCTTGTATGTGAATCTTGTGGAGTCTTCTGATGAGGGTGTTTCTGAGAGATAGTGTCGAAGGCCGCAGAGAAGTCGAACAGGATGAGGGGCGCTGTTTCTTCCCAGTCCAGGATGGTTCAAATGTCATTGGTGGCCGTGAAGAGCAGTGCTGGGGTACTTTCTGAATAGTGATGGAGTGTTGTCTGGAAGATTAAGTTCAAGGTGGATTGTGAGGTGCTTGTTGGTGGCCTTCTCAATCATTTTGGCTCGATCGGGAAGCTGGGAGATGGGTCAGAAGTGGCTCAGTTGATTCGGGTCTGCTGTGGGCTTCTTGAAGAGGGCTTTTATTTCTGCAAGCTCCAATTCTTCCGGGAAAGGGGTGGACTTGATGGAGGTGTTGATGATGTGGGTCTGGGTGGTCACGTTTGGTGATGTTCCCACATTGTAGATGTGGTGGGCGGCATGGGTCCACTGGAGCTCCTGACTCGATGGTCTGCATGATTGCAGCTGTGTCCTTTCTGGTGAGGGTTGTCCATTCAGTCAGGTGGCTGTCTTGGTTGGTGTGCGAAGTTGCTGTAGATGCTTGTGATTTTGCTATGGAGGAAGTTGGATAGATTGTCGCAGAGTTGTTGGGAGGCAGCATTGTTGATGACAGTGGCTGAGGGTAAGGTAAAATCCTTAACAATCGAGAAGATCTCCTTGCAGCTGTTGGAGCTTCCTTTGATGCGGTCCACTAGTGCTTTTTTCTTGGTGTTTCTAATTTGCTGGTGATAGCGTCCAAGTGCAGCCTTTTAGGTAGTTCTGTCAGTGGTGTTGTGTCTGGATCTTCATTTCCTTTTTGCAGTCTCATTTGGTGTTTCGGAGGTCTTCTTTGTACCAGCTAGCATGCTTGTTTGATCTACTATGCTTGTTGGGTTTGATAGGTGCGAGGGGTTCCAAACTGTTTTTGATCCAGTTGTTTAAGTTGTTGATGTCTTTGTCATGGTTGTCTGTGAGGCTAGGCTGATCCACTGGCTGCGGCTGGGAATGTTTGGTCAGTCCATTTGAGTGGTGTGGTGGAGTTGTATTTGATGCAATTGTTATGGTGAAAATGGGAAATGCAAAATATCCTGAGGAGAGCAAAGCGCCACGCAGCTCAGCTACCACTGTCAAAGTTGTCAGCTAATTTAAAAAAAAGCTCCAACTGAGATACTGCAGAATCTAAGGAATTGGACAACACAGAGAGTGAACTAAACAGAAAGTAACTCCTTGTCTAACCAAGGAGAGAAAGCAGCTAAAAAGACAGAAGACAAAGAAAAGGTAGCTCCCAGAGGTGTTCTTCCCACCACGCAAAGGGATATGAAAAGAGGACCGGATTAAAGTGGGTCCCTTCCATATAAACAGAGTGAAAACCCGAAATAACCAACATATAAGCACAAACAAAGATACAGTGTAAAGAGCAGATAGAAACAAGCTCATTGACATCAGATCCAGGACATTAAATCACCTGATGTGACAATACAGGGAACGAGTCCTGAAGAAGGTGCAAGAATAAAACAAAGGGCACCGAAACGCCGCGTCGACAGTTTGTTCCTTTATCATTGATGACCAATAAATGTGATGTTTTAATATGTTGATGTAGACAGTGCTATAATAGCATTTTTTAACCTTATAACTCTTTTTAACATTTGAGTGTATATTTTTGCAAAAATTGAAAGTGTATTCCTTGTTGTTTCATATAACATGTTCAATGTTACTATGAATTTTTAACTTTTATAAAATAAATGAATGATATTTTACATAAACTTTTGTCCGTGTACATGAGGTTTCTATAGTACTTGTGGGTCCAACAGATTGTTTTAGTTGTAAATTTGGTAACCCGTACAATACTGCAAATCCCTTGGTGTCCAATGAAAACGTCCTCCTAGGGATGTATTTTACTCAAGATTTACTAAATCCAGGAGAAGGAGTTCTGTATTTTGTATCCAGTGTATGTCCTCCGGTGTGGGTTGGTTCTGGGATGAGCTGGCTGAGACTAATGTCGCACAAGCTTTCGAGAAGTGCTGTGGAGCAAGCATCATTTTGGTCTTCCAGGTCAAAGTTAAGGTCACTGAAGACAATGTAGGATCTGGAGTCGATTGAGAGGCAAGCGACGAAACTGGTTATGAGGTTGTTAAAGATGGGTCATGGCTTAGGTGGTTGGTAGGCAAGGGTTCGGTTCAGGGTGAGGTTTTCTGAGATTTGCATCTTGAAGTACAGATGTTCTATGAATGGGGTGGTGTTCTCTGTGGATGTTGTGCATTTGATGTATTCCTTGTAGATGATATCAAATACTCCTCCTAGCTTGCGAAGGTGGTCCTGTCAAGTGATCTGCTAGCCCGCCGGGATTGCCCTGGTAATGTCGGGAGCCAATGAGGGGTTGAGACACATCTCTGTGATAAACAGGATGTTGGGTGTGTTGCAACACACCAGGTCCCAGATTCCGGTTGTGTTTTTGCAGAGTGATCAGGTGTTGAGAAGCATGCAAGTGAATAGGTGTTTACATGCAGGTTTGCTGTGGCATGCGGGGCAGGGCAGGGTGTAGGCATTGTTGGCGCTTGTGTGGCATGTGTTGTGTGTGTGTTGGGAGGGGGTGTTGAGGACATTGCTAGTATTTGTGTAGAGGGTGTGGTTGTGTGGCCACTGGAGAACCGGCAGTGAGTGCAGATGAAAGCTCCTGCCGTGGTGTGAGGTGCATCACAGCAGCAGTTGGGGGAACAGCGTCCGGGGTCTAGTGACCGAATGAGTGCTACAGAGTATTGCTGGGCAGTGATTGGACCAGGATTCCTGGCCCTGGTTGGGGTCAAAGTGCGGGCGGGTGCAGACGGTTTGCCTTGGGTGCGCCCGATTGCGCATGTCTGCTGCACGTCCATGTTGTCCTGCCATTAAGTAGGTTCTGGGAGGTGGGAGGAGTGCAAGGTGCCATGATGTAATTTCCTGTACTGATGGGTGATGAGAAATGAAGTCCTCTTGCTAGGTTTCGTCTTTTAAAAAACGTTTTGGCTGGAAAAACAAGAATGTTACTTTCTGTCCAGATGGACGTTAGGAAATTCAGTGATATCTCTTCATGTGTAGGTGGATGATGGGAGATCCAGTAATGCCACTTCTTGTGCTGATGAGTGATGGGAAATGCAGTTCTCTTGCTTGGACTCTTTTAAAGAAGTGGGAAACTATCTGAATATCTGCGGGAAAACAGAACTAACACCACAAGGGGTGTACCTAAGCTGCTTACTTTCTACAAGTCCACTTAAAGGCATGTGGCTGATTCAGTTGGTGGAAAAGGCTTGCCTATTTAAGAGATCATCATGCCTACCCTATCAAAGGTAGGGTAAGGAAGGTAACATGTCATCACCGGGAAATACAGAGGTACCACAGTTAGATGGTTTGAAGGCTGGTGCTGAAGTTGCGGACCTCAAGGTTAGAGTTGATCGAAGCACCACAGCATTGTGAATGATTACTCAGGAGAATCAGGGCCAACAGGGGTGATGGTGCTACGACCTTAAACATTTTAAGCATTGCCTACTGTAACAAAGCCACATCCTGAGGGTCTATGATTATGAAAATGGTATCTGTCAGATGTCTTGAAAATGGCACATGCACTCCTAGGCAGGGACAGTACTATATTTTAGTCGTTGTAGCCAACTGCTTTAGAGCACCTCCCCAAATGACTACAAGAGGGGACAAGTTTCTAAACAATGGCCCAGAAAATGGCCTTGTTGGTAGAGGAGAGAGACCAAATGGTACAATATTATTTTGCCTGACACTCTAAAGATCCTTGCACTGGAGATGAACAACTAGAAAGCCCTTTGGGATCTCGTCAAAAACTAGGAAAACACTACTGAAATGATACAATACAATACAATACAGTAATTCTATTAAGAGGTTACTTGTTCGGTTACCCAGGAGACACCACAGATACACCTATCCAACCCTGACTCCTATGCCTGAATAATGAAAACGATTTAGTGGTGGATCTCCTGTACCGCTTCTCCATTTTAGCTTGTGACAGTCCTTGTGCTTCAGAGGAGAACAACACTACATGTGCTTCTCTTCCTGGCATCCAAAGAGTGCACTAAAACCAGACCCTGTGCCTCAATGCAAAGGCCAGATAACACTTCGGCAACCTCTGTCTAATGGCAGCAAGCACCCAATACACCTGTCAAGGGGCTCAGTTACCAGAATGTGTCCCATGGTGGGAACAGGGCTCAAAATATGGCTTGCTATGTGAGATGTGAAAATATGATCAAAATGTCACAATAAAACCATACTAAGAGTTGGTAAAGCCAATAGGTTTGACACTTACACTCAAGTGCTGACAAAACCCATAGCAAAATGCGTATTGCTTTGCAAAACAATTTAAATGAAATAAGCATGGGTAAAGCCAATAAGTCTCGCCTATGCAAGAGCTCGTGGCTGTGCCAATATCTTTTAGCCATGTAGTACAGCAACATGACTGCTGTGCTGCATAGGCTAAAGATTAAAAAAAACACTATGACACAGTCAGCAATAACCACGAGGGGCAGTGATTCTTCTTAGTATTGCATTAGTCTTCGACTTCTCAAAAAATGTTTTGCCAGTAACACATTTTCAACAAATGTAAACCAACAAGAAATTAAAATAATATTTGTGCAACAATATTTTTTTATGAGCCCAAAGGCTGAGGGTACTGGCAAAACACAAAGTAAGCAATAACGACAATAAATGATAACCTGCATCCCTAAACAGATGCAGGGGTTGCAATCTACTTAAAGTGATCTGCAGTTGCCATAAGCAAAGTCTGAAACTCATAAATACAAAAAAGGCACTCAAGGAAAAACACTCACTTGTTTAGTTATCTCGCCTCCGAGCGGAAGTTCACTGTGTTGGCCCTGTATGAAGACAGCGCCAAAGGCCCTGCAGAGCAGGGAGCACAGCGCCATCTTCATTTTTGTAGCTTTTTGCAATGAAGGGGAAGGGAGCCAGGGGGCCATGTGGGGGGAGGGAAGAAGTGGGTTGGACCAGACAAGAAACAATGCAGGAGGGGTTGGGGTGGGGTAAACAACAATGCAAAAGGGGATGCAGGATAATGGACAAAAGTACCTCTGAAAGCGGCAAGCAATAAAAAGACACTGGGCAAGGGAAGCAGTACTTGCTCCAGTCTAGGGACAAAAAAACAAAGAGGAAGTGAAGCCAGCACTTGTTGACGAAAGAGACGCAAGACATAAGAGTGATGGTGAAGCCAACAAATGGGCAGGCACTAAGGCCCCTATAAGTAAATAAAATGTCTTGCAATCGACAGCGCATGAGTTATCTCAGACGACACCTAAATTATAGGGCGTGAGAAGGGGGGTGAACTGTGAAAGACGTGAAGGTGCCCACTAAACATACCAAAGAGTATAAAACAGTTTTATGGTTTAGGGATGGGTAGGTAAAGGGAGATAAGGTTGATTTTAGTTTAGAGGATAAAGAAGGAAAGGGTGATTTTAGAGTTCTGAGGTGGGTAGAGGTAAAGAGGGGTGATTGTGGTTTTAGGGTATAGGGATAGGTAACAGGAAGTAAGGGTGAAACATAAACCTTTTGAAAACACTGCATATTTGATAATGACTAAAACACCCTCTAAATGATAAAGTAAAATAAGTACATGTGTCACAGTGGCAAATGTTAATTTAAAAAAACATATACTGTATAGAGACAGTCTTAAACAAAGGGAGTAAGTTTCAGACATTGGTTACATGCTACAACGTTTCGTTACTTCTAGTTGTCTGTGTTCAGCTCTTGGAAACACCAGGAGGCATGAGCTTTGATTCAAGTTGTCTTGCAAACAAAAGCAAAGGGAAAAAGTACCACAATCCGAGAGTAATCATCGCAGGAAAACAATAATCAAGAAATCAAGCTGTACTTGATTCGTGCTTCAGGGAAGAAAACAAACACATGGAGAACCACAAGCGAAGTCAACACACGCTGACATGCACTCACCAATAAAAAAGAATACAATAAGAGTAAGAATGAAGCCAATCAATGGTAAGTAATACTGGGAGGTCTAAAAGCCCCTTTTTAGGGTTTTATTTTTTTAAGAAACAACAAACAAATCGTCACAAGCGACAGCGCATGCATTGTCTCAGGCGAGACCTAAAAAGGATTACTTTGAATACGAGATACAGAGATGAGATAAAGCATTACACGAGTGATGGCAGAGTGTATTTTCCACACATAAAACAGTCTCTCCCAGGCATTCCAAAGGAGTATAAATGATACACTCAAACAGACAAAAGAAAGAAGGTGAAGTAAAAATCCTCATGTGGCCTGATTCAAGAAGATGTGATTGACAATGTCTCAAGCAGCGGAAGGTTCCTGAAGCCTCTGGCTGAATTGAAGCCCTTAAGAGTATTCTACAATACAATATGGCTGCTATGAATGTCAAACCTCAAATTGGGGATATCATTACATGCAGGCGTCAGGCGCACACAGGAAAGGGAAGTGATGTCATAGACACATCCAGCGTTTTATGGGGTCAACATGTTACACCTGATAATGGAGCCAGTCAGCACTGCTCTGTGGACGAAGCACCTACGGGGCTCTATATGAAGAAGCATCAATTAAACATAAATATTCCTTTCCTTACGACACTCTAATGATCAGCTTTTGTCGCTACTAGTTGAGTCTTCTGATGGGCCCCGGGGAAGCACAGTCACAGACTAGTCTTCCCCCTTAGTTGTTCGTGCAGGGGAGGACCAGGCAGGGTCAAGGGGTGGGGTCTAGGGGGTGGGTATAAGAATGCAGGGGAGGAAGGGAACTTCCTTTTCCTGCATTCCTGGCACCATTGGGAGGGAGTAGTTAGCGAAGGCCACCCACCCACCCTGCAGTTACTAGGGTTGGGGAGTAGGGTTGGTGAAGCGTGCCAGTTTACGACGGGCTGCAAGGTTGGCGGGGTGTCGGAGTCAATAGCGGGTGCACCCATCCCTCGGTCGGGGGGAGAGTGAATGATGGGGGGAGCTGGAGGCATGAGTGGAATGCCAGGTGATACTGGGGAGGATGCTAGGAGATCTGTAGAAATGGATGAAGAATGGAACGGGTCATGGAGTGGTAGGAGAAGTGAGTTTGGATTGGGTGAAGAGAATGAATGGATGAAGAGTTGATGTTGGGGGTTTTGGTTATTGTTGTTTGATGTTATTTGATTATTGATTAAGTTATGCAGCCTGGTCCTAATAAATGGCCTTTTACCCTCAAGACATCAGCGTGGTCTGTTTATTGCGCGATGAATGCACACATGTGCTGGCATTCAGAGGTCAAGCGAAGTTTCATAACTTAAGGGGACTTGAACACATTTACATTTAAAGAGCATGTGTGCCACAAATAGGTGTCACATTCAAGAGGAACTTTCACTGCCAGCTATAACCCAACGCTGCCCGGCAAGGGACCCCTCCTCTGCGGCGCCGCTTCCTGATACGGAGAAAGGCAGTGGCTTCATTCGCGGATACTAATGTACAGTCGCATGTTGAAAAGCTACCGGAAATAGATGCCTGACCAAGTCAGAGATAAGCCACTTGGCGCAACCTCACTGTTGCTTGACTACAAAGCATTTACAGGATGTAAAGCTAGAGGAATAGCAAGAAAATGGAGATGGAAAAGTAGAGAAAAAGAAAGGTCTACTTGAAAGAGAAAGAATGAGGCGCTACCCAGTGATAACACTGAATAGGAAGACAGATGGAGTAATACGGGAAATGGGTGTAACACCCACACACACACACACACACCCACACACACTTGGAAATTATTAAAATAAGGAAAAAAAACAGTTACACATATTTTTGTCACCTCCCTTAGTGCCATTTTGTCACCCCGCTCAGTGATTACATCGGGGCGGCCCGCACCCCCCTTCCTACGCAACTGACCACAGCCAGCCTTCTAATTAAAAAGAGACCAAGGAGCCACCACTAACCAGCCGAAGGTGCCCTGACGACATGAGGGATTTAAAGCCATTAATCAGACTGAAGATTCATCAAGAGGCCACATCCAACCCTGCCCTGAAGAAATACTGATGAACCACAGCCAACTAAAGCAACCCAAAAGAGCTGCAGCCAATCATCATAATGAAGACCCTCCAGATCCCTGTTTTTCAATAGATGAGCCCATCACAGACATTGAAGGCCGTGACAGGGGCAGACTGGATGGGGAAGAGTTACTGGTGGTTACTGTTTATCCACCAAACAGCATTCAAGCAGTCTGTCCCTGATGTTAGCAGGATTGGTACACTTTCTATGATCCTGGGGGGATTATAAATGCATGGTTGACAAATCACTGGAAGAGTCACTTACCCCTTAAGAATTTTCCCAGCATACGATTGGGTGAAGGCACGTAAAGAATGGATCACGCACTGGGATTTTCAAAAGCCTGGAGGGGCCAGTATGTGAGAGAGAGAGAAGATGTCTGTTACTCCCCAGTGCACAACATACACCCTAGAATAGAACCTTAGTCCGTGCTCTCCTACCATACTCCCTACTGTAATGAACTCAGATCACTCGGTCATGACAATATCTGACTACGATCTACTGGCACGGACACTTCTCTGGTGGAGAGTCACAGCAGCCATCCCAACATAGCAACTACGAGGTGATGCATTAGAAGGTTCGGGTTCAGAAAAACGATCAGAGAGGGCATTAGAAATTATTTTGTGGAGAATAGTGCAAAGTGTCTTATGTATTGGCTGAATGAGAGGCATTGAAGGTGGCGATGTGTGGCCTCTGTACTAGACTACTTCTTGACTTACAAGTGACAGTTGGGGGGCGGTTGAATGAAGCCTTTACAAAATCTGAAGATTACATTTAACTTTAAAAAGATGGTGCCTAGAAGACCCTCCACTGTTGAGAAAATTTGGGAAGCCCAACATGTGGTAAGGTGGACTATAGAGGGTATCTGAACAGGTGACATGTTGAGGGGGGAGGTGAGGTAGATTGTTGAAGTCAGACACCTGAGGGATGCCCATAGTGGAGATACATAATGATTGACGGGGGAAGGTGCTCTCCCTGGTAAAAATCAATTTGGGCTTGCTGAGTACTACACAACCATACATAAGACGGGGACAATGGTCAATGAGATGGTGCTGGCAAACTTATTCAAAGCATGTGCCTTTCAATGCTCGCACCCGTCCTGCAGGAGCTATTGGATGTCCCGATCAAGTAGTTAGAGAGAAGCCATTGATAGGTTGGTGAATGGTAAGATGCAGGTACCAACAGTCTGCTGCACGAATGTTATCTAAAGTCTGCTGCCATGCTGAGTTGCTGACTGGTTGCAGTGTATGAAAAAGCCGAAAATTGAGGTGCATTTCCCAGCACCATGTGCGAGGCTGCTGTTCTCACAGTTCCTAAACCGAGGTATGACCAGCTGCATATATATATATATATATGTTCTGGTATAGTTGAGAGCCGTAGATATGAGTCATTACATAAACGTGATAAACATTATGGAAATGTCAAAAACATTAGCACATATCATACTATTTCTGTTTTATTCTTCGATTCTTTTGTTTATTTTGAATTATTGCTGAATTGTGTATGAATGTCTCTTGGTGTTGCGGTAAACATGTATTTTACACCTGTATGCTAACCCTGTGAATCACAACTGATGTAACAGCCCTGAGGAAGCCCCAGGCTGAAAAGCCAATTTTGGGGGTGAAACACGTGTTGGCGCTGTGTTATAAATCTGCGAATTTCGGCGTTTGCGAACCCATTTGGCCTTGATACATATGGCCCCAAGTCTTTTGTGGGAAAAAAAGAGTACAATTTCTTTGAAATTTTTTTTTGCTTTTAATATAAGCACCTTTTCCGCACTGTAGGATCGCTTTATGTGTCACTATTACACTAGAGCATCCTGATTCTAAGAAGCGTTCCTAAAAAAACATTGTTATATTTATAACAGCAAATATTCGTTAAATGAATTGAACAATATATTATCGACCCCGGTGGTCATTATTTAATGTTTTAGATATGAAGCAATATGGAGTAAAGATCAATTCTCTCCTAATTATTATGTAAATGTTTTTGAAACGACTCCAAACAACTAAGGGCAGAAATTCCTAAAAGAATTAGAAGTTACTAATTTGCCAGCACAAATGTGAGTAGACTGAGACAACAGCTGTATCCTAAACTGCTAAACATTGGGTAAGGATAGAACACCAGGGACAGTACTTTATAAGTGTTAGTTGAAACCATCCTGAAGAGTCCTTGGCAGTCTAAAGGGTCAATGAGCTGTGAATATAGTGAGAGAGAATGGGAAAAGGCTCTACCCTTTACACCAAAGGTGACGCGAAACGTCTTTTTACAGCTATTCCAATACAATTTTATACACATAATATACCTGACACCTCAGCAGTTCAGTACAGTGTGGGGAGCAACCTCTTATGACTGCCCCAGGTACTGAGACCGATTTGCAGGATTTTTGCATAAGGAACCGTTCAGTTATTGCTGTGCATTTGACTATAGTGACAAGTCACATCACTGACATTACAGGAAAGACTAGACTCATTTTCCCGAAAATGTGCCTCCTAGGTTACAGGGTCGACCAAAGAAACACAGATCACGAAATACATTTTTATATTTTGGCAAATTACTTGATAAAAGATTAATCGCCATACATAGTAAATCGAGGTCTACCCTTGTTCGAGCTAAGTGGTTGAAAGTGGTGCAAAAGTGGAGAATATCATGATACAGAATCTGGCAATGTACAAGCAGGTACAGAGCAGGGACCATAGGGCATGGGACAATTAGCTGTATATATCACAACCAAGTGGAATGACTTACATGCCCTGCTTTCCTGTTCATTAAACATCAGGGAGAAGGATGAGCACAGAAAAGATGGTGTGGATGGCGATATGAGAGGCAGGAGATGGAACACTGGGACAACGGTCAGGCACCCGCCCTCTTGCCCTCTGTCCAAGGGCTTGTAGAATGGAGCGGACATACTAGTAGGTTGCAAGAAATCTCTCTCCTGCATCACCTCCCCCAGGTTACAAAAAGGTACAACCAGTACACACAATGTAATAAAAGGGTAAAACTATAGGGCAATCCTTGACAGGTAAAAACTTGTTGTGTTGTTGATGGCTACATTAGGGCTGAGATATCTGGTTGAACATATTGTCACCAAGATGTAAATATGAATGGGAATGTCCCCATTGTACATATGATGCATTGCTGACTTCGTGTAATTGTACAAAATAATAATACAAATATATTTTAAAAAATAATAATGAAAAGACTCCAAGGAGCCAAATGCAGTTGTACACTGAAGGTATTTCATGAAGTGGCATCCAAAATTGAATTGACACAGCAATTGCTCCCTATCCTTTTAGATTGGATCCTTTCCCAGTGAAGAGGCACCAATAAGTCTCAGACAACCATCATTGCGATGGCACAAAAGACCAACACACTCAACATCCGACTGAAAAAACAATAAGGATGTGAAGACTATACTTATTAAAGACACAGAAGCCACAGCCAAACCCTACTGAAAAGATACTAAGGAGCCACCATCAACTATATGACTGAAGAGAATGCAAGGAGAAGCGGCAAACCTCACTGAAAAGACAGCAATGAGACATAGCCAACCACCAGTTGAAGAGAGACTAGAGATCCACAGCTAACCAACCCCCAGTGAAGAGAGCAACAAGGGGTGGGAGCCAACTATATGACAAAAAAGACAGCAAGCATTCTCTGATTACCCTCACTGAAGAAACAGCAAGGAGCTAGAGTCCATTATAATTTTTCTGATGACTCAACAAGGGACAAGAAAAAACAGAGGAGTCTGCATCCCTTGGGCTGTAAAGACAGCAAGTGTGTCGTGGCTGTTCCCACTGAAGCGACAGCCATGAGTCACACACAACCATGCAAATGAAAGGGCAACGAGGATCTGCTCCCAGAGGATCTGTCTTTGGCGTCACACAAAGTAGACTCCACCGCTGGTCTGACGCGGTGAAATCATGGGCAGCGGTAGAGTGTGGTCTGTGGTTGAAGGCAGCAGCCTGTGCGCAACAATAACGTAGATGCGGGCGGGCAGCGCTAGGACCCGGAAATGGAGAGCATTGAGTTCATCTCCTGAATCATTATGGGGCAATCAGCTAATTAGGACGAGCTCAGTCAGGTGCGGCCGCGTCTTTCACTGTTAATAAAGTGGTGCAGTGTTGTGTCTGGTACTGCAGGAGAGATTGGAGGTGACAGCATAGTCAAGTTGCTGCTCAGAGTCAGGCTCCAGATGCATAATGCAGTTCACAGCACCTTCTGGCAAATCAATGTACAACGCAGTTGCACATGGAGCAGTACACAACGTACTGTGTTTCGGGCGTAATATGCTAAAGACAAACAAACAGGAGTGCACGCCAGTGTGTACAAGACGTAGCAAAGGTAGATTCCATGCTGCAGTGCACAGTGGGAAGGCACTGGGCAGTGCCAAAAGAGATTCCTGCAAAGTAAACGTCATTGTGTCTAAAGTCACTGCGATATGCCAGAGATTGGCATGCAGCAGGACACCGCACTGTGTGCAGTGAGTCAGTGTTACTGAAAGAAGTGGAAGACATGCAGCAGAAAAGAGCACAGTGTCTTAGATAACTGCACTGTGCAAAAGAAAACTCCAGTGCTTCAGTACACAGCACTGCGAGTGGTGAGCCATGACATAGCGCCAAAAACGACCTATATGATGCGGTGAAAGGCAATGTGTGTGTTTAATAACTGTATGGTTTAAGCGTCAGACTACCTGTGACAGTGGACAGCCCGGTGTAGAGAGTCACTGTACAGTTCCGGGGTCCGCGGTGCGCCAGTGTACAGTGCAAACGACAGACCGCATGCTTCAGTGCATAGCACTATAGACTAGTCAATTTGTTGCGGAACCTAGAACTAATTGCAATACAATTTCTGTGAGTCTATTGTTATTGAAATTTTTCCGTAGAAAACGATGGTGAAAAGTCTACCACTCTATCATGACGCGTTAATCCAATATGGCGGATTTTTCAAAATGGCTGCCCATTATTTGAGATATAGGGTATAACTGTTTATATGCCCATGTGTGGTATCATTTTATGTTTTTAGGGACGGAAAAGTCAAAAATAACATCAAAAATTATTTCTGATGACCATAATATCAAATAATCGCGGAATATGTCAGATAGACAAAGTTTGTATAATTTTTTCATTGTCTTATATGACAAAGTGTGAAGGAACGTAAATATTACAATTAACTTTTGAAATAAAAAGTTTGCTTTTGTTTGGTTTGTTTTGTAACTTTATTGTTATTGTTTGTTTTTTTGTTAATCAAAAATGTTTCATTTATGTGTTACAGGTTCTTGCGAGTTGCTGTGAAATACAGTGAAAATGGACGTAGAAAAGTGTTTCATTTGTGATGTGGTGTTTAAAGAAAATTATGATGTATCTGTACTCACTGAAAGATGAGTGACTAGAGTTCAAAAAACATGCAAGGAGAGAAAAATATCTAAGTTTCACGTTTGTGTTGGGAAGAAACTTCACAAGAAATGTAGAGCGCGTTTTGTTAACTTGAAAACTCCGTTCCAGTAGAAAGAATCAGATCCCACAACTTCTCGTGTTCTCCTGTCATGTGAAATCCTGTTTGATTTTAGAAAAAAATGCTTTTTCTGTGGTACTGAGTTAAGTTTATACTTCAGGGAGAGGGAAAAAAATGTGTGGTTTAATGCACGAACAGTTGAATTCAAATCATCAGTTTTACAAAAATACAAGGAACGCAATGATGAATGGGCAGACAAAGTTAAGAGACGTATCCAAAATGTGTCTGATTTACATGCTGTAGATGCATGCTACCACACAGTGGTACGTCAATTTTTATACTGGAAAATTCATTCCCGGGCAGTTCACTGATAACCCTCCAATATCTTCACGTCGACCAGAGGACTCAATTCGCCAGGAACCTTTTCTTCAAGTAGTTAAATACATGGAGGAAAATGATGAAGAACAAACTACTGTTAAAGAACTTGTTAATAAAATGCGAGAATTACTGCCAAAAGTTTCATTTGTTTCATCAGTTTTCAACACAATTCAACGCGATTTTAGCAACGCAAGCCCTAGATGATAACGACGATTTACAGGCAGCTAGATCATTGTTTAATAATCTTCCTAACGAGACAGGACTCCTCGACTTTGGTTGCAATATTTGGAAATGGTCAACATTCTGAAACAATTCTTAAAAGCTGAAAGAACAGGAAATTGTCATCTACATCTTGCAATGGAAAAAGAGATGCTACCTTTTTTTGCAGCATGTGGCCATAAATTATATGCCAGTTCTGCGCAACGGTATTATGAGAGAATGGTTGAGCTTGAATTTGAAGCTCCTGAAGTTTACAAATGGTCTGCATGTTGTGTGAAGAAGTGATAGGTTTTGGGGTGGCCTTTCCACTGATTTGGTAATTGAACAAGTTCTAATGATGAATATAAAAGGATTCGGCGGAATGACCCATGGAAAATGTATGACAGAACAGCAGCAGCTTGTCTGGGTTATGTCACGCCCTATTTGCGCCCATTTGAATGAATGCATGCAGGACTTTGCTTCAGTGAAGCATGCAGCAAGTAAGCAACATGTTACAATGACCAGTTCAAGAATTGAACGCAATAAAGGAGATACACAGAAAGTACTGGTATATGTAGAACAGCTCAATGTTTTTGAGCGAGACAGCAACCTGCATAACATTGTCACGGGAGTTACGTATGTCAGTGATGTTAATCCTGAACTTACAGAAGAAATTGGAAATAGAATTCTTAATGAGATGACGGACAAAAGAGTCTCTGAGTTCTATTTCGGAAAAAGCAACCAGGTGAAGGTAATGAAACCAGTTCAATCTGTTAAATTGAAAAAAGAAACCTTTGTATGGATCCCAAACTATTGTTTCAGCGCTTTTTGCTTTGTACTCAGACTAATGGCGTGGATTTGCAGGAGATGTTTTGTTATGAGCTTTGCTCATACCCAGCTAGTTTATTCAATAAGCATGGACTTATGAGGGAATCTGGGAAGTCGCAGCTTGCCAATTATATGAAAGAGCAAGTACCAGTAGTATTAATTCCAATTTGATTTTATAGTCATCAGAAATAATTTTTGATGTTATTTTTCACTTTCCTGTCCCTAAAAACATATAAAATGATACCACACATGGGCATATAAACAGTCATACCCTATTTCTCAAATAATGGGCAGCCATTTTGAAAAATCCGCCATATTGGATTAACGCTTCATGATAGAGTGGTAGACTTTTCACCATTGTTTTCTATGGAAAATCTTCAATAAGAATCCACTCACAGAAATTGTATTGCAATTAGTTCTAGGTTAGCCCATTTTTTAACTCATTTGACTAGACTACTGTGTGAGTCGGTTCTCCGCCCTCTTCGGGAGATAACCTCATGCTGCATTGCACTGTGTGGTGATGCAATGTACACTGCCAGATCCAGGCTGCTCACTACAGGGCACACCAATGTGAACGGTCAGTAGTTTACACTGACAGAGACAGATCACATGCAGCAGAACACAGGAATGTGCTTATGACTGCACAACCATAAATTACAAAGAGTTCTGTCGGGTAACACAATTCTTCAAAGGAGAATTGTGAAATATGTTAAACTTTTAACATCAGTGACATAGGGTCGAGAAATGATCCCTTGGTTTGTTCTGGGAATAAAGGGTTGTTTTTTAAAAAACATTTTAAAATGTATTTTTAAATCCTCCGCCATCAACAAATAAAAAAAACATGCAAACCAACTTGTTATGAAAAACAAATTTGAAAAAGCACATACATTGAAAAAAACCAAACACAACACAAGGACTTCCTCTGACTTGATATATTCACTGTCATATATCAAATACTTCATCTAGCAAAACAATTTTGTTCTATCTAAATTTCTTTCACTATATATAAGCTGCCCATACTACATTAAACAACAAACAATAATCCAAAGAAAGGTGATACATGGTAAAAATGAAATAATCACAGTATACACATGTACAAAATACAAACAGATGAAAACAAAAAATATCTGATGTCCAACAATCAAGGTTCAGACTATTCTTTATCTTTGTGTTTTAGGTCTCGCACCTAGCGGTGCACTGCGCAGCAGTGCTTGCCAACCTGAGACATTTAGTGGGTGAAAAACGGGGTATTGAGGCTGACCTAGGAATCGCACACGCTTGTGCGTGTGCGTTTCATTTTGTGCTACGCGATTGGCCTTTGTGTGGGTCTTTATATATAAGACTGCATGCAATTGTCCAGAGGCAGGCGCATTTCTCCGTCCATTGCCTATTGGAGTCTATTACGCGCACCAAGCGTGTAATACGCACCAATAGGCCATGGCTACAGTGCTGCGCACGCTTGCACCACTTGTGGGCTTGTTCAGTTAACAGCTAAATCTGCAGTTGAAGGCTTTACAGCATGCGCAGCAAACACACACCGAAGGTTAAAGCCAGAATCCGAGGAGAATTACTTTCAAATGACTATAAAAATAAAATGTCAAATTAAATGGCTAATAGATTGGGACAGAGGGTGAGGTAATGTATTGCATCATGTGAATAGAAACTCGCCCTGTGCTGTCCGGGTCGACAAACCGCAAGAGTAATTACACAGGTATTTGGCTAATCACAACACCAGCGCCAGCAGAGCGCGCGCAGTGACACCTTCAAGACAGATTGACTCAGACAGGGGGCAGGGAGGGGACTAGGAGGGATGCAAAGGAATGCGGCTCACACACGGCAGCAGCAACACAATGCCTGCCCCTTCCTGCCATACCGCTGCCTGCTGGCACTGCTGCCGGCCTGAATACGATTTTTCATAGCTCACAGAGGTGATTTGTTCAGCTCGAAGCGCTAGAGAAGTAAAGCCACGCTTTTGCAGGCAGGCTTTCTTTATTGTTTGATTTTTTTTCCCCGGAAGCCCAAAGCTACATAGTTTGCATTCTTCACTAAAACCAAACGAAAACGACTGGGAATCTTTGCCTTTGCTGCACATTTCTGCAGTATTATTTGTTGCCACACAATAACTTCATGTCTGCACAGTAGGAAGGAAAAAGGATTGGAGAGCCGAATCTGGGACGAAAATATGTTGTTGTGTTCATTTGTTGTGTTTTTGGGAGGTGGTGGGGGGGTCTTGGTGTGTAGAAGGGATGTAAACGTTTTCGCATCAAAGCAGTATGTGCCACACTCCCTGGTGACCATTTCACCGCATCTATCACCACTGTATGTAGGTGAAGGCATATGGGACACGAACTACTATGGATACATTTCCAGTTGCTTTTGTAACTGGTAATTTTTTCTTTAAGTAACTAATTGAATGTGCCTCATTATTTATTATGATTAATTTTAAAAATTTAATTTCAATTCCTAAAAGACTATTTTCTACAAACTACATAAACCATTAGGGACTGGTCCTCTGGGATTACCACCAGGGCCTGGAAATGTCACTGCTCGGCACTGTGTTGATTTTTCTCAAAGCTGGTTTTGGGTAACATGGAGACACATCCTAACATCCACCCGTATCACACCCAAGAGAAGCAAAGAAAAAAAAAACACTTTTCATTAACAGGGCGGAAAGGATAAGATTTACCTAGATTAAATGGATAAAATGTATTGTCTGCTGTTATAGTGAGTAAATTTAAATCCGTTAAATGACAAGGGAGGGAGGGCAGGTCCAGGGAGAGGTATGTACGGTCGGTTCCGGCCGCTCTTATGCCACCAATAAAGCCGGGCCGAAGACGGCTGAAATGCCAGAAACCGGTCCCCGGTAGCTTGTCTCCTTTCTGGTGAAGAATTGGCTTGGTAGTTTAGTCTGCCCTGTTCCCATGATGCACTGGGCCAGGGACAGACTGATTTTCATATAGCCAGGTTCTGAGCTGGGATGGCGCAGTGAGATAAATAACGGTGATGGATCAAGCCCTGATCTTTGGACTGGGTAAGAGTGGTCTGCTTAATTCAGACACTCTGTTCATCACCACCCCCTTTTCTGAATCGTTTTTGGCCACTATAGGTGTGGCAGGGTATACTCAGACATGAGTCCCTTTCTCACTGCACCATCAGGATTCAAGCAAGCCAGGCCGAAGACGGCTGAAATGACAGAAACCGGTCCCCGGTAGCTTGTCTCCTTTCTGGTGAAGAATTGGCTTGGTAGTTTAGTCTGCCCTGTTCCCATGATGCACTGGGCCAGGGACAGACTGATTTTCATATAGCCAGGTTCTGAGCTGGGATGGCGCAGTGAGATAAATAACGGTGATGGATCAAGCCCTGATCTTTGTACTGGGTAAGAGTGGTCTGCTTAATTCAGACACTCTGTTCATCACCACCCCCTTTTCTGAATCGTTTTTGGCCACTATAGGTGTGGCAGGGTATACTCAGACATGAGTCCCTTTCTCACTGCACCATCAGGATTCAAGCAAGCCAGGCCGAAGACGGCTGAAATGACAGAAACCGGTCCCCGGTAGCTTGTCTCCTTTCCGGTGAAGAATTGGCTTGGTAGTTTAGTCTGCCATGTTCCCATGAAGCACTGGGCCAGGGACAGACTGATTTGCATATAGCCAGGTTCTGAGCTGGGATGGTGCAGTGAGATAAATAACGGTGATGGATCAAGCCCTGATCTTTGGACTGGGTAAGAGTGGTCTGCTTAATTCAGACACTCTGTTCATCACCACCCCCTTTTCTGAATCGTTTTTGGCCACTATAGGTGTGGCAGGGTATACTCAGACATGATTCCCTTTCTCACTGCACCATCAGGATTCAAGCAAGCCGAGCCGAAGACGGCTGAAATGCTAGAAACCGGTCCCCGGTAGCTTGTCTCCTTTCTGGTGAAGAATTGGCTTGGTAGTTTAGTCTGCCCTGCTCCCATGATGCACTGGGCCAGGGACAGACTGATTTGCATATAGCCAGGTTCTGAGCTGGGATGGTGCAGTGAGATAAATAACGGTGATGGATCAAGCCCTGGTATTTGGACTGGGTAAGAGTGGTCTGCTTAATTCAGACACTCTGTTCATCACCACCCCCTTTTCTGAATCGTTTTTGGCCACTATAGGTGTGGCAGGGTATACTCAGACATGAGTCCCTTTCTCACTGCACCATCAGTATTCAAGCAAGCCGGGCCGAAGACGGCTGAAATGCTAGAAACCGGTCCCGGGTAGCTTGTCTCCTTTCTGGTGAAGAATTGGCTTGGTAGTTTAGTCTGCCCTGTTCCCATGATGCACTGGGCCAGGGACAGACTGATTTGCATATAGCCAGGTTCTGAGCTGGGATGGTGCAGTGAGATAAATAACGGTGATGGATCAAGCCCTGATCTTTGGACTGGGTAAGAGTGGTCTGCTTAATTCAGACACTCTGTTCATCAACACCGCCTTTTCTGAATTACCAATAAAATCCCTGGCATTCTGTGTGGCGTCTGAAGTGAAAACGATCTGAGGCGTTAGCAAAGCTTTTTCCAGGAATATAACTCAGACAGGGGGTGGGGAGGGGGCTAGGAGGGATGCAAAGGAATGCGGCTCACACATGGCGGCAGCCACACAATGCCTGCCCCTTCCCGCCATACCGCTGCCTACTGGCACTACTGCAGGCCTGAGGCTTTATACACAGCAGCAAACCTTAAATAAAGACCTAAAACACACAACGGCACTGATGTCCAGCACAGCTCTGAAGGGCAGGTTTCCTCTGCATATTGGAGAATCAGCTTTTGACTTTTCGTTGTTTTTCTATAGCGCTGTTACTGCTGTGAGGTCTCTTCAAGGCGCTTTGCGTGGATGGAAACGAGGTTGTAGGTTGCAGGGTAAAAGCTCAGCATCCTCAGTGACCGCAGGCTTCAGGACCAGTGCATTCTGGTGCAGGGAATGGAACCATGTACACTGCCTTCAGCACCAAAACGTGTATGACTTGCCGGACGGTCTTCTGAGACAGGCTGTAAGGTGTCCTTCGGCTGGACAGAAGGACGGTACAGAGCTGTAAACACAAGGCACAAAGACAGATCTAACCGAACATGCTCTCTGGACGGGAGACCGTGTAGAGGCAGCGGAGAAGGTGGCATGGGCAATGTGCATCACACAAAGGATAAGGCACCGGCAAGGATTTGTGGGGTGAGAACCTCTCCATCAACCAGGCAGAGATAACTCACAGATAGTACGAGATGTTCACCTGTGGGGTCAGAGACAGGTTTGAGGGTAGGGTGACTCCAAGGTTGTGCCTTTTGTTTGATCTTGATCTTGGCGGAATTAAAACCCACCCATTGCTAATGGAGCCAGCTATGAACATGTCAGGCAGTCTATGATGTGTTGACAGTTCACATATTTATTGGTAATTCTACTATTTATCCATATATTTGAGAAGCCCATGTTGTAGCTGCTCGGCTGAGATACCATATAAGGACTGAAGAGGGTCAGAATCCGACCCAGGAGTAAATCCTTGAGCTGGATAACAAGGAGGCCAGCGTGACCTGGTGAGGTCTGTCAGACGAGAAGGAAGTGATCTCTTGGAAGGCTGGTCCTCAGATAGCATGGGATGCTCAGACCCCAGCCACAAGTACTGCGTAGCGAAATGCAATTGGGCAGGAGGATTAATGTGCAGGCTTAGCTGCAGTGCAACTCGGTGAGCAAATCTTGGCTTATGCTCTTCATAGCGATTCTTGTTCCTGGTCATGAAAACATGATTGAGTGGAAGACACAGAGGAGATTCTACTTGGATTACTGGGTGTCTACAACCTTCACAAGGACTTTGGATATGCAAGAGAGGTCAGAGCTTGATCTGTAAATGGTCAATGTCTCAGGATCGCGGTTGTGGTTCTTCAATTATGTAGATGACGTGGAAGACTTCTGTTGTAAAAGTGCACCTTGTGGCCGAGTTAGTCTCTGATAAACGTGATGATGGGCCGTAGGACTGGCTGATGCATTCTGATGACCTCAGAGCTGCTGGTTTCAGAGGGGTAAAGGTGAACCATAGGCTTTAAATTGCTAGCTTCTAGAAAAGCTGTGAATCCACAGAGTACATGAAATACACAAAAGGTGATGGGAGGATGCTTGCAATAAGTCGAACACCCTGCAAAGCTTGGGGTAGCACTCCACCCCATGGTCCTTTTGCTTACCATGCCACCTCAGTTTGGACCCTCTTGTTATGGGAGGGATGTTCTGGTCTCCCGCTCACTGCTCTTACTTCGGGTCTCCCCCCTGGCACTTGTCTAAACAATGCAGGTGATGTCACAGGGACATTTTAAGCTAGAGTAATATTGTGTAAATCGGAAATATCTGACTGTATTACATGTTATGTATATTTTTTGTCTGATTTTCGTGTAACATTGGCAAGCAGCACACACACTCAAGGACACACATTTGTGCATAATTGATATCCTCAATGTGTGCCACAGCTCTTATTGGAAATACAGTAGGCAGGCCGTGACATTTGGAAATAAGGGAACAACCCTCGGCAGGTCAGCAGAGATAAACAAGCATTTGCAATGCAATAAGCATCGCATTACTAAAAGTTTGAGCTATTGGCGTTCAAATTAATGCAACGTAATTAGCTCAAACGTTAAGTAATGTGAGACCTATTGCATTGTAAATGCTTGTCTATCTTAGGGTAGCTTACGCAGGACATTACACAAAGCCGTCGGCATTTCGACCCTATTATTATGTGTTAATGACTACGCATCACTGCAGGTCTTCCTCAGGACTAAAAAGATTGGGAGACAGCCTTTGTTAGATTGAATTCAAGTGGATAAACAAACTTCTCCAAGGCATGATCCTACCAATGGATCACCACGTATCCACCTGCAATATAGGCACAGTATTATCATGGACCCCAGCTGGGGTTTACTTGAGATTACTATTACAGCAGATCTCATTACATTCTTTTTTTGTTCTTTTCCTACAAGATATATTATGGAAGGGGAGGGTGGGGTGGGCATGCCTTGTCTGGTCTATGGCTTGCAATTCAATAGGGCCCCAGAGTCGAGCCAGAGCCTCTCCTTTGTTCTAAGCCAGGTTCAAGACCACCTTGGCTTGCCCACCAATATATGTAAAGCACGGGCACCATCATGGCAAGCTTCCTTCAGACAGACGGTACAACAGAATATCATTGTAAGTTTGAGGTTAAGCAAAGGCCACACCGCTCCAAGCTTCCCTCACACACTGAACAGTTACAACCAAGCTACAGAGTTGCAAACTTTTCCCCATACACATGACCGGCACAGGTCAAGTATCATTTGATCAAGCTTCTTTCTCATACCTGCATAAGTACAGCATGGAGAGCAACAGTGTAAGCTTCCCTCACACACAGACATGTCATGTACAGCACGGGCAGTATCATTGCAAGCATTACTGGGACACAGTCCATGTAAAGCATGGCACGCAACATCTGTAAGCTTCCCTCGCACACAGGCATGTACAGCACGGGCAGTATCATTGCAAGCTTTACTGGGACACAGTCCATGTAAAGCATGGCACGCAACATCTGTAAGCTTCCCTCTCACACAGGCATGTACAGCACGGGCAGTATCATTGCAAGCTTTACTGGGACACAGTCCATGTAAAGCATGGCACGCAACATCTGTAAGCTTCCCTCGCACACAGGCATGTACAGCACGGGCAGTATCATTGCAAGCTTTACTGGGACACAGTTCATTGAAAGCATGGCACGCAACATCTGTAAGCTTCCATCAGACACAGGCATGTACCGCACGGGCAGCATCATTGCAAGCTTTACTGGGACATAGTCCATGTAAAGCATGGCACGCAACATCTGTAAGCTTCCCTCGCACACAGGCATGTACAGCACGGGCAGTATCATTGCAAGCTTTACTGGGACACAGTTCATGTAAAGCATGGCACGCAACATCTGTAAGCTTCCCTCGCACACAGGCATGTACAGCACGGTCAGTATCATTGCAAGCTTTACTGGGGACAGTTCATTGAAAGCATGGCACGCAACATCTGTAAGCTTCCCTCAGACACAGGCATGTACAGCACGGGCAGTATCATTGCAAGCTTTACTGGGACACAGTCCATGTAAAGCATGGCATGCAACATCTGTAAGCTTCCCTCGCACACAGGCATGTACAGCAAGGGCAGTATCATTGCAAGCTTTACTGGGGCACAGTCCATGTAAAGCATGGCACGCAACATCTGTAAGCTTCCCTCGCACACAGGCATGTACAGCACGGGCAGTATCATTGCAAGCTTTACTGGGACACAGTTCATTGAAAGCATGGCACGCAACATCTGTAAGCTTCCCTCGCACACAGGCATGTACAGCACGGGCACCATCATTGCAAGCTTTACTGGGGCACAGTCCATGTAAAGCATGGCACGCAACATCTGTAAGCTTCCCTCGCACACAGGCATGTACAGCACGGGCAGCATCATTGCAAGCTTTACTGGGACATAGTCCATGTAAAGCATGGCACGCAACATCTGTAAGCTTCCCTCGCACACAGGCATGTACAGCACGGGCAGTATCATTGCAAGCTTTACTGGGGCACAGTCCATGTAAAGCATGGCACGCAACATCTGTAAGCTTCCCTCGCACACAGGCATGTACAACACGGGCAGTATCATTGCAAGCTTTACTGGGACACAGTCCATGTAAAGCATGGCACGCAACATCTGTAAGCTTCCCTCGCACACAGGCATGTACAGCACGGGCAGTATCATTGCAAGCTTTACTGGGGCACAGTCCATGTAAAGCATGGCACGCAACATCTGTAAGCTTCCCTCGCACACAGGCATGTACAGCACGGGCAGTATCATTGCAAGCTTTACTGGGGCACAGTCCATGTAAAGCATGGCACGCAACATCTGTAAGCTTCCCTCGCACACAGGCATGTACAACACGGGCAGTATCATTGCAAGCTTTACTGGGACACAGTCCATGTAAAGCATGGCACGCAACATCTGTAAGCTTCCCTCGCACACAGGCATGTACAGCACGGGCAGTATCATTGCAAGCTTTACTGGGGCACAGTCCATGTAAAGCATGGCACGCAACATCTGTAAGCTTCCCTCGCACACAGGCATGTACAGCACGGGCAGTATCATTGCAAGCTTTACTGGGACACAGTTCATTGAAAGCATGGCACGCAACATCTGTAAGCTTCCCTCGCACACAGGCATGTACAGCACGGGCACCATCATTGCAAGCTTTACTGGGACATAGTCCATGTAAAGCATGGCACGCAACATCTGTAAGCTTCCCTCGCACACAGGCATGTACAGCACGGGCAGTATCATTGCAAGCTTTACTGGGACACAGTCCATGTAAAGCATGGCACGCAACATCTGTAAGCTTCCCTCGCACACAGGCATGTACAGCACGGTCAGTATCATTGCAAGCTTTACTGGGACACAGTCCATGTAAAGCATGGCACGCAACATCTGTAAGCTTCCCTCGCACACAGGCATGTACAGCACGGGCAGTATCATTGCAAGCTTTACTGGGACACAGTCCATGTAAAGCATGGCACGCAACATCTGTAAGCTTCCCTCGCACACAGGCATGTACAGCACGGGCAGTATCATTGCAAGCTTTACTGGGGCACAGTCCATGTAAAGCATGGCACGCAACATCTGTAAGCTTCCCTCGCACACAGGCATGTACAGCACGGGCAGTATCATTGCAAGCTTTACTGGGACACAGTTCATTGAAAGCATGGCACGCAACATCTGTAAGCTTCCCTCGCACACAGGCATGTACAGCACGGGCACCATCATTGCAAGCTTTACTGGGACATAGTCCATGTAAAGCATGGCACGCAACATCTGTAAGCTTCCCTCGCACACAGGCATGTACAGCACGGGCAGTATCATTGCAAGCTTTACTGGGACACAGTCCATGTAAAGCATGGCACGCAACATCTGTAAGCTTCCCTCGCACACAGGCATGTACAGCACGGTCAGTATCATTGCAAGCTTTACTGGGACACAGTCCATGTAAAGCATGGCACGCAACATCTGTAAGCTTCCCTCGCACACAGGCATGTACAGCACGGGCAGTATCATTGCAAGCTTTACTGGGACACAGTCCATGTAAAGCATGGCACGCAACATCTGTAAGCTTCCCTCGCACACAGGCATGTACAGCACGGGCAGTATCATTGCAAGCTTTACTGGGACACAGTTCATTGAAAGCATGGCACGCAACATCTGTAAGCTTCCCTCAGACACAGGCATGTACCGCACGGGCAGCATCATTGCAAGCTTTACTGGGACATAGTCCATGTAAAGCATAGCACGCAACATCTGTAAGCTTCCCTAGCACACAGGCATGTACAGCACGGGCAGTATCATTGCAAGCTTTACTGGGACACAGTTCATGTAGAGCATGGCACGCAACATCTGTAAGCTTCCCTCGCACACAGGCATGTACAGCACGGGCAGTATCATTGCAAGCTTTACTGGGACACAGTTCATTGAAAGCATGGCACGCAACATCTGTAAGCTTCCCTCGCACACAGGCATGTACAGCACGGGCAGTATCATTGCAAGCTTTACTGGGGCACAGTCCATGTAAAGCATGGCACGCAACATCTGTAAGCTTCCCTCGCACACAGGCATGTACAGCACGGGCAGTATCATTGCAAGCTTTACTGGGGACAGTTCATTGAAAGCATGGCACGCAACATCTGTAAGCTTCCCTCAGACACAGGCATGTACAGCACGGGCAGTATCATTGCAAGCTTTACTGGGACACAGTCCATGTAAAGCATGGCACGCAACATCTGTAAGCTTCCCTCGCACACAGGCATGTACAGCAAGGGCAGTATCATTGCAAGCTTTACTGGGGCACAGTCCATGTAAAGCATGGCACGCAACATCTGTAAGCTTCCCTCGCACACAGGCATGTACAGCACGGGCAGTATCATTGCAAGCTTTACTGGGACACAGTTCATTGAAAGCATGGCACGCAACATCTGTAAGCTTCCCTCGCACACAGGCATGTACAGCACGGGCAGTATCATTGCAAGCTTTACTGGGACACAGTTCATTGAAAGCATGGCACGCAACATCTGTAAGCTTCCCTCGCACACAGGCATGTACAGCACGGGCAGTATCATTGCAAGCTTTACTGGGGCACAGTCAATGTAAAGCATGGCACGCAACATCTGTAAGCTTCCCTCGCACACAGGCATGTACTGCACGGACAGTATCATTGCAAGCATTACTGGGACACAGTCCATGTAAAGCATGGCACGCAACATCTGTAAGCTTCCCTCTCACACAGGCATGTACAGCACGGGCAGTATCATTGCAAGCTTTACTGGGACACAGTCCATGTAAAGCATGGCACGCAACATCTGTAAGCTTCCCTCGCACACAGGCATGTACAGCACGGGCAGTATCATTGCAAGCTGTACTGGGACACAGTTCATTGAAAGCATGGCACGCAACATCTGTAAGCTTCCCTCAGACACAGGAATGTACAGCACGGGCAGCATCATTGCAAGCTTTACTGGGACACAGTCCATGTAAAGCATGGCACGCAACATCTGTAAGCTTCCCTCGCACACAGGCATGTACAGCACGGGCCGTATCATTGCAAGCTTTACTGGGACACAGTTCATTGAAAGCATGGCACGCAACATCTGTAAGCTTCCCTCAGACACAGGCATGTACCGCACGGGCAGCATCATTGCAAGCTTTACTGGGACATAGTCCATGTAAAGCATGGCACGCAACATCTGTAAGCTTCCCTCGCACACAGGCATGTACAGCAAGGGCAGTATCATTGCAAGCTTTACTGGGGCACAGTCCATGTAAAGCATGGCACGCAACATCTGTAAGCTTCCCTCGCACACAGGCATGTACAGCACGGGCAGTATCATTGCAAGCTTTACTGGGACACAGTTCATTGAAAGCATGGCACGCAACATCTGTAAGCTTCCCTCAGACACAGGCATGTACAGCACGGGCAGCATCATTGCAAGCTTTACTGGGACACAGTCCATGTAAAGCATGGCACGCAACATCTGTAAGCTTCCCTCGCACACAGGCATGTACAGCAAGGGCAGTATCATTGCAAGCTTTACTGGGGCACAGTCCATGTAAAGCATGGCACGCAACATCTGTAAGCTTCCCTCGCACACAGGCATGTACAACACGGGCAGTATCATTGCAAGCTTTACTGGGACACAGTTCATTGAAAGCATGGCACGCAACATCTGTAAGCTTCCCTCGCACACAGGCATGTACAGCAAGGTCAGTATCATTGCAAGCTTTACTGGGGCACAGTCCATGTAAAGCATGGCACGCAACATCTGTAAGCTTCCCTCGCACACAGGCATGTACAGCACGGGCAGTATCATTGCAAGCTTTACTGGGACACAGTTCATTGAAAGCATGGCACGCAACATCTGTAAGCTTCCCTCGCACACAGGCATGTACAGCACGGGCACCATCATTGCAAGCTTTACTGGGGCACAGTCCATGTAAAGCATGGCACGCAACATCTGTAAGCTTCCCTCAGACACAGGCATGTACAGCACGGGCAGTATCATTGCAGGCTTTACTGGGACATAGTCCATGTAAAGCATGGCACGCAACATCTGTAAGCTTCCCTCGCACACAGGCATGTACAGCACGGGCAGTATCATTGCAAGCTTTACTGGGACACAGTTCATTGAAAGCATGGCACGCAACATCTGTAAGCTTCCCTCGCACACAGGCATGTACAGCACGGGCAGTATCATTGCAAGCTTTACTGGGACACAGTTCATTGAAAGCATGGCACGCAACATCTGTAAGCTTCCCTCGCACACAGGCATGTACAGCACGGGCAGTATCATTGCAAGCTTTACTGGGACACAGTTCATTGAAAGCATGGCACGCAACATCTGTAAGCTTCCCTCGCACACAGGCATGTACAGCACGGGCAGTATCATTGCAAGCTTTACTGGGACACAGTCCATGTAAAGCATGGCACGCAACATCTGTGAGCTTCCCTCGCACACAGGCATGTACAGCACGGGCAGTATCATTGCAAGCTTTACTGGGACACAGTTCATTGAAAGCATGGCACGCAACATCTGTAAGCTTCCCTCGCACACAGGCATGTACAGCACGGGCAGTATCATTGCAAGCTTTACTGGGACACAGTCCATGTAAAGCATGGCACGCAACATCTGTAAGCTTCCCTCGCACACAGGCATGTACAGCACGGGCAGTATCATTGCAAGCTTTACTGGGACACAGTCCATGTAAAGCATGGCACGCAACATCTGTAAGCTTCCCTCGCACACAGGCATGTACAGCACGGGCAGTATCATTGCAAGCTTTACTGGGACACAGTTCATTGAAAGCATGGCACGCAACATCTGTAAGCTTCCCTCGCACACAGGCATGTACAGCACGGGCAGTATCATTGCAAGCTTTACTGGGACACAGTCCATGTAAAGCATGGCACGCAACATCTGTAAGCTTCCCTCGCACACAGGCATGTACAGCACGGGCACCATCATTGCAAGCTTTACTGGGGCACAGTCCATGTAAAGCATGGCACGCAACATCTGTAAGCTTCCCTCGCACACAGGCATGTACAGCACGGGCAGTATCATTGCAAGCTTTACTGGGACACAGTCCATGTAAAGCATGGCACGCAACATCTGTAAGCTTCCCTCGCACACAGGCATGTACAGCACGGGCAGTATCATTGCAGGCTTTACTGGGACATAGTCCATGTAAAGCAAGGCACACAACATCTGTAATCTTCCTTCCAGAAGGCTCAGGCAACACATTAAGAAACAAGTTAAAATAATTATTCATACAAGTATATACCCTTCTAGTCGTGGTGATATACAAGCTAATTCTCAAAGTCACAACCGTAAAAGATTTCACGTGTGGATTTCTCCAAGCACACAGTGTGCTACTTGGTTGACACAGAGTCGACTGATATTGGTAAATCCATCCTCACATGCACAGCAAACTAGATGAAGCTACCAACATAGTTCCAGTAAACACTGAAGAGCACCATTGCAGGTTGCATGAAGTAATCCAGCTTCACTGACAGAGGCCCGCTGCCACCATCGATCTACTGATACGGATTTTGAATATTTTTGTGGAATTAGGAAGTATGTCAGGTATATGACCGATGGGAGGTTTAGTTGATTTTTTTCTTTTGGATCTATAATCATAGCTCACTAGGACAGGTATCAATCTGTCTTGTAAAAGCTCATGACTATCTAAAGACTTGTAACATTTCACAGAGTTTAATCGAATGAATTCCTTATTTAACAAATCGTTTCAGTGGCAGCCAACCACCGCCCTTAGCATCAAAAAAGACCCACCTTATCAAAACACGCCACACCAATCAAGGATACGTTTCAGTTTAGTAACCCACATTTTCAATGAGATCCAATAAAACATTGTTTTACGTACATTGAACAAATGATTTCTCACGCATGCAGAACAGGTGAACACCACGGGGAGCGTCAGTGGAAACTTCATGCGAAGTGTAAAAGAATGCCTCAGTGCAAGCTTTCCTCACACACTTGGAGCCAATCCAATAAAGGGACAGGGCACGACTACAAGGAAATATAGCATGCAGCACTAACAAAGCTTAAAAGATGTCCTTGTACTCATTACAATGTCATTCATGCTCCCTCTCAATGAAGCTTCTTCTGTGCGAGAACCACACCCGTCCCTCCTCTCGGGAATCCTGCAGACGAGCCATCAAACCGTGACGTATGCTGAGAAAAGCCACACTGGTATTGTGTTTTTGTATACCACTTTATATTTCATGTGCTTTTCTATGCATCGCAGACCTATAGAAGCACCGCAGCTCACACACCCACTACTTGGGACAATTAACCGCACTTCTTTCTCTGTACAGGAAGCATAAAGATTACAGTTCTCTGTTGCTATTTCTATAGAAGCACATCCCGGGCTCTCTTCGGTGCGCCTTTCTTTGGTGCCACTGCAGTCGGATGAATACATTACCTCGAAGGCCCTGCAGTGTGAGCAGCCCCCCCCCCCCCCCCCCCAATCTGTGTACCGCAAGCAATGCCTCGGATTAAGTATTGGGACTACTGCCCTAGCCTCTCTGCAGGAGACTGCAAGTGCTGCACAATTACACCAATGACAATGGGAATGTGTGCAATGACCACACTCCACGCTGTTGTGATGGCGTAAAAAGGTCATTTATTAGGGCACAGTTGCTCACATGCTAATGACCTTTATTAACATTAATAATAAATTCCAACATATGAATCATTCACCTAACCCAGACAGTTCCATTTTCCCTGCACCATGCACCACTTACCCGCTTCCATGTCCCCCTTAAAATCATATAATTTGTTCCACTCTTCCCCCTCTCAATCACTGACCTCATTCCATCTACCCAAACCTTCGTTCACTCGCCCTTCGAACATCTTCCCTTGGAGATCCTTCCCTTCTCATCACATCCCACGCACCACCATCAGTTTCCTGTGCATTCTTCCTCCCCCCTCCCTCCCCCCCCCAGGGGTGGATTTGACAGTATGTGACAAACCACCCCCCAAAATCCTGCCTACTACCCAAACTTTCGTTCACTCGCCCTTCAAACATCTTCCCTTGGAGATCCTTCCTTCCTCATCACATCCCACGCACCACCATCAGTTCCCTGTGCATTCTTCCTCCCCCCCAGGGGTGGATTTGACAGTATGTGACTCACCACCCCCCAAAATCCTCCCTACTACCCAAACTTTCGTTCACTCGCCCTTCAATCATCTTCCCTTGGAGATCCTTCCCTTCTCATCACATCCCGTGCACCATCAGTTCCCTGTGCAATCTTCCTCCCCCCCTCAGGGGTGGATTTGACAGTATGTGACTCACCACCCCCCAAAATCCTGCCTACGACCGGCAACCTGCCCTAAACTGGCAACACGCAAGAGAGCAGTTACCACCCCTTCTCCTACAACATTTTGGGTCGGTGGGAGGCCGAAAAACTTGACTTCCTGCCCAGTAGTGTTTAGGTGTCAAGAAGAGACTGGCTACTCCTCTCCTGACACCTTTATACCCTACCTAAATCCGCCCCTTCCCCCTAACTTAGCCTATCCCCCAGCCTGCCCTATTGGCCCAGCACAAAGCACCCCGGGAAGACTGGTCTGCGACCTTCACCTCCCCAGGGGCCGGCAATCTGAATAATTTATTGCTAAAATGATTCTAGCTTCCAGTTTCCTAGAGCAGAAATAGCATGTGCTTCTTTCTCAAAGACGGACATTTTATTGACCTCGGTCATTTGAGAGATCATGCGGTGGAGACGTGCAGTGTGTTTAAACTAATCAACAGGTGATTTCACAGGCTAGGACTCTAGCAAGCTGCTGAGCGCCCCAACAAGCACAACTTTACAGCCTTCATTGGATTTAAAAAGATCACTGTGTCCACCGGTCTCACTGGCAAGTCGGATCATATAAAAATATTTATTTCGCCTATATAACCCACAAACATAGAAACATACACTAAATCATAAAATAAAGTTATAATTGTATAATTAGGTGCATATTACACAACAACGTTAATCTATCATAAAGAAGCCTCTGGGTAGTCAAAAATTCAATTAAAATCCATTCAACAAAGAACAAACATAGGATCAGCCAAATGGTTCCCGATGAAACGCCTTAAAAATATCTTTCCTAGTAAGAAAGAATACACTTAAGTCCTCGGTCACATGTTTGTATAGGAAAGATGGAAAATGATTAGAGAAAAATAGAAATTTATCACATAGAATTGTGATCTTATATGCTGCTATTCAAATATTTTGTGCATTGTGAAAGAAGTGCAGTTTATAATATTTGTCGAATCGTCCGTGCGATTTTGTTTGCCCATTTTCTCCATATAAAGGATTAACGGTTTATTGACAATATTGAAACCATAAACATTGTGATACCAAAATATTGTGTCAAAAATATAGATCACAAAAATATCGTTTTTCTATACATATAAAGGGAAACTAAAAAATACTGGAAAAGAAATAGCATTTAACACTAATAACGAAAAATATACATAGAAGTATTGGTTTCTACTACATATTCAGTTTTAAATAAGTAAAACTTAAATAGTTTAGTATGTAACATGCATATAATATAAATTAAATATGTTTAAATAATATTACAAAATATATATAAATGAGAGCTAATTTAAATACACACCTATATATCAATGTGTGTATGTTTATATACATATATATAATGTAAATCTATTTAAAATATATATTAATTTACTAAAAGTATGTAAACAAATGTATACATGTATATATATAAAAATATACATGTACATACACACACAATAATAATATATATGTAAACAATATTAACAAAAGAAATTAAACTATATAAATAATAAATATACTATTTCCACTCCAATTTATACAACAGTGGAGAAAGCATTAAACTCAGAAGGGGTCATATTGACAATTGCCACTCAAGTCAGTGCAACAGTAGGGAAAGCATTGGACTCATGAGGGGTTACATTTAATATTCCTACTCCTGTCAGTGCAACAGTAGGGAAAACGTTGGGCTCAGAAGGGGTCAAATTTCTCATTCCCACTCCAGTCTGTGCAACAATAGTGAGGGGTTAAATGTACTATTCCCACTCCAGTCCGTGCAACAGTAGAGAGTAGTTCACTTCATACAAATAACATAATTTAACAACTCTATTAAATAACAAAATTTGTAATATTGAAATTGTAAAATTATAGCTCCAAATTTTAACAAACATTGCACATATCTCATAACTTTAAAAAAAAAATAATTACTATCAATTACAAGAAATCATAATAATTTCATTACAATACCACACTATGGGGCTGATTGGGATATGGCCCGTAAAGGCTTCGACTGCTGCCGCATGGTAATGGGCCGCTCTGTATATTTTCCGCCCGCCTCATTATGTTGGAGGTGATCGGAAAGTAAACCAGCCAGTCATTCCGGCTGTCTTCCGATGGGCTCACCCATCCGCCAGTCGGATCAGCCAAGTAATCTCAAGGGTGGGTGTTTCCGCCCTTGAGATTACGATCATGGTTTCCGACTGGTTTCTATGTCGGCCTCTCATAGCGTGTTTGGGGGCCCCAAGTAGGGCCCCTTTGGTGCACGGCCTCCGTTTGGAAGCCAAGGGGGCACCTATGGTGCCTGCCACGGGGTGCAGGGATCAACTGCACCTCTCTTTTCTCAATGGGAGCTTGTGTTACGGCCAGTTTACAGCCGTAACATGGGTTTCCATTGAGAACAGTTGAACTGTTAGGTTGCATTATAATAGGACGGTCGGGACTGCCGACCTGGTGTCGTTCGGTTCCATGACCGAGTTGGTTCAGACAGAAGGAATTCTGGCCAACATCAAAATAACCCCTAAATTCTCACACTCATAACAGCCAACAATTAAAATGTAATTGAAATTAAAAAGCATAACACAATTAACACATTACATAATAAATAACACAATTTCTGATAAATGAATAAATGATTTTAAATGTATTAATGGCTAAATAACTTCCCACCCTACACCTCTATAAACTAAACAACACACACCTAAAATATAACTTAATACATATTTCACAATTTACATAATTACCAATTAAATAATTAACAAATAAATAATTAATTATCAAAAAGTATTTCTTAAATAACTTCCCACCCTGTACCCCTGAAAACCCAAGGACCCACACCTCAAATATATCTTAAAAACTTACAATAATACATTATTAAATATTAATGAAACAATTAATAATAAAACTAATAATGATTTAATTATTTTACTTAACTTCCCACACCTTACCCCTACAAACACAACAACACGTACCTGAAATATAACTTAAAAATATCTTAATTACACAATTCACATAATAAACTATCAATTAAATAATATTTATTATTAATATTAATTAATAATCAATTATAATTCATGTACTGCATACCATGTACCCCTACAAACTCCACAACCTGCACCTAAAACATAACTTAAAAATAAACTAATTACACATTTACGTAATTATCAATAAAAAAATGAATACTTAATGATTAATTAATTTTAATTAATTTACTTCTCACCCTGTGCACCTGCAAATCCCAAAACCTGCACCTAAAGCATAACAAAAAAAGTACAATATTCATGCAATTATTTATCAATACAAATTAATAACACATTAATGATTAATTAATTATAATTAATTTACTTCCCTCCCTCGTCCCCAAGCCCCACACCTAAAACTTAACTTAAAAAATAAATTAATTACACAATTCACATTATTATCAATATTTAACAAAATAATTAATATTAATTTAACATGAAATATAAATTAGCTATAAATAAATTACTTAACACCCTGTACCCCTACAAATCCTACAACACAAAGAAATTGTAATAAACAATTAAATTTAAATTTAAAAACAACTACAAATGTACAAACTATATTAAAAACATTAACAATAAATATACAATTTATAACATGTAAAATTAAGACATATACAAAAATACAAAAAAATAGTTAAAAAACGATTTTATTAACAATATTTTTGTAAACAATATTAACAGCAGATATTTTTAACATCAATATAAACATAGATATTTTGGTAAACAATATTAATAACAAAAATTATTTTAACATCGATATTACTTACCACAGAAAATCGATATTCTTGTCAAAGATATTCCTGCATAACGATTTTGTTGATCACAATGTTAAAACATTGATGTTTCTGCATCTAAATATCTTTTACTCAATATTTTCTCTGAATACCGGGTCAACACCAAATACGCTCATTAGCTGGGTGGATTCAGATGCGCAGTTATTTACTATTTATTTCTTGTATTTGGGGATGCAGAATATTAGTGATTAGTGATCCTGCGGTGTCTGTGTTGCATCTTTAAAGCTGAATGGTATCTTCCATTGCGACATATGTTCCACAGCACTGTTACTAAACACTCTGATTTTATACTGTGGACAAAAGAACATGAAATGAGCCTCTGTTTCGTAATTATCTTGAAAGGGACAGAAATCAGTTAGACAGATCTTTTTCTATGACCTGGTTAGTGCCACCAAAGGAAAAGTCCCAACTTAAAACTTCATAACAGACTCTTCGCCCCTGTGGCTCAAACACAGTTCAGATATTGTTCCCAACTAGCAGAAACATTCAGCATCAGATACTGATCTGTCAACTACCCTAGTCGTGCATGTTTCATGATTACTTGACCATTTAATGTTTTATGTACAATGTTTATGACCTAAGGAATCCCCCACTGAGATTTACTCATGGTCAGGCCTTAAGCTCTCAAGAACAATCTGTATTTGTTACATAGCTGTTACATCTCAAGTGTAGCTAACTGTGCTCTGCCCTGTGTTACATGTAAAATGTACCGTGGATAGCTCTTAATTACCCACTTCAATGTAGATGGGCCGAAGGAAACCCTTTCACAAATAAACTAAAGTAAGAAATGGTAGTAGTCTGCTGCAAGGAAGGCCTTTTGAGCACAGTAGTCGAAGGCGTATTGCAAGAAGTGATGGTGAGGCAGCATGCTGACTGCGAATTAATCAGGCCCTGATCATGTGTGCTGCCTACAAGTCTCATTAATTTTACTATCAAACGACTGGCAGCATCACAGGCCCGTGTTCCTGTTTATTAAATATTTAACTAGCAGGAGCCCTACTGAGATAGCGTCTCATTTACAGCCTGACCCCAGTGAGAAGGACACGAAGCTCGCTCTGGGATTAACCAGAAGACGGTCACCTGCTTGGCATTGGCCCAGCGGGAGCCAGCCGCACTCTGTGACGCCTGGGGTGAGCCGAGAAAGGCGCACAACCTTCTGTAGCCCAGCCAGAAGGCTCAAAGAAAGGGGGTGATCTACTCTGTGCACTGTGCAAATGTGCAACAAGTTCAAACCATGGAGGCTGAAGGTGGGAGAGGATGGACTTATGAAGGGGTTGTACTATAGCCACTTCAGGCTTTACTGATTGGGTTGCTACAGTCTTGTTTTGTGATTGGATTTTTAAAAAAATAGCCCCTTGTAACAGAGACAGTGATCAATGAAAAAACATCGAAGTGCAACAGACTTCCTTCCACCGCTTTGGTGGAAAAGAGGGGGAGACAGTTTCTCACATATCTAAAGTCCACATCTAAAACTGAAAATCTGTCCATTAGGCTCCAAATAGACCTTTGCTCTCACACTACAGTCACTTTTCTGACAGTGGTCTAGACCTCTTAAGGTTTTGTAACTGATTTTCTTTCCAACACTCCTTTTGGAAGGTGATTCTGTTAATTTGTCAGCCTTTCTCCGAAGGCACCATTATGTTAATAACCTTGAGGTCTTCAAGAACAATTCTTTACCCCGTGCTTTCTAGATCTCTGAAGGATAAGGCTACCTCCACTTTTGTTGTTAGTGGTTGGGCAGGGCAGTCTTTTTCATAAAGGCTGAGGTCTAGAAGAAGCTACAGCTTGTGTTCTGTCGAAAGGATTAGTTGTATGCAATACAGAATCTTATGCGACAATACTGGCTAGTGGGTCTTGCAAGTGATAGAATTCTGCCTCCGTGTGGTCTGACACTAGTCTTGCAAGGTTGAGGACGGGATTCAGGACTTTTGTGGAGGCACTGCCTCCCTGGTCTAGGACAGAAAGGCGGCATTGTGGTCATGGTCAGTTTTGATGTTTGGGAACAGAAGCAAGGGGACAGTTTGAGTTCAATGATGGTTTCAGAGTCTTCCTTTGATTATGAGAATATGTACACACAAATGCATATTGTTTTGAGCCTCCTTGGTGATTTGAACATGATATATTACTGACTATTTACAATCACAGAGAAAAAGGTCTGGTTTCTATACCTTGCCTTGCAATGTGATTTAACCTAGCACATCAGATAAATACTATTACCTTGCAAGCCTTATCATTTTCTGCCATTGCATCACTGTTTGTTTTTTTCTTGTCCGCATTTACCAATTTCCTGGTGAATATAAGGTACACTTTATTTTAACCATTTCCTCGTCTCCACCTTTTAGTTATTGCTTTTTCCCGTGATTAATGCCTACAACCTTTTTATTCTTTTATTCTTCATCAATTTTAAGTTACCTAATAATGTCACTTATTCACACTCTTTTCTGCTAACTCTTTCCTTTTTTTGTTTCTTTGGTTTTGTGAAGGACATTTAAAGCGGCTACACCTGATTTTCGAGGGGCATTTAATACCAACGCGAGTTATTGCAGCTTAGTAATAGACTTCTTAAGCAATCACTTCTAATTTGAAAGAGATATCTAGTAAAGTTTTGAAGGGCAGCAGCCTTATAAAAGACGTCACGCTGTTTTTTCAAACATGAGAGAAGCACACTAGGGAGACAGCGGGAAACACATCCGCTCTCATGGAGTGCTTAAAAAAAAAAGAAAAAAAGTAGCACCAGAAAAATCGAGCAGTGTAAGGACTCAATGAGAGGGACTAATACAAGAAGAGGAAGGACAGGCTGAGAGAGACCAAGCTCAATCACGGCAGAAGTTCAGAGTGACCATGAGCAAACCCTCTCCCTCCAGAGTGAAGTCTGGGTTCTCAGAAAGGTGAATTGTTCAGCATCATGCCTTCTCCCCAGCGCACTTTATCAGCAGTTGCTTCTCCGGAACCCGAGTCCTGCATGCTGAGCAACATCTGTGACCCCATTTAACGGAGGTGATTTGCAGCACTGAAGAGTTCAACAAATCTGTACATCATGTGGACATTAGGAATCAGCAAATGTCACCTCTAGAATCACGTGGGCTGCTCGAATAGCTAGTGTGCCTCCAAGGTGGACGTAAAGTATTATACATCAGCGACTCAGTCGTAAGCGATGGGAAGTGTTACTTTAAAGAAATACAGTAAGTAAGTAATTTGGTGATTCCCCAGTTTAGGAACTGGATTCATACTTACTTTTCAAGCACAGTAGAAAAGTAATGGCGTCAATCATATTGTAAAAAACTCAACCTTATTCCAACATCAAATAAATAATCGTGTAGCACACTTTCATTCTCCAAAGCCAAAGAACCCTATGTCTATCCAAATAACAAAAGACAAATCAACATACTATAACTATTTTTGGGCATTGAATATATTTTCGATGAATTTTTTAAAAAGACTGTAATTGGTCCGTGATGTGTGTTGTCCTGTTTTTTCTAACTTAACAGATATAGCCCAGAGGCATTTAATGCATGGAAAAAGATAAAAGGTTTACCGGCCATACCTCATGGAACCCATTCAAAATGTATTTACAGATTCGAATTCGATCTGCTCAGATCTATAGAAGAACATCACTCACTTGGCTAGGCCGATCTAACACAGGGCAGCAACTTCCCAACACAAAACAACACACTATTTCTTGGTCCTAAAGGTGCCTTTAAAACTATTCGTTCTACGTTCTGAAACATAAAATACACAACAGCGTTATTTAAAGCAATGATCAAAGGTAAGATGAGAGCATGTAAATGTATGTGCTAGAGGCATAGTACAACACTTCATGTGCACAGCAAGAGATGGAAATATATTAAAAAAAACCTTTGGGTTCTGTTAACCAAACCCATTGGGAATACATCCTGTTTTTTTTAAGAGATTCGAGAATTCGGGAATGCACTGTTGACAATTAGCAAAGTTGGTGATTGCAGTTACAAACAAGCAGCTTAAGGTCCACTCAGTTGGCATAATCGAACAAGTTTGTCATGATATGGAATATAATCTTAAACCGACTAAACATCTGAAGTGAAACAGAATACTACTTCTACGCAACACCATGGTTGCATTGCCTAGCTTACCAGTCAGAAAATTAGGGCTCAATGAAAAATAAATGTTCTCAAACAAACCAATGGAACCTATATAATATAACACTATTCAATAAAAACTCCCTGTGCTGTATAACATGCAGATCTGCGCAACACCACATCTAGAAAACAATAAGCCCAAGTCAATTTATATCACATGCATAGTTTAACAAACACAGATCAATGCAACGCCCCATAATACACTGCTCAGTGTAACATAAAATGTGCATAACACCGTACACTTCGAAGCAACATCCCATGTACACTGTAAACATGTATCAATGCAACACACTCAATGAAGAGTTTAATTCATTCTTAATTATGATACCTCGTGAACAGCACACCACAAGGGCAATTTAACACCGCCTATCTAACATAACACAGATCAATGTACCTCTGAAGTACAATATAACACACATATGAATGTGCGGCACAAAGCATGTGTCACTGTGATATATCTCAAGTGCAACATAAGAAAAACAAATGTATGTATAGTTTACCAGACACCTAGATCAATGTAACATCCCTTGTAAACAGGTAGCAATCACGGCAATAACCCAAGTACATCATAACTACAAATCATTCGAACACTCAAGATATATTAACACCTCGTCCTTCTTCCTATCCCAGTTCTAAAACAATGAGCAGTTTTCTTGCTCTGCAGAAACTTATCACAAAGCTAAGACAAAAAAGTTGCTCCAAGATGGCACCTATTTCCCAGCCTGCTTGAAAGGTGAAACTAGAAATAGCCACTATCGGTTCCGTTTTTTCTGTGAAGCGGTTACTTAGCAAGTCTTAGATAAGTAGTATGTTTTTTTGTGTGTTTTTTTTTATTGTTTGTCATATAGTAACTAGCTTTACCCTGCGTGAGACTTTCTGTAGCAGTTTCTAACTTTAGGGCAGAGCAGGCGTAGAACTGGCTAAATTGATTTCTATATGGCGTCCATGTTCCTGGCTAAGTAAAACGCGAAGCGTTTCATTTTTCATTTTGATACCCTGTTCACTTTCAGGACACTGCCTGACTCCAATATGGTTGCTCACGCTAGAGTTCAGGAGCCACGTTATCTCATTTCCTTAGAAATGAGTTGGAGTCAGGAAGTGATGTCTCCCAATTCAGTGTACGCTGCGGTGGATTCATTATGGAAATCCAGGTTACTTCTGGAGCGAATCCTGCTGAAGCTCCTATTCTTGCAACACTTCAGCAGATGACCAATGAAGCAGTTGAAGCTGCTTTTCATGCAAGAGAGAATGCAATTCCTCTTCCATGCTAGGTGCTATGATTACAGCAACAGGAGACAGAGCCTGAGGACCCTGACGAGGAGGTCAGGCAGGGTCGTTTTGTACAAGGTACAGAGCTCTCTGACCTCTTTCATCATGTCAGAGGCAATCTGGAATTCCCTATACCAACCTGTAGGGTGAGAGTACCTGGCCCACACCATACAATGTTGCACCCTGCATCATCCTGGAGGGAGGATGGGCTAGCCCGAAAGTTATAGATAAATGAGCGAATGACCACTCGAGTCTTGCCCCTTACACTAATACCCCAGCATATACATAGGCCTCACCGCGTGGGACTGGGTCGTCTACCTCTCAGCTCACCACATTGGCAACGGGGCGGGTCTTATTTGCGCCTCCACGCATTCAGCCGGCAAACAAGCTCGGCAGCTCCGACGAGTTCTTATCCTCCGCCCGCCCCTGCGCATCCGGAGTTTCAACAGCGAGTGATTGGTGCAGCTTTACTCTGCCACCCCCCTCCCTCCGTTGAGATGACCAACTGGTGCAGGCGAATGGAACGGTCTAAAGTGTGTCCCGCAAACGCGTGTGTGCATGACGCATTTGCCGAAGCTTCAGCCCTGCGGTGGCGTCCCGCATCCAGCATCCCCGAGGTCAGTGGAGCACCTCAGCGGGCGCACACGCGACAGTCACTGACGCGTGGCCTCACTCTTCTCTCTCTCTCTCTCTTCCCCGCTGCAGCGTGCCCCACCCCAGCGCCTAGCGGCTCAAAAAAAAGAAAAAATCCACTGAGAGGCACATGGATTATTTTCCCCTCTCACGAAAGGCAAATCAATACAAAGGAACTACAACAGTCATCGGACGAGCGGTGGGAGAGGCACAAGCATGCCACAAGAACTGACCGTGGCAGATGGCACGTGAGAAACCAGCAAAACAAAAGAAAATGCAGGCCTATGAGCACCACCACTCTAAAATAAAAACGTACAATCTACAGCCCACGTCAAGTCAATGACAGAGTTGTGGGCCCAAGTGAAGACAGCAGAGGTGTGCTGTCCAGACCCTCACCCTCCGTCATGCACATACAGGTGGGGGAGCACAGCGAAGGTCCCGGGCAGCCGGACACACGTCACAAGGAGCCAGAAGCCTACAAGCCATGTCACAAAGACATGAGTACACCAGCTCAGGCAGGAGCTGCTGGCCCATAAGCAGGTGGCCCACAGCTGCCACCACAACTCATGCAGCCTCGCGGCCATTCGGCAGTGTCACCCCTACCACCGTTCAATAAGCTTGCAGACCCCACCACAGCAGCCCCACATTGGGAACCGTGGATTGGTCGGTTAGACCACTACTTTACCGCATGACAGAGACAGACGGAACGGTCAAACGATTGCTACTCATGTGCTATGGAGGAGGGGAACTGTACGATCTGTTTGAAATGCTCCCGAACACTGGGGCCAATGTGGCGGTAGCGGCACTGAATCGGCACTTCGACCCTCAAATCAGCCCGAACTTTGAGTGGTTCAAGCTCTGCCAGGGGAAATAAACTGAGACTGAGTCCATCAACGTCTTTTATGCCTGTCTGAGGAAGCTGACCAGCTCATGCACATTCCCCGATCAAAGGGATGAAATACGGACACAGATCATACAAGGGTGCAGATCGGTGCTGCTACGCAGGTTGATCCTCAGACAACCTAGGATGTCTCTCAACGAAATACTGGTACCAGCAAAGTCTCATGAACACTCAAATGCACGGGCGGACGAAATGGAAGCGGCCTTAAACAGGCACTCAGCCCCGTCCAGGTCATCTTGCCTAACACCAGTCAAGGAGGAGATTTTAAACACCATTTAGAGATGCCCAATGACACAGCACACAAACCCGAAGGCACCTACAAAGGGGACCGGTGGAAACTGCGGCACCAAACACTTCCCGACAAGCCCCTGTTACGCAAAAGGCAAGACATGCTCCAAGTGCGGAAAGTCAAACCATTTCGCAAAGGTATGTAGAAGTGAAAGATTGAGAGCAACACCTCTGGTCAGCACGGGGTGTCGGTTGCCGAAGCCAACTTTCCATGGATGACCCCCTGGTTTTTACCACTTTCCCGTGTTCCCTGTTTCCTTCTGGTATTGTTTTACCCTGTCTCCGCCTTTTTTTGTTTCTTTCCCCTTAACGAGGTCTTCATGGCAATCAGGTGAGAAGGGAAGCTGTATATAAGCCCCACCCCTACCTGAACCTGGTGCTTGGCTTCATGGTAATATCTCGTTTCAGTCCCAGAGGGAACGCTGGAGCGTTTCTTCTCTGTTTCCCCCCTGAAGAGTCCTACGTGATTCCTTTCCTGCCTTCCCCCCTTTTGTTTGGAGACCGTGACATCCGCCATTTGACACTGTGATAACGTGGCCTCCGCCGCTTGTGAGTCAAGTGCGGCTGACGCCTCAAAGGAATCCCCAGTCGCAGCCTCAGCCGCATGCGTTTTGAATGCGGCCGAAGCCGCAGAGGAAAACCCAGACGCGGCCTCCGCCGCTTTTGAGGTAAATGCGGCCGGAGCCGCAAGGAAAACCCTAACGCGGCCTCCGCCGCTTGTGAAACAAATGCGGCAGGAGTCGCAAGGAAAACGCTAAAGCGGCCTCCGCCGCTTGTGAAACAAACGCGGCAGGAGCTGCAATGAAAACCTTAACGCGGCCTTCGCTGCTTGTGAACTAAACACGGCAGGAGCCGCAAGGAAAACCCTACCGCGGCCTCAGACGCTTGTGAGTTGAATATGGCAGAGGCCGCAAATGAAACCCCAGTCGCGGTCTCAGCTGCTTGTGAGTGAAATGCGGCAGAAGCCGCAAAGGAAACGAATGCGGCCTCAGCAGCCGGTGAACGCAATGCGGTGAGAGCCGCGAGGTTGCACTTCAAGACGGTGAAGGAACTGTACTTAATCCGTGAAGCAGCTAGGAGCCGATAAACCTACAGCTGTACTATTGTTTGAGGCGCACAGCAGGAGCCGGCGGCACTGCCTCCTACGCAATTCCTATTTTTTCTTTTATTGGCTCATTGAGGCGCACGGCAGGAGCCGGCAGCACCACCTCCCACGCCCTTCCTACTTTCCTTTTATTGGCTCATTGAGGTGCACGGCAGGGGCCGGTGACTTCGCTTCCCACGCCCTTATATCTCGAGACTTTGTTTATTAAGTGCTATGGTGGACTAATAGGACCCTTCCTTTACAGTGAACTATATCCTATACGATAAGACATTCTTTTAGGGTAAGAAGAATTTGGTATAATTTGCGCTTGCATTGTATGCAAAGAACTTATTTTCTCTAGCTTAGGTTCTCTTCTCACTTCTTCTCTAGATTATTCTCTCTTACTTTTCTGTTTTACAGGACCTACTGAAGGTCATCCCTCAGACGCCCTGTGATTCTCTTTCCTTTGACCAACACCTCCCTCTGACTTCCCACCTAGAGTCATCCCATCACATCCCGAACACACTTCGTGAGCGAGGTACAACCTCTCCCCCTTCCCCTTGAAATCAATTACCCATACGGATAAAACTCTGTGTGGAGGATTGATTTGGAGGTGAGAGGGGAGCCTCTTGACGTTCCTGCAGTACCTGGTTTTCAGGTGAGTGGGGTTTTGTGACACTGGTGCAGGAAGATGTCACCCCACCAGGCCCGGATTACGGTGTGGTAGTGGACGAAGATGTATTTGCGGGCAGACCAACGCCGCAGACCGCCTCCCATTTGCTCAGTTCTCATAGCAGGCTCCGCCATAGAAGCACTCATTAACAAGGGAGTGACCATCAATGTCATGGACAGCGAGCAGTACATACGCCTCTAACCCCGGCCTCCCATTTCACCCCCCAAGGCGAAGACCTACACGTATGGTGGGACCGAGCCGCTTCCCCTGAGAGGGGTGGTTGAGGTGGAAGTAGCCAGTGAAGGGCACTGCATACCTGAAAAATTCCATGCCAGAGAAGGGAAAAGAAGGGAAGAGAGGTACCCTCCTCAGCTGTCATACAGGTGAAGACCTGGAGCTGGTCTTCTTTGCCAACCAAGTCCAAAACTCATACGCAGATGCCATTCTACGGGAGTTCCCCATGTTGTTTCAAGGCCTTGGACGATTTAAAGGAAAACAATTTGTTACACATTGATTCACCAGTCCAAACCACTGCACTGAGGCATCAGAGGGTGCTTTTCCACCTGTGCCCACAGGTCAAGGAGGAGCTACGAAAGCTTGAACAACATAGAAAAGGTCTCCGGACCCATCCCGTGGGTGTCTACTCTAGATGTAGTCCCAAAACTGAAGCAGCCGGGGGCCATCAGGCTGTGGGTCGACATGCGCCTCCCAACCAGGCTGTGCAGAGGGAGTGACATCTAACACCCACCATGGATGACATATTGGCGGACCTCAATGGAGCAAAATGGGTCTCCAAGCTCAACTTAAATGGCGGATACCACCAGTTTGAATTCACCCCAGAGAGTAAATACATATCCACCTTCCCCATGCATGTGGGGCTGAGGAGATACAAACGGCTAAGCTTCGGGGTATCGTTGGCTGCCGAGGTGTTCCAAAATGCCATCCGCGAGACTCTCTCAGTATTAAAGGGGTTATCAACCTCAGTGATGACATCCTCGTCTTCTCGGGGACCCTCAAGGAATACCACATGAACCTAAGGAGCATGCTCCAACGTCTTGCTGACAGTGGCCTTACCCTCAACAAGTCAAAGTGCTCCTTCTACCAGGAATCAGTTGACTTCTTTTGCTACATCTTCTCCTGTGAAGGGCTGCACGTTCACCCGAAGAAGGCCGTTGCCATCCACTCAGCGCCAATGCCCACCTCCCCGACTGAAGTCCCCAGTTTCCTGGGGATGGCCCCATACTGCGTTCATCCCGAACCTGGCATCCCTATCGGAACCCCGTATGAGCTCTCACAAAGAATGGAGTGCCGTGGACCTGGACCAGTGAGACCAACAAGTAATTTCAAGACATCAAGGAGGCTTTAATGGACCAGACCGTGATGGCGTACTTCCACCCAAGACGCCGCACTGAAGTCGCTGTCGATGCCAGCCCTGTCGGGCTCGTTGCCGTCCTCCTACAAGAAACATTTAGCAAAGAATGGGTGCCCGTGGTTTATGCCAGCAGAGCACTGTCGGAGACAGTGGAGAGATACGCACAGATAGAGAGGGAGGCCCTCGCCATCGAGTGGGCCTGCCAACACTTCCACTTGTATCTCAATGGGCGTGACTACAGAGTGGTGACGGATCACAAACCATTGATCCCCCTGTTCCCAGGAACTACACGGCTGGCTACGCCGAGGATTGAGCGATGGGCAGTGCAGCTTCAAGTGTATCATTTTGTAGTGGTGTTCTGACCAGGGGCCAACAACACAGCCGAATTCCTGTCACGCCACCTCCTCATGTTGGAACCCTGCCCCAAAGCACTGACCCTGGAAGGGATAGGATTTGCAACTACGCTGGATGAGAATCTGGAAAAAGCCAAGGAGGCACCAGCTGACCGAAGGGGACAGCACTTACTGGATGCTGCCCGGAGTTGAACAAGGAGGACCAAGCGACAAGACAGCACTTGTGGAGAGTCTATAGTGAACTCAGCGAAGGCCCCCATGGAGTGGTGCTGAGAGGTCCCACCCTTGTGGTCCCACGGAGACTACAGCAGCAAGGGGTAAATTTTGCACATGTGAGACACCAGGGGATGGCCAAGATGAAAGCCCGCCTCCGTAGCAAAGTGTGGTTCACCGGAATGGATACCATGGTCGACAACAAAATCCGAGCATGCCACTCATGTGCTATTACCAGCAGCAACCCTGCGCCTCATCCTGCCCTTACTCAAGAACCGAGCAGTGAGCCGTGGTCACAAGTCAGCATTGACTTTGGGTGTTTCCCTGACAGACGCAGTACTGTCGTCTTAATAGACTCTCATTTCAAGTTCCCGATTGTGGAAGTGGTCTCATCCACGGCCTTCCTGCAAGTCAAGGCTGTTCTCGACAGGACCTTTGCAATGATGAGCCTACCTGACGAAATACAGTCAGACAATGGACCGCCCTTCCAAGGGAAGAAGTTCCAAGATTATCTGGCAGCCCATGCTGTCCGACAGCGCAAAATAACTCCCAGGTGGCCACAGGCCAAGGGTGAACTGAAATGCTTCATGAGGATCCTCAATCAGGCACTGAGCATTGGTGTGGAAAGAGGAGAGGATGGAGAAGAATGCCTCCAACGATTCTTGAATGCCTACTGCCAGACCCCACACTGCACCACCCACTGCGCTCCATCACACGTACTGTTTCGACAAGCCCCAGGGACAGCATACTGGCAGACCCGGCATGGCGCCTGGCTGAACTAGACAGAGAGGCCACGCACGGCTGGAAGAAGGCTACCAATCAGAAGGCGAGCATGACACTGAGGGCTCAGACAGCCGACATGCTCATAAGGGACAGCGGGATTGTCAAGGATAGACACCCACGATGTGGTCCCACGGAGACTACAGCAGCAAGGGGTACATTTTGCACATGTGGGACACCAGGGGATGGCCAAGACGAAAGCCCGCCTCCGTAGCAAAGTGTGGTTCACCGGAATGGATACCATGGTCGACAACAAAATCCGAGCATGCCACTCATGTGCTATTACCAGCAGCAACCCTGCGCCTCATCCTGCCCTTACTCAAGAACCGAGCAGTGAGCCGTGGTCACAAGTCAGCATTGACTTTGGGTGTTTCCCTGACAGACGCAGTACTGTCGTCTTAATAGACTCTCATTTCAAGTTCCCGATTGTGGAAGTGGTCTCATCCACGGCCTTCCTGCAAGTCAAGGCTGTTCTCGACAGGACCTTTGCAATGATGAGCCTACCTGACGAAATACAGTCAGACAATGGACCGCCCTTCCAAGGGAAGAAGTTCCAAGATTATCTGGCAGCCCATGCTGTCCGACAGCGCAAAATAACTCCCAGGTGGCCACAGGCCAAGGGTGAACTGAAATGCTTCATGAGGATCCTCAATCAGGCACTGAGCATTGGTGTGGAAAGAGGAGAGGATGGAGAAGAATGCCTCCAACGATTCTTGAATGCCTACTGCCAGACCCCACACTGCACCACCCACTGCGCTCCATCACACGTACTGTTTCGACAAGCCCCAGGGACAGCATACTGGCAGACCCGGCATGGCGCCTGGCTGAACTAGACAGAGAGGCCACGCACGGCTGGAAGAAGGCTACCAATCAGAAGGCGAGCATGACACTGAGGGCTCAGACAGCCGACATGCTCATAAGGGACAGCGGGATTGTCAAGGATAGACACCCACGATGTGGTCCCACGGAGACTACAGCAGCAAGGGGTACATTTTGCACATGTGGGACACCAGGGGATGGCCAAGACGAAAGCCCGCCTCCGTAGCAAAGTGTGGTTCACCGGAATGGATACCATGGTCGACAACAAAATCCGAGCATGCCACTCATGTGCTATTACCAGCAGCAACCCTGCGCCTCATCCTGCCCTTACTCAAGAACCGAGCAGTGAGCCGTGGTCACAAGTCAGCATTGACTTTGGGTGTTTCCCTGACAGACGCAGTACTGTCGTCTTAATAGACTCTCATTTCAAGTTCCCGATTGTGGAAGTGGTCTCATCCACGGCCTTCCTGCAAGTCAAGGCTGTTCTCGACAGGACCTTTGCAATGATGAGCCTACCTGACGAAATACAGTCAGACAATGGACCGCCCTTCCAAGGGAAGAAGTTCCAAGATTATCTGGCAGCCCATGCTGTCCGACAGCGCAAAATAACTCCCAGGTGGCCACAGGCCAAGGGTGAACTGAAATGCTTCATGAGGATCCTCAATCAGGCACTGAGCATTGGTGTGGAAAGAGGAGAGGATGGAGAAGAATGCCTCCAACGATTCTTGAATGCCTACTGCCAGACCCCACACTGCACCACCCACTGCGCTCCATCACACGTACTGTTTCGACAAGCCCCAGGGACAGCATACTGGCAGACCCGGCATGGCGCCTGGCTGAACTAGACAGAGAGGCCACGCACGGCTGGAAGAAGGCTACCAATCAGAAGGCGAGCATGACACTGAGGGCTCAGACAGCCGACATGCTCACAAGGGACAGCGGGATTGTCAAGGATAGACACCCACGATGTGGTCCCACGGAGACTACAGCAGCAAGGGGTACATTTTGCACATGTGGGACACCAGGAGATGGCCAAGACGAAAGCCCGCCTCCGTAGCAAAGTGTGGTTCACCGGAATGGATACCATGGTCGACAACAAAATCCGAGCATGCCACTCATGTGCTATTACCAGCAGCAACCCTGCGCCTCATCCTGCCCTTACTCAAGAACCGAGCAGTGAGCCGTGGTCACAAGTCAGCATTGACTTTGGGTGTTTCCCTGACAGACGCAGTACTGTCGTCTTAATAGACTCTCATTTCAAGTTCCCGATTGTGGAAGTGGTCTCATCCACGGCCTTCCTGCAAGTCAAGGCTGTTCTCGACAGGACCTTTGCAATGATGAGCCTACCTGACGAAATACAGTCAGACAATGGACCGCCCTTCCAAGGGAAGAAGTTCCAAGATTATCTGGCAGCCCATGCTGTCCGACAGCGCAAAATAACTCCCAGGTGGCCACAGGCCAAGGGTGAACTGAAATGCTTCATGAGGATCCTCAATCAGGCACTGAGCATTGGTGTGGAAAGAGGAGAGGATGGAGAAGAATGCCTCCAACGATTCTTGAATGCCTACTGCCAGACCCCACACTGCACCACCCACTGCGCTCCATCACACGTACTGTTTCGACAAGCCCCAGGGACAGCATACTGGCAGACCCGGCATGGCGCCTGGCTGAACTAGACAGAGAGGCCACGCACGGCTGGAAGAAGGCTACCAATCAGAAGGCGAGCATGACACTGAGGGCTCAGACAGCCGACATGCTCACAAGGGACAGCGGGATTGTCAAGGATAGACACCCACGATGTGGTCCCACGGAGACTACAGCAGCAAGGGGTACATTTTGCACATGTGGGACACCAGGAGATGGCCAAGACGAAAGCCCGCCTCCGTAGCAAAGTGTGGTTCACCGGAATGGATACCATGGTCGACAACAAAATCCGAGCATGCCACTCATGTGCTATTACCAGCAGCAACCCTGCGCCTCATCCTGCCCTTACTCAAGAACCGAGCAGTGAGCCGTGGTCACAAGTCAGCATTGACTTTGGGTGTTTCCCTGACAGACGCAGTACTGTCGTCTTAATAGACTCTCATTTCAAGTTCCCGATTGTGGAAGTGGTCTCATCCACGGCCTTCCTGCAAGTCAAGGCTGTTCTCGGCAGGACCTTTGCAATGATGAGCCTACCTGACGAAATACAGTCAGACAATGGACCGCCCTTCCAAGGGAAGAAGTTCCAAGATTATCTGGCAGCCCATGCTGTCCGACAGCGCAAAATAACTCCCAGGTGGCCACAGGCCAAGGGTGAACTGAAATGCTTCATGAGGATCCTCAATCAGGCACTGAGCATTGGTGTGGAAAGAGGAGAGGATGGAGAAGAATGCCTCCAACGATTCTTGAATGCCTACTGCCAGACCCCACACTGCACCACCCACTGCGCTCCATCACACGTACTGTTTCGACAAGCCCCAGGGACAGCATACTGGCAGACCCGGCATGGCGCCTGGCTGAACTAGACAGAGAGGCCACGCACGGCTGGAGGAAAGCTACCAATCAGAAGGCGAGCATGACACTGAGGGCTCAGACAGCCGACATGCTCATAGGGGACAGCGGGATTGTCAAGGATAGACACCCACAATGAAAGTTCCGGACACCATACGAGCCTGAAGTGTGGGAAGTCACTGATGTACGAGGGACCATGGTATCAGCGAAGAGGGGCTCATGCACTCTAGCATGGAACATATCATGGTTCAAGAAGGTAGGAGGATCCCAATCAGGCTGGGAAGGAGACTCAGCGCAGGGCATGGTTGAGGACGAAGCCATGTCCCCGCTGCCTGTTCCAAGGGCGGGTGGTGACTCACCCCGACTGAGAGAATGGGAAGAATAGTCCCGCCCGAAAATCCACCTTGTTCAACTCAGAGCTGCATATCCCTCTCTGACAGCCACACCAGGGCAGGGCCAAAATCCAACTCCTAGAGCTAGACTTATGGTCTCCCGCTAAACCCGGCCCGAGCCAAAGGATCTGAGACTTTGTGTTCTGCCAGCTGTGAGATGAATCACAGAACAAAGAGACAGTGAGCAGCTAAAGACAAGGAGGGTTTGGCTTTAGAAGTCCCTTCAGTCCTCCACAGTCTAAAGTTAATAGCCAGCCCTTTCAAGGCAGAGGTTGTGGATGAAGCACCTCTTGGGCCGACAAATCCTGGTATCAACTCCATCTAGGTCAACGCTTTCTCCCCTTAACGCTTGATTATCCATCTCTTCCTGTACGAGGCCATTCACTATTTCTTCAGGCAAAAGTGTCTTTTGGTGACAGATGCTTAGGTAACTCATACATCGTCAGCAAGATATCTGATCAAGTTTTCTGCTCTCCCAACAACAACTTGCCAAAGGATCCAGTTAGACGGGCTGCATTGCTCTCAGGGATTCAGCTGCTTCTGGAAAAATCGGTGATAACCACAGGTCTTGCTTTGTAAAGAGTCATGGATTTTTTTTTCCATTCTTTTTTGGTCCAAAAATCAATGGGGGACTTTCAACCAGATTTAGAGGTCAAAGGAGTGAATCTTCACATTCTGTATAAGCCCTTCAAAACGGTGAAATTGTAGAATATTCTTTAGTTGCTTAATTAATTGGACTATTTGGCATCGCCAGACATGATGGATACATATCTCCATATTCCCACCCATGAGGCACATCAGCAGTACCTTCGGTTTGCAGTGGGCATGGGGCATTATCAGTTCAAAGTCTTGCCTTTTGGTCTTTCAGGAGCGCCAAGGGATTTTACAAAGCTTGTGACCCCTACCTTGATAACTGGTTAATTTTTTCTCCTTCTTTTTCTAAGGCAGCAGAACATGTTAAACAGGTCTGCAATTACAAAAAAAAACAATCTCTAACCAACTCAGACTCTGAAGTTCAGAATATACCTGGGCAAGGAGTTTCTTACCCAGGAGAGATAGTCTAATCTTGTGCGACACCTTCGTCCCTATTGGCGAGGTCAGACTTCGGCATGACTATGATTGAGAAGCCAAGGTTAGATGGCATGCACTCTGGTGATTATTCCATGGGCTGGCCTTCATTTGTAACCTTTGGTGCATCACCTCCTTCACCACTGAACTTTAGCTTCCCAGGATTACAAGGCCTTAATACCAGTTTCACCAGAAATCAAGCTAAAACTTCAGTGGAGGCTGTCTCACATGAATCTGTCCAGAGGACACAGATTGATTTCCCCGGCAGTAACAATTTTGACAGCAGATGTCAGCGCCATTGGTTGGAGTGCAGTGCTGGAGGATTCAAAAGCACAGGGCAAGTGGAACACTTAAGAACGTGCCCAGTCCTCGGACTGGAGAGAAGATACTTCTTTCCTCCCCTTCTGCAAGAGTGAGCGGTGTGTTTACAGACAGACAATCGTGTTTTGAAAGCATACGTCAAACACCTAGGAGAATGCAGATGCCTCTTTTTCACCTTTCACAGAAGATATACCTTTAGGCAGAGAAGGATCCCTGCTCTCTTTCGGTAGTTTATCTTCTAGGGAGGGAGAATGGTCCTGTGGATTCCCTGAGCAGGATCTCTCCCTCTTCAGTGTCAATGTGCCTCTCAACCAGCTTCTTCCATCAGATTCTCTCCAGGATCGGTCACCCATGGTTAGACCTATTTGCCATGGTGGAAAATGCTCTGCTCCTGAGGTTTTGCATTTTGATGCGTCCATGAAGGCTAGGGTGATGGATGCTCTGGCTATTCCTTGAGCAAGGAGTCTTCTTTAGGGTTTCTCTACTTTTCCCCTGATTCCCAAGGTACTCAGAAAAATCCAAGAGGATCATGCAGAGGTGCTTCTGGTTCCCCCGGAGTGATCAAGGAGGCCCTGGGTTCCACTCCTTCTTGAGATGGAGCAGTGCTCCCACAGGCAGTTCCATATGCATCTGTCTCCTCTAAGGGGTCCTCATCTCAGGACAGAGGAGCTGATGTGCCAGAAGCTGGGAGTTTGGCAGTGGAGAGGTGAGTCAGATGGATCACGTTTGCTCCTTCAAGGTGGCCAAAAGCATACACCTCCCAAGGAAACCTTACACATTAAAGGCATCCATCCATCATTGGTGGAATTTTTAAACATGGTGTAGGGATAAAGGTTTTTCTCCTAATTTATATTATCCTATTAAGTGCCTTGATTTCGTGAGGGATGGATTCATTTTGGGCTTTGCGGTCTCAGCTCTTTCAGCACAATTTGTTTCTTCAAAGACTATTCTCTCACTTGCCAGTTCTGTCCTGCGACCTTCCCTTAGTGCTACAATTATTACTGAATCTTTCTTTTGAGCTGTTGCAATATACTAATATTAAATTTCTTTCAGCGAAGGTCCTGTACCTGGCAGCTATCTATTCAGGCTGGAGGATCAGTAAAATTGGCTCATTAGTTTCCACTCCACCATTTTTGAGGATTTGTGACCATACGGTAGCCCTTTGTCCAAGCCTGCTTTTTTTGTCCCAAGATTCTGTCTACCAGTTTTCTATCCTAATCCAACAACTCCAGAAGAGGTAACACTTCATACTCTGGATGTCCCCTGAGCAATTTCAACTTACCTGGATAGAACAATTCCTTCCGTAAAGTTGTTCGCCTGTTTGTGACTTAAAGGCTTTAGGGAAGGGTCTTCACTAAAAACTCTATCAAGGACGATCAAGTTTGCAATTATTCAGTCTTATGACTCATTTCAAATCTCTCTCCCCTTTACTGTCCAAGGCAGATCAGCAAGAGGCATGGCATCCTCTTGGTCATCCCTACGAGACATCCGTAATGCCGCAAAATAGGCCTCTCCATATATTTTAGTTTCCCATTCCGGCCTTCAATTGGGGATGGTGGCATCATCAGAATTCGGTTATCGTTTGGCATCATTAATTTCATCTGACTGTGAGAGAACCAATCACCACCCGATTGGGTATTGGCTCATTGTGTTAGGACTTGGACAGGAACATAAACGAGGAGATAATGTTGTGAGCCCCTCTCTACCTACCATCTATTTTCTTTTAATGGCAATTGCTTCTTTTTCATTTTGCTTCCTATTTCAGGTAGTGGTCATTTCATTTTAAGCATGCTGAGAAATAGGTGCCATCTTGGAGGAATCCTTTTGGAGTTAGCTAGGTTATAGGTCTCTGTGGAGCTGAAAAACTGCTTATTGTGCTAGGACTGTGACAGGAAGACCTGGATATGGAGTAAAAAAGATTAAGGGTAAGTAACCGGGCATTTGAACACAAATGACCCTTTCATACTTAAATATAAGAGATCAATGTAACACTTAAAAAGTACTTTTTAGCACACAAAGATCAGTGAAGCACACAGTAACACACATTTCAATACAACGTCCCATATACACGATAAGTCATTGATCAATGTAACATCCAATGTAAGATACAACCCACAAATTAACATATGATCAAATCTGTACCATAATACACAGAAATTACTAATAGTCAAGAACTCATACCTAAAACCAAGCCATCTTATCATACCTTTTTAACTAGGACAGTTGGAGATCCCAACTCTATTTCAAAAACACTAATATATTACCTTGATGAACACAGACATTTCCAGAAAGGCTAATTACCTCTAGAATAAGAAACATTTTTGTCAGTCCAACACATTTTACTGACTCAGCTGACTCCTATTTACTACCTCTTTGCCAACGAGTATACACCCTAGCAAATGTGGTGCATCATGGAATATCTAACTTATTGGGAGGATCACAATTGGGAATATGTTGCGGGTTGAACAGTCACACGGTTTAAGCTTCCACATAAGGGATAGATCACTTGTGGTCACAATATTCTTATGTGTTGGAGCTTTCAGGCCTCTTACACGAGGCAAGAAACTGTTATGGCTGTTCAAAAGTTGATCTACCAAACAAAATAACTGATGTGGTAAATCAGTAGATATATTTCATGTAAATAAATGCGATGCATTTTACAAAGAGGCATTATCAGAGTCAAAATATTGTGGCAATTCAGACATGAGTGAGTAAAGTCTAGACCACAACTAGGAATATTGAATAGAGAAATGTTCCACTATTTGTTAAAATAATCTGTATATCAATAGTAGATTAAATGAGGAAGAGAAAATTAGGGTTAAGTGTACAAAGTGTTTGATCAGGAGATATATTTGTTGCTTTTTAAAATTAGAGACCAATTTTGAACAGAATCTCAGAAGTCTGAAATACATGTTAAAGAGCGTAATAGTTCTATTGCAAAGTTAGAAATGAATATAAAAGTGTTTAGTTAAAAAGTGTAATCTCTGGAAGAATGGGATGTAGCACAGAATGAAAGATTAGAAAAACTGAAAACACAAACTAAAGGCAACATCTATTGGTTTAAAATTAGTTAGGCCTGATGGAGGACATAGAAAATAGAAACAGGAGGAACTCCCTCCAAATTAAAGGAATTAGAGTTTTATAAGAAACAGCCTAAACAACTTCGGGTCAAGTTGTTGAAGGATACATTACTGAAGAACAAAGATGAGCTGAATCTGCAGAGAGAAATTAAGAAAATTCCTAAAGTACCACAAATAAACAACTCGTAGATTCAGAACCAAAGAAGCTTTTTATGCATTAGACAATAAAACTAAGTTGATTGAAGCAGAACTATTTACATTTTCAGTTCTACCAGATATGTTGCAGAAACTCTTAAACAGACAATCGAAACCTGATGAAATATTTGTGTGTTTTAGATCATTCAAATCTACAGCAAAATGCAATGAAATGATGTTGCGATTGGGCAACAGTATCACAAAATGGGAGTATTTTTTAAAAAACAATTATGATGGCGTTCCCAAGTTGAGGAAGTCAGAGGAAGAAAGAGAGGGAAGCATAAACATAGACACAATATGCAGTATCAGCATACCTGTCGAAGTAGGTGGGTTACATTGCTTGGTGAAAGCAAAATGGGGTACAAATAAACATTTATTATGAGCAAGTTTCAGCATATAATTAATTAGGCATCAGATGAAATTATTTAAGAAAAAATAAAATATTTGAATTTCTCCCCATATTTGAAATTAAGTTTGCAAATTGGATAAAGTACTCTGGCTCTGATTATGAGTTTGGAGGTCCTTCAGCGGCGGCAGTCGGCCACCATCCCCTGTAGGACCCCCGAACCCATGGTGCAACCGCCCGCCAGATTAGGAGTTCACATCTGGCAGGCAGTGTTGCAGCGGTGGCCTGCAAGGCTCATAGAAGAGCCATTAATGAAGACCGCAGCGGTCAGACCAGCGACTGCACCTTCCTGCACGGTGTGGCACACATGCCACACTGTTGAGGAATTAGATGGTGGAAATACAGGGGGGGGGGCACTAAATGGGCCCCCCTGCATGCACCCCCTGGCCCAAATCGATCAGGGAGGCCTTTCTGTCGCCCTTTTCGTGGCAGGATCACCGTCATGAAATGGGCAATGAAAATGCAACTCTGTAATTAATGAGTATCTATATAAATTTCACGGTCAAGAATAATTTGTATTTACCTTTATTGTGGTGGCACCAAACATATCAAACCACGAAAAATTAGAGGAGTAATAAAAAATTCTAAAAGGAAGAATCATGAGAATAGCACACCTCACAAATATGAATGCTTATTACATTACTATGTCTACATTAAAATTACAGACCAAAACAGCTTTAAAACTCTCCTCGGAGCTTAAGACTCATACATAGTTCAAAAGACACTGATCCAAACATGCCTATAGCTGGACATTTTGGCACTTTGTCAACCAAAATCCCATTTATAAAGCTGCCAAATTAAACATTTCATGTTCCCTTTGGTAGACAGAGGAAATGTCTTTTTTCTATACGTTACTGATTGTAGAGCCACGTTTAGAGTCTTTAATTGTGTCTTAATTTGACCAAACAGTACTAATGGATATTGCAACCACAAAATGTCATGCTTATCTTGCACTGAGTGGATATCTTGCACTGAGTGGATTGTGTAACTACTTTTCAATTCTAGCCATGTTAAGCTAAAAGACAGCAATCTTCCATTTCTCCCTCTCTACAGAATCTCTGCTTTATTCTAAAGGTGATATGCTGTGATAATTTAGTGTCAGAAAACTCCAGTTTTTTTATACCATGCTTATTTTTATCTTAATTAGATTTCCATCACTAGGATTCTGCATAGAATCTCTTGAATGAGGACCCTATCAGACTCTACGAAGCTACCTTTTTCCGCTCAGTCCTTTCCTATTGGCCATGAAAGTTCTAAAAATTGCTCTCACTTTTATGCTTTCCTTGGCCAAATTTACTGCATCCACATAATACAGTTTCCATTCCAGAAATTCTTGATGACCAGTTTTTACAGATCCCACTATTGTAAATCTTTTGGTACTTTTGGTATTGTGTTTCCACACACTTAGCTTTGCTTTTCCTATTCTTTAATTGGAATTTTAATGGAGGAATTTAAAAACAGAAAAAGACCCAATAAACTTCCACAAACTTCACAATGCCCTTTATGGGGTCTTGGCGGAGTAAATGGGATTTTTTCGAAAAGTCATAATCAATAAGAGGGACTTCTCTGACAAAAGGATGGTGAGTTTGTTGGGTCAATAATTGATTCTGCTAGCATATATGTCTTGCTATAGGATAAAATGAGCAATGGATTCATTCTCTAATCCATCTAAGGGCCAAATAAGGGTGATCTTGCATGTTTTTGAAAGGTATGGCAAGTTTAGGCTTGTTAGGGCAGTCAGCATATTTTCTCCATTGACCTTAATATACAGTTAAATCTATTATTGAACAAAATGGGCAAATCAAATTTGCATAGACTCTCTAAAGATATTTGATACAGGATTTATGGGTTATATGCAGTTGACATTTGCTGTGTGACTAAATTAGGCAAGAATACGTTACTTACTTGCCAATCTGGTTGTACATCATAGATATTCCTGCTGAATTAATCAACAGTAAGTATATTCACTTCTCCATGGGATCAAAAAACACCTTATTTTTCCAGCAAAACTCTAATTTTACACCTAAATTAACTAAACAAAAACAGGAACCTCACCTAACAGCCGTTAGGCATTTTCATGTACTTTTCCAAATTTGTAACTATCAATTAAGAAAGAAATTCAATTAACTACCGAAAACATAGCACAATAATTCCTAAAGTGGTTTGAAATGGACGCATATCGTGACAGACTTGCCTGAATTCCAGAAAGCAACCTCCTGGAGCGCCACCTTATTCTTGAACAACTTGGGAAAGGGGAAATCTCCACACTATATAAATCACTTATTAATAACTTCCCAGACCCCCTGTCTAAGCTACGGGCACAATGGGTGGCAGATCTACGGGTCTTTGAAGATGAGGAGTGGGTTGAAGTCAAGATGGTTCCCCATCAGTTGGCGATATCAAGTTGATTTTGTTTCATATAGCTTGAGTACTTAGATTTTATTACTCTCCACATCGACTTTGGCAAATGGGATGAGTAGCCCGCCCGGCATGAACTAGGTATGGGTCTTATCTTGTGACCTTCTTTCACATAGTTTGGGAGTGCCTGGTGATTGCAAGATATTAGAAGGCCATTAATGATGTACTGTGTGATGTGCAAAATAGACAGACAGATCTGGATCTGAGAGGGGCCCTGTTGGGTGTGATGGATTCTATGGAGGGCCCCAGAGGGCTTATGTACTAGTAGCCATGGGATATCTGGTGGCCAAAAGTGATATAACCTGTCATTGGAGGTAGGCTTCTGCTCCCTTCATCTCTGAATGGACAAATGGACTGAATCAGTGTGTGGCCCTTGAGAAATTAGTTATATAAGCCATGGGGGTACACAAGAAGTACTACAAAATATGGTCTCCCTGGACTCAAGCGAAGAGGGGTCTGGGATAACAAGTCTGGCCACAATGACACTGTTGCAACATAAATGGGAGTCTTGGGTAGGGTCTGAGGATGATTGTGATCATGGTTTTGCTAGATGGATGGAGCTTATTCAATTCTTGGCACTAGTTGTACTTGTAAATGTGCATGTTTATAGTATGCAGAAAACTTGTATAACGTTTTTTTCTTGAAGTGTTGGCGCTTTCCTGTTGGAAATGTAGATTAAAAAGCAAAATGTCTAGATAGGCTTACTGAGCCTGCAGGGTCAAGATATCCAAAAAACCAGAGCACTGTCTTTAAGGCAGGTGGCTATTCTTGGTGTCCCACAAGGCACAGCCGTTGGTAATGTGTTTGTTTTGAAGCCTTTCCTTGAGGGCACATTGCAAAGGGGTGCACAAACATGCAGGTTGCTGTTTTCTGTATTTTGGCAATTGGAACAGTCCTTAGTAAGGCCATAGGATCCACTTTTCACCGTGGTTTGTGAACATTAGATCTTCCTTTTTAGGGGTGTTTTGTCTTATCGAGGGCATAACAATAAACAAGACATCAACCTTGATAGGGATTGTTTAGAGGCCCCTTTTCCTATAGTTACTGGGCCAAAATTTTAAAAGAGTTGTCAATCCTGAGAGAAGGACGCCTCAATGGTGGTCCTCTAGATAGTCCCTAATAATTGACATACTGAAAAAGATGTTTCAGGTGATGACTTTCGGCAGGCTGTTGTTAGTGCAAAAACTCACATTTACACAGGAAAAAAAAAACTAAACTTTGAAGGGAAAAGGAAGTACCTCATTTTTTTACTTGTTAAGGCATTGGTGATTTTTTCAATACACCATATGCAAAATCTTTTCTTCCTGAAAGTTCTCAAAAATCTCGTGAAAGGGTGTTTAGATTTTTTTAGACTAAACATTACCTTAGGGGGAAGATTTAATTTTCTGCGTTGCAGAAATTCAGGAACCGGGCTTCAAAGTTCAGAAGTGTTCTATTGAGGTGCAATCATTTGACTCTAGCCTAATGCAGCAGATCCAGGCTGTATGATAATGTTCTGTGTCTTCTGACAGGTGAAGATGGTCTGTGAAGTGTGTCAGCTACTTCAGAGCTATCAATATCATCCTTGTTTTCGCTTGTTTCAATTCCATGATTACTTTTGAATTCAAGGAAATGGGTGGAAAGCTCTTAAAGACTTAAACATGTGTGATGGACCTGGTGATTAAAAACGCTTTTTCCAGAGAACTTGGTTTCATAATTAAGGCTCCTAGTATTATGGTATTTAAAAAAAAATCCATCTGTGTTTATCCAAATTTATTTTTGGCCATCTTATCAGTGTCTAGCCATATTTATTTTGTGTTTGACAATACATGAAGTTGTAAAATAGTATATTTCCACATTTATTTAACTGATTAACATGCACTTCTACTTTGATGCCAGTACATTTTTAGCAGATTAGGTAGCCAAATCTAACATACAATACACCCAGAGGTAAATATGAGCATTATACTATAAATACACGTTGACATATGCTGTTATTTTAGGAAATCTCATCCTGGTTTTTTGTAATCAATATTTATTGTTTGGATAAATACATACATTCCGTGACATTGAGAACAGGTCATCCACACACAGGTGGGCTGAAATACTGCAAGTAGATTCAACAGTGAACAGTGTGCAAAGGCATGGGGTATGGATGCATAGCAACAGTCTTAACTCCAGTGGTTATTAATACCCATCCCAGCCCCTGATCAGTATTCAGTTCACAGTATAAAACAGTGGTGCAAGAGTCGCTCCCCTCCCACTGCTGCTTAAGCGTTAACAGCAGACTCAGAACAGTTCTGCCAGGGGCCCCAGATCTTGTTGACTTTGCGTAGGCATCCTCACGCTACATATACTTGCCGCTCCATTGCGGCACAGAAATCCATGCCTCTCCTCCGCTCACTCTGTGAGGGGGGATCACCAGACCCACTGGCGTAATGAAAAGTGAGGGAGCCTCCCTGCACGGTACTTAGGGCGGCCCCCTCCGGGCTCAATCAGGAGCTCTCCAGGCCAGAGTTCAGTGCCGAGGGGGCCCCTTGAGGTACGGGCCCCCCCGCACCGCGTGGGCTGCGGGGGCCTGTGTTACGCCCCTGATCAAACCGCCATGTGTGCGAATGTCTCTCTTTGCTACTATGCAAGCCAGGAACACAAAGATGCGGCTGTGTCTGAAACCCACCATCTCCTCCAGTATTTCCCGCAGGGCGACCTTAGGCCGGTGATAGAGCGGAAGAACAAGTGCCGGCAGTGAAAGGTAAGTGTTTACATTTTCATTTTTTATTATTTTTTTCCCTATGCTGCCCCCTCTACCCCCCCAGTCAGATTGGCAGCAGCTGCTGCTGCGGTTTGCTCTGCTGCACTGCATCTCTGCAGTGACCTTGTCAGGCCTGTGTGGTAATTGCAGGGCACCACAAACAGCTGGACATAGAGCTAGGGCAATCACTGTGTCCCAGGCCCCTTTTCTCAGAGTCACCACCTGATAGAGTGCTTTGGGTGGAAAACATCACCGACAGACTCCAAGGCTCTGCAGGGAGCCCCTGGTGTAGGCTGTTAGTTGCAGGGTTCTCGTACAGTACTCACCTCCTGTTGAGCCCAGGGCAGCCCCCAGTATCTCCAAGCTGTTGTGTAAGATAGCCCGTTCCTCCAAGTCCTAGCAGTCAGGCATGCCAGAGATGCACAGCCATGTCCCATTGTTACTGCTGGGATAAGTATCGTCCACGCTCCTTATCCGGAAGGAGGCTCCAGGAGGGAAAGAGCTGTCGTTCAGGTACCCGAGGCCCGAACAGAGCAATTTGGGTGGTCTTTTCAGCAGGCCGCAATCTCCGGTCACTTGCCACCTTCACCAGGTCACCGCTGTGGACTCCAACAGACAAAAAAAATGCAGACGGCCCGCCAGACCCCAGTGCCGCCCAGCTCAGTAAGAAGCCCTCTGGGACTCAAGGATGGCTGGGAGCTCCTTTAGTGAGTGACCGCCATCTTAGCGGCCACAGCCAAGCCCCCTCATCCTGTTTTTTAACACTCTATGCTATCTATCTGCTCAGCTGTTGGCCTGGAATTGAAGAATGAAACAAGGAAATTTACTCTAATGAATCGCAATTGTCTGTATTTTTGATTTTAAAAAAATATGCGCAGACTGGAAACACACTGTTTTCTCTCTGTATTTACCTAGAAATATCTGCAGAAACTGAAAACTAGAAGCCTTATTCATAAAACATAGGCATACAGACTGAGTATGTTTTGAAAAGGTGTCCCCTTAGGCCAAAGTTCTGGTTTAGCATGCAGCTGTTGATAATCCACTCATGATTTTATGGGAGACTTCAGCTTAAGGCATCTGCTTGCTAGCAAGTCTACTGCGGTAATGCCAATGTTAATGAAACACTTGAGAAAAATCCTTGAAATTGGCCGTGCACAGGTTTCTAGGAGTAATAGTGGAAAGGTTTTATGACATATTCCCAGGACTCCAATTTCACCAGTACGAAATTTTGCATAGTGTAGATATAAACACTAAGGAAATAATGCCTGATTAGCAAAGGCACATCTGTTGTCTGTATGTTTATCTCCTTGAAGTGAACATTTTCCCCATTGGATAAACTCATTCACCTACCTCTTCTCGCAGGGCGTTCATGCCAACACTTTGCTGGAGTAAATGCCCAACCATTTCTAGAGTTGAAAAGTATCAAACTGGATATTCACAACTTTACATGGTTAGCCACACCTTAATCCACCCACTGCCTACCACTTGTGTGGGAGTTACTAAGGCGCATTTCTCAGTTTCCATGGCAGAGAAATATCACTGACAAACCCATTAAAATTTGCCAAGATTCATTTTGTAATTCTTGTCAGGCATAAATGAAAGCTTTTTTGGATGTACATCTTTGCTTGTGGCCAAAGATTTCTTTGAGAATTGCCCCCATAACATTGAGCCACTATAACATATTTAAGTAGGGTTGTCTTTAAAACATACCTAAAATCTTGGAGCAACTTAAATTGTAGAATATTTTTAAGAACTAAGATGAATTAAACTGTTGTACTACCAAGATTTCATTTGCTATTAGGAAATATATTGAACTAAATCCAGCAACAGCAATTTAAAAAACTTCATGGATACATATCCTCCTTCTTCTAGAACTACATAGACAGAAATTATTTTGGATTAGGTTGTGTCAACCACTAGTAAATGGTTCAAATTTCAAAATAAATGAAAAAAATAACAATTTTCCGTAAAAATTCTCAAAACCTAATAATATCCTGCTGACTCATCATACAGATTGGAGATTTTAAAGCATAACTAGCAGAGATCTAGCAATTAAAATCACAAACAAAACTCTCCAAACTTTTGTAAAAAAAATGGCCGTAAATCAGAAACAGATTTTAAAATCTGTTCTGTATAGTTTTAGTTGTTACTATTAAGAGAAAGAACTCAGTACTTGAGTCAGTATTAAACTAGCCATTATTTGACATATAAATTCAATTGGTGTTTTTTTCACCTTGAACAACTTATAAAAGGTTCTTTTCAAAACAGAGTTTCAGAAGTTTAAGTGCATGCCGTTTTAAATCCGTGTATACTACAAATACTTTCAAGATGGATAAATAGCATAACTATGGATTTTGAAACTTACTTTTAAATGGTTTATTATTTTGAATGTCGAGCTGTCTTGTTTCTATTTAAAATATGTAATGCCTTCATCCAGTAATGAGGACTAAGCAGAACAAATGAAAATGATACAATGTTGTTTTTTGATTAATGAATGTGAGCTAATTATTTGCATTGGCTACCAACAATCACCTTAACCTCGATTATCATGTTTGTGATTTTTTAAACATCTGTGTGCCCAGCTGAAAAACCTGGAACCTTGAAAATGATATCTGTAACAAAAGCATGAATTTGATTTGTACTGATAATGAATTTTAAAATATCAAGACCCAGGAGTCATTCTCTCCACCCATTAAAATACATATAACATTAGTGTGTTTGGTGCAAACAAAGGGCTTTTTGCAGTCTTTCAAATGAGTATGTTTACACTATCTGGGCACCACTGCCACTTTTCTAAATGTTTAATTATGCAATTAAAGCTGAAGGTAACCGTTACCTCTTGTAAAGCATCTAGTGCAGCAATGCAACATGTGGGCAAGCAAATTAGTAATGTTTGATCTGTTTAAGCTAGAAACAAAATTGGTGAAAATTTCTTTTTTCACAGAAGATTGAGTAGCCACACAATTGTGCATTTACAGTAGGTCTGAGTATTATACTGGGAGAACAATGTTGTCCATGTACAGTATACAAATAATGACCAAGATAAAGCCACATGCACAGTGTAAGTCTCATATGTCAAAGCAACATCTCAAGTACAGTCATACAGCTCCATGCAGTAACTGATATACAGTGCAACATGCCAAGACCAACTTACACCACATGTATAGTACAACACACACACACACACACATACAATGGACTGAATAGCACACTAAAAAAATCAACACACAATTTACAGTATAAGAAGCATATCTGTATAATATGCAACAGACAATAAACACCACAGAAATCAATTAAAGAACCTTTGTATGATATAAGGCACATCCTCGTAACACACCATAACAAGTAAAGCACACACAGACCAAAATATCATCCTATGTACTGTATAGTAGAGCAAATAAATGAACGCAACACCCCATATTTATAATACCATACAAAACAATGTAACATTCCAGGTGCAGTATGGTAAGTACATGGAGGCATCACACCATGCACATGATAAAATGGAGATCAACGTTGTGTAAGAAGCACATCATAATACATAGCAGAATATAACACACCAAGTAAAACATGAAATCACAGATCAATATATCTCAAAGCACAGAATAGCACACAGATAGTTAAAATACTACTGTAGGCTATTATACAATAGTGAAAGTAAAAGCATTGTATTTTTTAAAAAAAAGCATATCAATGCAACACTCATTTACATTAAAACACACATAGACTGGTGAGACAATTGTTGCATAATACAAACTCATCTATGCAATGACCTGTGAACCATAGAAACGACAGATCAGTGTAACACCCTTTGTGAAGTATAACACACACACACACATATCGGTAGTACTAAATGTGCAACATAACAACAAAGGAACCAATGTATGAACCCATGTGAGTATTAATGAATGATCACTGTTCACTGTAATTCCACATGTGGAGTACAACTCACACAGTTCACTGTAACATCCTATGGTAAAGATAACACATGCATATCAATTAAATTCCCCAAGTGCAGAATAAAACACAAAAAATAATGTAACAGTATTATACACATACAGTTCAATATAATGTCCTGTGTAGGAATACCGAACGAAACAAATGCATGCAAAAAATTAATCCTCCAATGCACAGTAAAAATCACAGATCAATTCAACACTCTTTTGTAGTCGAATATTCTCACACATCAATGTAACAATGAGAATACAGTGATTTACAGATAATTGCAACACCCAATATCCGGTATAACACACAGACCAATGTAACAACCACTATATATTGTAGCACGTCAACGTCACACCTCTATACAGTGTACAAACTGTGTACAAAAAAAGATCAATTAATTTCTGTTGAACAGTGCAACGCCTACTCAGCCATTATAACACCTCATTGGCAATAAAACACACAGAACAGAGTAACATCCCAAGTACAGTTAAAAAAAAATACTAACTAATGCAACAACTTGTGTAAAGCCAAAAACAGGTGAAGTAACAGATCCAAACCCAGATGTGTGTCAGTAAAAAATAGAATAGTATAGCAATATCAGTATAGTATAGTATGCAGATCAGTGTAGCACCCAATCCATACTAAAACACAAACATGAATGTGACAGTTCAGATATTCTCATATCCCTGTGTACAGCCGAACACTCACAAAGATCCATGTAACACGCCAAGTACATGTCAGCACACAGCTGAAGCACGGTAACCCTTGTACACAAAAAAAGTACAGATAATTGTAAAATCTCATGCACAGTTTAGCACACATATCAACAGAATACCTACTGCATTTTACAACGCAAACATCATTGTAACACCTCATTTACATATAACACACAAATCAGTAGAATAGTCCATGTACAGTAGAGCACAATCTACGGTGTAGCAGTCTAATCTATGGCACACCCCATGTGCAACATTGCAAACAGATCGATCACTTAGCATAAATGTTTGTACACAACCCACATATAACATAAAACATACATTTTGTCCCGCCTTGTGTACAGTACCAAATTTGTCTCACTCTTGCAATATTATGCATACACAGATCAAGGTTTCGCCATGAACACCATATAATAAAAACAGAATAATGTTTCTCACCTCATACAACAACACATAAACCTGTCTCACCCTACATACAGCATTGCTGTGATCAATGTCTCATTCAGCATATAGTATAAAAGATACACATATACCATATATATAACCTACACAGACTACAGACCGCCCAGAACACCTCGGCAAAAAAACATACTCGACCTCCCACGCCGCATCCACATCGCACCTGACTTAAAGAAGCTGCTCTGGCTCCCCATTCACAAGCACAACCAATTCAAACTTCTCATGCAAGCATACAGAGCCCTACACAATACAGGACCAGAATAGCTGAACAGCTGCCTATACTTTCACCAACCCACCAGACACCTACATTCTGCCGCACTCTCACCTGCACACATTCCCTGCATCAGCAAAAGCAAAACTAGAGGTCTCCCATCCTACTACATCACACCCAAGACATGGAATGACCTCCCTCAACGAATCAGAGCCTCCACCTCACTTCTTGAGTGCTGCAAGAAGCTGAAGACCTGCCTCTTCGTATCAGCACCTTGGGGACCTCACACCTACACACCTGCCCAAGCGCCTAGCAACCCTCTTGGGTGATTAGCAAACTATACAAATCAATGTAACATAACATAACCTTTCCTTCATGAAGTTTATTGCAGATTGTTTCAATTCACACCATATGAAAGACCAGACTGAATTCTCATAATGCCACTTTTGCATTGATGGTTTACTCTACCTAAAGTACTGTGCAGATTGTTGTCCTGCGGTTTGTGGCATATAAACTCCAAAACAGACTACGCTATCTACTTTTGCAGGGGAAACCAAACATGGGCTAATAAAAATACATCCTAGAATGATATTACGGGAAGCAAATTATGATTTCATGTATAGAACAGGCAGACAGGAAAAACAAGAATGGTATTACTGGATCGTTATCAGGTCAACGCCTTGATAACATTTCTTTGGGTATTACATAGCCACAATAGTTAACATCCCAGAAACTGCAAATCAGTAAATTAAATTACTATTAGTGTTATTGCTAACAGCCTGGCAAGTTCACTCCCAACATTGAATGCACTGTAAAGGAGAGGGTAGGTCAGAACTCAGTCCTTTCACAATTTACACCCATCCCCTCATTCCTGGTGTAACGACAGTACTGACACAGCCCATCATCACCTTCATGCACCATAGTAATCAACAGGAAGAGTACAAGTGGGAGAGGAAGGGTTGTCACAGGCTTATGGGGGAGAGGTAAAGATTGAAGACAGCGCCAGCTCTCTGACCCACCCGGTTAACAGCCCACGTGTGAAGGAGAGGTGGCAGGCCAGGTAAACGGGAAGCGACAAAGGTGGTCACTGGGGTTTCCTCTATGTCCTTTATACTATAACTCTGTATTTTATTTTCAGTGCGGACAAAATCCACTTAATGATTACCCCACTACAATGAGTTTTCTTTTGTGCCGACTTAGAAGAACTGCGCAACAATAAAACAGTATTGGCAAAATTAATAAAACTAACCAAACCAGCTAGATGCATTAAGCAAACAGACCCCAGCCTTGTACATTGACACCATGTCAGTAAGAGCTATTGGCAAAATCAGACATGAGATAATATATAAAGATCAAGATACATATATCCAACAGAGAAACAAAGCTTGATCTTGTACACAGACCAATGAAAGGAAGATCCACTAGAGAAACCAAATATGGCCTCATCTGTAGATCAGAGCAGCTGAATTAAATAGCCAGAAAGAGTGTGGCTTCCTTTATAAACCACACAAGCTAGGTCTATTGGGCACACAGAAAATTACTTCATATAATGTATGTAATAGTAAGATCCACTGGTGATGTGAAACTTGACCTTATATAGAGACCAACATAGCAATATTTACTGCAGACAATGAGGACGTTCTCATATACTGACCAGCCCAGCACAATATTCATGTATTTAATTACTTATTTCCAGTTTTATATCGAAGGTACACATTCGTATTATTCAAAGTGACATTCCACTTGTACATTCACAGATGGCACAAAAGATAATAACATTCATACACATAAATAAGGTCAAAGAGTTGTCAGTGTTAGGTGACACATTTACAGTTACCACTAGATGAGACATAATAGTAAACACAGAGAGAGAAAAGAACAAAAATGTTCAAATATGCATGATTGGAAATATATTGATAGACTCTTTGAGTTTAGAAACATCTGCAGTGCAAGTATGAAGTCCCTCTTGGAAATATTGCTGTAGATGAAGGTACAACATTTCCTTGAGTATGCAAGAGAGGGACTTGCATGTAAAGCAATGGGGAATGATCATTCGAATTTCTGGGGTGCTTCCTGAAAAGTATGGCAATATGTATATTTGTTTCTTAACCCAAGGTGACTAAAGGAGCATGTATTCTGAGCTTCATAGAGGGCGGGTCCCTCTGAAGCAGTTCATTTTTGTGCACGGTATTTCCTGATGCCATTGTGCATGGATTTGTGCATGATGCAGGTCAGTCTAGCTGCTTAATGCAGGGTTTCCATCAAAGGAGTCAGATGCACCTTTTCTATTGACATTCATGCCTTGCATAGTGAATTCCGCAATACTGGACTAGGATTGTGATGTGAGGAAATGAGGGGAGAAAAGAGTTTATTTGGTCTTGACTCGGTTTAATTCTGGGGGTGGAGGTCAAAAGGCATCAAAGAATCAAAGTGTTCTAGTGTCTGCCCTAGAAAAACATACCTTCCAGGTGTAGCTGCATTAATATCTGCAGAGAGATGTAACAAGATGTTAGAATGTTTGAGAAGTGTAGTTCGATGTTCCAATTATTGTTTATAAGTTCACAGAACAGTCAAATTCAATGGTGATGGATTGTGCTGTTGTAAGCATTTAACCACTCTGTGCTTCTTCCTGTCTTGGTTCAGAGTTTTAGTCCACCACTGTGACAATGTCTTTGTGTTCTATCTTTGTAATGTTAAACAGTGTTTTTTTCGGTTGTATGACTTTACAACTTATTCCGTTGCAACGCATGCCTTTACCGCGCATGCGTTACAACGCGAATGCCATTACCATGCATATCCTTTGCCACAGAAATGCCTTTACCATGCATACCTTTACAATGATTTTCGTTGTAAAACCATGCATGATAATGCCATTTTCATGGTAAAGGTTATCTCCGATCCCTGCCTTAATTCCTTTAACTGCTCTCATGCGCCTTCTTTTTTTTTTATATTTCCCCTTCCCTGTACCCCTGTGCGATCCTCCGCCCTCATTCCTTTTAAGAATTACCCCTGCCTGGATCACTAAAAATCTATCCCCGCGTGATTCCCCCACCCACAAACCCTTCTATTAAATACCCCCCTGAACCCTAAAAATGTACCCCTGCGCGACACCACACCCTGCCCTCATTGCTTTATTTAAAAATCTCCCTTACCCTTCCACGTCCTCTCCACTCCAAGCACTTTTGATTTACTTTGCACGTTGTAAAGAGGAAGTGGAAGTGTCTTTCCATTTCCTCTAACGATGCAGATTGCCTCCACATCTTTTATCTACATAAGCAGAAAATGGCGGAAACAGGTGTGTTTTTTAGGGGGGGAGACCACCCAAGCCCCATTTTTTAATCCCACGCATTTTTTTTGGGGGGGGGAGACCTCCCCAAGCCTCCTTTTTTAATTTTACCTTTAACACACATGCCTTTACTACGTATCTCATAGTAAAGGAATGCGTGGTAAAGGCTATGTGTGGTAGCCATGCATGTGTTGTAAACCATGGGTGGTTAAGTGTATGCGTGGAAACGGACGTGTTGTAGTGGCTGTTTCCTGTTTTTTTCAAGTGGATCTTTAGTGGGTTTACAGTTCATTTGTTTTTCTGGGTTTTATTTGAGACAGCATACTCAATACCATGGTTGAGATACCAAGATGTTTAGTGTCACTGACACACGGTTTACATCTTTTTGCCTGGAGCCTGCTTTTGATAAGATGAAAGAAAAAGAATGAGGTTGTTTTACCAGTCCACTAGTATTAGGGCTCTATCATCATTCCTCCTTTTTTGCAATAAGTTGGTCCAAGCTAGATCCCTTCACGTCTGGACTTCACAGAGTTGTGTCAGGCCATTATTGCTTACAAATTCGCTCAGTTGAGAAACTTAAGAATGTTTTGCATTGCTCCAGAGTAGGTTACAATCCCCTACAAAAATTCTATTTGAGGATGATATTGTTTTTCTGCTGATAAAATGTCATCAATAGTTATAAAATGCATTGTCATTCCCTTAAGGGTGATAGATAAAGTATCAGGGTAGTGTCTGTCATCTTCAGATCTTGTCCCAGACATTTGAAACTTAACTTTTGTGTTATAGAGAGTCTCTGTGGTACGACACATATTCTTCCACCATTGAGTAGTCTGGTGGGAGCATAAGATTTCCAAGTGGTTGAGAGACTTTGTTGAGCCAGGTGTCATGAGTCATAAAAGTAGGACATTCCAAGAGGTTCCAAGAGACCAGTCAAAAGAGCTATAAGCCTAAGCAAAAACAGACTGAAGCCACAGACACTGAAATTACAGAAGTGGTAACTCGGGTTGAGATACAGGAGCTGGGCATTCCAGGTCAGGGAGAACCAGTCATCCAACCAGGTCAGCACTAGGACAGAATTCAGGACAATTTAAGCCTGCGCCTTATGAGGATTCTTTATCCACTATGATTGCATGAAGCGTGGTGAGATTCTGAACAGGAGCAAGCAGCTGCCTAGACCCCACCCCCAGCCCAGCAGACCATTGGCTATTCAGCTACCAGGCAGGTCTGAGCCCTCCTCTCACAACTGCCCAGGCCCCGTAAGGCCTTGCTGGGTGCACCCCAAATCATTCTCCTCCATCTTGTGAGTTGCAGCCCACATGTGCTCCAGATTGCAGTGAGCAGAATCCAGGAAGTGGTTAAGACCTTGGCTGCTTTGACTTTTCCCCTCCTGTGCTGCAAACCAAGATTTACCATTGTTCATGATGAGCTCAGCTCGTCATAAGCACAGCTCCACTGTGCCTCCTGACGAGCTGAGCTCGTCATGAGCAGGGAAGGGGTTAAGGAGACAGACTAGTGCTGTCTCTTCCCAAGACAAAAAGTTGTTTAAAAAACGATTTTCACTTTCTGTGTTTACTGTCTATGCCTGTGAAGTTACAGTTAAAAATTGTAGTTTTAGCCTGCCTGTAATTGCATATTTTATCACCTGTGTTGTGTTTTAAATGTGTGGTTTCCCTGCCCTTGAGTGCCTTCATTTAGTGTGTTGAATTGTGGGATTTGCAGTCCAACCTCTGTAGTTTGTCCCTCTCATTCCTTGGTGACAAATCTGTTTTCCCTCCAAATTTCTCCTTTGCTCTGTGCTTAGGCCTGTGTGCTCAAACAGTGCATCCCCCAGCCACCATTTTGTGTTCACAAGCCAGTGAGGCCAGCCCCCCTGCCCCCCCCCCCCCGCAACAGGGATTTTCTACATCAGAGGGTACTTCTGTGAGCTGTTTAAACTGTATTTACTGGGGCCTGTGCACTTTGCTTTTTGGCCAACAGGGGGAGTAAAGCTTTATTCAAACAGTATTGTTAGATTTCGAGTTAGTGAAGCCTTTACCTGCTGAAGTCCAAAGTTGTGGATTGAGCCTGTCTGTCTCCTAAGAGATTCTGACAAGGAGCAAGCAGCTTCCAACTCCCTGGCCAGCAAACCTTGTTTGAGGTTGGTGGGACCTTATATGGTGTGCTAGTGGTTGGCACATGTGTACACTGATTGGTGGTTGTATCTGGTGTTTCTATTGGGTTAGGGTTAATGTCCTCGTTGGTTGGGTATTTGAGGGTTCTGATTGGTTTCTTGGTCTGTGATTCAATCATTGCAGGGTTGGGACTAGGGCTAGGGTTAGGATTTCTATTGGAAGTAGGGACTAGGGCTTCCTATGTTATTGGTTGTTGGGAGTAGGGTGGGACTAGGGCTAGGGTTAGACCTTTAATTGGAAGTAGCTATTTAGGGCTTCTGGTGTGATTGGTTGTTGGACCAGTCGTGGGACTAAGAGTAGGGTTAGGCTTTCTATTGGAAGTAGGGACTAGGGCTACCTGTACCATTGGCTGCTTGGACTTGGGTTGGGACTAGTGGTAGGGCTAAGGCCTTTATTGGACGTAGAGATCAGGGTTTTTGAACTGATTGGGTGCTTGGACTAGGGTTAGGATTGGCTGCAAGGTCCTGGTCTCCTATTGGTTCTAGATGTTAGGGCTAGTGTTGTGATTGGATAGTGTTAGGGCTAGGGTTCCCCTTGGCTGAAGGGGCCACCTGATTACTAGGGCTACAAAAAAGGCGAGGCTTAGGTAAGCATGGGCGAATTTTGCGAATCTCGCGTTCGCGAATTTTGCGGATTTGCGAACTCGCAATCCGCAAAATCCGCGAATTCTCGCGAATTTGCGGATTTTTTTTGTTTGTGTGTTTGCGCGGGTTTCTGCCAGTTCGCGAGGGTTTTGTACAATGTCGCAAATTGCGAACTTACCTGTCGGGTCGCAAGTTTCGCGAACTTGTTGTTTCTACGTGTCCAGCCTGTTTGGGACACTCTTCTTCATCACTGCCACTCTCTGTCACCACTGCCACTCTCTGACTACTCATGCCACCCTCTGGCCCACCCATGCCACCCTCTGTTTCATCACAGCACCCTCTGGTTGTCCAGTCAGTGTACATTATTGTGGCAACGCAAGCACACCTTCCCTGCCTCAAGTGACCTGAATTAATTTGGGGCTGATTAATGTGTCACAGAATATTTTTTTAGCTGGCACCTGCTTCCTTAGTGCTTCCTGATTAGTGAACTTTTGCACTTGCTAAGTGCTTTCATTGTTGCAAAATTAGTTACAACACCTGCCCTGCCCCAACTGACAATAATGAATTAGGGGCTGATTAATGGATTTGAACTGCCAGCCTGGCTCCTGCTTGTCTCCCTTAGCTGTAATTCAGGACCTTTGTGGCATATGTGTAACTATTCTGAGGTTCAGAGCAGGGTCACATAATAGTTGCAACTGGCAACTGAACTCTGGAGGGGCCCCTCAGCAAGCACTACAGGAAATGGCTACTAATGATGAGCCTGAACTTTTGAACCTGGTAAGTAGTTACTTTCAGTTTGCTAAAATCGTATTTCTGCAATTTTGCACTTATTCGCGGGGCGCGAACTCACGCGAACTCACGCGAACAGTGCGAGCAGTGCGAGCAAAATCCGCTGCTCGCGGATTTGCGGATTTTGCGGGAGATTCGCGAATCTCGCGGATTGCGAATTTCCCGAAAATCCGCAAAATCCGCGAGCGAAACGGATTTTCCGCCCATGCTTAGGCTTAGGATGTCTCAGCCCGGGCGTCGAGGCTAAGGGTGGAGAGGACAAGGGTAGTTGCCTGTTTGGGCCTGTTAAGGGTGGAGAGGACAAGGGTAGTTGCCTGTTTGGGCCTGTTCGAGACTGGTCGGGACTAGGGCCACAAATGCTGCCCTTTTTCTCATTTAACAATACCCAGCCCACACCATCCACAACCACAAACAGAGCAACACACTCACACCAAATATACACTATGCACAACACTATGCACAGATTAATGTACCAGCATGCACCACCAACCCAACCAAACCACGTCTACACACCTTACTATCCCAACTACACATATCCACCATCACCCACAAACAATACACAACTCTATCCTATACCACTAACCAATACACTCATTACTAACACGCCAATCAACACCATAAATAACTACATCCCACTCAGACACACTCTCCCTGCTGTAATTACACCTAACAGGCCACCTTTTATCACTAACAAACATATAATGATCCTTCCATCAGTTGACTTAAAAAATTTTTTTTAAATATCCTTCACTCTTTTATCCCTCCACTATCCTTTTTCTATCAAAATTAACAGACTAACATGTTCACTTCTCAAATTCCATATTCCATTTTCAACTATACAAATATACTGCCCAAAATAACTGAATAACATATCTACTACTCAAATTACTTCATATTTATACTATACTAATTTTCAACACTAATCCTTTATGGGTTCCGGAGTGGCGTGCTACTCACCAAAAAAGCGCTTCAACACCCATCAGCAGTAACAAGTGCTATAGGAATGCAAATCTTTCTTCCCCTTTTATCCATCCGCTATCCTTCTCACTCCAAGTAACAGACTAATATCCATCACTGAAATTTCCTCATATTTCACCATTTTAATTCACCACTAATCCTTTATAGGCTCCCTGAATAGCATGCATCAACAAGCGAGCGATAAATAAATACAAACTTTTGTCCTACTCTATCCTTCTGCTATCATTCCAAATCCAAATAACTGACTAACCTATCCACCACTTAAAATGTACTTGCATGTTTCACTATACTAATTCAACACTAATCCTCTGTGGGTCTCGGAGTAGCGTGCTACCCGCCGAAAAAGCGCTTTGACGCCTCGTCAGGGGTTATAAGCGCTATATAAATGCAATTACAATACAATACAATACAATGGAGGTCAGACACCCTATTTATATAAGAGACCCATGCACTTAGTTGATTTAAGGGATATAGGAATCTAGAGAAGAGATGTGATGGAGTATGACAGAGATGCGGATGTAGCAGGAGTATTAACTTACAGAAAAGTGTACTACCAAATTGTGAGCCCTGAAGAAGTGATTGGGTATACCGTGAAACATGTGTTGGCTGAGGCTGATTTTTTAAATAAGGCTGTAATTGATTTGATGAGTTTATTTTTTTAACACATTGAGAGCAGCATTTTAATGTCAAACAACATTTGTCTTGTATACAATCTTGTTTATGAATGCGAATATTGAAATGTTAGAATAGGCTCTTTTCATATTTTTTATATTAGTATAGCTTATAATTGTTTTTATAACAACTGAATGTATGAATGCTGAGTGAGCTCCCTATGCTCTTTTAATTCAATGCTCTCAAGAATTTCATGATGGTCTAATTTAAGATGGACATTACACATTCACATCAAGCATTGTGCAGACTGTGCTCAGAACAAGGTGGTGTTGAAAAAATCAATGAGGTTACTACAACCACTTCCTACTTCTCAGAAACCCTGATTCAACTATAATTTCAGGTGAGTGACTTTGGGATGGGAATTTTGCTATGACAGAGTGCATTCATATACTTTCCATGTCTAATGCCCTTGTCATAATAGACTGACTAGCTATACTTGGGGCGAATGCGGCCCCTTTAACACCTCTGAGAAAGAGAAAGAGATGTATCAATCTGGCCCACTTTAAGACGAGTCATCAAAAAACAGTGCATTTTCTTTTCCTCCCCATCTCCATTTTCCCCTCACAAGAAATTGTAGGCAGGAGATTATTCATTTCTCAGCCTTCCACTCTTGTTTCTTGAAAAGTGATTAGCATCATAACCCATTCCTTCCACCCTTCCCAAGATTTACAAAGCACTATTAAACCACTTAATGTGGCTTAACTTTGCTTTGTAAATAAGGCACCCTTTTACGCTATACTTATCGTGGAAGGGGCGTGCAGTGCATGTTCCACCACTACCCCCATTGATTTAGACGCTGCCCCATATTGACAAGGATGGCGTATATATGGAGCAGCGCCAAAAATAAGACCAGGGAAAACCTGGTCTTACCCTGTCGAAACGAGGAGAAATACATTTTTTTCACCTCGTTTTTGCTGTTTCTATGTGTGCTGCGTTGTGCAGCACACAGACTAGGCCAGCAATATCCGCTTTTGTAAATGAACATGATCTCTAAAATATGGACAGACTGGCATTGCCCACCGAAGAGCTGAAAACACGCTTAAGCCTATAACTTCAGACTAATAGCATCATATAGCATATAGAGAAAAATGGCTACATGAAATCTCAAAACCAAGCATAAAGTGAGAAATGGGCCAGGTAGCCCGCATTTAATGGTAAAATCAATAATGTACTCCTACATAGGCCAGGTCAGCTAGAAATATTTGGGATGCCAGGTGTGGCCATGAATAATTCAAGCAGGCTGAATCTCAGGGGAAACCAAGAATGTCTTTATTTTTAGAACAAGTCATCTCAAATCGCTTGTTAAAGTGAATTTGTAGAAAGTGATCATGGACTCATATATGGTCAAAATAGTGAAATCAATGACGGAAATTGAGAATAAGATTTATACCAGGCGTTTCAGGCAATGGGGAAAAACATGCATGACTCAAAGAAAGGCCAAAGCGTGCTAGAGCTAATGAAAAAAATCAAGAATGGCTTATATGCAGCTCAGGCCAGCTGCATCCAATAACATGTATAGATTAAGAGAACAAAATAAAGAAATTAAATGAATAATAACCTCAAAAAGAGAGACTAGCTATATCACCCTAAAAACTGAACATTCCCACTAGCATACGTATAAGCAAATTATATGGCACATTCTCTGGCCATATTATTTTCATCTACTTTAGCTAGAAACAGCATTTATTTTGTTTTACAAAATTCACATTTCACACATTTTGCAGCTGATTATATTGTAAATGCTTTAAATGCATAATTATGTGATAAACGCTACTGCCAGAGAAGCACATAAATCCTCTGGCCCTCCCCAATGTCCATTGTTATGTCAACAATTTATTCATGAAAAATCAAAGGTTAAAGTGATATTACAGTTACATGAAAATGTCAGTTTAAACCTAACATTACAAACAAAAATAACTACTAAAATTAACCGGTTCCAGTTATTTTAAGTAACTGTAACTTGTGCGCCCTCGGTTAACCATTTTTACAGTATCGCAGTTTAATTTTCCTGTGTGAAAATGCATGGGTAAAAAACATTTTGGAACCTCCTCTTTTTTCTGTCATTGCTTGACAGATCATTCCCAAACTTCCAAAGAGGGACCTGAGGTGCATGAATGTTTTTTTTGGAAAGCTTTGTGAGGATTTATCAAACGGTGCCAAAGTTATGGGCAAAACAAAAAATGTTTTTGCTATATCTTGGTCCAGAAAGAGTGCTTTTTGTAATTTGGTGTAAATCTGTTTGGTAATTTTGGAGTTATGAAAGAAAAAAAATGTATGGATATCTAGAGATGCAGATCGATTGTGGAGGATTCACAGATTGCACCAACAGCAATGCTGTGATTGACTGGCCGCAATCTGAAAGAAAAGTTGCAGCAGCCATTTTGCCAATTGGTACTCGGAGTATAAAGTCGAAATTGGATATAAGGGGCCAGGATAGAGGTATCCTGATCTAATGGGACTGATGGAGGGGTCTGTGAGGGCCCCTCATGGGCAAGAAATTGTCCAAAAATTGCTTTTTTGGGCATGCAAAGATCCATGGATTCACCACGATCCAGATCCCAATTATTTTTAAAAGACACCCACACACAGACCCACTTACACAACCACAAAACCACTCACACACCCATACAGCCACTCACATACCCACTCACAGACCCAACAAACCACTCACCGACCCACATAGGCACTCATACACCCACTCACATCCTTTTTGAAATGGTCTCCCCCTCTTTTTGCCTGGTGTATGAAGTAATTTCGACCAGAAGTGCACTGGGTTCCTGATAAGCAGGTCACCAGTGCTAACTCCCTTTCCCCCAAACTGTACAATTGTTTCCCAAATTGGCAATACCTTTAGTACCTTCTGTGAGTCCCCAGTAAATGGAATCCCTGGTACATAGGACCTGATGCACTAAAGAGAGTCCCTAAGGGCAGCAGCACAATTTGTGCCACCCTAAAGGACCCCTCACCAAGTTCATGCAAACTGCCACTACAGGCTGCATGTCTTGGTGCAAACAAAAGTGAAAACAAGACATGACACACATCCCTGTGTGCCATGTCCTCTCACACTGAATGCAACATTTGCATGTCACCCCTACAGCTGTCCTTACAGTCCTAAGGTAGGGTGCCTTATATTACATGTGAGGACTTTTCTGCATGAGTAGATATACCCCTGTGCTGTTCAGTTCCATTACTGCCAGTACAAGGGAACAGGAAAGCCATTTTCAAACATGCGCTGGACACTGGGGAAAACAAGTTCCCCAGCTACATGATGGATTCACTGAAAAGAAGGATGTTTGGTATCAAACATCGCATATTAGTAAACCCACACTGATGCCAGTGTTGAATTTAGCGATACATGCACACAGACGGCACCTTAAATGTGCCCCTTGAAAACCTACAAGCCCCTGGTGCTGACTGACTGCCTTTCATCAGCCTGCCACCAGAGACAAGTGCCTGACCCCCAAGGATGAAGGATTCTTTTCTCCGGGGACCATAAACCAAGCCTGCTCAAGAAGGGGGTGTCTTGCACCTCTGCCCATAGGATGACCTGCGGATTAGCATTCGAGGCCCGGGAGCTTCAAAGAGGCCAACCACCTTTGGCATGCAAATCTGGTTTCTCTCACAGGAAAGGAAACCAACCCCATTGTTCAGAACCCATGGCACCGGGTAGGTGGAAAAATTAGTAAGGCATGACAAACGTGTCCACCCTCAGGTGAAACCCCACCTGTGAACTGGGCTATCTGAAGTGGATTCAACTTTTCAGACATGGCCATCTTTGTGATGGGAAATTTAGGATCTCTGGTACAGGGTTATGCCCACTTCCCAGAGGAAGTGGTCATAAGGGGGGCATAGTAACCCCAGGGGTAAGTAGCCCATTAGATACTACCCTATACTCCCCTAACACACCTAAATGCAGTATTTACGGGAGGCCTGGCACCAGGAAATCAGACCTGATGACCTATGAAGAAGAAGGACACTGAAGAGCAGCAAAAGCGAAGACTGAAGAAGAGCGACTGACATGGCACAAGCCCTGCCAGCCTGTTTGCTGTTCCCCGTCAAAACTGTGCCACAGACATCTTGTCCTGCAGCTGTTGTGCCTCCCAAGCCTGGGAGGAATGTCTGCCATCAATAAAGACTCAAGAACTCCTGTGGATCAGCGGAACTGCTTCCCTGCATCCTGGAGGCACTCAAAGAGACCCGAGAGACCCAACACTGGCAAGCACCACTGCGCGTATCGGTTCAAGCCAGAATGAAAGCGGGCCAACGGTGCCAGTGTGGTCCCCCAGCCCTCCAGAGACAAAGCCCACCTTAGACTTGCCCACTTTCAACTTCCCGACACCACCTGCAACCCCTGTTTGCAGGCCCCCTCTACTGCAACGCTACCGGTGATGAAAATCAAACACCTAAACACACCACTGCACCCGTCGCCCCTAGCCCGTGGAGTAGAGGACAAAAGGTGCCCCCATGTCCCCTAGCATTGTGAGAGCTGAGCCCACTTGCTGGTTCAGCCCGGTCCAAGACTGCAGCCTCTTTTCGACCGGACCGATCCCCATGGGATAATATTGGGCTCCCTGCGCTGCAAAGCAGCTCTGCACCCGGCTGCCCAAATACAGCCTGAGGTGACTTGTTAGTGCTGCCTCAGACCTTGCCCCATACTCACCTTAATTCTAGGAGATTGATCCCGTAAATCACTGTAAAGTGCCCAAATGCAGTACATGTTTTGCACCCATAGGAGAACATTGGGCACCCAAAGCTGAATTGCAACTCTGCACTGGGAAGTCTCAGTGCTGCCCCGTATGACCTCTTGGTGCTGCCTTGGACCCTGCCCTCTACACACCTGAAGTCCAGAAGATTAGTCCCGTAATTCGTTGTTAAATTACATGTTTTCTTCCTAGGTTAACATTGCAGTGAAGTGCTTCAATTACAATTTAAAATATCAAATACCTGGTTACTACAAGCCTGCTATTTTAAAAAGCACTTACCGGATTTTGATGATCCTGGTGCCTACAGTTATATTAAGATATGGATTATTTTTATAAATTGGGGTGGATCTCCTTATTGAGTCGTATGCATCATTTATTGGCTATTGTGTGTATTTGCAGATGTCTAACACTTCTCTCTGATAGGCTTAAGGCTACTCGACCCCATTACCCCCTAAAAGAGCACCTTGGGATTGCTAGAGCAAGCCCCTGTCTGCTAGAAAGAGCATACCTGGACTCTTTGAATGATATACCTCTTTTTGGGATACTATATAAAGAGCTGGCTTCTTACACACACCCACGCAACCACTCACACACCCACTCCCACACATGTACAGCCCATCAGAGACCCAGAACAACATTCACACACCCACTCAGCCACTCACACACTGACTCAGAGAACCACTCATACACCTACTCACAGATCCATACAGGCACTTACGCACCCACATACACACCAATGAAACCACTCACACTCCATCTTACACACCTGTACAGCCACTCACACACCCACTTAGAGACCCACAAAATCACTCACAGACCCACACAGCCAGTCACACATGCACTCACATACCCGCACAACCACTCACACATTCATACAGCAACTCACACACCCACTTAGAAACCCAGAGAACCACTCACAACCCCACACAGGCACTCACACACCCACACAACCACGCCACACTTGTAGAGCCACTCACACAGCCACTAAGAAACCTACAAAACCACTCACAGACACATACAGCCAGTCACATATACATTCACACGCGCTCTTAAACACCCATTCACCCACTCACACACACACTCACACAGCTGTACAACCACTCACTCCCAGACAGAGACCAGAACACCACTCACACACCAATTTACACACTCAAAAAGCCACTCACACACCCACACATGGGCTCACACACCCAATTACACACCCACATGCACTCCAACACAACCACTCACACACCTGTACAGCCACTCATACACTCACTCAGAGAACCAAAGAACCACTCACACACCCACTCACAAACCCACACAGCCAGTGTCACATGCACTCACACACCCACTCACATACCCACTTACATACCCAGCAACCAATACCACAGCCACTCACACTCTGACTTGGAGAACCAGAGAACCACTCACAACTCAAACAGACACTCGCACACACACGTACACACCCACGAAACCACTCACATACCCACTCAAATGCCTATACAGCCGCTCACACAGGAAACATCGGTTTCAATGCGGGTGTTACCACGCACAACTGCATTTTTACCACATGTGGCTTTACATCGCAAGTCATTTCTACGACTTGCGCTAGGTGGCATGCAACAAAAGAACATGTGCTGGATTTTAAATCCAACACATTCCCTGCTGTGCGTTAACTGGAGTAGGAATAGTAATTTATACTATTCCTAAGTCCAGCACGCCATCTAGCGAAAGTCGTAGAAACAACTTGCAATGTAAAGCTATGCGTGGTAACAACGCGGTTGTTGTAACGACCGCCTTGTTACCTACCGTGTGGTAACACCACGCATTGTAAAGAGACATATTCGCTCACACACCCGCGTACACACCCATACAGCCATTCATACACCCACTCACACACCTACACAGCCACTCACATACCCACTCACAGACCCACAAAGCCAGTCACAAACACACTCTGACACAAACATCATACACTCACACACCAACTTATGCCCCCACACAACGACTCACACACCCACTCACACACTCAGGTTACAGGGACATTATAGTTAGGAAATAGCATAAAAAAACAGAAATTCACTGCAAAAAAAAGAAGGTTACAGGGACGTTACAGTAAGGAAATAGTGTTAAAAAAACCTTAGAAATTCACAAAAAAAAACAAATGTTACATGGATGTTATAGTTATGTTCAGATTTTACACACACAAAACTATAGAAATTCAGAAGATACAGTTATGACAAGTAACAATAACGCTTGCCCTCGCCATGCACTGCTAATTACCCCACATATTACATTACTCATGAAAATCTCTATGACATCATTGATCATATCACTGCAACATTTGCAGTGACATTCATGAGAAAACTGTGCATTCCAAGGGTGCGAGTTATAGTTTTTTACAGTCTTTTCCTACAATGCATTCAATGGGGACAATGGCTGCCACACCATGTTGTCCATGTTGTGGCCAGTAAATCAAAGGGGTCACTTGGGGATCTCCTTACATGCTTCTGGGAGGGTTAGGTGTCCTCACCCTGTCCGCTTATATTATGTTTTTTATTAATTTGCAGAATGCCGGGACTATGTCTGAGGGCCAGATATATGACAGTTTTTAGAGGTTGCAGGAGGGAGAATCAGACTAAATGCATCGCTAAAATGGCTTTTAGCATGTACCAACCCTATTTTACGAGTTGGTAACCTATTTCCAAAATAGGCTTTGCAAGTCGGGTTTAGGAAGGGTCGCCCCAAGGGCATCCCTTCTTGATAGTGAGTCGCAGGCGCATGTATGAATGTTTTGCAATCGGAATACTGCCACAAAACATTCATAATTTACCAACTCTGCATACTCCCAAAAAGGGAACGGGCCCCCAAGAGACCCCTTTCCGTTTGTTAATGTGGGTGCCAACATTTTTGAAGAGCAAGCAGTGGTCCAACGGACTACTGCCTATTATAAAAAAAATGAAAAGATAGCTTTTATTTTTTAATGGTGAAATGCAGCCCATTTTCTTAAAGGAAAATGGGATGCATTTACATTAAAAAACTGCTTTATTTAAAAAGAAATGAAAGACATGGTGGTCTGCTGACCCCGGCAGGCCACCACCCCTACGATTACAGGCCATTCCCAGCGGGTCACAAATTACGACCTACCTCATGAATATTGATGAGGTAGGTCACTTGCGGCCCCACTGGGAATCACTAAATGTGTCTGAGACACATTAGTAAATCACGTTTTGTGAGTCCCTAATTGCAAGCCACAAAAAATCTCAATTAGAGACTCGCAAAATGAAATGGTTGTACATCTGGCCCAGAGTCCACTTATGGCGCCACAACATATTGTCCATGCTGTGGCCAGGCAATAAGGATTGACAATCCTCTTTAAATTGGCCTATCAGAGCATCATGGGCAGCAATGGTTCAGATAGCAATAACATTTTCTGGAAGTCAACCCCTTCATGGCAACTCAAACACCTCTTAAACGCAACTTTCTCAAAAACTCTTGAACAGATTTACACCAAATAGAGAAAAGCACACTTTCTGAGCAAAGTTATAACTTTGTGCCACATTTGGTTTACCTCTGCCTTTTTTTTGTATCAGACAGAAAACTTTTCTATGGGAATAAAATTGGGAAATTTATGTTTTGGGAGTCCCCTTTGTCTTGCCCCCCCCCCTCCCCCCCTTTGTCTTGCCCCCCCCCACCCCACGCCAACTTGATGGATCAGCGTCAAACTGAATGAACTTTTTTGGGGGGGAGTTTTGTGCAGATTGTTGAATGGTGCCAAAATTATTAAGACAGCCAACAATTCCTTTCCTATGGAAACTCTGACCTAACTATAACTACTATGTGTGTATGTATGTGTGTGCATTTTGGTCTGGACTCTTCCCATGAGGCACAGGGTCAGACTGATTTGCATATGGCTATGTCTGAACTGGGATGGCGGAGTGAGCTAAAGAATGATGATGGATTAAACCCAGATCAGTTTACTGGGGGTGAGTGCTTGCATTGTTCAACACTCCGTTCATCATTCCCTTTGGTTTTGCTGTGTATATAGACACACATATGTATGCGCCATGCAGTGAAAACAAATGTGATTCAATAACACGTTATTTAGAGCAAATGTACTACTAAACATTCATTCATACATTTATTAGTACAGTACAAAGATAAATCTGAGTTTATAACTACAACAAAGCAAAAGAGCCGTACAGATTCTACACAGGGAAAACAACGTTCCTAATAGTTTAGATAACTCTTTAATGTGATTTTACGCTGCTGTGCAAATTTAATCTCTTGCATCCTGGTTCTGGCTAAATCTGTTTTGCAAACACAAATACACAAGAAAATGTCATGTCATAAGCAATATATGCTGTGTATTACCATTGTTGAAGGAGGGTAGGGGCACAGTGGCCCTTCCCCACACACAACAATGATAACAAGCAGTGTATCTGCATATATAATATGTGTGTTAAACCAAAGGTTAAGGTGCAGTTATAAGTGAAGAAGTTAGTAAGATATTAACTTACATTAAAAAAACATGGATATTCACTGAAAAAAGCAATACAATTTGATGATGACATCACTGATAACATAATCAAAACTTCTTTTTCCTGCATATTGCTCTATAAATTACATTGGCATTAGAGGCCTGACAGTAAGTACAAATTAGCTCAGGAGAATATCGGGCATCAGTAGTACTGTCACAGATACAACTCCCTTGGGTGTAGAAAGCAGGCATTTTGTGCAACATTGACCCTATACCATACACTTTACAGGTGGCATAGTTCACATTAACAATCAACCAAAGATATATGGGAACCCTCACTGAAAATGGCGTTCAATCTGTTCACAACTGCTCACAAAAGCCAAAATAGTGAATGTCAGTTCCAAAACAAATGCTGTACCATGGACAGCTTTTATCTGTCTCAAACCCCTGACATTCACCGAACCTACATTGAGAAATGACGTTGAAATCAGTAGAGAACTGAGTACTGTAAACAGTGTTTACTCTATGGGAAGAGTTTATTCTATACCACACTGTTTGTAAACACTGAAACTCTCATGAGAAATACACCACATAGTATTAAAAAGAATATACTAAGAAAAGTGTACATAGTTGTGAAAAAAAGACAGTTTGCCCTCCTTCTGAAGTAAATCAAGCACATGTACATAGGTTAGTACTTGGTGCACACATTCTTTTATGTTAAGAAGAAATTGTTTTGCTGGCACGATTCTCTCTAATAACTCAAGGCTGTTTCCAAAAGTTGGTATTATGCCTGGGCGGAGTTTGCGGAGTTCGGCTACGGGGATCTCCGCGAAGTGCAAGACAACTCTGCCGCGCTACGTGGAGCTCCGCAAGCAGCGGAGTCCATTAGATAAATGCTGTTCGCTGTGCTTTTCAGTGCCAGGTGCTTGTCCGCACTGTGCAATCATCAAAAATGACACCATGCACAGCGCAAGTGGGCGCTGCTTCCTTTCTGCCGCTTGAGTAGATTTTTACTCAAGCAGCAGTTTCTCAACGCAAATGGACATTTTCTCAATGCGGGCGGTCACAGGCATACGCGACCACTCGCAATGAGAAATCTGACCACCCATGTTAAGAAATCTCGACGGGAGGTTGATTTTCCACTCTTGCGCTCGCCAACTTGATGTTGACGATCACGAATGGGGAAAAATATTTCTGGGAGGTGGATTTTCCTCGCTCGCGCTTGCCAACTTGATGTTGATGAACGCGAGGGAGTAAAAAAAACTCTGCTCTGCGAGGCAGAGTTGTTTGGAACTTCGCGAGCTCCGTGTAACGCGGAGTGCGGAAAACTCCGCAAACCCCGATCACGGGGCAGAGTTCACCGCCCAGACTAAGTTAATATTTACTACGTAGAATCTTTCTCCCGTTGCAAACTTTTTCTGCATAACCGAAAATAACGTGTATGGAACTTAATGAACACAAGCCATGTGTCACCTGCACAGAGTTACTCTTGAATACAAAGATTTATAACATGTTCAATACCTCTACACAGCTATGGTGCATTAGAAGCACATGCGTTTTGTCAACAGTTGCACCCATTAGCTGGACCCAAGCTGTGCAAAATGAAATAGAAAAGTAATATGGTAGTTACCTGACACTATGTAAACAATAAAACAAACTAACACACTCAAAACACAATAAAACGAACTATCACACTCAGTGACGTCAATGATGTCATTTGAGATGTCAACAGTGACAAAAGATGTCATAGAAAATGTCATGAGTGATGGTATATGTGAGGTCATAAGCAGTTCTTAGTGGAGGCGCAAGTTATAGTTAGTGCTGCTAATTATAACAGGTGAATTTCTATTTTTTGTAGTTCAAAATGTTAATGTTGTCATTGACAAGTTCACCTAACTATAACACTATTTTAACCGTTTTGTTCCTGTCAGTAAATTTCTACGTTTTTTTACACAAACAGATCTTTTTATCACACCTAACTATAACATTACTTTATCCTTTGTTTTTTTCTGTAAATTTCTAGTTTTTTTTCACTGTAAAGTAATACTTATTTACCATACATGAATTCAACAGTCCACAATGCAGGTCCTTTGGCTCTGTGCTGCGTACGCTTTGGCTGCAGCCAACACCCCCCCCATTAAGCCAACCCCACGTTGTGCATGGCCATAAGGGTTTGGCCATAGGGCCTGGTCCTGGGCATCCCATCACCCAGGCCATTTGAGGGGAGTGGGCCGCACAACAACACTACTGGAGCCTTGTTGGGCCCTGGGAACTATATCCTCCAGCGCCATTTCTAAAAATAAAGGGGAGGGGGGCATGCAGCCCCCCTCCCCGAGCCTCTTTAGGCTCTGGTGACCCCATACCCCAGAGCTGTGTATTTTTAATGGTGTGGGGGCAGTGCAGCCCCCTCTCTGAGTTATCAGCCCTAGGCCACATGTTTGAATGAAGCTGAGGGGGCCACATGACCTTACCCTGAGCCTTCTTAGGCCCTGGGGACCCCATCCCCCAGGGCAGCTCTTTTAAATTAATGAGAGGGGGTTTGTGTGCCCCCCCCCCTTTCCTGGGGTCAAATATGGCCCCAGGACTATCACCGTCAGGCGTTCTTTTGAGGAGGAGGGGGCGTGTGTGGCCCCCCTCCCCTGGCTGATTTCAGCCTGGGGACCCCTTTACCGGGGCTCTGCAACATTGTTTTGGGGGGTGGGCATGTAGCCCCCCACCCCAGGCTGATTTTGGCCCCAGGAACCCCATTGGCCAGGGCCCAACATCATTATTAGGGGATGGGGGCACAAGGATCACCTTCTCAGGGACCTTCAGATGTGCTCAGTGAGAGTTTCGCCATATGCCTGGTCCTGCGGACCCCACCCCCAAGGTCAATTGTTTATTATTTAAAGGGGAGGGGGCATGCAGCAATACTCCCGAGCCACTTTAGGTTCTGGGGGTCCTCATTCCCCAGCGCTGTGTACTTTTTTAATGGTAAGGGACCGATTGGCACACTCTCCGAGTTGTTATCTGCCCCGGGGACCCCATCCCCAGGGCCACTTTTTTAAATGAAGGGAAGTGGGGCCATGTGGCCCCCTCCCTGAGCCTTCTTAGGCCCTCTGGACCCCAGACCCCACTCTTTTAAATAAAGGGATGGGGCACACATGGGCCCCGCTCCCGGGGTCAATTTTGGCCACAAAGCTTCCTTCCCCTGGAGCCTGGCGTTCTTTTGAGGGGGAGAGGGGCATTTGAACTGCCTTCCTGAGCTGATTTTGGCCCTGGGGATCCCATACCCCGAGAACCAGTATTCTTTTGAGGGAGAATGTGGGGCATGTGTGCCCCCCTGGTTGATTTTGGCCCAGGTCCATCCCTGGGGCTCTGCATCATTTTTAGAGGGAGAGGGGCATGCGGTACCCTGCCCGAGACAATGTTGGCCCTGGGGAACCCTTTACCCAGGGCCCCGCAAAAATTTAAAGGGAAGGAGGGCTTCTCTCCATGGGCCAAGTTTGGCCCCCGGGGCCCTATGGCCCAGCGATATTTGCATGTAGCCCCCCTCCTCAGGCCGACTTGGGCCCGGGGAACCCATCCCCTGGGCCAGGCATCATTATTGGGGGAGAACAATGCTCCCCCTCCGCTCCCCTGATCTCTGCACCGAGGACCCCATTCCCTGGGGACCAGCAACATTTTGCATGCAGAAGGGGCCATGCGGCCCCCCTCACCGGGCCAATTTTGGCCCTGGAGACCACATCATCAGGGGCTTTCAAACCTAAAGGTTGGTGCCCTGGTGGAGCCATTGGGGGTCGCGGGGAAGCACCAAGCTCCCTGTGGCCCCAGCCAGATCCCACCATACAATGGGGGCAGGTAGCAATATTTGCAAGCAGGGAAACAGATCAAAATTCCATTCCCTGCGTGCGAGTGCATTTTTGAACTCCTCGTCCGCTGGGAGCCGACTTGGTAATTGTTCCAGCTAGGCAAGAGTTTTGAAAATGCTCCAGCCAACCAAGAGCAAACACATGGTTACCTGCCTGCACCGCAGCAGGCAGGGAAAATGCTATGTCTTGGAGGTGTGCTCCCTAGGGCATAGCTTGCGAGCGGGTCCCGGCGGATGAGGTCCCCGAGCCATTTATGGCTCAGGGAGGGAGGCCATGCAGCCCCCTCCATTAAAGTAATCAGCCCTGGGGTTGTGCTCCCTGGGCTTTTTGAGGTTATGGGAGAGGGGCCCTTCCCTAAGGCAAATTTCAGCTCTTGGGGTGTCTCACTCCCCATATAACGGCATTGGGGCCCTGGGATGGGCTCCCAGGCCTCTGCAGGTTAGGGGGGAGCCTACCCCCCCTATGAATTATTTATGGGCCTGGGTGGGCTCCCCAGGGCCTCTGCAGGCTTGGGGAGGGGGTGCCATGCAGTCTCCCCTCTCTTTATGAACACATCCCTGGGGGTGGTCACCCCGGGGCTTATAGGAAATAAATGCGGCCTGGCTGCCATTTTGTGCTTTTTCGCTTTACTGATCCTACAAGAGTAACGTGGGATCGCGATATTGAGCATTAATCATGTTGAAAATTTGATAAATTGGTTTGCATGGACTTATCTATTTGTGATCTTATCGTCACATTTTCTGCCATTTTTTTTCTATTTTGATCCCGGGGGATCCCTCTGGTTCCTCCCACCCCCTTAGGGCCTAGTGGGTCAGGGTAATCCTACCATGCCCCCTTCAAGAGAGGGGACTACGTCCCTGAGTTCTGTTATGGCTGCTAGCAACATTTTTCTCATGTACTGGCAGCCAATCAGAGCACTCGCAGGAGAGAAATAGCCCACATGAAATTAAGCTCCCTCGGCCAATCAGAACGCTCGATTTTCAAAGTGGCCCTCCCACTAGAGTGTCTTGAGACTCTTGTGGACCCAACTGCTGAAATACACAAAAAGCACAATCTGTGGACCAAGATCCAGTCTCCTGGCAAATTTGGTGTAATTCTGTTCAGTAGTTTTTGTTGTAGTTGTCTAAACAAACCTATGGAAACTGCATGTGGATTTTGCGTTTTGGGACCCCCCTTTTTTTCTCTGACTCTTTCCAGAAAGGAGCTGAGGCGGATGAACTTTTTTTTTATTTCGTGAAGATATGTCAAACGGACCCAAAGTTATTAGCAAACCAAAAAACGCTCTTTCTGTGGAAAAGAAGGGCTAACTATAACTACCTGTTGGAGACTGCAATATTTGTGGCAAGCAATATCTAATCCGGAACCTATTATGTCCTCATATATAGCAAAAACTGCTACATTCACTGGGGAGATCAAGCATAAACTCATAAAGAGACATGGCCAACTGGATTACAATAAACAAATGAATATAGTTCTTTCATAGTTCAGAAAAAGCTGGATGAAACCGGAGAAACATTGTTTTATGAACAGACTAAAACTGCTAGCTCTGGTAGTGGAACCAAAGAAGACCTACAGGAAAACTGAGCATGACCCCCATATTAAGGCTAGACCAACAAACTATAAAATGTAAATTGAGCTATATCCTATTGATCAAGTCCGCTACACCCAGTAGATAATCAGAGCATTCACTAACTTACACATCAGGTCAGCAAGATGTATGAGGATACCAAGCACAACCTCATATATAGACCATGCGAGATAGATCATCCCAATAATCCAAGGATCTCTTCATATGTAGACCATGCAATATAAATTCAAAGGCAAACCAAACTATGTGCTCAGATGTAGGCCATGCAGCCAGATCAAATTAGGGAACCGAACATGGCCCAATATAGCAACAATATCAGCAATTTGAAACGGGTAAACCGAACATGTCCTATCTAAAGACAGTGTATCAAGATCTAATTTTAAAACGAGAACGTCTTCACATATAAACATGATCAGCAGGACCTGATGGAAAGAATGAGTATGGCCTCAAGTATAGAGGAGGTCAGCTGCACCCATTAAGGATCCTAATGATGAACTCTGATACACCAAGAAATCTGTCTCAACCAGGGAAACTGAGCGTAACTTAATACCCAGACTAAGTAAGCTAGTGTTAATAGGGGATAATGTGTAACCTCATATAAAAACTAGTCCAAATAAAACTAACATGAAAACCAAATGTGACCTCAGATATACATTAGAACAAGCAAGCTAGTACATTTGAGAAGAACTCCATTTGTTGATCATACCATCAAGATCTAATGGCAAAACAAAGCACAATAACATACACATGCGTGTTAGGTAGACTGGGGACACCAAGAATGACCTCATTTAGAGATACGTCCACTGAGGAAACCATGCAGAATCTTGTATTCAGGCGAAGCCTGCAGGAACTGCAAGGAAAATCCATGCTATTCTCATAAATACCCTGGACCAGGTAATTCATTGTAATAAATGTGCTATGTCAACAAATATTGATGGGAAAGTAAACGGGAACCATATAAGGTCCAGTACCATATACGTTCTAGACCATATGAAGAGCACGGCAGGTATATCCAAAAGAAAAACTAATAAGGGTCTTGTGTACAGACATGTGCTGTTTAACCTACTACATCTACTTGTAACGGGGAAACAAAGCATGATATCATACATAGATACAGTCAGTTCGAGGTATTTAGGAAATCAAGCATGAGCTAAGGACAGACAAACTTGCTAGATGCACAACCCTATACATTAAACCTGGCTCATCATAACCAAAGGAAACACAAGAATGTCCCTTATATATAATTACAGTTGCAGTATCCAAGGAGGAAACCCAGCATGACTTTACATACATACTCACCACAAACACACTAGCTCGATCCACTAGGAGAACCAGGCTTGACCTAATTCATAACTGGACCTGTCCAATCCAATTATGGAAGCAAGCATGATTAAAGACATAAAGAAGGACATCAAGATCCACTAGAAAGCTCAAACGTGGCCTTATATAAAGACAAGCTAGACTGATTGGGAAATATAACCATGATTTCATAAATATGTCAGGCCAGCTAGATCTTCTTGTGATCTCAAACATGACCTCTCACATAGACCAGGCATGTTAGATCCACTTCGAAAAACAAGCACTGCCATATACAAATCAAAACAGCTAGATGCAAGATGAAACCAGACATGGTCAGTTGGTTCTATTGGTAATATCAAGCAAAAGTCAAGGAATCAACGAAATCAGCAACATTAAATTAGAAAACTAAACATATACAGACCTCATATCCAGACACGACATGTCTCATATATACACCAAGCTTATGAAATCCATGAACCATACCTAGACCAGGTCAGTAGGCTCTAATAGTAAACGCAGGGGCTGATCACATACGTAAACCAGACATGCGACCAGAGAGGAAACCAAGCAGGATTTTCACCCCAGGCCAGGCCTGCAAGATCGAATGGGAAAACCAAACCTCACCTCATGTTTAGACCAGGGCGAGGGGATCCAATAAGAGAAATCACGCATAACACAGAGAGCGGAAGCTAGCTAAATCGTCCTGGGCAACGAAGCATGACTGGTCAGCTACAGTAAAACAGCTGAATGAAATGAGCACATCAAAAACGTACAGAAATATCCAGCTAAAAACGTGAAATAGAACAGAACATACTAAGCTTTAGATAAGTCTAAGCGAACTGGACCCAAAATGGACCCTGTTGTATTTTGCACCAAGCTTGTTACATACACTACAGATTTACTAGGCAGCACAAAGAGCAGATTGTGACATTCACAGACATAAAATCACGTGTGAAAGGTTTTGTAAGGATAGCAGCGGTTCTCTTGGTGTACATCAAATATTCTGTTAATTTAAGGTATGGCACATTCAAGCAATAAACGAATTCATGTGGAGAACAGGCACTGGCTACACCGTCAGTCCATCACTGTTTCATCCCAGAAATGCGAGATCTGATCCCTGGAAGTCCCTCGAATCCAGCAGCCAAGCATTTCCTCTAGCACATTTTCAGGACCAATCAGTCCTCGTGAGAGAAGCATCTAGCGCAGACTGCGTTTCCTGCGCTGAGCTCACCTCCCACCCTCTCCCGCATGCATGAACACTGTACCGCTATCCCCAGCCCTCCTCGATCGCTGCAAACCCGCAAGTCAGCACATTTTAAATGAAGTCACCTCTTAAAACGGAAGCGATAAATAAGTTAATGCTTGTCGGCTCGGGCCGAGCACAAACATCTCGTGGCCTAGTTGCTGCCTCCCTGCTAGAGACTCCTGGCCCCTTCTGGTGGTTCGAATTCTATCACGTCCAGCCCCTCGCCGGTTAATGGCTCATCAATCGCTAGTGGATTAATAATGTATCAGCGATCTGCCCCTCTAGGTACCGCACAAGCTCCTAGCCCTTCTGCACAACTGGCTGAAATCTGTTCAGGCCAGAATCAACCTTCTATCGAGCGGTCATTGTGGTGATAAGGACACCCCACACCCTTCTAAGACCCAGCTGGGCCAAGGAAACCATGATAGGGACACCACACACCCTTGTATGGCCCAGCTGGGCCAAGGAAACCGTGATAGGGACACCACACACCCTTGTATGGCCCAGCTGGGCCAAGGAAACCGTGATAGGGACACCACACACCCTTGTATGGCCCAGCTGGGCCAAGGAAACCGTGATAGGGACACCACACACCCTTGTATTGCCCAGGTGGGCCAAGGAAACCGTGATAAGGACACCCCAAACCCTTCTAGGACACATCTGGGCCAAGGAAACCGTGATAAGGACACCCCAAACCCTTCTAAGACCCATCTGGTCCCAGGAAACCGTGATAAGGACACCCCACACCCTGTATGGCCCAGCTGGGCCAAGGAAACCGTGAAAAAGACACCCCACGCCCTGTATGGCCCAGCTGGGCCAAGGAAACCGTGATAGGGACACCTCAAACCCTTCTAGGACACATCTGGGCCAAGAAAACCGTGATAAGGACACCCCACACCCTACTAAGACCCAGCTGGGCCAAGGAAACCGTGATAGGGACACCACACACCCTTGTATTGCCCAGGTGGGCCAAGGAAACCGTGATAGGGACACCACACACCCTTGTATTGCCCAGGTGGGCCAAGGAAACCGTGATAAGGACACCCCAAACCCTTCTAAGACCCATCTGGTCCCAGGAAACCGTGATAAGGACACCCACACCCTGTATGGCCCAGCTGGGCCAAGGAAACCGTGAAAAAGACACCCCACGCCCTGTATGTGCCCCAGCTGGGCCAAGGAAACCGTGATAGGGACACCTCAAACCTTTCTAGGACACATCTGGGCCAAGGAAACCGTGATAAGGACACCCCACACCCTACTAAGACCCAGCTGGGCCAAGGAAACCGTGATAAGGACACCCCACACCCTACTAAGACCCAGCTGGGCCAAGGAAACCGTGATAGGGACACCCCACGCCCTTCTAGGACATATCTGGGCCAAGGAAACCGTGATAGGGACACTCCACACCCTACTAAGACCCAGCTGGGCCAAGGAAACCGTGATAGGGACACTACACACCCTACTAAGACCCAGCTGGGCCAAGGAAACCGTGAAAAAGACACCCCACACCCTACTAAGACCCAGCTGGGCCAAGGAAACCGTGATAGGGACACCCCACACCCTACTAAGACCCAGCTGGGCCAAGGAAACCGTGATAAGGACACCCCACACCCTACTAAGACCCAGCTGGGCCAAGGAAACCGTGATAGGGACACCTCAAACCCTTCTAGGACACATCTGGGCCAAGGAAACCGTGATAAGGACACCCCACACCCTTGTATGGCCCAGCTGGGCCAAGGAAACCGTGATAGGGACACCTCAAACCCTTCTAGGACACATCTGGGCCAAGGAAACCGTGAAAAGGACACCCCACACCCTACTAAGACCCAGCTGGGCCAAGGAAACCGTGATAAGGACACCACACACCCTTCTAGGACACATCTGGGCCAAGGAAACCGTGATAAGGACACCCCACACCCTTGTATGGCCCAGCTGGGCCAAGGAAACCGTGATAGGGACACCTCAAACCCTTCTAGGACACATCTGGGCCAAGGAAACCGTGAAAAGGACACCCCACACCCTACTAAGACCCAGCTGGGCCAAGGAAACCGTGAAAAAGACACCCCACGCCCTTGTATAGCCCAGCTGGGCCAAGGAAACCGTGATAGGGACACCTCAAACCCTTCTAGGACACATCTGGGCCAAGGAAACCGTGAAAAGGACACCCCACACCCTACCAAGACCCAGCTGGGCCAAGGAAACCGTGATAAGGACACCACACACCCTTCTAGGACACATCTGGGCCAAGGAAACCGTGATAAGGACACCCCACACCCTTGTATGGCCCAGCTGGGCCAAGGAAACTGTGATAGGGACACCTCAAACCCTTCTAGGACACATCTGGGCCAAGGAAACCGTGATAAGGACACCCCACACTCTACTAAGACCCGGCTGGGCCAAGGAAACCGTGATAGGGACACCTCAAACCCTTCTAGGACACATCTGGGCCAAGGAAACCGTGATAAGGACACCCCACACCCTACTAAGACCCAGCTGGGCCAAGGAAACTGTGATAGGGACACCTCAAACCCTTCTAGGACACATCTGGGCCAAGAAAACCGTGATAAGGACACCCCACACCCTACTAAGACCCAGCTGGGCCAAGGAAACCGTGATAATGACACCCTACATCCTTGTATGGCCCAGCTGGGCCAAGGAAACCGTGATAGGGACACCTCAAACCCTTCTAGGACACATCTGGGCCAATAAAACCGTGATAAGGACAACACACACCCTTCTAAGACCCAGCTGGGCCCAGGAAACCGTGATAATGACACCCTACACCCTTGTATGGCCCAGCTGGGCCAAGGAAACCCACTGTCTCCAGAAGCACAACCTAAGTGGTTCCAAAACCCCAGGCCGGAAGCAGACCTGGCATCACCCACCCCACTCATAGGGATCCTTTCCAGCCAACCAGGCCGAAAAATACCCACAACTGTAAAAGGCTCCAAGCACAACCCAAAGCATTAACCAGTTCCAAGTCAAGGGACCGGTTGCCACCCTTGCAGGCCAAACCACAACCAATACGTTTTCCCAATCCCAGTGCAGTCAGCATTTTTACCTCATCAACCAACCCATCTATGGCTATCACGCGCCCTCTCCAAACCCGTGACCTCCCGCACCCCGTGCCCCCTCACCCCCACCTCACCAGCTTTGACTGAAAAGGATATGGCCATTCGGTGATCTTTTTGGCGTATTTCCTCACCACGTTGTCCTCGCTGAAGAGGAAGAGGGAGCGGTTGACGGTGAAGCAGTTCTGTCGGACAGGGATGGGGTTGTAGAGGGCCATGGTTCGCGCTCTCTGCGCCATCGACTGCTTGTACATCCTTTGGGCCCCCGGCGGTCCGCCCTGCCGGCTGCCCCCACGTCCAGCACCGCCCGCCGCCCCGGCTCCCCCTCCGCTGATCCCGCCATAGCGGGACGGCACCTCGTCTCCGAACCGAGCCATCCTGCAAAGAGCAAAGGGCGAGCGTTACGATGCGCTGGGGAAATGGAAGGGGTGCGGCAGGCGCTCCACATCACATCCCATGGAGCGGCTGCAGGTCAGCTCAGACTCATAGGCGGGGGGCAGTGGTCACGGCGAGCAGGGTGGCTCCCGGCATGCTCCCTCGGCCAGGGTGGCGAGAGGACCAAGGTCTGGACGGAGCCAAATGCACAGAACACAAGACAAGAAGACCAAGTGGCACTCCAATGCGGTCCCCCTGCCTCCCTGCGTCCTGCTCAGCGCCGCATCCTGGACAGTTTCTCTCTGCGCTGCAATAGGTGCATCGCAGGCGTCGACTCGATGCCAGGGGCAATAACGAAAACATGCAAAGGTGCCACCGACCTGGTCACTTCCCCGTCATCTTCAGACCCGAGGCGTGCACAGGATTGCTAAATCTGCGGACACAGACACACAGAAAACACAAGGTGGGATTCGTTGGCTCTGGCAGGGGCCGCCCCCTCCCCCTTCAGAGCGGGTTCAGTTCGTCGTCTTCTGCCTTACCCGACATTGGGGTCGTTTTTTTTTCCTGACTGGATGCCGACGGGGAAACCTTGTGCAATCCTGAAATACCAAAAATGAAGAGAGTCAATCTCGGGAGCCGGAGGTGTGCGCCGTCCAGCGTGGACTCAGCGGGCGCCCGTGGGTGATGCAGTATCGGGCATCGTGCGCTCCCCCTCCCCGGATGGGTCCTCCTGGGGGTGCATGGGCTGGGGACGGTGCGAGGGGGAGGAGGAGGAGGAGGAGGCAGGATGAAGGATAGAGCTGCCGGGAGGGAGGGATGGCGAGGCTGATGCTCCGGCAGGTTGGACTGGAATGAGCAGCCAGTCATCAATTCGAGGCTGCAGCCCCATCCCAAAGAGCAGCCGGGGCTGGTCAGGTGACAGCAGTCAGCCAATGGGGCCGCCCACGAGCCCACTGGAGTTTCGGAGAGGGGGGTCTGCGGGGGGTTAGGGGGTGGGGGCTAGTGGAGTGGGGGCGAGCAGAAATAGGGGGCTGTGGGAGACTGCCTCTCTAGCAATTCTGGCTGCAGAGATTGTCGAGGGGAGAGATGTGCAGAGGGGCAGATACACGGGGTCCGGGGTGGCTCAGGGGACGTGTGCAGAAGGAAAGATGCGCAGAGGGTTTACGGTGCATACTGTGAAGAGAGAGATGTGCAGAGAAAGGCTTGTGGGGTGTAGCGGTATGAGTGCAGGTGATGAGGCGCAGGTGGAGATCTGCGGAAGATGTGCGCACGGGGGTGAGCAGACTGAGATGTGAAAAGGTGGTGGGGGGAGGGGGGTGGAAGAAGAGGTGTGCCGGGGATGGGTGCAATAGACATGTGCATGTGGTGAATGCGCATGGGAGAGATGTTCTATAGAGACTGCGAGGAGCCGTGTAGAGCTGTACAAGGGGAGCTCTAGAGGTGGACCCGAGGAGTCTGGCAGCTGTGCGCGGGGAGGATGTGCAGAGAGGTGTGCATGGGAAGACATGTGCATGGGGATGCACATGGGAGGGATATGCTATACAGACTGCGAGGGGCCGTGTATAGCTGTACAAGAGAAGCTCTGCAGGTGGACCTGAGGAGCCTGACAGCCGTGCGCGGGGAGGATGTGCAGAGAGGTGTGCATGGGAAGACATGTGCATGGGGATGCACATGGGAGAGATGCGCTATACAGACTGCGAGGGGCCGTGTAGAGCTGTACAAGAGAAGCTCTGCAGGTGGACCTGAGGAGCCTGACAGCTGTGCACGGGGAAGATGTGCAGAGAGGTGTGCAGGGGGTGGGCGGAATAGACATGTGCATGTGGGGGATGTGCATGGGAAATATGTGCTGTGCAGACTGCGAGGGGCCGTGTAGAGCGGCACAAGGGGAGCTCTGCAGGTGGACTCGAGGAGCCTGGCAGCTGTGAGCCGGGAGGATGTGCAGGGGATGGATGGAATAGACATGTGCATGGGGGATGCACATGGGAGAGATGTGCTATACAGACTGCGAGGGCTGTGTACATCTGTACAAGGGGAGCTCTAGAGGTGGACCTGAGAATCCTGGCAGCTGTGCGCGGGGAGGATGTGCAGAGAGGTGTGCAGGGATAGACATGTGCATGTGGGGAATGTGCATGGGAGAGATGTGCTATACAGACTGCGAGGGGCAGTTTAGAGCTGTACAAGGGGAGCTCTGCAGGTGGACTTGAGGAGCCTGGCAGATGTGCGCGGGGAGGATGTGCAGAGAGGTGTGCAGGTGGGGATGGGTGGAATTGACATGTGCATGTGCGGGATGCACATGGGAAGGATGTGCTATACAAACTGCAAAGGGCCGTGTAGAGCTGTACAAGGGGAGCTCTGCAGGTGGACCTGAGGAGCCTGACAGCTGTGCGCAGGGAGGATGTGCAGAGAGGTGTGCAGGTGGGGATGGGTGGAATTGACATGTGCATGTGCGGGATGCACATGGGAAGGATGTGCTATACAGACTGCAAAGGGCCGTGTAGAGCTGTACAAGGGGAGCTCTGCAGGTGGACCTGAGGAGCGTGGCAGGTGTGTGCGGGGAGGATGTGCAGAGAGGTGTGCCGGGGATGGGTGGAATAGACATGTGCATGGGGGATGCGCATGAGAGAGATGTGCTGTGCAGACTGCAAGGGGCTGTGTAGAGCTGTACAAGGGGCACTCTGCAGGTGGACTTGAGGAGCCTGGCAGCTGTGCACGGGGCAGATGTGCAGGGAGGTGTGCCGGGGATGGGTGGGATAGACTTGTGCATGTGGGGGATGCGCTTACGAGAGATGTGCTGTACAGGTGGCGAGGGGCCGTGTAGAGCTGTACAAGGGGAGCTCTGCAGTTGGATCTGAGGAGCCTGGCAGCTGTGCGCTGGGAGGATGTGCATAGAGGTGTGCAGGGGATGGGTGGAATAAACATGTGCAAGTGGGGGATGCACATGGGAGAGATGTGCTTAACAGACTGCGAGGGGCCATGTAGAGCTGTACAAGGGGAGCTCTGCAGTTGGCCCTGAGGAGCCTGGCAGCTGTGCGCTGGAAGGATGTGCATAGAGGTGTGCAGGGGATGGGTGGAATAGACATGTGCAAATGGGGGATGCACATTGGAGAGATGTGCTGTGCAGACTGCGAGGGGCCCTGTAGAGCTGTACAAGGGGAGCTCTGCAGTTGGACCTGAGCCTGGCAGCTGTTCGCGGGGAGGATGTGCAGGTGATGGGTGGAATACACATGTGCATGTGGGGGATGCGCATGGGAGAGATGTGCTATACAGACAGCGAGGGATGTGTACATCTGTACAAGGGGAGCTCTGCAGGTGGACCCGAGGAGCCTGGCAGCTGTGCGTGGGGAGGATGTGCAGAGAAGTGTGCAGGGATAGACATGTGCATGTGGGGAATGTGCATGGGAGAGATGTGCTATACAGACTGCGAGGGGCTGTGTAGAGCTGAACAAGGGGAGCTCTGCAGGTGGATCTGAGGAGCCTGGCAGTTGTGCCCTGGGAGGATGTGCATAGAGGTGTGCAGGGGATGGGTGGAATAGACATGTGCATGTGGGGGATGCGCATGGGAGAGATGTGCTATACAGACAGCGAGGGTTGTGTAGATCTGTACAAGGGGAGCTCTGCAGGTGGACCCGAGGAGCCTGGCAGCTGTGCGCGGGGAGGTTGTGCAGGGAGGTGTGCCGGGGATGGGTGGAATAGATATGTGCATGTGGGCGATGCGTATGGGAGAGATGTGCTATACAGACTGCGAGGGGCCGTATAGAGCTATACAAGGGGAGCTCTGCAGGGGGACCTGAGGAGCCTGACAGCTGTGCGCGGGGAGGATGTGCAGAGTGATATGCCGGGATGGGTGGAATAGACATGTGCATGTGGGGGATGCGCATGGGAGAGATGTGCTATACAGACAGCGAGGGTTGTGTAGATCTGTACAAGGGGAGCTCTGCAGGTGGACCCGAGGAGCCTGGCAGCTGTGCACGGGGCAGATATGCAGAGAGGTGTGCAGCGCAGATGCACAGAGGTGCTCATTTGTGGGTAGGATGGGCAGGATTGGACAGACAGCAGTGAAGGGCAGTTTAGAAAAAGTGGGTGAACAATCCAGGGACACAGTGTTACAGTGAGGTGCCAATCAGGGGTCTGTGGGAGGAAATGGTGCACCACGCGTTAGTATGAGGGCCAGGCTGTGGTTTGCTGGAGGCCCGTGGGCACCGCGTCGCCGTCACGGCGAGGCCATTGTACACTGGTCTTGGGGATGCAAGAACGAGGCTGTGCTTGTAGGTGCCGGTAAGGGAGCTGTAGGGGTAATGCGTCCTGCCTGTCACTGGGAGGTGGCAGTCTGAGGGCTTTAGTACTGAGTACCACAGTAAGGGGCCAGTGTCGGGGCTTCAGGCGGAAAGGTTGGAACGAGCGCCACTGGTAAGTGTCAAACCGGAAGCTATATGAAGAGAGGGGTACAGGATGCAGTGTGAGGTGCTAGTCCGAGGGATAAGAAGAAGTTCAGTCAGAGCCTGCAGCCTGCCTGGGCAATGTGAAGTGCAGAGTGTCGAGGCGAGCTGCCAGTCTGGGGGATACAGGAAGGGAAGGGAAAGGGATGTTACTGGCAGGTGCCTACTTTATGGGGTACATAAGAGGAACGCACACAGACGGGCATTGTGAGGGTGAATGATGCGCGGGGAGTAGAATCCCAAAAGAATAGGTGGTCATGGAATGTGCCACTAGAAGGTGCCCGCCCCCTCGATTCTCTCATTAGGACGCATGATGCAGGTGGATGGTCACATCTGCGAGGGTGACTGCGGGGGGAGGAGGGTTGGGGCAAAGAGAGGGAGTACAAAGTGCCATGGGAGGGTTCCGGACCGCCTTCTTGGGTTGCGCATAGTGCCCCGGAAAGATGTCAGTCAAGAGCATTGAGGAAGGCACTGTATCAGCCAAGAGCCTAAAGGGGAGAGGCACAGTACTACTGTAAAGTGCCAGTCAGGAGGCAGGGGGAGAGGGAACACAGTACTACTGTAACGTGCCAGTCAGGAGGCTGGGCGAGGGGCACAGTACTACTGTAACGTGCCAGTCAGGAGGCAGGGGGAGAGGGAACACAGTACTACTGTAACGTGCCAGTCAGGAGGCTGGGGGAGGGGGAACACAGTACTACTGTAACGTGCCAGTCAGGAGGCAGGGGGAGAGGGAACACAGTACTACTGTAACGTGCCAGTCAGGAGGCTGGGCGAGGGGCACAGTACTACTGTAACGTGCCAGTCAGGAGGCAGGGGGAGAGGGAACACAGTACTACTGTAACGTGCCAGTCAGGAGGCTGGGGGAGGGGGAACACAGTACTACTGTAACGTGCCAGTGAGGAGGCAGGGGGAGAGGGAACACAGTACTACTGTAAACTGCCAGTCAGGAGGCAGTGGGAGGGGGAACACAGTACTACTGTAACGTGCCAGTCAGGAGGCTGAGGGAGGGGGAACACAGTACTACTGTAACGTGCCAGTCAGGAGGCAGGGGGAGAGGGAACACAGTACTACTGTAGTGTGCCAGTCAGGAGGCAGGGGGAGGGTGAACACAGTACTACTGTAATGTGCCAGTCAGGAGGCAGGGGGAGAGGGAACACAGTACTACTGTAATGTGCCAGTCAGGAGGCAGGGGGAGAGGGAACACAGTACTACTGTAATGTGCCAGTCAGGAGGCAGGGGGAGAGGGAACACAGTACTACTGTAATGTGCCAGTCAGGAGGCAGGGGGAGAGGGAACACAGTACTACTGTAATGTGCCAGTCAGGAGGCAGGGGGAGAGGGAACACAGTACTACTGTAATGTGCCAGTCAGGAGGCAGGGGGAGAGGGAACACAGTACTACTGTAATGTGCCAGTCAGGAGGCTGGGAGAGGGGGAACACAGTACTACTGTAATGTGCCAGTCAGGAGGCAGGGGGAGAGGGAACACAGTACTACTGTAATGTGCCAGTCAGGAGGCTGGGGGAGGGGGAACACAGTACTACTGTAATGTGCCAGTCAGGAGGCAGGGGGAGAGGGAACACAGTACTACTGTAATGTGCCAGTCAGGAGGCAGGGGGAGAGGGAACACAGTACTACTGTAATGTGCCAGTCAGGAGGCAGGGGGAGAGGGAACACAGTACTACTGTAATGTGCCAGTCAGGAGGCAGGGGGAGAGGGAACACAGTACTACTGTAATGTGCCAGTCAGGAGGCAGGGGGAGAGGGAACACAGTACTACTGTAATGTGCCAGTCAGGAGGCTGGGGGAGGGGGAACACAGTACTACTGTAATGTGCCAGTCAGGAGGCAGGGGGAGAGGGAACACAGTACTACTGTAGTGTGCCAGTCAGGAGGCAGGGGGAGGGTGAACACAGTACTACTGTAATGTGCCAGTCAGGAGGCAGGGGGAGAGGGAACACAGTACTACTGTAATGTGCCAGTCAGGAGGCAGGGGGAGAGGGAACACAGTACTACTGTAATGTGCCAGTCAGGAGGCAGGGGGAGAGGGAACACAGTACTACTGTAATGTGCCAGTCAGGAGGCAGGGGGAGAGGGAACACAGTACTACTGTAATGTGCCAGTCAGGAGGCAGGGGGAGAGGGAACACAGTACTACTGTAATGTGCCAGTCAGGAGGCTGGGGGAGGGGGAACACAGTACTACTGTAATGTGCCAGTCAGGAGGCAGGGGGAGAGGGAACAAAGTACTACTGTAATGTGCCACTGAGGAGGCTGGGGGAGGGGGAACACAGTACTACTGTAACGTGCCAGTCAGGAGGCTGAGAGAGGGGGAACACAGTACTACTGTAATGTGCCAGTCAGGAGGCAGGGGGAGAGGGAACACAGTACTACTGTAACGTGCCAGTCAGGAGGCAGGGGGAGAGGGAACACAGTACTACTGTAACGTGCCAGTCAGGAGGCAGGGGGAGAGGGAACACAGTACTACTGTAATGTGCCAGTCAGGAGGCAGGGGGAGAGGGAACACAGTACTACTGTAATGTGCCAGTCAGGAGGCAGGGGGAGAGGGAACACAGTACTACTGTAATGTGCCAGTCAGGAGGCAGGGGGAGAGGGAACACAGTACTACTGTAATGTGCCAGTCAGGAGGCAGGGGGAGAGGGAACACAGTACTACTGTAATGTGCCAGTCAGGAGGCAGGGGGAGAGGGAACACAGTACTACTGTAATGTGCCAGTCAGGAGGCTGGGGGAGGGGGAACACAGTACTACTGTAATGTGCCAGTCAGGAGGCAGGGGGAGAGGGAACAAAGTACTACTGTAATGTGCCAGTCAGGAGGCTGGGGGAGGGGGAACACAGTACTACTGTAACGTGCCAGTCAGGAGGCTGAGAGAGGGGGAACACAGTACTACTGTAATGTGCCAGTCAGGAGGCAGGGGGAGAGGGAACACAGTACTACTGTAATGTGCCAGTCAGGAGGCAGGGGGAGAGGGAACACAGTACTACTGTAATGTGCCAGTCAGGAGGCAGGGGGAGAGGGAACACAGTACTACTGTAATGTGCCAGTCAGGAGGCAGGGGGAGAGGGAACACAGTACTACTGTAATGTGCCAGTCAGGAGGCTGGGGGAGGGGGAACACAGTACTACTGTAATGTGCCAGTCAGGAGGCAGGGGGAGAGGGAACAAAGTACTACTGTAATGTGCCAGTCAGGAGGCTGGGGGAGGGGGAACACAGTACTACTGTAACGTGCCAGTCAGGAGGCTGAGAGAGGGGGAACACAGTACTACTGTAATGTGCCAGTCAGGAGGCAGGGGGAGAGGGAACACAGTACTACTGTAACGTGCCAGTCAGGAGGCAGGGGGAGAGGGAACACAGTACTACTGTAACGTGCCAGTCAGGAGGCAGGGGGAGAGGGAACACAGTACTACTGTAATGTGCCAGTCAGGAGGCAGGGGGAGAGGGAACACAGTACTACTGTAACGTGCCAGTCAGGAGGCTGAGGGAAGGGGGAACACAGTACTACTGTAACGTGCCAGTCAGGAGGCTGAGAGAGGGGGAACACAGTACTACTGTAATGTGCCAGTCAGGAGGCAGGGGGAGAGGGAACACAGTACTACTGTAATGTGCCAGTCAGGAGGCAGGGGGAGAGGGAACACAGTACTACTGTAACGTGCCAGTCAGGAGGCAGGGGGAGAGGGAACACAGTACTACTGTAATGTGCCAGTCAGGAGGCAGGGGGAGAGGGAACACAGTACTACTGTAACGTGCCAGTCAGGAGGCTGAGGGAAGGGGGAACACAGTACTACTGTAACGTGCCAGTCAGGAGGCTGAGAGAGGGGGAACACAGTACTACTGTAACGTGCCAGTAAGGAGGCTGGGGGAGGGGGAACACAGTACTACTGTAACGTGCCAGTCAGGAGGCAGGGGGAGAGGGAACACAGTACTACTGTAATGTGCCAGTCAGGAGGCTGGGGGAGGGGGACCACAGTGCTACTGTAGCGTGCCAGTCAGGAGGGTGGGGGAGGGGGAACACATTACTACTGTAACGTGCCAATCAGGAGGCTGGGAGAGGGGGAACACAGTACTACTGTAATGTGCCAGTCAGGAGGCTGGGGGAGGGGGACCACAGTGCTACTGTAGCGTGCCAGTCAGGAGGCTGGGGGAGGGGGACCACAGTGCTACTGTAGCGTGCCAGTCAGGAGGGTGGGGGAGGGGGAACACATTACTACTGTAACGTGCCAATCAGGAGGCTGGGAGAGGGGGAACACAGTACTACTGTAATGTGCCAGTAAGGAGGCTGAGGGAGGGGGAACACAGTACTACTGTAACGTGCCAATCAGGAGGCTGGGGGAGGGGGAACACAGTACTACTGTAACATGCCAGTAAGGAGGCTGGGAGAGGGGGAACACAGTACTACTGTAATGTGCCAGTCAGGAGGCTGGGGGAGGGGGACCACAGTGCTACTGTAGCGTGCCAGTCAGGAGGCTGGGGGAGGGGGACCACAGTGCTACTGTAGCGTGCCAGTCAGGAGGGTGGGGGAGGGGGAACACATTACTACTGTAACGTGCCAATCAGGAGGCTGGGAGAGGGGGAACACAGTACTACTGTAACGTGCCAGTCAGGAGGCTGAGGGAGGGGGAACACAGTACTACTGTAACGTGCCAATCAGGAGGCTGGGGGAGGGGGAACACAGTACTACTGTAACGTGCCAGTCAGGAGGCAGAGGGAGAGGGAACACAGTACTACTGTAATGTGCCAGTCAGGAGGCTGGGGGAGGGGGAACACAGTGCTACTGTAACGTGCCAGTCAGGAGGCTGAGGGAAGGGGAACACAGTACTACTGTAACGTGCCAATCAGGAGGCTGGGAGAGGGGGAACACAGTACTACTGTAACGTGCCAGTCAGGAGGCTGAGGGAGGGGGAACACAGTACTACTGTAACGTGCCAGTCAGGAGGCTGAGGGAAGGGGAACACAGTACTACTGTAACGTGCCAATCAGGAGGCAGGGGGAACACAGTACTACTGTAACGTGCCAATCAGGAGGCTGGGAGAGGGGGAACACAGTACTACTGTAACGTGCCAGTCAGGAGGCTGGGGGAGGGGGAACAGAGTACTACTGTAACATGCCAGTCAGGAGGCTGGGGGAAGGGGAACACAGTACTACTGTAACGTGCCAGTCAGGAGGCTGGGGGAAGGGCACACTACTACTGTAACATGTCAGTCAGGAGGCAGGGGGAGTGGCACAGTACTACTGTAACATACTAATCAGGAGGCTGGGCGAAGGGGCAAAGTACTACTGTAACGTGCCAGTCAGGAGGCTGGGCGAGGGGCACAGTACTACTGTAACGTGCCAGTCAGGAGGCAGGGGGAGAGGGAACACAATACTACTGTAACGTGCCAGTCAGGAGGCAGGGGGAGAGCGAACGCAGTACTACTGTAAACTGCCAGTCAGGAGGCAGGGGGAGGGGGAACACAGTACTACCGCAACGTGCCAGTCAGGAGGCTGGGGGAGGGGGAACACAGTACTACTGTAAAATGCCATTCAGGAGGCAGGGGGAGGGGGAACACAGTACTACTGCAACGTGCCAGTCAGGAGGCTGGAGTAGGGGGAACACAGTACTACTGTAACATACTAATCAGGAGGCTGGGCGAGGGGCACAGTACTACTGTAAAGTGCCAGTCAGGAGGCTGGGCGAGGGGCAAAGTACTACTGTAACGTGCCAGTCAGGAGGCTGGGCGAGGGGCACAGTACTACTGTAACGTGCCAGTCAGGAGGCAGGGGGAGAGGGAACACAATACTACTGTAACGTGCCAGTCAGGAGGCAGGGGGAGAGCGAACACAGTACTACTGTAAACTGCCAGTCAGGAGGCAGGGGGAGGGGGAACACAGTACTACCGCAACGTGCCAGTCAGGAGGCTGGGGGAGGGGGAACACAGTACTACTGTAAAATGCCAGTCAGGAGGCAGGGGGAGGGGGAACACAGTACTACTGCAACGTGCCAGTCAGGAGGCTGGAGTAGGGGGAACACAGTACTACTGTAACATACTAATCAGGAGGCTGGGCGAGGGGCACAGTACTACTGTAAAGTGCCAGTCAGGAGGCTGGGCGAGGGGCACAGTACTACTGTAACGTGCCAGTCAGGAGGCAGGGGGAGAGGGAACACAGTACTACTGTAACGTGCCAGTCAGGAGGCTGGGCGAGGGGCACAGTACTACTGTAACGTGCCAGTCAGGAGGCAGGGGGAGAGGGAACACAGTACTACTGTAACGTGCCAGTCAGGAGGCTGGGGGAGGGGGAACACAGTACTACTGTAACGTGCCAGTCAGGAGGCAGGGGGAGAGGGAACACAGTACTACTGTAAACTGCCAGTCAGGAGGCAGGGGGAACACAGTACTACTGCAACGTGCCAGTGAGGAGGCTGGGGGAGGGGGAACACAGTACTACTGTAAAGTGCCAGTCAAGAGGCAGGGAGAAGGGGAACACAGTACTACTGTAGCGTGCCAGTCAGGAGGCTGGAGTAGGGGGAACACAGTACTACTGTAACGTGTCACTCAAGAGGCTGGGGGAGGGGAACACAGTACTACTGTAACGTGCCAGTCAGGAGACAGGGGCAGGGGGAAGGAACACTGTGCTACTGTAACGTGCCAGTCAGGAGGCAGGGGGAGGGAACACAATATTACTGTAAAGTGCCAGTCAGGAGGCAGGGGAAGAGGGAACACAGAACTACTGTTAAGTGCCAGTCAGGAGGCAGGGGGAGGGGGAACACAGTACTATTGTAACGTGCCAGTCTGGAGGCTGGGGAGGAAGAAGACAGTACTACTGTAACATGCCAGTCAGGAGGCTGGGAGAGAGGGAACACAATACTACTGTAACAGCCACTCAGGAGGCAGGGGGAGGGTGAACACAGTGCTACTGTAACATGCCAGCAGTCAGGAGGCAGGGGGAGGGGGAGCACAGTACTACTGTAACGTGCCACTTAGGTGGCTGGAGGAGGGGCACAGTACTACTGTAGCGTGCCAGTCAGGAGGCTAGCGGAGGGGGAACACAGTACTACTGTAGTGTGCCAGTCAGAAGGCTGGGGGAGGGAACACAGTACTACTTTAATGTGCCAGTCAGGAGGCGGGGAAGGGGGAACACAGTACTACTGTAACATGCCACTCAGGATTGCTGGGGAGGGGCACAGTAAAACTGTAACGTGCCAGTCAGGAGGCTGGGGGAGGGGGAACGCAGTACTACTGTTAAGTGCCAGTCAGGAGGCAGGGAGAGGGGGAACACAGTACTACTGTAGCGTGCCAGTCAGGAGGCGGGGGGCGGAGGGAACACAGTACTACTGTAACGTGTCACTCAGGAGGCTGGGGGAGGGGGAACACCGTACTACTATAATGTGCCAGTCAGGAGGCTGGGGGAGGGGGAACACAGTACTACTGTAACGTGCCAGTCAGGAGGCTGGGAGAGGTGGAACACAGTACTACTGTAATGTGCCAGTCAGGAGGCTGGGGGAGGGTGAACACAGTACTACTGTAACGTGCCACTGAGGAGGCTGGGGGAGGGGGAACACAGTACTACTGTAACGTGCCAGTCAGGAGGCAGGGGGAGGGGGAACACAGTACTACTGTAACGTGCCAGTCAGGAGGCAGGGGGAGGGGGAACACAGTACTACTGTAATGTGCCAGTCAGGAGGCTGGGGGAGGGTGAACACAGTACTACTGTAACGTGCCACTGAGGAGGCTGGGGGAGGGGGAACACAGTACTACTGTAACATGCCAATCGGGAGGCTGGAGGAGGGGCACAGTACTATTGTAGCGTGGCAGTCAGGAGGCTGGGGGAGGGGGGACACAGTACTACTGTAAAATGCCAGTCGGGAGGCTGGAGGAGGGGCACAGTACTATTGTAGCGTGGCAGTCAGGAGGCTGGGGGAGGGGGGACATACTACCCCTGCAAGATGCCAGATTGCAGGCTGCAGGGGTCGCTCCTAGTTGGCAAAGGAGGCAGGTTCAGAGTGTCCGACAGGGCGCGCAGAGCGTCGCTCCGGTCACACAATGCTACGCTTGGTACCCAGGAAGAGGGGTCCAAGCCCAGTTATGATGGTGAGTAAGCCCTAGCCTACATCCACCGCAGCCTCCCTGTGGTACCCAATGAGGAGGGGCGCCGCCAGTCTGACAATCACAGCCTCCTGGAGGTGGTGCTTGGGGCCATGCAGACGCAGCACCTGCATTGCTAGCTGCAATCCGGCGCTCGCTGGGAACCGTCCACTCGTAGTGATGCTGAATTGGTTTCCCCGCAGCCATTTGAGGTGGGGGAGGGGCCTTGGCTGCGTGCGTCTGATGCCGACGACGAGAACTCGTCCATCTATATCTACGGAGGCGGGGCCGCCCGTTCAAAGGGGAAGGGACCTCGGTCTGGTGAAATGGGGCTGTGTTTACAGGAAATGTTTGCCGTAAGCTTAGGGCTCTCGGCATCTCTCCGTTTGGGTTGTGTTTAAAAAACGTGTTCGGTTCGGTGTGCAGCAGGAGGACCCTATATACTAATATTTAAAAGCAAGGGATCTGTCACTGGAGTGTGTTTACCGGGAGGGTTAGTGTGAAAAATACCGTTTTCTCTCGGTGGGCAGTGGTTGTTGGTTTCATTTAATGTGAATCACACGGATCTCTCACAGGGTTGTGTGTGCACCCAGAACAGAATCACTGTAAACGAAGGGCATCTGTCTTTCTCCTAGGCCGTGCCTACAGGGTCAATTAGCCCTAAATCACGGGCACCAGTCCTGGGCAACAGACAGACACATCTCCTGCTGGCTATGTGTACAGGATATATAGGTGAAGGCGTCCCTCTCTGATCCTAGGAGGTGTTCAAATGGCCGTCCTAGTGGAAAGCACATATTGCAAAACACAGCACACATGTCTCTCTCGAAGACCTCTCTCATATTGGTGTTATCAAAGCAAGGACATCCGCCTTAGTGGTCTACACACATCACAGACATTTCTATACTGGACTGTTTGCAGGGGGAGAGCCCATAAAGCTGAAGGGTGTTTACTGCCCGAGAAGCACAACACTTTCTCACACTTGCTTGTATTCACAGGATATACACTTGGATTGGGGTAATAAATAGCTTTAAAAAAAAATATGGCGCTTCATTCCATATTTTCTGGCATATTTAAACGCTGTAAATAATGCACAAAATCTCTCTATTTGGGTGTGAACAAAGCACAAAGAATCATTACATTAGAGTATAAATGAATACAAATAATTCTACTCACTCTGATGCTTACAGAACAGACATCTCTCTCCCAACGGTCTTTCTGGCGGTGGAGGCTGTTAGGGTCATCCTCCCGGATGTCGGCTCAGTTGTCAGTGATGGGAGTTTCCTGAGACCTGTAACCTTGCTTGAGAGGGCATCTAAGAGAAACGAAGGCCATCTCCACGCCTCGTGTGTTAATCCCCAGTCCTGAGACAATGTGTGTGAGAGAAGCTCTGAGAAAATCTGCACACGAGAGACTATGTGAAAAGGAATATATCAGAAAAAATGTCGGCCGTAGTGTATTAAACAAGCATTGGCAAAGCCAATAGGTCTCGCCTATGCAAGAAATGTTGGCTTTGCCAATGTGTTTTAGCCATGTTATACACCAGTGCGGCTGCTGTTCAGCATGGCTAAAGGTTAGTGGCATCATGGAGTGGAGTGTTGTGATGTGGAGTGCTGTAGAGACTTGTGAGTACCTCAGTGTCGTACAGTGGAGTGGAGTGGCGTAGAGTGGAGTGGATTGCCTGGAGTAGAGTGGCACAGAGTGGAGGGGCGTAGAGTGGAGTGGATTGTCCTGGAGTAGAGTGGCACAGAGTGGAGGAGTGTAGAGTTTCGTGGAGTGTTGTGGTGGGAGTAGAATTGAATGGAATAGAGTGGAAGAGCATAGAGTAGAGTGGTGTAGAGTGGAGTGACAGAGTGGAGTCCATTGTCGTAGAGTGGCATAGACTGTTATAGAGTGGAGTGACATAGGGCCTTATTTATGAAGGCTTTGCACCGCCGGTGCGTCACTTTTAACATGGGAAAAAGTGACGCACCGGTGGCGCAAGGCCTTCATAAATAAGGCCCATAGAGTGGAGTAGGGTGTTGTAGACTAGAGTGGAGCGGCATAGAGTGGAATAAAGTGGCATTGAGGGAGTGGAGTTGAGTGTTGTGGCTAGAGCTGGCAGATTGGCATAGAGTGGAGTAAACTGTTGTGGAGTGGAGTAGATTGTCGCAGAGTGGAATGGCATAGACTGGAGTAAAGTGTCATAGAGTGTAGTGTCATGGAGAAGAGGAGTGGTTTCGTGCAAATTGGAGTGGCGTGTCATAAAGATTAGTGGAGTGGCACCTAGTAGAGTGTCTTAGAGTGAAGGGGTGTAAGGGGGAAGGGGCGTATCACAGAGTGGTGTAGAGTGGAATGGCGTGTCATAGAGTGGAGTGTTGTAGAGGGTCAAAGTGAAGGGGCTTAGAATGGTGTGTCATATAGTGTAGTGACATTTTGCAGAGTGGTGTGGAGTGCAGTGGAGTGTCATAGAGTGGAGTGGCATGGTGTGTCTTAGAGTGGACTGGAGTGTCATTGAATGGAGTGGCATGTCGTAAAGTGTCAAAGTGTGGCGCAGAGTGGAGTAGAGTGCCGCAACGTAGACTGGGGTACAGTGGAGTGCCTATGTGTGGAGTATGTATTGTGTGGTAGCACACTTCCATTAAAGACAACACATTTGCAATTTAAATGACCATTGTATTTACAGAGACATACAGTTTTACTGCTAAAAGTATACATCATACAACTGATAATGTGTGGAAATGTCATCACCTAGTGTACTGATTTGTTTTGATCATATTAAAACAATTTTTTCTGCAGGGTTTCAAAAAAATTATTTCATTTGTAAATTACTAATTCTGATATATTCTGTAATATCTGAACAGTTCATTTACAGACATCTACATTTTGTTGTGAGCTAGAAAAAAATCATTTCTTGCCACAGTAAGACTGTTACATAAACCCTCTCACTTTGAAGTCAGAGAAAGAAAAGTAAACACCAAGCTCCCTTAGAAGACAGAGCCTGACATTTGACCTCTGTCTTTGAATACACAGCAAATGTGACAAGATAAGAACAAGATTTTAAGGCCTGTTTACTGAAAGTGAGAAGTCGTGGAAGAATACAGTTAATAGTTTCCATTCTGCAGGAGGGACAAACTCAAACTAGACAGCCTAAAGCACATAAAGCCAACAAACAGAAAGCAAGCAAATGCAAGTTACAAAACAGAAAGCCAATGGTAAGCAATGTGTGGAATGCATTCCCAGGGAAGCTTTAAGAATGCCCCAAGAAGTCATAAGCAAACCAGACAACTGGGCTCCCTGGTAGGGATTGACCTAAAAAGTATGAAAACGGTGGGCCTGACTACTAAGGAGGCAGCATCAGTGAGTGTGGGGACATGCCAAAGACGAGGCTAAATAGACCAAAATATTCTATAACTATTTTGTTTGTCTTTCACTTTCAGCTAACTGCATATCACATAACTAAACATCTTAAATGACAATTAAATGCAAGTTAAGTTAATCAGTGGGAAACCCACTATTTTACATTTTGAAACTTCCATTGGTAAATGCGATCACTGCATATGTATGCATGTGTAAACAGAAAGTCACAGAATTTAGGGGTAAGTGTACCTATGCTTTTTGCACTCACAAACTGTCCAAATTGGTAAATCAGAAAGTTTGCAAACACAATAAGGCCTTTTTGTATGTACAAAAGGTATTTGCTTTGCTATATTAGTGAACTGAACACATCACGAATAAGTATTTTTGAGATACTAAACAGCGAATTGCTATTAGAAATTTCCTAATCACAATTTCGTCTTTGTATGTATCAAATTGCGACTGGTCACACGAAGGTCACTTTAAAAATGCAGTTTACCACAACTCAATATAGGTGGTAACCAGGTGCTCATATATAAATAGCCTCAGAAAGCATCAGCGTTATCCACGATGTCTGCTTTGTACGTGATGGCAAGGAGGAAGAGAACACTGGCTGGTTTGCAGAGGAGATTGGGGAGAGAGGAGCACATATTTAGTATCAGAGTTACCCTTTTTTAACAGAGGAGGAAGTATTTAACAAATGTCTGCTGAGTTTCGTTATTATTTTAGATCTCATGGCTGCAGCAATTAAACCTCAGTTAGATAGAAACATTCTCAGGGCAATTAAATCCATACTCATGTGCAGGTATTATGCTCACTGCACCTCCTAGGCTCTGGGAGCTACCAAAATGAGATTAGTGGAGCAGGTAGGGTATCACAAAGCACACTTTACCAGTTTTTCTGAGCTTTTGTTGATGAAATGCTGTTGAAGATAAACTATTATATTATATTTTTAACAGCTGCACAGGAGCAGAAACAGCTCAATTTCCGCATGACATAGGATGTATAGATGAAACTCATGTTACAAAATGCCCACCATCTGACAATGAGTTTATTTTAAGAAATAGAAAGAATACACATTCTCTAAACATAGAAGCTGCAATGCTTAAACTTAATTAAATAATTAGTGGCAAGATTCCCTGGAAGTACCCATCATTCTTTAAAAGGTTAGGCATAGTGGGATTTAAGCACACCTTCTTAGGGGAGAATTTAGAGAAGGATATTTACTTTGTAATTGTTACCATATTTGCATAGGTATATTAACACTGTATGAGATAATGCAGATGATTTTCTCCCCTGGATTATAATACCGTATATTAACCCGGCAACACAAGTGAAAGGCGCTACAATGCTGCCTGTAAATCTACACATAGTGTGATTGAGCGTACATTTATCCTGCTGAAAAGTTGTTTCTGCAGTTTCCTAAAAGGGGTTGGGCACTCCAGTATACACCCGGGACAAGCTGCAATATTGTGGCAACATGTGCTATATTGCACAACATAGCAACGCACAGAGGACTACCCATCATTTCAGATCCCGGGTCGGATGAAGATGATCTGCTAATACCACAACATCACCATCGAGATGGCTCATGGCCAGGAGAAGGAAGAGTGCAGTGCAACATGCAGAGATCACTACGATTTAAAAGTAATGCACAGCCCCCAGACCAATGTTGCTTTTACCTTAACCCTTTACTACAGTTCCTTCAGGTTTAGTTACATTGTCAAGGATCTTTATTATCAAACACAATTAAAATGTTTCAGAAAATAACCTTCTCCTTTTGAACAAATTTGAAGAAAATAACAAGTAACATGAGCAATGTGCTAATGCTTCTTTCACGTGCCCTTTCTATGGTATCACCATTATGAATTTGTGAGACATCACTCATTGTAGTTTGTGTGTGAGTGTGACACATACTCATGGCTTCTCGTATAGAGATGCTTTTGAGGTTTCAATCCTCTTCACTTTCACTCCGACCTAATTCACCAGTCGCAGAGATGTGTCATGTTTGTATATTTTCAAAAGCACTGGTGACCTGAACAAGGCTAGGTGCAACATCGCCACTGCAATGACCAATCTCTACCTATATGTTGGCCGTGTGCCTTGATAAAGTGTCAGCAGCATGTGTCAGTCCATGAAGAGACCTTGTGACTGCATCTAATCTGCACATAAGCTGCTGATAGCGGCGCTATGATGTCTGGTTTCTTGCTGTAAAACTGTACACAAATCTGTTACAGCCTCTGTTAGTTGCTTAATATAATCAACAATCACGTTTACCCCTCCTCATCGGAGCTGACGGCGAGAGGGGCAACGGTGGCTTAGCCCCCCCCCCCCCCCCACCCCCTCCCGCGGAGGCAGTAGCCGTATCCTGGTCACCAATGGTCCCGGTGATGACAGTGAGGGGGAGAGTGCTGGCCCGGCCGCCGAGCGCAGCGCCCAGGTGCAGATCACGGTGGCTATAGAGGCGGTGGAGGATGAAGACTGCTACGTCACTTTTCCCCGCTTCCGCGGAAGGAGGGGGCAGTTGCAGCGAGGACGACAGAAACGACAAGAACAGGTTTTGACGTTGGTGACTTTTGTGAATCCAGCCATTTTTGGAGATGGTGTCCGGACTGCTTTACTTTTTCTTTTGTCCTGGGCACCATTTTTCTGCCATTTTGCTGCCGTTCTCGGACGTTTTTCTCTGGACCCCGACCCGCCATCTTGTCCATTCCCTCGTCTTTTACCCTTTTCCCTCGTTTCCCTCTTGACGATCCTCAAATGTTTCTTCCCTTTTCTATTTTGCCTTTTCTCCATACCCTTGTATCCCTCCCACCCTCCCTTGGTGCTGTGATTACGTCCCCCCTCGACCCCACTTAATGGAACTCTGCTTTTCATGTTTTTTTTTTTTTTTTAGAGGGTCTTGACCTGAGAAAATCTACTATGTGTTTATATGTATATAGAGATAACTCTCATCACTAGTATATGCAGTAGACTTTTGTACTCTCTACTATTCCTATGTAACTCTTAGAGTATATCCATTCGTATCTCTTCCCTATGTACTAGTATATGCAGTAGACCTTTGTACTCTCTACCATTCCTATGTGACTCTTAGAGAATATCCATTCGTAGACCTTCCCTATGAATATAGATATAACTCTAATCACTAGTATATGCAGTAGACCTTTGTACTCTCTACCATTCCTAAGTGACTCTTAGAGTATATCCATCCGTATCCCTTCCCTATGTATATAGAGATAACTCTAATCACTAGTATGTGCAGTAGACCTTTGTACTCTCTACCATTCCTATGTGACTCTTAGAGTATATCCATTCGTACCCCTTCCCTATGTATATAGCGATAACTCTAATCACTAGTATATGCAGTAGACCTTTGTACTCTCTATCATTCCTATGTGACTCTTTGAGTATATCCATTCATAACCCTTCCCTATGTATATAGAGATAACTCTAATCACTAGTATATGCGGTAGACCTTTGTACTATCTACCATTCCTATGTGATTCTTAGAGTATATCCATTCGTAGCCCTTCCCTATGTATATAGAGATAACTCTAATCACTAGTATATGCAGTAGACCTTTGTACTCTCTACCATTCCTATGTGACTCTTAGAGTATATCCATTTGTATCTCTTCCTTGAGTGACTTTACTACTTGTAAATTTGCAATTTTTCTTTCTGTTTGTATCTCTTCCTTGTGTGACTTTACAGCTTGTATATTTGCAATTTTTTCTGTTTGCATCTTTTATGTAACGCATGTAATCCTAATTCCTCATGTTTTGCAACTGGTTCTTATGTAAAGCGCTCTGACACCTTCGGGTAAAGTTTGCGCTATATAAAATCGCATTAAATACAATTAAAATAAAATAAAATAAAAAATACCTAAAACATCTTGGATGTTGCCAATGTTTTTAATTCATGTACACTAACAGCGAAATGAAGCAATGTTATGTTCCTATTTAGTAGGCCCTGTACTATCAGCATCGAGGCCTATGAGCCACCAAAACAGATGTGGGATCACAATCATTTGTAAACCTAACAACACCTGAACTTCACACATTGGAAGCACTGCATTGATGCAGAAACAACCTCTCTTCTAGCAGGTTGTGTTGTCTCCATGCCTCCTGTTTGGACCTCTCTCTCCTGAGATTAATCTGGCAGCAGAGCGACTGCTGCTCTGATCCTGGATGGCACAGGAGGTGAAGGTGTTGGTGCTGGTGTGCTGCATTACCTTCCTTTGTGTGTGACGGAGTGTCTTGAGGTGACTCCTGCTCGAAATCTTCGCCTTGTGGATGCAACATCTGTGGTATATACCAAAAGATCATAATATGCTGAATGTAAAAGCTAAGTTTTTTGTAGTTGATAACCAAATAAAAACTGATTTATTCAAAAAATAAGTTCTTTAAATTAGTTTTTTAGTAATTCATAAATGTATTTAACAGCAATGGGAAAAGTCAGATGTTGTTGCTAAAACAAGTCTAAAGTATACTTACTACATACCCCAGAATGCATCGGAATGGTAATGTTATGCATTGCTCAGGATTTTTTTCAAATTCTACTGACTTAAAAATGATTTAGAAGTACTATTACACCTTACAAGAAATAATGTTATAATTTCACACTTACCTTTGGATGTTATGGGTGGTACACAAGTAGCAATTTCTGCTAGACCAACTATACTCTCTGGCTAGAAAGGTGCTTTAAATCAAATCTTCCAGAGGTGTTGGAGGTGCCTGGGGCGAGAGTCACACACCAGTTCGACAGGCAACAGCAAGTTTATTTGCCGCCTTGCCTTCTGTGCGTGAAAGCAGAGCGTACTCCAGGGAGTGGCCCATGCACGTAAGAGAGGAGGGATGGGGGTGATTCGACAGACGCCGTGGCGGGAAAATTAAATAAATTATAATTGTTTTCTCCTTGTCGTCTGTCGTATCGCCCCCCGCCCCACTGCTCTTACCAGCACGAGCCACGTCTGCGTACCACCACTTTCTTATCTCCTCAATGGTACAATATGTCACTCCAACTACATGTATTTTGGAAGGCTTTCCAATTTTTTTTACTTGGCTATCAGGAACGTGAAAGGAGCTTTTCCCAAAAAGCTCACGATAATGACTAACACTTTCTTCTGTGAGCATCTTCAACTCCTAAATGAATTTCAAGTTCCTTTTGCAGCCACCAGTTTCCTTTTCGGTCTCCTCTGGGGACATGATGTTTTAAAGTTGCTTGAAAAACCTCAAATACTTAAGCAACATACACAGCTCACACATCCTGCCTTCCTCTCTTATTCAGAGCACTCATTGCATGTGACAAAGCCCTTAGCCATTGTGATGCCATCAAGCTGCTCCTCAATGCAACTTTTGCAATTGCTAAATATTATTTGAAATTTACCAAATTGGTATCAGGAAATTGCTAAATTGCAAAGGCAAATCATAATAATTTGCAAATTGATGAAGGAGTATTATGATACATTCAGAATACCAATTTCCAAGTTGCGATTGGGTAAAATTTGCAATTTGGTAATCACTATTCAAAACCGTAGAACATCTGGGGCTTAATCTTGATTGGCACAGTGGGGAATAGTAGCTTGTCAATTCATGGGGATACAAAGTCTCAGCCTGTGCTTTTCAGTGTGACTATGTTAGCCATTTAGGTAAAATTGCATTGCACACAGTACAATATAGGATGCCTCAAGTGCACAAAACAATTTAGTGTTTAAGATAAAACAAGTGTTTCCAAAATATATAGTTTAGCAATAAGCATTCAAGCTGTACCTGGAGCAAACATTTTTATAAGTGTGAAGAGGAACCACTCCATAACTCAGCTGGTAGCACCCTTACATTACCTCCCAAAAAGAATAAATCTTTGCCACCTTGAATCCTCAGATGACTCCATAAATTAAAGCCTTATACTAGCTCCCAAGAAGCCTTTATAATTGCCGATGGACCCATTACACACATTAACTTTTCTTTAAGGGAGCAGTCCCAACGGAGAAAATGATTGTTTCTTGTTTTGCTGTCTGTCCTCCCTGCCTGTTGACTTCACAGCACAGGAGACACCCTCCCTTTCATTTCAACGGAGGTAACTCAACTATTGGAATAAACCATTCCAGAAAGGTTGTTTTTAAACAAGAAGCAGGGCAAATGTTTTCAAGAAATTAAAATGTATAATAATGTCATTCCCCATAGATCACACCTCCTTTGAACTCTGCATGAGGGACTTTGTTAGCACTGCACAGCTATCTGAATCACACCTAATAGATTTTTTACAGTGACCAAGCAAATGGAGGAAGGTGTACCTGTCACTTGAGCAGAGGTGTGCTTCTTTTTTTTTTCCTTTTGGACAGTAACAGGCTTATTCACAAACTGCATTCCGCTGTATGTTCAGTAGTACTAAAATTCAATAGTAACATTCTACAAAATGCTATTCACAAACCTACGAGTGCCTATTGAATTGGAGGGGTTACAGAAGTAGTGAGGAGGGGGTATGCGAGGGTTAGGGAGGGTCATGCACTCACCCAAAAAATATTAAGCTCATTCATATTTACAAAATGCACTTCTAATGTTATTACAGCCAAAAAGACCCAAAACATTTGTGACTGCAACTTTTCTCTATACTTTACCATAGGGAGCTCTTTTAAATCTCTCTGTGGTGAAGTATAGAAAAAAGTAAAAACATTTTTCAAAACTTGAAAAAAATTGATAAAAGTATTTCATTTATATTCATTCATTTATATATTTATATCATATCATTGTAAATTATTTGTATTTATTTTAAATGTAGCTCAAAATAAAATAAATGCTACAGCAGTAATAATTGAAATTTAAAATGTAATTATTTTGATTATATTAAATTACAATAAAATTATTTTTTGAAGTTTACTTATTAAAATTAAGTATAAATTAAAAATAATTTAATTGTAAATCAATACAAAACATTACTTTTTCTATTAAAAAATGGTTATTAAAATATGACTAAAAAATATGCTTTATCCGTAGATCATTTTTGCACCTTAAATTAAGAACATTTATATTTTTACCTTTTTTTAATAATTTAACTTAAATTAACATTATTTATTTTTGGGTTTTATTTTGTCCCTACAGTCCATATTTTCTGTGGGAGGATGTTGCAGTATCAATGGGTGGCTATGGATGATGCTGAACTTATTATGTACCTTTTTAGTAGTAGTAACTTTACACTTGTAAATGTAGCTCTGTCCCACCACCCCCGCATTTCAGGGGGTGAAGACATCTAACTCGTGTTTTTGCACTTATAAATTGTGAATAGCCTAAAATAGTAAAGTTACTCAAAAGTGTAAGAGCAAACTTACACCTGTAGATTCACTCACATGTAAGTTTCCTTTTGTGAATAGGACCCTAAACGTTTTGCAAAGTTCCTGTTCTACACCCTCTACAAAGTTTCCTAATTTATTCTGTTCATGCAAATGTATTCTTCACACAGTAAGACAATGTTCACCCTAAGCAAACACAGCATATAAAGAAAATGTTTAACTTTTTCTCTGCAAGTTAACATTCTGCAGTTTATCTTGCATGAAAGAGAACACATACAGAATGTTTTCTGAAAGTTTGCTTGACACATATATTTCCAAAATTTCATGAATTTCAAGGAACTCTGGGAAAGCCTAAAACCGAGCAAGTATTTGAGTTGAAATTTCCCTAGAACTTCAAAAGATTCTGGAAAAAGAAATCACAATAAACACCCCAAAACAATTTTTTTAAAACATGGTTATTAAGTTTGAGTCGCAGATAAAAAAAACGAAATGACATGATATACAATGCACGGAATCCAACTAAACAGCATTGACTCTACATGTGTACTTATTTCTTGCCAGTAACCATAAAAGAGTCACAATACACTTGTCATCACAGCTGGGCCTGGCGTGCTCTCCTTTAATTCACAGACACAGCCCAGTGGCAGCTGGCAGGGAATGGGGGTGGCGGGAGGAGCGGGGAGGGGAGATGGTGAAAAAAAAAACACTTACCTCTTAGGACAGTCTCGTCTCTTTGCTTCCTTGCCGACGCCACAGAACGGAAGCAGGAACTGGAAGCACACACCGGCTCGCTCCCCTAAGCCAATCACAGCGCTGCAATGCACTGTTGTGATTGGTCTGAGCGCCGTGGTTCGGCGCTCGGAGAGGGAGTGGGGACCTGGGCATGTTCCTCACCAGGCTGTGTAATGCAACCTGGTGGGGAACATGCAAAGTGTGCATGAATGTTTGGCTGGTCCAAGGTGGCCAGCCAAACAGTCATGCACGTTTAGAGTGTGCCCATCACTCCTCCCTCTGTGAACCAAGCTCCGCCTCGCCCACCCAGTCCCGCAGCTACCAAAAAGAAAGTAATATTAATAAAGTTATTATCATTTTATTTTGCCTATGCACAGCCTGGTACCAAGTATATTTCTGGTCTCTTCACGTTTCTACCTATATTACTCTAAATTGCATGCATTCGCCCTATATTTTAGTGGGCTTTTGTAGACAGCCTGCGTTTACATACTAGTAATTCAAATGTCATGCAGTGATCCAATTACTGAGCCCAATTCTCCAGGTCTATAACTTTCACTGCCCTCACTTTTTGGCAATATCTCACTTTGCCATCATTAGGCCCAAGTACAGTAAAGCAAGTGTTCTATCTGTGTTAACTATGTGGCTATGTTAAGCAGGATGAGCCTAGAGTTTATCTCAAGCAGCTAACCTATCATTGCCCTAAGGGTAGCAGCACTTCCTCTCAGAATGACTTGGTTTTGGGCAGTTCCACATTGAATGAATGAAGTCCCCCGGATAATCATAGCATCTCAAGCAGTTAGGGGAATACGTCTTGTCAATTTACAATGATTTGACATGATGTATGTACGGTGAAGGTATTTGAAATGAATAAACCTGAATTGGGTGGCTGCAGCTGCTCTGCTAGGTGTCATTTTGGATTCCTGCCAATCCTCCTCACTGAGCTTGCTCACATCCTCCTCCCTGGCATGCCTCAATTTCCCACAGGTATATGTGGTATGAATCACCAATGACGGGTAAAGCATGGAGCTCTTTCTCTTCCCTTTTTCACTGATCATAAATGTAACCCCTAGAGGGTTAAAGTCAGGAGGTTCAGTGATGTTCTTAACATAGGGACAAATGCCATGAGTTAATTGTAGGTGTTTGTAAAACTGGTATTTGTGCATATTGTGATTGGCTTGCAGTTCCACCAATGACATATATGTACTACCTTCATCACGTCTCCCACCCTAGAGATCCCAATGTTGTCCCACCCATGTTAGCCCTGAGGAGAATTAACCTTAAACATTATTTTACCTAACCGTTGAGGGGTAACTCTTGTCAACATCATGATGTGTCAGTCAGTACTCAATGTTCTATATCATAACTATATCACTGTTACTTGTTGTTGCAGGGATTTTAAGGTCTGCCTTTCTATATAAAGGAAATGTAGAGGAGTAGTACCTCCCATCAACCATCTCTCAGTGGCATATGCTGGGTCTGATAGGGGCTTGTTGAGCCACTCATTTATCATAATCAGGTGGTCTGCCCGGTAATATGCATTAAGGTCTGCAGCCCCTATCCCTCCGTCAAAGTGAGATGTGTAGCATTTTGCCATGACAATACACCTGGCCCCTTCAATCCAGAAGAAGCTTCTAATCATTGCTATTATACATGTAAAGAATGCCTTGGGCATTTTGTATAGGTAATTTCGAAGTTGATACAGGAGTAATAGCAACATGACCATTTTGACTATGGTGGACTGCCCCATCAATAATAAAGTTAGGGGAGACCGACAGGCAAGGTCACTCTGTAATTTATTCAACTGGGATACAAATTTTTCCCACAATGGGATATTTATTTTGCAATAAACATGCTCAAACATTTTCAGTCTTCTTGGGCTATATGTACTCCGGATGAGCACCTCAAATCCTGCTCTCCTAACCCTATTGCGTACACCTCTAATTTAGACATATTAATGTTAGGACCAGACTATCTATCAAAGATTTGGAGTGCTCAGATCAAGGCCGGTCCAGATTCCCCAGAAGGTATATCAAAACGTTGTCTGCATATAACAACACTGTATCCGCCACGTCCATTGCCCATTCAAAACACCACAATGGCGTCCACTGTGAGCCAGTCCACTACAGGCTCTGTTGTGATGGCAAAGAGAAAAATTTAGAAAGGATACATGTCTGGCATCCCTCTGTTTAAGGAAAGGTGTCTCACAGCACCACACCTACTTGGACCCTGGATGTCAAGGTAGTACTTAAAATGTTGAAATAGCCCTGAAACTTTGGTCCAAGGTTCACTTATTTCCAATCATGTGAATAAATATTTCAAGTCAATGGAATCAAACACTTTTTCAAAGTCAAAAATGATCAAAGCCAATGGTCCCTCTAGTAGCTCTGTCAAAGTGAGGGCATTATGTAGGTGCATGATATTATATCTGGTGTATCTGAGAAGGGTGAACCCACACTAGTCTGGGTGAACCAAGAAGCAAACCACCTGAGCGAGTCTTGCAGCTAGCACCATGGCTATTATTTTGGTTTTGTATTGATGAGAGAGATAGGGAGGCATGAGTAACACAACTCCTGGTGGTTGTTGGGTTAGATTATCCTCATGATTTCAGCCACTCGGGTCTTATGGGAATTCACTCTTCGTGAGTACCTCCTCCAGCATTTCTGTAGGAGGCAGAGTGATCGCACACGCTGTGTGCTTTTAAAAAAATAATGTGGAAACCACTGAAATCAAGTGTTTTCCAATAGCTTGTTGAGGGTGTTCAATAGTTACTATTCCCCAATCGCTTCACCCAAAGGATCTTTATCTCCATTTGTGAATCTTCTGACAGGGAAGTTTCTTATAGACTCAATCAGATCTGTTCCTTCATGTCTTTCTCTTTTGGCATCCACAATTTGGTAGAACTTTGCAAATATTTTATTGAGTGGTGGCCCCTTATCTGTCGCCCATCTAAGCGCGGGATATAACTTATATATTATGTGGTGTCTTTGCACTGGCATAATCAGTGTTTCAACTTCCTTGCTTGGTTGTCCCATTGATATATCCTTTTCTGGGAAACCCGCCATGCCATTCTTACTTCACTCATAAAACTCTATCAGCTTGTTGATGCAGTGGTATTCTTCATTTTCTAACAACACCTGGCCTCGGTGCCCAGAATCAAGAAAACTCGCACCGGTGGTCGTCGCTTCTCGGTGAAGGCAGCCTCTCACTGGAACGCCCTTCCTCTACAACTACGCGCCAAACCCGTCCTTCTCCGTTTCCGGAAAACACTAAAGACTTTCCTTTTCCCCAATTAATTCCTTTGTCCGACTCCCCCTCTCCCTCAGAGTATCTTTCATTCTTAGCGCTGGGATGCCTTTTTGGTAACCATGCGCTCTATAAAAACGACATACAATACAATACAATACAATACAACTCTGTGCTTTCCTGATGTTACATATTGAGATTCTAACAGTATAGAAAAGTAGCATCCAAGTGGGATATTTCCTCTAGTCATCTGTCGTGTCTGGTCATATCACTTATGATTCTTCCCCCATGAGTGCCTTGGCTTTCAAGGGACTCATGGGGGAAGAATCATTAGTTCTACTGTTCATAAGAGTCATGAGAATTCACTGTTAGAATCTCAATATGTCATATTCCCATAGGACCTCCCTTGATTCCACTGAGTTGGAAGTTCTGTTCTATTCCACCACATTACAAATCTGCCTGTTTCAACTAACATGTTTTGAGGCGCCATTCACACCTGTTTATACCACCCATCCATTGAGCTCAATAGGTGAGAGGTCAGGGCCTGTATACGGTTTACATCCAGTAGGCCTGTCTCAGGCATTAATAAAAGGGAATCATGAAGAAGAACTTATGCGCCCCTAACTTAAAGGTAATGTCTCTCTGAGTTTGATGGCAGTCAAGCCGCACACCACTCATGCCAAGGATTAGGTGGAATTTCATGAAGCACGAAGACCCTTGTTGAGTGGGCGGTCGTGTTCTGTATTAATCGACATACCAGTCAACCACCCCACTGCAGTCACCACCCACAATTAGACTCCCGGCCGGGAACTGTGACAGTAACCAGCTGACATGTTTTACAAAGGCAGAGGTCAGTGGAGGAGGGGCATGTATACTCACAAAAGAGATTAACTTTCCACATAAGGGTCCTCTTATGGCTATGTATCTACTCTGTGAGTCTCGTCATGTACATAGGGGTATGCAGTGAAGTCTATTTTTCCATAGTATTGAGACTCCTCCTGAGCCTCTAATGAACCCAGTGGAGTAGCTCAAAGAATTCTTGCTTGGCGAAGAAGGGGAATTTGTCGCCTATAAAGTGTGTTACCTTCAGAAGGAGAATGTATGCATCATGATGCTTAGCAATTTCGAAAACTGCTTTTTGCTTAATTTGATTGAATAGCACAGATACATCCCAAGTGACAAAGTATACTCATTTATGTATGTCCTCTATCATATTTCCAGCCACTGAGCCCCCTGTTTATCAGTCTAGCACTCAGTAATATTTTGCATAGTTATATCTGATCTACAACAGTTATAACATCAACCAATATTTAAAATCTCCCGCCCACCCTACAATTCTAAGCTTAAAGCTTTTGTCATGATATGCATGTGGCGTGCCCACCAACCCAGCAGAGTCACCAACTGGAGCCATGCATCCAAAACTTCCCAACCCATTTTGAAACACCAAATAATAACGATACAACTCAAATGGGCATGACCAAGATGCTCCAGTCGTCTCACTTGACCCCTGAAGGTTTGTAAAGTTCCTTGAAATCTAAAACCACATCTGATGGTATTGTAGGCCCGCTTAGTTCTACTGTTCTTTAATGTCTGACAGCGGTGCATCACTTATGACCTCAATCTTTTGTTAATGAAGTTACATTCTTGATAGCAGCGCCTTGAAGTGATGTCACCAACATTCCTGTCTGCAAGACCACTCCTCAGAATGGGAAGGCACATGGGGGTTGAGGAATCTTAAAGCAGAGTATCCACCAGAAAGATCTTTATCAATTGAGTGCATGTTTCCTCTACAACATACTTCTACCCACATATTAATCATGCTGTACACAAATACCCAAAACATACACCTAAGGAGGTGGGTTCAGGGAGAGGGTTACAGTAAAATGACTTGCTCCACAGACATGGCAAAATTACCAATTCTGCAGAGTTGGTAGTCAAAGAAGTGTTTGGTTAAAGTGTGGACCAAAGTCATCACAGCCCAACAGATGTCGAGAAGGGGAACACCGAAGAAGCAGTCTTCTTCATAGTGGAATGAGCCCTGATGCCTGTTGGAAGATCCTTTTTGGTTCGGGCATTCCACAACTCAAAGCTGAAAAAATCCTGTCCTCTTCTGGACAGCCTTACACTTCTTAATGCCTGAAAATCCAAGGAACAGCTGATCCTCAACACAATAGTGTTGAGTTCTATTACTGTACAAGATGATAGCCTGATATGTGTCCAAGCAAAATAGTTCTTCTTCCTCCTTGGTTAGATGCAAAGCAGGGAAGAATGTTACGAGGGAAATCTATTTGCCAACATGAGAAGGAGATACTGCTATAGGCAAAACATGCACCATCGACCTAAGCACCAACTGATAGTTGTGCAGGAGATGGTCAACGTTACGTTGACCTTGGAGTTCAACATAGAATGCTTTTTCAATAATCTTGCCAGTGAATGATTGGCCATACGTTGGCAAAGTGATCACAGTCTAGTGTAGATTTCAATAGGAATTAAAGGAGTCGGCATGTCTTCAGAGCTTCTGGGAAGATAGTCAAGTGAGGGAGACATTAACAATGGTGAGTAGGAGGTGCTAAAGCATCCTGACAGAGAGCTTTGATAAACGACAAATGTAAGACATAATATTCATGAAAAGTGTCTTTGAGGGAGCTGGGCAGTGGCGGTTCTTCCATGGGGGCATTTGGGCGTCGCCCCCCTGCTTTCTCGCTGTGCGAGAAGAAGGCAGAAACAAATGGTAGTTATTTATTTATAACTACCATTTGTTTCTCACTGCCCTTCTCGCACGGCGAGAAAGCAGTCAGCAGAACTTCCTGGTTACTCGAGCCTCAGGGCAGGGGGGAGTGGCTTGGGGGAGTGGCTTGCCCACTGTTGTTAATACTGACTGTTTGGACAGCCTGAGAGGCGTCCAAACAGACAGTATTATCAATAGTGGGCAAGCCGCTCCCCCAAGCCACCTCCCACTCTCCGTTCTGCAGGATGCAGACTAGGAGAAATGACGCGGTTAGGGCAGCCGGCCGAACCAATCAGCGCCGGCTGCCATGGAGGGGAGGGAGGCTGCCTGCAGCCTTCAGTGACAAGAGCCCACACCACGTCAGACGCAGCGGCGGCATTCAAAATCCAGGACGGCGGAAGCAGTCTCGGGACTTGAGTCGGGAGTCAGCGCGGGAAGCCAAGGTACGTTTTTTATAAGCTATCTTGGGACGCCTTTTATTTCAGTGCTCGATGTGCTCCCGTGCTGAATCTTATTTATTTTCTGTTCACCAGTCTGACCTCATTACCCTTTGGTTGTGCGTGCATCTGTTTGTCTCGCATTCATATTTATTTGGTTGCCGGAATGTGTGAGAGTAGTGAAACTGCCTAATAATAGTTATATAATTCTCTACAAGTACAAGATCACAGAAGCAGCAGCACCGCCATACGTTGGCCAGGCCTCTTTTGTCATCTGCTGCTGCCGCCTTGGTTGGTGTTTACTGTTGTGTTGTTCCCTGATATTACTGGCATGAATATCGACTACAGCTCAAAAGAGTCAGACAAATGAATGCAGTCTACCCGTGTAAAATAATAGCTACACCGTCACTGTGTATTTTCAAGTTCAAATTTGCCCCGATTTGCACATATTTATCTCGGGCCTCTTTTATTTTGGTGTCCGACATGCTCATGTGGAGCTTATCTATTTTGTGTTTTCCAGACCCTGATGTTGCTTGTGCGTGCCTCTGTTTTGCTCACATTAATGTTTGGTTGCCGGAATGTTGTGAAACTGCCAAATAATGGCCATAACATTCTCTACAAGATCATAGGAGCTGCAGCACCACCAAATGTAGGTCTGATTTGTGTTCTGCTTCTGCCAGCGGCCACCTGGTTTGGTGTTTACTTTTGTGCACTTGTTCCCCGATATTACTGCAAACACAGACGACCACAAATAACAAATGCATGCGGTATACCCTTGTAAATTCATAGCTACATCATCACTGCGTATCTCTACTGTTTACAAGCTCAAAATTGCCCCAATTTGCACTTCATTGTCATCAATCATGTGGGCCATTTTTTAGTTATTCATTTTTTCAGTTTGCCAGTCTGAATAGGTAACCATGATGTTGTGCTTGCATCTGGTTTTACACCTCTTTTACCACTGGGCACTCAACCATTGACTTTTACGCCCTACCACTTTCAAATGCCACCAGCTGCCACTGGAGCTGGGTATATTGGGGAGATCAGCAAGAGACTGGGCTTTGAATAATGATCACTGTGGGATTCTACGGGGGTGGATGTAAGAAATTAAACAGGCTTGGTTTTGATGATGTGCTGTTGAATATCATGTATTTTTACTGAAGATGATGGTGATGGCTTTGAACTTTTCTTTGGAGTGAGGAATAGGTGAGTCTAACAGAGTGTTGATACAGTACTTCATTGTCTTTAAAAGCATTCTGCTTCATTGATGGTGCTGGTATGGGCTGTGCTGATTTGGCAGAATTGAAAAGCTGTGTGTGTTCCATTTTCTTTTCAGTCTGTAGATGAATTGTTAATTGTCAACAAAGTCTTAAGAGTACCAAGGCACTGATGACTTTGGCTTGCCCATGTGCCTATTATTTGGGGTGTGGATGTTCATACAGCTTTCAAATTGTTGCAGTTGTTTAGAAGGATGATGGCATCAGACATGAAGTTGATAGGGTGAGTTCAAGCATTGGGCTGCCTATGGATAAATGTTAGAAGCATCTGAAGGTTTGGTCTTCTCTTTTGGACTGACTTTGGTTTGTTGGAAGGACCCTAGGTAGGGGAATAGCGATTATACAGTGGTCTTCCCAGTCGAGTGGTATAGGTGAAATGCAGTGGATAGCTGCTGATGTTGACAAGACAATGTCGATGATGTAGCCTTTGGACTGTGTTGGTTATGTGATACTATGTTGAATGAGTTCATGATATTGAGGAGGGTATTTCTTGTATTTTTGAGCTTGTGTAGGCTGAAGTCACCCAGGAGGTGAGCGTGGAATGTTGGAGAATTAGGTGGTGAGGAAATCTGATAATTCCTTTATGAAGTCCTTCTTCTGGCTGGGAGGCCAGTAGATGAGGTGGAAGGTGGCTGAGAAGAAAGCTGGAAAGTAAATCATCAGACAACTGTGCCTTGAGGAGAAAGTGCCACTGGAAGACAACACAGAAGGTGGTAATTTCCCCTCAAAACACAGGCTCATCCTGGCCATTTTTTCCCAGCTGGACAAAAGGGTCTTCCATATGATCGGGAGGCTACTTCTCACCAACTTAGTCATCTCTCAAAGTGTGTCGCTTGGTCTGAACTGGGGTAGCAAAGTGAGCTAAGGAACGATGATGGATTCAACCTAGATCTGTGACTGGGAGTGAGTATCTGAAAAGTTTCAGCGCTCAGTCCATCATTTCTTTGTGTTTTTGCTTTGTTTGCCTTAAGTTGGCAGAGTATGCCCAGAAGTGGGTCCCTTGCTCATTTTGCCACTGGATTCAAGCTAGCCTGGCTGATGAGGAGCTAGCCCAAAACCGGCCCAAGGATGCTTGTTTCTGTTCCAGGAAAGACCTGGCCTGGCAGTCCGGGCTGGACTGTTCCCACAAGGAGCAGGGTCAAGACTGATTTGCATATGGCAGGGTCTGAACTGGGGTGGCAAAGTGAGTTAAAGAATGATGATGGAGTCAACCCAGATCTGTGACTGGGGGTGAGAGTCTGAAAAGTTTCAGTGCTCCGTCCATCGTCTTTTTGTGTTTGCTTTGTTCACCCTTCGTTGGCAGGGTATGCCCAGACATGGGTCCCTTGATCACTTTGCCCCTGGATTCAAGCTAGCCTGGCAGAAGGGCCTGGAGCTGTGGGCAGACAAGCATGACGTTACCTAAAGGTGCTGAACAGCTTCTGCAAAGTTTTATGATACAGTCTGGCACCCGAGAGGAATTACAAGGTGATGAATCTGCAGGTAGGAGTATCCATCAAAAACACTGTGTAATATTTTGCCTGTGTGATAGTGGTTGTGCAGGGGTGAAAGTTTTGGAGTCACTGTGAGAGACAAAAGCGTATGTGAGAGAAATACAGTATTTGAAGTGGGAAATTAGAGAGACTAAGAGAAACCCAGAGCTAGGAGTATGTGATAGATAAAGTGTGAAAGGGAGACTCTTGAGTGTAAAATAATTTGTTTTAGAGGCTGTATGAGGGAGAGTGTAGGCTGCATGGGGGAGAGACATTGTGAGATAGCCTAGCTATGAGAGATGTGTGAAAAAATACTGTGTCTTGGTGAAACAGACTGTGTGAGAGAGATCATAAATGAGAGAAACCATGCTAAAAGAGATTAAAAGAATATGAGAGTGAAAGTGTGTAAAAGAGTGTGGTCTTTCAAGGTATGAGGCAGTACACGTCTGTATGTGAGAGAACATATCTGTGACTTTGAATTTGAGATTGCCCTGGCGCGTACGTGTGTAAGAGAGAGAGAGAGAGTGTGTGTGTGTGTGTGTGTGTGTGTGTGTGTGCGCGCGCGTGCAAGGAGTCTGCCTGTTTCTAATCAAGTTTCTTTTGAACGTGATCTGCCTCTGCATATGAGTGAAACGATCCAATGCTCCTGTCACAATTGAGCCATCACCCTGCAGCGTTTTGCCATTTCCTCATTTTCACCAGGAGTTCACTGAACTGCAGATCACCTGTGTGCCTGTTTTAAGGAGCACATTGAGGCCCTCATACCTAGCAGTCGAAGATCCTAAAGCCTGCAAGAATAGTATAAAGATTTAACTAACTCAAATATGCGTGTTGATTGCACCGCTGGACTGGTTCGCTGTTCTCCTGTAACCAAAGGCAGAAGCTATAGCATATCTGAAGACGCTATGCCTAATACCAGGCGCGCAACGCCCATAGGGCTAAAAGGGCTTCAGCCCCCATGTCGTGTGTCTCAGTCCGGGCTGCTGCAGCTCGAGCTGCTGTGGGCTCGGCTGGCCAGTGTCTGGAGTCTTATCTCTGGCACGCCCACGTTTTTCACAGGTCTTTAAAGACCATTTGCATAATGACATACTTTTTGTATACTGGTTAATGAGGCTTAGTTTTTTTTCTGGTTCCAGTACCCCTTGGGCCCCCACTCTGCCTATTCCTTACATTTTTATTTTACATTTACTGCTATAGTGTGAGAGTGTATTTCATTAAAAGGAACATAAAGTAGGGTTGCCAAAAGAAAAATGCCAGCCATGTGTTTTTTAAAGAGCCTACCTAGACCTCGTCTTGATACTAAATAGGGTTATAAATAAAAAATTATGTATTCATTTGTAATGTGACTTATTATTATCAGTCATGGATCATTCAGGCATCCTTAGAATACAATTAAAAGTGCTTTCCATTTATATTTGCTGTTTGAAGTATGCACAGATAACTGCTGAAAATACGGCTTTACATGACTGTTTATCTTTGTACAGTCTGGGACATCAAAATAATGAGCTGGCAACCCTGGTCATAGGACTGGAAGTTTATTGCAGGATCAACACATTATTTATTTCCTCCACCCTGGATCCCTGATTAATGCCATAATAGCAATGGTTTAACTTATATCTGAATGCCTACGCCGCCGTCAATAACACGCTAAGTTACTTCAAGTATCTGGGAATATCCTGCATTCAGACAGCTCACTCCTCATTCTCATTGCTTACAGTTCACTTTCACACTCACCCTGCACTCACAGGGATCACAATGCACTCACACTGATGATCATGCACTCACACCAGTGTGTGTGGCTCAATGGTTAGAGCGGCAGACCCTGATGCAGAGTTCTGGCCTTGGACCAGGGTTCAATTCCCGCCTCGGCGGGTCTTGGGCTCAATTTCCTTGAACCTGACAATTCTCGCCTCGTTGCCTATTCTAATCATGGGCCCCATGCTGCAACTCTGGGCAATAGCATGCTTAACCTCCACACCGGCCCCAACAGAGCTAGGATGCCTGGCTTCACCCTGGGGGTGCCCAGGAGTGAACACTTCACAGGGAAAGCCAGGAAGGGTTCCACAGCGGTATGAGTAATAGCACCAGGAAACCGCTTGGTGGCAGTGCGCTCTACAAATACCTTGACATTTGTATTTATATTTACACCATTCATCTGCTCACCCTGCACTCACAGTGATCTCCGCACTCACAATGTACTTGCGCTATTCACCCTGTACCTCGCCCTGCAGTCACACAAGCACACTACTCACCCTGCACTCATGTGACACTTCACTCACCTGTCCCCCTCACTGCTCAATCTGCAATCTCACTCAAACAAGCCCATCACTCACTATGCATTGATACGTCCCACTCTGAACTTACATCTGCACCCAAATTCATATGGTCACCTCACTCACCCTACAGTCATTCTTCTTACCCTTTTCTCACACTTTTGCATCGCTCACCATGCACTGAGATGGGTACGCCTGCACACCTACACAGTGCAGGGGGTTAATTTGCCTGCTAAAAAGAATGTGTACCATGCAGATCACAGAACTGAGTGTGAGTAAACAATGAGCAGCGCTATAAAAAAATGTAATGTTTGTCAGAAAGGGAGCTATGTTCAAGTTCAAGTTCAAGAATTTATATAGCGCACTACTCACCCAGAGGGTCTCAAGGCGCTTGAGGGAGGGAGGGTGAATTACTTATCGAAAAGCCAGGTTTTTGGCTGCTTTCTGAAGGAGAGGTGGTTCTGTGTAAGGCGGAGGTGAGTGGGGAGAGAATTCCAGGTTTTGGCCACTAAGTAGGAGAAGGATCTTACTCCCATGGTGGATCTGTGGATGCGCGGAATTGCGGCGAGGGCTTGATTGGATGATCGTAGTTGGCGGGTGGGGGTGTAGAAGGACAGTCTTGTGTTGAGGCATTCGGGTCCTAGGTAGTAGAGGGCCTTGTGTGCGTGGGTGAGGAGACGGAACGTTATTCTCTTGTTGACGGGGAGCCAGTGGAGGTCTTTCAGGTGACCGGAAATGTGAGCTTGACGGGGGATGTCCAGTATGAGTCTGGCAGAGGCTTTTTGGATGCGTTGGAGTTTTTTCTGTAGTTTGGCAGTGGTTCCGGCGTAAAGGGTATTTCCATAATCCAGTCGGCTAGTAACCAGTGCGTGGGTGACTGTCTTTCTTGTTTGGCGGGGATCCAACTGAAGATTTTTTTGAGCATGCGTAGGATGTTGAAGCATAGTTCAAGTTCAAGTTAAGGAATTTGTATAGCGCACTACTCACCCAGAGGGTCTCAAGGCGCTTGAGGGGATGAATGGTGCATTACTTATCGAAGAGCCAGGTTTTTAGCTGTTTTCTGAAAGAGAAGTGGTTCTGTGTGGAACGGAGGTGAGTGGGGAGAGAATTCCAAGTCTTGGCTGCTAAGTAGGAGAAGGATCTTCCTCCCATGGTGGATCTATGGATGCGCTGAATTGCGGCGAGGGCTTGATTGGATGATCGTAGTTGACGGATGGGTGTGTAGAAGGATAGTCGTTTGTTGAGGCATTCTGGTCCTAGGTCGTAGAGGGCTTTGTGTGCGTGGGTGAGGAGACGGAATGTGATTCTCTTGTTTACGGGAAGCCAATGGAGGTCTTTCAGGTGACCGGAAATGTGGGTATGACGGGGGATTTTGGATGCGTTGGGAGTTTTTTCTGTAGTTTGGCTGTGGTTCCGGCGTAAAGGGTATTTCCATAGTCCAGTCGGCTAGTGACCAGTGCGTGGGTGACTGTCTTTCTTGTTTCGTTGGGGATCCAACGGAATATTTTTTTGAGCATGCGTAGGATGTTGAAGCATGAGGATGAGACGGCGTTGACTTGTCTGGTCATTGAGAGGGAGGAGTCCAGGATGAAGCCCAGGTTACGTGCGTGGTCCGTTGGTTTGGGTGCAATGCCCAGGGCCGGTGGCCACCATGAGTCATCCCAGGCAGAGGGGGATGATCCTAAGATGAGGACTTCCGTTTTGTCCGAGTTTAGTTTTAAACGGCTGTTCTTCATCCACTCAGCTACTTCTTTCATTCCTTTGTGTAGATTGGTTTTGGCGGTGTTAGGGTCTTTGGTGAGGGAGAGTATCAGCTGGGTGTCGTCTGCGTAGGAGATGATGTTGAGGTTGTGTTGTCGTGCGATGGATGCGAGGGGGCTCATGTATACGTTGAAGAGAGTGGGACTGAGTGATGATCCTTGTGGTACGCCGCAGATGACTTTGGTGGCCTCTGATTTGAAAGGGGGGAGGCGGACTCTCTGGGTTCTTCCTGCGAGGAACAAGATGATCCAGTCCAAAGCTTTTCCTTGTATTCCGACGTTGCTGAGGCGTTGTATGAGGGTGCTATGACAGACTGTGTCGAAGGCTGCTGAGAGGTCAAGAAAGATGAGGGCAACTGATACTCCGTTGTCCAGTAGTGTTCGGATGTCGTCTGTAGCTGCAATAAGTGCGGTTTCGGTGCTGTGTTTGGCTCGGAAGCCGGATTGTGATGGGTCGAGTGATTTGTTGGATTCGAGGAAGGCGGCGAGCTGATTATTGACGGCTTTCTCAATGACTTTGGCCGGGAAAGGGAAGAGTGAGATGGGGCGGTAGTTCTTAAGTTCCGAGGGGTCTGCTGTGGGTTTCTTCAGGAGGGCGCTGAGTTCGGCATGTTTCCAGCTTTCCGGGAAGGTTGCACAGTTGAGGGAGCAGTTGATGACATCGCGGAGATAGGGGGCGATGATGAAGTCTGCTTTCTTGAAGATGTGGTGGGGACATGGGTCGGTTGGTGAGCCTGAGTGGATGGAGTTCATCATGCAGATGGTGTCTTCTGTAGTGATTGTGTTCCAGGCGTAAAGGTTGTGGGAGTGCTGTTTTGGTTCGGAGGTGGGTGGAGTGGTTTGTTGGTCGGTCTGGTTTTTGAAGCTGTTATGTATGTCGACGATTTTGTTGTGGAAGAAAGAGGCTAAAGAATCGCAGAGGTCTTGGGAGGGAGTGATGTCGTTGGAGCCGGCGGTGGGGTTGGTAAATTCTTTGATGATGTTGAATAGTTCCTTGCTGTTGTGGGCGTTCTTGTCGAGTCGATCCTTGAATGCGGATTTCTTGGAGGATCGGATCAATTGGTGGTGTTTGCGGGTGGCGTCTTTGAAGGTGGTCAGGTTGTCAGTGGTTGGGTTTTTTCTCCAGATTTTCTCGAGGGTACGGCATAACTTCTTGGATTTCTTAAGGTCATCGTTGAACCAGGGGGCATTTTTGCTACCGTGTTTGATCTGGTGGTTTTTCAAGGGTGCTAATTCGTCAGCGCTGTGGGTGATCCATTGTGTGAGTTTGGTGGCAGCTTATTATTTTATTTATTATTTATTTAACGATTTGTAGAGCGCCTAGTGACCCGGAGGCATCCCCGCGCTGTAAGGACTTGCGATGACCAAGGGGGGAAAGGAGGTCCTATTTGGGGAAAAGGAGAGTTTTCACCTTTTTGCGGAAACGAAGGTGGCATGGTTCCAGCCGCAAGCAGCGTGGGAGCGAGTTCCAACCTGAGGACGCTTTTACTGCGAAGCGCCGACCGCCAGTGCGCACCTTCCTGAATCTTGGGACGTTGGCCAGACGCTCATTGTCCGAGCGCAGGAGTCTGGGTGCTTTATACGGGGTGACCATGTCTCTCAGGATCGAAGGGCCTAGACCGTTGAGGAGTTTGTGGGCGGTACACATAGCCTTAAACTCTATCCTCTGTCGCACTGGAAGCCAGTGTAGTGCCTTGAGCGCTGGTCTGGCAGAGGCTCTGGAGGGAAGACTCATTAAGAGCCAGGCAGCCGCATTTTGGGTGCGCTGACGTTTTGCCAGAGTAGATTCGGGGGCTCCTAGATAGACGGCATTACTATAATCCAGACGAGCAAGGATCAGGCCTTGAACCAGGAGTTTCCTTGATAGGGGAGGGAGTAGCGGAAGGATCTTCCGGATGGAACGCATGAGTCCGAAGCAGGTTCCTGCTGTTTTGGCTGCCTGGGTCTTCATGGACAGATCAGGTTCAAGCCAAACCCCCAAAGTCTTGATTTCCTTCTTCGGGGTGGGCAACTCGCCAAAAACATCGGGCCAGACCGATGGGGGAATAGTGGACCATTTCTTGCCCATAAGCATGACTTCGGTTTTAGATCCGTTGAGCTTAAGTGATGACTCGCACATCCAGTGGTGGATTTCCTGGAGGCAGTTCAACAGATTGTCTGGGCGGTGGTCAAGATGTGAGAGTGAGACGACCAATTGCGTGTTGTCCACGTAGCTCACTATCTTGATCCCGAATGGGGCAACTACGTCCTCCAGAGGGGCCATGTAAGCGTTAAACAAGGTGGGGCTTAGCGAAGACCCTTGGGGGACTCCGCTAGACAGAGGGAGTGGGGCTGAGCGGGAGTTGCCGTCCCAAACCTGGAAGGAGCGGCCCGACAGAAAAAATTCTATCCAGGCGAGTGCGGTGCCCCCGAGTCCTGCCCTGGCCAGCCGGTGGAGCAAGACACAGTGGTTCACCGTGTCAAAGGCTGCACTAAGGTCCAGGAGGATCACTGCCACTGACCCTCCTGAATCCAAAATGCACCTTGCCTCCTCGATGACTGCGAGGAGGGCGGTGTCTGTGCCGTGGCCAGGACGAAACCCAGTTTGGGACCGACGCAGAAGGTTGTTGGATTCGAGGAACTGGGACAGTTGGACATTGACCAGCTTTTCGGCCATTTTGCTAATGCCCGGGAGGAGCGAGATCGGCCTGTAGTTTGCCAAATCAGTGGGGTCCAGTTGAGGTTTTTTGAGAAGAGCTTTGACTCCTGCACCCTTCCAGCTCGGAGGGACAGAGCCTTGGGACAAAGAGATGTTAATCCGCTCCGTGATAGGGGGCACGATAGCAGGGGCCACTGTTTTCAGGAATCTCATGGGAGCGGGGTTACAGGGGGAGCCGCTTTTCATCTTGGCCAGAGTCTTTCCCACTTCGTCCAGAGAAACCGCCCTGAACGCGGTCAGCTGTGGATGTGGGATGTTTCCTGTAGGGGTAACAGGCACATCAATGTCCCTGTGGTTTGGCTGACTGGGAGGTGGGAGTGACGCTAAGATACGGGAGATTTTGGAATCAAAGTAGGTTGCCAGTTCATCGCTTCTGCCCGGAGGGGACCTGTTGGAGGAAGGGGGTGCTGGTATTTTAAGAAGCTCTTTGGCGATGAGGTAGGACTCTCTCGCCGAATTGGTGGCATTTTTTATTCTTGCATCGTAGTATGAGGCTTTAGTGAGTTTCAGGGTGGATTTATAGGTTCTCACCGACCTACGGTAGGCGTCCTTACTGGAGTGGAGCCAGTCCTTTCTCCACAGTCGCTCCGCTTTTTTGCATTCCTTGCGGAGAGTTCTGAGTTCCGGGCTGAACCAAGGGGCTGATCCTGTCTTTCCGTTTTTATCCTCACGAGTTTTTATGGGGAGGATAGAATCAAGGGAAGTGGAGATCCACTCCCTAAAATTTCTGTCCGCTGTGACAGGGTCATCTGAAGGGATAGGGGTCGTAGAGTTTAAGGCTCTGGCCCAGTCCTCTGTAGAGAGTCTGGACCATGCCCTGTCCCGGGTGTAGGTGGCGGGTTTGTGGGGCTTCCTGAATACTCCTGGCAAGAAGAGAGGGACCAGAAAATGGTCCGTCCAAGGGAAGGGGAGGGACGCTTTGGATTGGAGGGTGTGGACATTGGTAAAGACTGGGTCTAGCAGGTGACCCTTGATATGGGTGGCTCCAGAGTTGGTCAGTTGGAGACCGTAGGCCGCCAGGTCTAGGATCAAATCTGCGGCCCCTGTGTCTAGGGGGTCGTCAAAATGGATATTAAGGTCTCCTAGTAGAGTGAAGTTGGAAGTAGAGTGGGCCAGTGATGATATTGATTCTAGAAGGGTGCTAGCGAAGGGGCCAAAATGGCCGGGGGGGGGGGCGATATACTAGGAGGCCTGCCAGCGAACTTGTCGGTGCCAGCTGGATGGTAAAATGCCAGCTTTCTGAGTCCGAGATGTGGGCATCGCTAATTCTGCAGGACAAGTGATCCCGGTGGAGGATAGCTAGTCCGCCTCCTCTGCCAGAGGGACGTAATTGGGACTGGATGAGGAAGCCCGGGGGTAGGGCTAAGACCACATCCGAATCCGAGTGGGCAGTGAGCCACGTTTCCGTAAGGAACAGAATGTCGAGGTCGTGGTCTACAAGTATGTGATTGATGAGCAGAGCATGCATGGGGAGCGACCTGCAATTCAGTGCGGCTAGTTTAAGGCCAGGGTGTGAAATGGGTGGATCGGTAAGTTGTAGCTGGACTGGGTGACAGAGTGCACAGCTAGTGAAAGGTCCGTCTAAGTCATGAACATAATTACATATAGTGTTGTTGGTGGGTCTGAGACTTAGGAGGGCCCGGCGAGAGTAACTCACCCTGTTGGAAGCTGGCCCCTGCATAGGTTCTGGCCCTGAGCCCGTTCGAGCACGGACGGGCGCAGACGGGCTTGCCTTAGGCGCGCAAACGGCGCTCCCGCTGCGCTCGTCCCCTGCGCTCGTCCACTGCGCTCGTCCACTGCGCTTCCTAGCCAGGCACATTTTGATGGCATTTGCTGGAGGGGGAGGTCAGGGGGCGTAGCCAAAAAGGGGCATGGTCCAAGGGGGCGTGGTCTAAGGGGGCATGGCCAAAAGAGGTGTGGCCTAAGGGATGTGGTCTAAAGTGGGCGTGGTCACCGTCCACGCGGTGCCGAGATCGTTGGGGGCGTAGGAGGGGGTCGAGGCAGCGTGGTAGCGCTGGGGTCTGCTGCCCGTGCCAAGTGCCGCTCTACAGTGCCCAGGTGAGAGTGAATTTAAAAGCACACACAAAATCAATCAAAACGCGAGCTTGGTTTGGGTCCGATGATATGGCAGGAGGGTTTTGGTTAAGTGATGTGAAGAGTTGGTCGGTGGTGATTTTGTTCCAGTTTCTTCAAGGAATAGGTTGTGGGGGGATGTGGGCCGAGGTCTTTTTGTAGCTGAAGTCGACGCAACTGTGGCCCGTCCAGTGGAGAGTTGTGGTGTGATCGAAGGAGATGTGTTTGCTGGAGGTGAAGATAGGGTCGAGCGTGTGTCCGGCTAGGTGAGTGGGGGTGTTAACAAGCTGTTTGAGTCCGAGATTGGCCAGGTTGTCCAGAAGGGTGGTTGTGTTGCTGTCGTTTTTCTTTTCCAGGTGGAAGTTGAGGTCTCCCAGTAGGATGTAGTTCTCGGAAGAGAGGGCATGTGGGCTGATGAAGTCAGTGATGTTTTTGTTGAATTTTGTGCGGGTTCCTGGTGGTCTGTAGATGAGGGTGCCTCTAAGTGTGGTCCTGGGGTCGGTGTGGATTTGGAAGTGAAGGTGTTCGGCGGCCGCAAGGTTGACATCGGAGCTGGTAGTGATTCGGATGGTGTTCTTATGGACGATGGCGATGCCTCCTCCTGTTTGGATGGGGCGGTCTTTTCGTATGATCTTGTAATTGTCCGGGATGGTTATGGCGATGTCGGGTGCTGATGAGGCGTTCATCCATGTTTCAGTAAGGAAGGCGACGTCCGGTGATGTAGTGTCGAGTAGATCCCAGAGTTCGGTGGTGTGTCTGTGGATCGAGCGGGTGTTCAGCAGGATGCACTTCAGGTGGTTAGAGTCGGAGGTGTGTTCGGAGGAAGTGGATTTGGTGTGTGTCTTGATGCAGGAAAACTTGCATGAGTGGCATGCGAATGGTCCCTGGGTGTGTCCTGGGGTAGCTTTACAGCATTGTGGTGTGCGTCCGGGGTTGAGGGCCAGTAAGGTATCGGCGTCGTACGTTGTGCGGGTGGAGAGTGGTTTGCGGGGACCAGGGGGACTGGCTCTGGGCGCGGTCCAGGCGCGGACGGGCGTAGACAGGCTTACCTTTGGCGCACCTTCGGCGTGCATGGGGCACGATCGCTGCGCGTGAACGCTGCGCGCAAATGCATCTGTCATATATGGATAGTGGAGGGGGAGGGGCGAGGGAGGGTCAGCTGGGAGGCGGGAGCGGGGTGGAGCTACGGGCTAGGAAGCACAACAACAACAAAATGGCTGCAACAGTTACAAAGCGAAAGTGGGCGAGACTGGGGCACAATCAGAGGCACAATCGAGCAAGAAATACTTGTAATGCAAACAATGTGAACACAACAATGCGCAGATTGGAATGAGCAGCGCTATATAAGGCAATAATACAATGCAGGCAGCGGCAGCAATGCGGGGGTGAAATTGCGTTGATGAGAGGCAGCAGAGCGAGCGGAGCGCAGACGCGGTGGTGACAGACAGCTGCAAAGCGCTACGATACCGCAAAACTGCTTCAAAGTGCTCTGGTATCACAAGTCACAATGATGCCTTGGGAGCGTGGGGAAGCGACCTCTTCTTAGCGAGTAAGATGAGACGGTGTTGACTTGTCTGGTCATCGAGAGGGAGGAGTCCAGGATGAATCCCAGGTTACGTGCGTGATCTGTAGGTATGGGTGCTGAACCCAGGGCCGGTGGCCACCATGAGTCGTCCCAGGATGAGGGGGATGATCCTAAGATGAGGACTTCCGTTTTGTCTGAGTTTAGTTTTAAACGGCTGCTCTTCATCCATATGGCTACTTCTTTCATTCCTTCGTGTAGATTGGTTTTGGCGGTGTTTGGGTCTTTGGTGAGGGAGAGGATCAGCTGGGTGTCGTCTGCGTAGGAGATGATGTTGAGGTTGTGTTGTTGTGCGATGGAAGCGAGGGGACTCATGTAAACGTTTACGAGGTTGGGACTGAGTGATGATCCTTGTGGTACGCCGCAGATGACTTTGGTGGCCTCTGATTTGAATGGGGGGAGGCGGACTCTCTGGGTTCTCCCGGCGAGGAACGAGATGATCCAGTCCAAAGCTTTTCCTTGTATTCCGACGTTGTTGAGGCGTTGTATGAGGGTGCTATGACAGACTGTGTCGAAGGCGGTGGAGAGGTCGAGTAGGATGAGGGCGACTGTATGAGAGATGAGGTGCATTGTTGGTGGCTGGTAGTGAGGGAATTCATGGAGAAGGAGGAAATGGAGGAGGGGTGCCAAAAAAAGACTGTTGCACCGTATGCTACCAGTGATAGGGCAAGCCCTAGCTGGAAGTGTTAGACCCCCGCTCCCGAAGTTCGGATCAAATTGCTCCCCTGACTAATACTGTTTTAGGCAAATCATCTCTGAGGCATCCTCTTGAAAGACTTACAAAACACAGACTCCCAAACAAACCCTCTGGGCGCGTTTGGAAATCCTAGCATGAAACCTGGAAGGGTTTACACCATACGTTATTCCACAATCTGTGAACACAAGGCTTCCTCTGGTCTTGGGGCTTCACCAGGGCAGCCATACAAGCAACTTAAGGTCGGTCATAAGCGGAATGTAGGGCACCCTAACTCGAGAAGACTTGGACTTTAGCATACTAGTGGAGGGCTCCACAAACCCTTTTCACCCTTTCCCCATTTCCTTCCCAGAAGCACGAGCTTGTGGTGAGCATGCATGGGTATTAGTGCAAGCTCTACTCTGCCTCTCTTGATCCGAGTGTGTCCTCTGGCCAGCATAAGCATCATGGGCAGGGCACAAGTCGGGGGTACACGCGGGTGGACGGCGTCCACCCACTATATTCACAGGGTGAACGCCGTCCACCCTGCCAAGAATTTGTGCCCCACTGAATAATGTGCTGAACTTGTCCCGGTGTAATTTCCGAACACCGGGACACTTTCAGCAGCGCCTGCACGTTGTCTGCTTTCCATCTGCAAAAACAAGCAACAACAGTCAGAAGCCTCACACCTAGATGCAAATGACGCAGAGGGGAAACAAATAATAGCACTTCACACATACTTAAGAAAAGCAGCTTTTCACTTTGTTTTCACTTTGTTCCGTCCCTATTTAGGATATGCATGCACTGTAAGAATGTCAGATGTGTTGGTCTTTTCCAGTATTTACACGCAGCAAATTGTATTTATATAGAGCTTACTACACCTGAGGAGGCGTTGAAATAATTTAAATACCACAATTTCTTCTTGTATAGTCCTACTCATCCCAATGCAGGGTGTTAGAGCGCTTTACATCATCACGCGCTATTACATGTGCAATACATTATATACATTTGTAAATGAATGTACAGGATGTGTTACATAAAACTGGGGTATTGCAAGGTGTAGAAGTCACATATCATCTTCCATAGCTCACTGTGTTATTATCCTTGCAATGTCCTCAAGCGTACACATGATAGACCTGCTAAATATATATGTGAGGGCTTTAGATCTGATGTCACTTCCTTGTGATGCCACTTCCTGTAAAGTTGTGGCTTTCAATTACGTCAAATCCTGTGGTGCCATGTGTGATGTCATGCCCTGTGATGTTGTGCGCTGTGATGACACGTGCCGTGATGCCATTTGCATACTGCCTAACTAGGATAGTCCCGCCATTTCTTTTTTTAGGACTTGCGCCCTGATCATGGGCCGTGGCGTGGGCAGGCGGCGACTTCTGCTCCAGTGGGGGGTGCAGTATTCCTTTCATTAGTTACTATAATATCTTATCCGCTTGACAGGGGCCGACCTATCTTTTTACTCAGCCCAGATTCCTCCATCAGCCAACCTGCCAACCACTTTGTATTTATTTCGTTTGTTATACCGTGAACTTGGCCCAAGGGCATCAGAGCGCTTTGCAATTAGGAGGAAGACATCAGAAGGTCAGAATCAAGTTAAGAAAGATAAAATAAAATTAAACGAACACTGTGAAAACCACCAGTCTTGTAGTGCAGCTTTGGAAGATACAAATGCTAGAGGTCAGTGACGCGGATGGCTATTGAGAGAGAGGAACGGGGGGGGGGGGGGGGGGGGAGGCTTCGGATATAGATAAACCATAGTACAAGGGCGACTGTGCGGCAAGAGCTCCCTTTCTAGTAGGGGCAGGGGCGTAACACAGGCCCCCGCAGCCCACGCGGTGCGGTTTGATCCTTCGCGTTTTCATTTCTATCTCCTACGCAGTTCTGCTTTGCTACCTACCCCAGACCTTCCGTGCTCTCTCCCACCTCCATTTTGTCGCCTCGGTTAATGCTGTACTATTCCACCAAAGTGAGACGCAAGCACTTTAGGCATGAACATTCTTTAGCCAGGAAATCTTCACTGATATGTTGAGCAGAAAATGATACCTATAACATCCTTTCCCCGTCGTGGGTATTATAAAGTCTATAACCAATGAAGAAGGAGCAGTCGTAAATAAACGCACACTACCATTAGCAGGCAGGCAGTCCTATAGAGGACACCTCAGCACAGGCGCGCGAGTGCGCGTGAACACGCTAAATGCCCCGCCCCCAGATAAAAAACAAATGAAGGTACTGCTGAACACAGCAGCGTGTGCGTGCTCATTTTGTCGTTCTCCTTTCGAAACTGGTACAATGCTTCCATCTGACACTAGCGCACTCGCCCTTTGGGCCCTTTTATCCCTACCATGACGCCATGATTGGTTTTTTTTTCAGTATTCTGCTTTTGTGTCCCTTAACATTCATGAGCGCACCTGAAATAGGACTTTTTGGCAGATGCCTGAGAACTCCGGCTTCTGGCACATGGACCCTGCAAAAGAGAAAGCAAACCAATGTTTTTTTTTGTACATTTCACTGTACGGTGCCAATCCTTTGTCCTGACATCTCGTAAGCAAATAACCACATCGTTTTCATTCTTCTGTCCACTGTTTGCAGACAAAGGCAGAAAAGGGGGCCTTTCCTTCACAATTCTTCAAGAAGAGCTTTGCTGTGGTTTGTTGGACTGGTTCTCTGAGCAGCCGTATTTTGTCCTGAGGAGAAGGGCGGCTTTTTACAAGAGAACGAGTTTTGTGGGCAACAAGGGAGTAATAACATCAAACGTTTTAAGAAATACAAACAGACTTATTCCCACAAAGAAGCCAGTAAAAGAGAGGCTTTTTGTTTTGGCTGAACTAAACTTTAAAAAATAGAAATGTTTGCACGTGTGACCTTTCTAGTACCATTATGTGTCCCTCGCTCACTGTCGTGGTAACATATCTTGAAGAACCGTCATGTGAGTGGACCTACTAAGGTGTCTTCCGCATACATGCCAACATTTTAGAAGGGAAAAGTGGGAGATTCAAAAAACATGAAAGGAAGAATGTATTTCTCCCATTTACTTCTATCGAGGCCTGAATTGGATCTGTGGTCAAGTAAGGGATTTGTAAGCGTGCTGCTGCAGGTTCTGATATCAGAAATGTAAAATACGTTTCTTTCTTGTCTGTCAGGAGCACGGAGAATGCGCATAAAAATGTTATACACTGCCCTGCAGTAGCTGGTTCCTGGCAGTGCATACTTTGAGTCACACAAGACCAGTCCTTATCGGCAGAATTGAGCTTTTGCATTCAGGAATGGGGAGGTGGGGAGACTAGGCTTGAAATCGACAGTCCACGCCTGACTCTGGAGGGTTGGTATGTATGCTTCTATAACAAACATCATGCACACCTCAGCATATACCAGTTGTGGTTCAAACGGAGAATGGGGAAAAACGGGCAGAGGGGGCCGGGTGATCAAGGGTAGACTCGCATTATGTCTCACACTCTCACACAGCTCCCTCCCTCTCGTCTACCATGACCATAGTCTTGTGGCATTTAAATGACCTTTGTACTTTAAAGCACAAACCTTTGTTGATTTTATAATTATGGTAACGAGAACACAAATAAAAATAAAACATGGCTCCGTAGGGTACAAGCTTCTAGCTTTGTAGACATATGAACTGCAAGCCAGTGGCGGGTCCTCTACTAAGGCGGAGAAGCGTTTCCCCACTGAGCAGGTCGGAAAAGGAAAAAATGAAATGTTATTATCATTTTATTTTGAAACAGTGGAGGGTTGCAAATTAATACCAGCCACAATCAACGATGTTAGACCTCTTAACTTCAGCAGCCTGCATGGTCCAATCTCAACTCTGGCCTATGTATTTAAAAATCTCCCACATCCCACCACATCTATCATAGTTAAACCTCTTATGAATTTACATGCCTTCATGATGCCTCCTCATTCCCTCTACTATATTCACATTCAAAGGTTTTTAGGTGGCTCCACCCCTGGTATATTAATATCCTTCCTGATAGTATTTGCATACAGTTTCTTCAGGGATTGAACTGGGGTCTCAGCCATAAGACAGTAGTTGCACTGAAAAGGAAATCAACTAATCACAGAAGGTTCAGACATGGAGGAGTTTCTTATATCTTATCTAATATTTCTGTGCTGGACTTCCATACATGCCTAGACAAAGCGTGTGTCAGAATCATGGCACAATCTCACTATCATTAGCGTCATACCAAGTTGGCCGCAAAGTGAAAGACTGGACGCCAACTGTTTTTGCACCCTTTTTAGGTTTCGAGTACTAGACTGCGTATGCACAATTTGTTTGCCAAACATATTGTTAGCTTATAGTGAGCTTAGAGCCCACCCATTGTTTACCATTGGTTGGCTCTATTTCGCTCTCAATTGCTTACTTCCTATTCATCAGGTTGTGTGGACGCTCCTTCAGTGGCAGCTGCTTCAGGACGGGTGTGGTGGGCGGGGAGGGGTGGGGGGAATTGGATAAAACAATGTTTTTAAAAAGTACCTTCTTTGCCTCTGCACGCCTCTCTTATGCGTACTCACTCTGCAGCACCGGAAGCCCCAATGCTCCCAGCCTCTCCCAGCCAATCATAATGCTGCATGAGCAGCTTCTTGATTGGTCTGAGCGGCCTGTTTGGCTGCTGAGGCAGTGCCTGGGAGCCTGGGCATGTTTTCGACCGGGCTGTGCAACACAGCCAAGTGGAAAACATGCAAAAACAATCATGCGCTCTTTGGGAGTGCAAACACCACCCCTCACTGTGCTCAGCCCTGCCCCGACCTGATAATAACGGCTTGTTATTATAATTTTCTTTTTCATTTTTGCACTGGTCAAATAGCAGAGGGGTGACGTTCCTCCACCTTAGCGGAGGAGTGGCCACTGCTTTCCTTCCTGTTCTTGTCTTTGTTCCTCCCCTGGAGCATCGATGCATTGCTTGTGTCCTTCCACTGCATGCTTTCAAAGAATTACTTTTATCTTTTTGCTTAAGCACTCCACAAGTACATATGTTTCCAGCTGTCTCCCTCTGTGTAGTTCTCGCCCATCCTTCACCACCCTCCATGTACTTCCCTTTCACCAGTATGTTTTTGCCCGTCAGCAGCACTGTGCTTTTCTTGTCCATTTAGTTTTCTCAAACCCGCACCGTCTGTGATGCTCCCCCTATCCGTGCCCTCCATAATGCTTCCCCCCACATGTGCCTTACGGGTTGCTTACACCACCTCCCCCATACATCTGTGTTTCTCCTTCTGCTCCTCACCTGCGTCCCCATGTTGCCTCCGACCAGGCGCGCAACACCCATTGGACTGTTGTCGTGTGTGGCATCCCGGGATGAGACAGATCCCGGGCACACACAGCCACACCTGAGCGTTTCACAGGTCTTTAAAAGACCATTTGAATGTTAATTAGGCCTTGCTGTTGTTTCACCCCTTGTTGGAGGCCCTGCAGCTCCACTCTGCCTACTGATTAAAGGTTCAGCCCCCCCGAAATGTTTTCTTAGAAGCCCCCCCCCTCTCCCCCAAAATTTGGCTCTAGTTAGTTGCACCTCTGCCTCCGACCCCATTGCTTTCGCCACAATGTTGCTTCTGCCACTCGCTTAACAAAATGTATCTCTTTACCAATGTAACTCGGATTCGCAACTAAAAAAAATCTGCTTAATTTTTTAAGGAGCACGCATACATTATAGGAGCACCTACAAAATTACGCAGCCAGCCGTACCAAAGGTTTGATTTTAAATTCTGTAGCCATGTTGCACGGCTTTCGGGGCACTGTGCAACTTAGCTAAAAACCTTTGGCAAAGCCTATAGGTTCAAAAGGCAAGGCCCATTGGCTTGGAGAATTATATTTTCAATTTGTTCCCATTATGAGATGACCGCATAAACACTCAGTTGCATTTTTCTGTGCAGGTACTTGCATCACTGTGAGTAAGAGGTAAACGTATGCGAAATCGGGGGCAAAACTGTCTGTGCAAGTTATACCCCATGGATGACCACAAACGTTATAAAACACTCTCCATTGTGGTCTATGCTAAAACAGCATTTGTGTGGTGCTTTGCGACCATTAAACTCGCACAGTGGATGCTAGTCGTATCACAAAAAGGGTGCCTCTGTTTTTTGGGGTCTGTGTGGACCGGTCCTGGTGAGGGCCCCCTCATCCTCCGCAGCGCGGCTTGAAAAGCCCACATTGTTGTGTGTGCACAATCAGACCTGTATCTCCGTCAGCAGCCCCGAGAGCTATTAATGCAGAGAGCTGGAAAAAGCAGGCCGTCAGGAATCGATGTTCGTTACATATCTGTGGTGGCAGCATAACTGCTGCTTGGGCCCCATTTGTTTAAATTCCGTGCTGCTTCGGTGTATTGGCACTTGGAAGCAAGGTGGCGTCATCAGTCTCACGAGCGCCCTCGGCGCGTGAAAATGAACGAGCTATAAAGGCAGCGCAATCCCAGCGGGGCGGAAGGGGAGGTGGAGGACAGACTGCCCGTAAAGCCGCTCACTGAATCCCTCGCAAGGAACACCGTCGCTGCCTGGAAAGGTATGCGTGTTTATAAATGCAAGCATTATCAATGCATTCTTAAGGAATTTGACATATGTTGGGGGCCTCTGTACGGAACAAATTTGAATTATATGCTACAGTTTGACAGGGTCACAAAAACGGTTGCATTTTGGCGTGCCCAGGATCCAAATAATCCATACACTAACACTGGTAAGAGAGACAGACTCAGAGTAGATGCAGGTAGAGATGTAGAAAGATTTAGAGGGAGAAATAGAATAGACAGAGGTTTAATAGAGACAAGATTCACTACCCAGGTGCGCCTAAACATTGCCCACTTTGCCCATGCTTTAAAACGTCTATCTGGAAATGACTCATACATTGCCCATCGCCTTCAAGAATCGTTTTTAAAGACATAAAACTAATGGTGTGGTGTAGATCAGAATGCCTAAAGCATTAATGTACATTTATATATGTAACATACATTGCAAAGTTTCTTTCTCAGTGAAATAAGCGGTTTCCTCGAAATGTAAGTAATAGGAATATAGATATTTTTATTTTGGTTCTATATTAGTGCGCTCAAGACCATGGGCAGAAGGTGGCAAAATGCTACTTAGTGCTACTTAGTAAAGCATTGAACAAGTATGGACAAGTCCTCAATCATGAATTTAAGGTTTTCAAGGAGAGAGTGACATTAGCACAGTAGAGGTTCAAGGAGGCCAGGTTCCAGGTGGTGGGTACAAATCATGAAACATCTTTTTGAAACTGCTGTTTGAGGCCCTCGTTTTGAAGGCGGACATTGTCAAAACCTGTAGTATTGGGAGAGCATTCCAAAGCCTTGGTGCATTGCCAGAGTAGGACTGTCTGAGAGTGAATACCTTCTGAAGCTTAAGTGTCCCTTTTGAGCATGGCTTAGATCCGTATTCAAGAGTGTTCATGTGAACCGGGCGGGTTGTAGGTAAGGCATGCCCTCTTGAACGGTGAATGATGAGTCATGGAAGCCAATATAGTAATATAAGGACCAGAGTGATCTGCAGAAACCTTTTTTGTATTCAGACAAAAGGCTGGCAAATGATGGACTTCTGTGAGTTGTGGAACACTCAATTTTAGTGCATTTCCGTATTCTGTGTCTGAAATGACGGGGCGTAAAATCTTGTTTGGAAAAAGTTTGAATTGGAATGAGGTGTGTATGGTAACCTTTTTCACGCAGGCACTGAGGTGGAGTAGCTTATAAAGCCAATTGATCATTTTCGGGGTGAGGTTCATGCCCTTCAGTTGGTTCAACCCTCTGTCGGAAGTTCTTGTTCTTTGGTGAGAGGATGAGAAATCCAGGTTCAACTTTAGGTTCATGTTTTTTATCCAGCTCTGAATTTTCTTAAGACAAAAGGTAGTAAGAGTCTCGCGGCTACTGGTGCACTTCTTTTTATCACGCAGCGGAGTGTCATCTCCGGTTTGTACAAAGAAAATAGCATGTTTTGGTAGTATATCGCTCAATGGTTCCACATGGTGTGAAGAGCGGGTGGGTTAGGGTTGAGTGCTGGCGGAATCCGTAAGGGACTTTGATATAATCATCAATGAGTCACAGGGCGCTGCCTACAATTCTGCGGATGGTGATATCGATGCTAGATTTGAACTCACATAGATAATTTTTACTGGTGTAGTCTTCCCGAGGCGTCACTCAATTTGAAATCATTGCACTGCTTATGCTAATTAGTCCATCTCACTTATTTTTGAGGGGTTATGCCCTGAAGACCAACATCCAATTGCCCTGAAAGACGATTATGACAGTATCAGTACACATGTTGCGAAAGCAAGAAGGTCTGGAGCAACACTCCACTGGCTTTGAAATGGAGTTACCTATGCAAGTTTCTGCACTGAGTCACAAACAGAGTCTGCATAGCTCTGGATTTTGATAGCTGGCCCTTGTTTTTCCATGGGTATTTGTAATCAGCGTCCATGATTGGACCTGCTGCACAGGAGAAAAATGCTATAAATAAGCAGGAGAGTTTCATAATGCAATCACAGCTAATCCCATTCTTTTCTAATTACACTATGAAAGCAGAGCCAGTCAGGCGGCGCACTTGTCAGAGTGTTTTTGATCCCACTTACAATGCCCTGAAAAAGGAAGAAAGTGCTGTCTGTCATTGATGGCAATTGGAGGGGATGGAATTCTGCTGGGCTGGAGCTCTCTTTCCCATGCAAGTGCACCACTGTTGTGTGCCTAGTACAGTCACCACCGTCAGGGATAAAAATCTGCAGTCTTTTATACAGATGACTCATATTTTTGGTCTCAAAAAGCAGACAATGCCATAATAGTCAATAGACCTGAAGAGTACTACTTTGTTTGCGGATGTGCTCCTTGTGAAAGAGCAAAATGCTGTGATAGTGAAGTTAGAAAAAGTTGGGTAGGACCAAGGGAGGAGGCGGCAACCTAGACAACTGGCGCTGCCCAAAATGATCACAATGAGCCTGACCGAGAGGAACTTGAGACGCAATCACACAATCTTATCACTGAACAGATGGTGGAGGAGGTCAGCTTGGCAGTCTGGTGAACTGGGCCAATCACCTGAAACACAAGTGGTGTTTGTAATGGGGGTTTTGAAAGCAGGATGCCATGCTGCTTCACATGAGGGATTCTGCTGACACACATGAGTGGTGACACAATGTGACATGATAAGCCACTACTAGATGGAAAAACAATCAGATGTGTGAAAAATATATCACAAGAATAGGGTATGTAGCATCAACGAAGTAAAGAGAAACATAGACAAGAATACCGTTTACTAAAATTCTAAGAAGTCAGGAATCCAGAATTTTGATGTCACAGGTCTTCTGTCAGGCATCTTAGGAAAGTCATTGTTTATGGAAGAGGAAACCTCACACACATAATAGTGTCATGCTTCATCATTGACATCCTCTCCCACCCTGGTAGGTGTATGCCACCAGGGTGGACTCAACCTCCTGAAAGACTTTAAAGGAAGGAAGGAGTTCTAATATAAAAACTACTAGACATAGGTGAGATCCAGATTAGCTAAAAATACATTGGTGTTCCAAGGTTATTACCTTTATTCAAGAGGACATCATGTATATCTAAAAGCAATCACAATTGGGTATGTTGAGGACAATGGCTCAAACCTGTCTCTCATCTGCCAATATGTTTCTGCCCAATGATGGTAAACTAAATGGTCTGGGGCATTCTTCAGGGCGGTGCAGAGACAGAATATCAATTAAAATGATTGAGTTGCACAAATATCATGGCAAACATATTGTGGGTCAGGAATCTCGCAGACAAATTCTTGTGGTCAAGAATATCGATTTTAGGTAAGTAATATCGATTTAAAAAATATTGAAATGTGTTTAATATCGTTTGCAAAAATTAGGGGGCCATTATGATGTCGGGCAGATTGCCACCGCCCGACTGGCGGTGGTGATCCCGACATCTTTCTCCGCACGCACTCCTTTTACCCCCCCCCACACATATTACAATGGCGAAAGTACAGCAGCGGATGGAAAGACCTTCTAAAGCTTTACCGCAGGCAGGCAGTTGTTACAATTGCCTGCCGTGCGGTCCTGTGCCATATTATGGTGACTGTGCCTAGCAGGCACCGCCCGCCCACCATATTATAATATGTGCGGACTTTGGCCTTTCCATGGCGGCAAAGGCATTGCGGTCTTTGGCTGCAGGGGACTGTTGCGGGTCCCCGGGTGTTGGTGGGGTGGGGGGTGCACTTGGGGGGTACCTATGGTACCCCCCTACATTGGCAAACAAGGTGACAGGCAGCGCGCGGTGCCTGTCACGTTGTGCATGCCAATGCACAACATGCATCTTTTGCATTACGGCATGTGCTGCTTACAGCACCGTCCGCTGCAATGTAAAATATGTGGGATGCAACCGCCAGGGCGGCGGTCGCATCCTAATAGGCATAGCAGAACCACCACACCTCTGCCGGTCGGTCCCGCTTACCATGACAGTAAGTTTGCCCACCATCGTAATGGGGCCCAAAGTTGTTAAGAATATCGATTTTTTATTAATGGTATGTATTTTAGTACGCAATTGATATGTGTGTGATGTTGGTTTTTTGCACAAGAATTATTTGTATTTTTATGTTGTGCGTTAAAATTTTAGAAGTTATTAATTAATTTTTTATTTGAATTTTGCGTTTTTATTTCCGTAGCGGGTTTTGGGTTTATAGGGGAATAGGGTGGGAAGTAATTTAATTATATAAAATGTATTTATTATTTTAAGTAGTTATTAATTTTTAAAAATGTAAAATGTGTGCTTTTAGTTCCGTAGCAGGTTGTGAGTTTATAGGGGAATAGGGTGGGAAGTAATTTAATTATATAAATTGTACTGAAACATTTTTATTAATATTTGTACCTTCACCCAGGAGATAGCCCGGGAATTCCGAGGCCCAGAAGACAGGAGAGGTACGGGTATGGCCAGACATGTTCTCTCCTTCATAGCGCTGCGACAACGTTTGACCTTACAGGACTTGTCGCTAGAGGAGAAGACCGTTCGCCTGTGTTGGAACCGAGCTCACGCCTGGGGCCACCTGAGAATACCGTATGCGCCCGAAATACCTTTGGGGATGCTGACGGCCTTGCCCCATGGTGGTGATTGGTCACGGTTGGCAAACTGGGAGGACGCAGGCTTACAATTGATAGGTGACCTCTACGAGGACGGGGCGCTCTTGCCCTTTCAGGAGCTCATTGATCGCTTCGAGGTTCCTCGCGGCGACTTTCTATTGCACTCGGCCCTAGCCCGAGCGATCCAGGCGCACTGGAAATGTGGGCAAGAGGAACCCTCTATATCTCCGGTGTGCCAATACGTCATGATGTCTGCGGGCACGGTGAAGGCGGTCACTTGCCTCTACGGTAGACTGATCAATGAGGGGCTGACCCCCCTCACTACTCTGAGAACCCGTTGGGAGGCGGACATTGGCAGTGAGATCCCGGAGACGACCTGGTCCCAGCTGGTGCGGCGAGCCTGGAAGGGCACACGCCACACCCGCTTTCAATTGGTCCACTACTACGTACTCCATAGAGCATATCTGACCCCGGCGAAAATCCAACGATATTTTGCTACGAGCTCGGCAGACTGCCCCAGATGCCCGGCGCCGGAAGCAGACCTTCTCCACATGTTGTGGTCCTGCCCGGGATTGTCCTCCTATTGGATGGAAGTGGGGAATACCCTGGAGGAGGTGACAGGGAGATCCTTATCGATTGATGCGGCAGTGGGACTCCTACACTGGTTTCCACATACCCCCAAAAACAAGATTACTAGCAAATTCATCGATTTGGGGCTTCTCCTTGCTAAGCGAGAGGTGACCAGGAACTGGAAGGCACGGGCTGGTCCGACAGGGAGCCGGTGGCACAGCGAACTCTTGAAGTGGGCAGCGGGGGAAAGCACACTGAGATACCAGCTAGCTAGGAGACAGCGTAACGATAAGGCTCAGGAGGCAGCGCTAAAATGGGAGACGTTAGTGCAGGCCCTCAGGGATTATTGCACCCCCAGCGATTCTGAAAATGAGGAAGCAGCTCGCCCCGAGTCCCGATAGACGATTGCACTTTACAACTCTGTTGCTTTCCTCATGGGTCCTCTCACAGATCCTAATGCGGTGGTTACCGTGCACTGATGGCGGGGTTGGGGAGGGATTACTTTGGTTTATAGTGTTTTTGAGGGTGGGGTTTACTTTCTGGGTTTTGTAGGCTTGTTTGGAAAAGCAGATGACGGACAGTGGATCATCCGGACCAGCTTCACCATCCTGCTGAGCCCCCATTGAATTTTGCCGCCCGACCGTTGGGTTGTGGGCTGAATGGCTGTGTAAGAGTACATACTGCTGGGGGACGGAGGGTTGCGTTTCATTGATTTATCTGATATATAATGCTGGTCGAATATGTAACGATTTACTGATTCCTGCAATAAAAATATATTTAAAAAAAAAAAAAACATTTTTATTAATATTTGTTTAATTGTGATGTTATAGTGTTACATTTGTAAATTAATTAATATTAAATTATTTAATGATTAATTGTTAATTAATTTTAATTAATTAATAAGTAATTCATGATGGCAATTGTGTAACTAATTTTAGGTGTGTGTTGTGGTGTTTATAGGTGTAAATGGTGGGAAGTAATTTATTTTTTACTGATGTATTATTCATTAGTTGTTAATTAACTTAAATTAATGAATTAGTAATTAATTATGGTAATTGTGTAATTAAATTTAGGTGTGTTTTGTGGTGTTTACAGGTGTAAATGATGGGAAGGGTGGGAAGTTATGAAATTTAATATAACTTATTAAGTGCAAGAATACCCAGAGGTGTCCTGGTGCTAAACCTGTACGTAAGTCCTGAGGAATGAAAGGGGGAAAAAATAAATAATTTTGGAATAGCCATATTTTAAGATCTTTCCTAAAAGAGAGAAGATAATTTGCAGCTCTAATGTCCATAGGAAGCATATTCCATAGTTTTGCTGTACTATGGCCTATGCTTCGGCCTCCTCAGCTCGAGGTTCGAATCCTTGGAACCATCATAAGTCTGGCATTAGTAGACCGTAACTGTCTGCCAGGGTGGTACCAGGAGAAGATACTTTTCAGAAATATCATCTCTCTGTTATTCAAGGCCTTATAGAGCTAGACAACCTGTCTTGAACTTGATACATTGTGCCACAGGAAGCCAGTGAAGTTTCCGAACGTCTTTAGAAACTGATGCATACTCTGGTAGGTTTAATAAAAGCCCGGCAGCTGCGTTTTGCACCATCTGAAGTTTTTTCAGGTGTTGCTTCTACATATTTAGATAGAAGCCATTACAGTAGTCTAACTTAGATGGTACTAATGCAGTTATAACCGTCCTCTTGGAATCGAAGGGAATATAGGGAAGAACCTTTTTCAGTTTCCTAATCAAATAGAAGGCGGACGAAACCGTAGCATTAGTTTGCTGGGAGAAAGTAAGTTTATTGTCGATCAGGACCCAGAGGTTCTTCGCCTTTTCTACAGGTTTTGGTAACTCTCCGATCTAAACAGGCCACCAGAGTCCGTCCCATCTTGGTTGGAGATTACCAAAGATCACCACTTCCGTTTTGCCTGAATTCAATTTAAGAAAAAGCCTGCCCATCCAGCTGCTAATTTCCCTCTTGCAGTTTTGAAACTGCTTTGCGGGAGATGCTTGATCCTTATGTGCAGCAATCACAATCTGGGTATCATCGGCATATGATGGTAAATTGAAGCCAAAATGTTGGCTGAAGGGAGCCAGTTCCGACACATAAATGTTAAACAGGGATGGGCTCAGCGACAAACCCTGAGGGACCCCACAATGGAGCACGTAAGGAGTAGATTTAAACTGGTCCAGGGTCACTGTCTATCTTCTGTCCTTCCAACAAGACAATAATAGAGACAGAAGTATTTTATTATTTATTGATGAATTATTAATTGATTGTTGATTAATTTAAATTAATTAATTAGTAATTAATTATGGCAATTGCATAATTGATTTTAGGTGTGTGTTGTGGATCAATTACTAATTATGTTAATTATTGAAATAAATGTAAATCAGAATTTTGAAGGTTTTTTTAATCAGTGTTGTGTTATAGGGTAGGAAATAAAATAAATACATTTAGGTTTTAAATGATTTGCTTGTTTGTTAATATTTGCTCCTTTTAAATAGATATTGTTTATAAGTGTATTTATTAATTTCTTTTATATATTATTTGTACCTTTTAGTTATATGTAATTACCATTATAATGTGTGTTCTTTTTATACGTTTAATATATTTAATCATATTTTTTAAAATATTGTTTATTTATTTCTAACATTATTATATTTTTAGCAATTGTTTAAATGTTATTAGTAATTTTTGTTTTTCTGCTATCCAACACCTTTACTCCTGTTACACTCACTGGGTTGGGGAATAGTAATTTTTACCCCTCCGCTATCCAGCACTTTCTCTACTGTTGTGCTCACTGGAGTGGGAATAGTAAATTTATTTATTTCGCTATCCAACATTTTGTTAAAATCAATAAACTTTAGGTGTACATCAGCGGCGTTCATTTATGTTCACCACAGCATATTGTTAAAGGTGAAATGACGGTCGCGAACATTGCCTGCGCCATCTTGCTTAGTGGGTATTTCTATGTGCACGTAAGCTGCAGCCATTTTACACATCACAGCCATTTTGTATTCTGTTAGCCACCTTTGTTTCACCCTTTCCTTACTAGCATCCCTCTGACCAACCTGGTATGTGAGCTGGGGGCTATAAACTCTATTGCCACGACGAACATCAACATCGCTTGCTGCCACAAACTCGTTTTTCTTTTCATCTCTGTTTACAGGCAAACCCATGGACACTCTGACACAAACAGGTTCCAAATACCAAACAGACTCCTGCAAACATGTTTTATTGCACTGCACACAGCAAGACTTGATTTTGCCAACAATGGGACTGTTTTTATCAACAGAACAGACTCTCCCTCACCAACGACCCCGCCACCGCTAGAGCCAACCTACACGAAGGGATGAAAGAGGTAGCCGAATGGATGAAGAACAGCCGTCTGAAACTGAACTCGGACAAGACGGAAGTCCTCATCCTGGGATCCTCACCCTCCGCCTGGGACGACTCCTGGTGGCCCCCCGCCCTAGGCAACGCACCCAAACCAACAGACCACGCACGCAACCTGGGCTTCATCCTGGACTCCTCCTTCTCCATGACCAGACAAGTCAACGCCGTCTCCTCGTCGTGCTTCAACATCCTGCGCATGCTACGTAAGATCTTCCGGTGGATCCCCACCGAGACCAGGAAGACGGTCACCTAGGCCCTCATCACCAGCCCTCAGGACTACGGCAACTCCGTCTACGCCGGAACCACCGCCAAACTCCAGAAGAGACGCCAGCGGATCCAGAACGCCTCAGCACGACTCATCCTGGACATCCCCGCCGCAGCCACATCTCCGGACACCAGAGAGACCTGCACTGGCTCCCGGTCAACAAGAGAATCACCTTCCGTCTCCTCACCCACGCACACAAAGCCCTACACAACCAAGGCCCAGGATACCTCAACAGCCGCCTCAACTTCTACGCTCCCAAACGCCAGGTTTGATCGACCGGCCACGCCCTCGCCGCTGTCCCCCGCATCCAAAGAGCCACCACAGGGGGACGGTCCTTCTCCTACCTCGCCGCCAAGACTTGGAACTCCCTCCTGACCCACCTCCGCCTGACCCAGGACCATCTCGCCTTCAGGAAACAACTCAAGACCTGGCTGTTCGAGCAGTAGCGGACCCCCCTCCCTCAGCGCCTTGAGACCCTCTGGGTGAGTAGTGCGCTATATAAATGCTTTGATTGATTGATTGATTGAATATTTAGATCTGGCCGGTCTCACATGTTTTAGACCCTGAAGCAAGGTCCAGCTGCAAGATTAGATTGTCTGTTTTGACCTGGGTGGGAGGAGAATTAATGTTGGGCTTGTGTAACCATGTTGATGAAACAATGTTGGGCTTGTGTAACCATGTTGATGAAACAATGTTGGGCTTGTGTGACAACCTGCCCGGGGCGGAGACTCCAAGCTTGTAACCATGATAAATAAAACAAAAGCATTGTGTCAAACCTGTATAAAAGGAAGAGCCAAAAGAGATGCAGTTAGAACATCTCCCTGAGACATCCCAGTGTCTGCAGTTGACGTGGTCTCCTCTTGAGAGTAATAAACTTTTTTCTTGCCTTCCAATTCCAGCGCCTGCCTCATTATTTTGTTAGAGAATCCAAAGTGATTTAAAGGTGACCCTGCACCGGGCAGCTTTGGGAGTCTTAGGAGACCCGCTGCTTTTCACAATTTGGCGTCCCAAACGTGGGGCCCATCAGCGAAACGTGGGTCCGGTGAGAGAGGTCCTAACAACGGAGTGAACATCTAACAATTGGAGTTAACCTGCCTTGAAAAGACCCTCGTCTGGCTGCCGATCAACTGAACTTCACCGGTTCCGAACAGACCTCTCTCGAGTGACCTGCGGTCCTGACTGGAACCTTAGAGGAGTGTTGCATTGATATTGGAGGGAGAGAACAAACAGGCGCTGGAAGGAGAAGACGAAGAACTGTCCATACGGTCTGGGTAAGATCGTGAAAAAGCGATAAATTGATTGATTGAATAGTTTGATCGAATACTAGTATTCCTTTTTGAGTTATTTGAGACATTTCCTGCTTGCAAACAACAGAGAATAGGAATATTCTCTCTCTTTGCAGACAGCAAAGGACAGGTAGTGCAAGCTTTTGGTCTAAAATTGCTTGATTGAGATATTCATTTTGACCGGTAAATACGTCATGCCTGTTTTCTCTAGATTGTTTTGTAGTTGTTTTAGACCGGACCATTTGTTAGAGGTCAGTCAGCCGGCTCTGCCAGAAGGCACCCCTAACAAAGACAGTAATTCAATTCTAAAAAGTTAAAAAGATGCAGTACGCAGAAAAAACGCTAAAAGAATAGTCAAGATATGTATTATTTATTTGCACTTCTACAACATAAGCAATTTGTAAGATCCTGGCGTTTAGATATGTCAATGAAGAGGATAGTAAATTCAGCCTCTTTTACTTTGCAGCTCCCTTGAAGGAGCAAAAGCACACATTTTTCTCATTGAACATTTTGGTACTACTATTGTATAGTTTCCAAGGGAGTACTTTAGCCAGATATTGGTTGACGGTGAGCCCCGGGTGCATTCTGGTTCTTGGGGTCCTGAACATCGTAATCTTTTTTATTTTGCACACCATGTGTTTCACCTACCTTCCCACCCATGTTCCACTCTAATAATCTTGCCGACCTTCAGAGAGGTTTTCCAAATGCTCCTGAGCCTTACCAGGGGTATGCCATCCAGTCTAACATTAGACAGAAGTGAGATGTAAATCTATTAAATGAAAAGAGAAAATATATTCCCCAACACATTGCTTGTATGGCCAAAGCCAGGGCTTGGAGAAACATCACAAGAAAGCTCATTTTAGTGCTAGCATTTGATGTACATGCACAAGTTACATGATCTGAATGAGCATTTAAGGAAAGTCTTGCTCTGTTTTAACCACCCACAACCTCCTAGGAAAAAGGTCATATGTTTAGATTGTAATAGGGAAAACTTTTCTAGGCACCGCATTTTAGGAGTCAGACGCAAACACATATTGCTGGTTTAGAAAGGCACAGCTTCTTTTATGTCATATAGAGTGGTGCACCCTACACAAGCCTTTAAGGCATGTACTAGTCAGTGGTTGCGGACTCCATGGATAGGTCTCCAGCCCTGGCAGTTACAAATCTGTGGTTTCCTAGCACAGCTGTGCCCACACGTTTTTGAACTGGAGCTGCACTGTTTCCCCCATCCGCCCGAAAACTGAACTCCATGCAAACATTAAACATGTTTGTTAGTGGTCTTGCCACTGTAGCCAAAATGTACACCCTTAGAAACAAGGATGCACCCAATGAAACTTGCCACCTCCTATAGTTTCCCTATTCTGTGTATGGGGACAGCCCCAGACCTCTGTAGACTGTTTTTTTAAATAAAAGCATTAATCCATCATCCCCCTACCTTATACTGAATACCTCTGGCATCTGAACTTTTTCTACACGCGGTCTGTAATGCTGCACTTGAATGATCCATGTAGTGAACGTTCAGCCATTAGTTAACCTTCCCGCATTAACAATCTTTCTGGGCTTCAATACCAAGGAGCCAAAGACTGCATCTCAGAGATGAGTCTGATTCATGGTGGGTTAAAAATCTTCATCATCACGCATATTGATGTGCTTTAGATGCTGCCCCCCCTTTTCTTTAGGTTATAGCGGTGTTTCCACTGAAGGTTGAAAAGGCTTGGCACACTGTCTTTTATGCGAAAATAGGCTAGTGTTATGAAATTGTGCATTGTGTGTAGGGACTATCTCTGAGTGCGTGAAATGTTTATATAGTATGTATGTGTACGTGTCATGTGCATATGGGTCAATATGAGAACGCTTTTGTATGGCTGGGTTGCTAACCAGGTGGCCAATGGGATGTGAAAAAGAGGCCCAAACCTGGTTCCCACATGCAAAAGACAAATAGCATTTTTATTAAAATGTGAGACATTCCTAAATTAAAATGAGTCTCCTGGAAGCCAGTGAATGGGAGGGCAGTTTACATCAGGAGCCTGAAGGTTTATTGTAGTACAAAGAGCCCGGCTCCAGCAGGTATCACAAGTGTGCAACCTTTCACTTTTCCTAGTAACACTTTCTATCTTATTTAAGCCAAAGTAACGCACACTAGTAAGAATGATGAATTTGATTTATGTACTGACCAAATGAGAAGTGAAGGGTCCCCTGGGTTGGGGTTCATCCTATCTCCCTCCACCCAGAAGTTAGAGACATTTTCATGTTTCAGATTTACCTCTTCTTCTTCCATCCACATAGAAACATAAGAGCTGCACCATTGCACATCTGACTGGCATCCCGACTTTACACCTATACCTCAACTCGGACTATCGTTGCTAGATAATGGGGGACACCACTGTGAGTATTATTACGACTGTGCTTGTGCCCAGCCATTAAAAAGAGTAAGTATTTTCAAAAGAAGTTCACCTGCTTAGGTCATCTACTGTCAAAAAGGGGGGAAGGAAGAACTATGAGATGCATGACGTGCATGAAAAAGTCCTTTTGTGCAACTAACACTGCGTTTTTCGTCGGTTTCTGTGCTTGGTACATGTATTGTTGCGTCTTATTCCGTATTGTGTGTATACAAAGACTGTGCGTTATGTGCTTATTATGCGAATTGTCCTATACTGTTCTATGTGGTAAGTGGAAACTGAGTTGTGTATACAGAAAGCCTTCTGATACATCCCCTGTTAAGGCACACCAGTGGTGTTCACATTAAGTAATTCACAGGATAGCTGATTGGTAAGTTCAAAGTTTTCAAGTTTTTAATAACAATTCTTCATACTGATATTCACAACATATCAGTGGTTGTACATCTTCATTAGGTTAATGCATAAGTTGATCCCCAATGCATTTCGGGCATGAGTGCCCTTGATCACGGAGTTCTGAAGAGGAAGAAAATTGAGGTGTGATAAGTGACCGTGTTAATAAAAAAAGGGTGGGGGTTGGGTTTTAAACGTGAACTAAGTGGGGGATTGTGCTTCATCAAATAACACGATTCGAGTGCGCTGGTGCAGCAGGCTTAATGCGTGAAGGAAAAGGTGGTGTGGGAGTCTAATCGCGTGTGTGTGACACAATGCGAAATGCATGTGTCTGGTAAAACTTTATCGGCAGAGGACGAAGTGAACGAGAGACTTACTTCATGCTACGGTGTAGCGTGCGTGGTGGTTCATTCCATTCGCGGGTCGTAGACGTGAGTGAGAGTGAATCCATTGTATTTATGCAGGGGCTGAAAGCGCGTTAGCGTGATGATAGAGATCAATAAAGGACAAGGTGTAAATGGTGCTGTGAGGGAGGTTAGAGTGGCGGCCATTTGTAAGAGGCAGTGAGGTGAAGGTGAAGCGGTTGGAAAAGAGTCATGGCGGAGCAATGTAAACAATGTCATGAGATAAATCTAAAATTACAGGTAACAACTAAATTCACTACGATCATTTAAGCCGAAAGGCTTAAGGGTCTGTAGGCGGTAAATCCACTCAAGTTCACGTTTGAGTAACAGTTTATGAAGATCAATTCCTTCTTTTTTGGTGACAGTCTCCAATATTATGAATTTCAACTGGGCAATGGTATGCCGAGATTCATGAAAATGCATGGCTACGCTGGATTTCTCAAGTTTGAGTCTTATGTTAGATTTGTGCTCATTTAAGCGGGTCTTGATTTTGCGTTCGGTTTTTCCAACGTATAGTTTCCCGCAGGGACATTTTAGGGCGTAAATCAGATTCATCGAGTCACATGTTGCATCCCCTTGCAGTTGGATCTTGTGGCCTTTCATGGGATGTTGGATAGTGTTTCCCTTAATGATGCTGTTGCAATGATTGCAATTTAAGCACGGTTGAGTACCTCGATGTTGTAAGGTGGTGTCACTAGGTTTGGCTAGAATCTCCTGGAGGTTTTTACTTCTTGTGTGAGCAAAAATAGGGGGATTTTGGAAAATGCCCTGAAAATCAGGCTCCATTTGCAGTATAGGCCAATGTCTATGTATGATCTTTTTGTAGATGTGGCTAACGGTGGAGTATTTGGAGACTAAAACCATACGATCTTCTTTCTCCTTGTGAATTTTTAGTAAGCTGACTTTTCTTGGTATTTGTTGGACTCTGGTTCGTGCGTCTTGAAGTATGTTCTCCGGGTATCCTCGGTTTCGAAATCTTTCGTGCATTTCATTGATGCGTGTCTCAAATGTAGACTCATCTGATACGATGCGTTTAACTCGCAACATCTGTGAGTAGGGCAGATGTTTCTTCAGGGAACCCTGATGGAAACTTGAAAAATGTAACGTATTGTTACGATCTGTGCTTTTTCTGTGTAAATCTGTCACTAGTCCTTGAGGTGAAGTTTTGATGTGGACATCCAAGAAGGAAATGTTTGTGTCACTGATTTGCCAGGTGAGCTTGATCCGTGAGTCTTTAGTGTTGATTTCTGCTAGAAAGTTGTCGAGTGTGTCTTTAGTGTCTGACCATAGGAAGAACAGGTCGTCGATGTACCAGACGTACATCTTGATTTTCTCTTGGAAACGCCGGTTGGTGTATATGTGCTGTTTCTCGAAATTCTCCATATATACGTTGGCATACGTGGGGGCTGCGCAGTTTCCCATCGCCATTCCCGAGAGTTGTAAAAACCATTGATCATCTAGTCTGAAATAGCTATGGTACAAAATAAAAATCATGAGTTCCATGATGAATGCCTGTTTGGTTGCGTCAATTTCACTATGCAGTAGTATTTGTTCGACTGCTTCAATGCCTCCTAAGTGGGGTATTGAGGTATACAGGGAGCTTACGTCTGCGGTGCAGAGGACAAGAGTGCGAGTTAAACGCATCGTATCAGATGAGTCTACATTTGAGACACGCATCAATGAAATGCACGAAAGATTTCGAAACCGAGGATACCCGGAGAACATACTTCAAGACGCACGAACCAGAGTCCAACAAATACCAAGAAAAGTCAGCTTACTAAAAAGTCACAAGGAGAAAGAAGATCGTATGGTTTTAGTCTCCAAATACTCCACCGTTAGCCACATCTACAAAAAGATCATACATAGACATTGGCCTATACTGCAAATGGAGCCTGATTTTCAGGGCATTTTCCAAAATCCCCCTATTTTTGCTCACACAAGAAGTAAAAACCTCCAGGAGATTCTAGCCAAACCTAGTGACACCACCTTACAACATCGAGGTACTCAACCGTGCTTAAATTGCAATCATTGCAACAGCATCATTAAGGGAAACACTATCCAACATCCCATGAAAGGCCTCAAGATCCAACTGCAAGTGGATGCAACATGTGACTCGATGAATCTGATTTACGCCCTAAAATGTCCCTGCGGGAAACTATACGTTGGAAAAACCGAACGCAAAATCAAGACCCGCTTAAATGAGCACAAATCTAACATAAGACTCAAACTTGAGAAATCCAGCGTAGCCATGCATTTTCATGAATCTCGGCATACCATTGCCCAGTTGAAATTCATAATATTGGAGACTGTCACCAAAAAAGAAGGAATTGATCTTCATAATCTGTTACTCAAACGTGAACTTGAGTGGATTTACCGCCTACAGACCCTTAAGCCTTTCGGCTTAAATGATCGTAGTGAATTTAGTTGTTACCTGTAATTTTAGATTTATCTCATGACATTGTTTACATTGCTCCGCCATGACTCTTTTCCAACCGCTTCACCTTCACCTCACTGCCTCTTACAAATGGCCGCCACTCTAACCTCCCTCACAGCACTATTTGCACCTTGTCCTTTATTGATCTCTATCATCACGCTAACGCGCTTTCAGCCCCTGCATGAATACAATGGATTCACTCTCACTCACGTCTACGACCCGCGAATGGAATGAACCACCACGCACGCTACACCGTAGCATGAAGTAAGTCTCTCGTTCACTTCGTCCTCTGCCGATAAAGTTTTACCAGACACATGCATTTCGCATTGTGTCACACACACGCGATTAGACTCCCACACCACCTTTTCCTTCACGCATTAAGCCTGCTGCACCAGCGCACTCGAATCGTGTTATTTGATGAAGCACAATCCCCCACTTAGTTCACGTTTAAAACCCAACCCCCACCCTTTTTTTATTAACACGGTCACTTATCACACCTCAATTTTCTTCCTCTTCAGAACTCCGTGATCAAGGGCACTCATGCCCGAAATGCATTGGGGATCAACTTATGCATTAACCTAATGAAGATGTACAACCACTGATATGTTGTGAATATCAGTATGAAGAATTGTTATTAAAAACTTGAAAACTTTGAACTTACCAATCAGCTATCCTGTGAATTACTTAATGTGAACACCACTGGTGTGCCTTAACAGGGGATGTATCAGAAGGCTTTCTGTATACACAACTCAGTTTCCTAGATATCCGGTGCATGGACGGTTTGCACCACCCTCAAGAGTACCCGAAACTCGCTTAAAATTTTCACTGTGAAAACAGCAACAACCTAGCAGTGCACCTCCTACTTCCTACACTTTTGTCATATCCTATTTCCGCCACAGGAAGGTAGCACGCATTCAACATGCAATTTGAAGAGATCAGCAAGAGCACAGAAGCTAGAGCGCACACGCTCGCTTACGACGAATCGGAAAGAGACCGTATCTACTCACTGATAGAGGAAGAAACAAGCACCTCCACCCTCAGTCGAAATAAGGAGCAATGTATCAAACAATTACTATACTTGTCCAAACGCCATATCAATCAGAAGCTCCATGCGAGCACATTACTGCGATACCATCGGGCGCTAAGAATCCCACGCGGTTTGCGAATTGCCTTAAAGCCGTCTCTATGCAAAAACTCTAAAACATTTATTGAAAAATGGAATGGCATATTGAATAAATGTAGCCTCGATTTAATATTGTTGATAGTTGAAGAACTTGCTGGAATATTAAAAGATCTGGAAATCGAAATCAAAGAGATTGATAATGAACTTAAGAATCTACTCACCCCAGAGGAACTTACATCGTCACTGGATGAGATCAAAAATATCTTGGATAAACATCAAAAGGAGATTAACGAACGGAAAGTCAGAAAATTCCGACGGGACACGCTTGATTACAAGCTTGATGAGGTATACTCGTGGGCTGACATATACGCCCAACGACGACGTAACCGTCCACCTAAAGCACAGACTGACACATCATCCTCTGATACAGACTCATCCAGTAGAACCTCCAGACGAACACCAGCATCCAGATCACCCCCAAATACCGAACAAGCCAGCACATCAACAACTAGCCAAGAACAAACCTCTACAAGTCATTTTTTAGAGGTAGGCCCGGACCAACTCGACGACTCAGGCGGAGCCAGACCAAAGGACAAAGAAAAAAGCCCTCCCGCCACACGGAGTATGGTGGCGAAGAAAGATCAAAAACCGAAAAAGACCGTCTAGTCATCAACATATCCGACACCAATGTGTCCGACTACCAGATGGACCTACTAGAGAAAGGAACATCCTTCATTCCAACCACCCCTACAAACCTTCTTGAACTTGAGGTTAGCACCTTCAAGTTTACCAGGAAATTAAGGTTACGCAATTTTTTTGACAACATTCTTCCGCCTACCACCACGGATAAAGAGGACGAGCTTTTCGGATTAAGACCCCCCAGCTCTTTTCAGGCACCTAGCAGCCACAAATGTATCGACCTATTCGAAACTCTTGTACGTAATGACATTCAAAAGATCAACTTCAAGGCTTCTAGAAAGCAACAAAATCTCACCAAAAAAGATCGAGACAACTTGAAAGTACTGGCCAGCAATCCGCTCATCAAATGTGTTAAAGCGGACAAGGGAGGAGCCCTGGTAATCCTCAATACAAGCATGTATTCGCAAAAACTGCATGAACACATTGAAGATACTACAACCTATATGGCCCTTAACAACAACCCCACCAGGGAATTTCAAAACATCTTAAAAGCCATTGTCAACAAAGCTCACCAAGCTGGCACCATTCAGGAACGCACTAAAAACTACTTACTGATTGAACATCCTAAAAGTCCCACAATCCATATGTGTCCCAAGATACATAAAAACTTGTTGGACCCACCCTTCAGACCTATAGTGTCAACGCGAGGTTCGATACATGAGACACCGGGCAAGTTTATTGACAAGTATCTACAGCCGCTTGTCATTAAATCAGCTAGCTACATTAAGGACACAACCATCTTCCTATTGAGACTTTCCGAATTAAAATTGGCACCCAATGAACCTCTTGTCCTCTGCACCGCAGACGTAAGCTCCCTGTATACCTCAATACCCCACTTAGGAGGCATTGAAGCAGTCGAACAAATACTACTGCATAGTGAAATTGACGCAACCAAACAGGCATTCATCATGGAACTCATGATTTTTATTTTGTACCATAGCTATTTCAGACTAGATGATCAATGGTTTTTACAACTCTCGGGAATGGCGATGGGAAACTGCGCAGCCCCCACGTATGCCAACGTATATATGGAGAATTTCGAGAAACAGCACATATACACCAACCGGCGTTTCCAAGAGAAAATCAAGATGTACGTCCGGTACATCGACGACCTGTTCTTCCTATGGTCAGACACTAAAGACACACTCGACAACTTTCTAGCAGAAATCAACACTAAAGACTCACGGATCAAGCTCACCTGGCAAATCAGTGACACAAACATTTCCTTCTTGGATGTCCACATCAAAACTTCACCTCAAGGACTAGTGACAGATTTACACAGAAAAAGCACAGATCGTAACAATACGTTACATTTTTCAAGTTTCCATCAGGGTTCCCTGAAGAAACATCTGCCCTACTCACAGATGTTGCGAGTTAAACGCATCGTATCAGATGAGTCTACATTTGAGACACGCATCAATGAAATGCACGAAAGATTTCGAAACCGAGGATACCCGGAGAACATACTTCAAGACGCACGAACCAGAGTCCAACAAATACCAAGAAAAGTCAGCTTACTAAAAAGTCACAAGGAGAAAGAAGATCGTATGGTTTTAGTCTCCAAATACTCCACCGTTAGCCACATCTACAAAAAGATCATACATAGACATTGGCCTATACTGCAAATGGAGCCTGATTTTCAGGGCATTTTCCAAAATCCCCCTATTTTTGCTCACACAAGAAGTAAAAACCTCCAGGAGATTCTAGCCAAACCTAGTGACACCACCTTACAACATCGAGGTACTCAACCGTGCTTAAATTGCAATCATTGCAACAGCATCATTAAGGGAAACACTATCCAACATCCCATGAAAGGCCACAAGATCCAACTGCAAGTGGATGCAACATGTGACTCGATGAATCTGATTTACGCCCTAAAATGTCCCTGCGGGAAACTATACGTTGGAAAAACCGAACGCAAAATCAAGACCCGCTTAAATGAGCACAAATCTAACATAAGACTCAAACTTGAGAAATCCAGCGTAGCCATGCATTTTCATGAATCTCGGCATACCATTGCCCAGTTGAAATTCATAATATTGGAGACTGTCACCAAAAAAGAAGGAATTGATCTTCATAAACTGTTACTCAAACGTGAACTTGAGTGGATTTACCGCCTACAGACCCTTAAGCCTTTCGGCTTAAATGATCGTAGTGAATTTAGTTGTTACCTGTAATTTTAGATTTATCTCATGACATTGTTTACATTGCTCCGCCATGACTCTTTTCCAACCGCTTCACCTTCACCTCACTGCCTCTTACAAATGGCCGCCACTCTAACCTCCCTCACAGCACCATTTGCACCTTGTCCTTTATTGATCTCTATCATCACGCTAACGCGCTTTCAGCCCCTGCATGAATACAATGGATTCACTCTCACTCACGTCTACGACCCGCGAATGGAATGAACCACCACGCACGCTACACCGTAGCATGAAGTAAGTCTCTCGTTCACTTCGTCCTCTGCCGATAAAGTTTTACCAGACACATGCATTTCGCATTGTGTCACACACACGCGATTAGACTCCCACACCACCTTTTCCTTCACGCATTAAGCCTGCTGCACCAGCGCACTCGAATCGTGTTATTTGATGAAGCACAATCCCCCACTTAGTTCACGTTTAAAACCCAACCCCCACCCTTTTTTTATTAACACGGTCACTTATCACACCTCAATTTTCTTCCTCTTCAGAACTCCGTGATCAAGGGCACTCATGCCCGAAATGCATTGGGGATCAACTTATGCATTAACCTAATGAAGATGTACAACCACTGATATGTTGTGAATATCAGTATGAAGAATTGTTATTAAAAACTTGAAAACTTTGAACTTACCAATCAGCTATCCTGTGAATTACTTAATGTGAACACCACTGGTGTGCCTTAACAGGGGATGTATCAGAAGGCTTTCTGTATACACAACTCAGTTTCCTAGATATCCGGTGCATGGACGGTTTGCACCACCCTCAAGAGCACCCGAAACTCGCTTAAAATTTTCACTGTGAAAACAGCAACAACCTAGCAGTGCACCTCCTACTTCCTACACCTATGTGGTAAGTGCACTGGATAGCTTGTTGTTGTGCACTCTCTCTCTCTCTCTCTCTCTCTGAGCCTACCTACGCTATCCAGGAATGACCATGATGGGACCAATTCCATAAGACAACTGGGAGGACTCACTCTTAGCCATTCACTTCACAGAATGCTGTGAATACGCTTTTGAATAAATGAAGACACTGTACCTCACGGGTACACATCTAATTGGCTTTAACACAGCAGTGTTTGAACAAATTGACAGGAACAAAATACCATATTATGACATGTTACTGCCCCTCCTTTCTGGAAAATGATGGAATTTAAATTGGCTGAAAATGAGAGGACGGGCAGACTAGACTGATGTCCCCTTATCTGACCCTTAAAAGGGAGCTATATGTCTGTGACTTTCGTTTGAATGCCTTATTGGCACCACCATCATCGTTCATTTTACCACAAACATTGCATATTAGTTGTAGGGACATCGCAAGTCCTTCATTACCTAGTGAAGTAGCTAGGTTGTAAAGGATGATGTAAAAAGAAGAAGACTGTTTACAGATAATGATTTGAACTAAACTGAAAGGAACGTTGTAGTAAGCCCTGCTGAGTGGGTACTGAGGTTAAGATGTTTAGTTAAAAGTAAGGAATATTCACAGGATGGGACAGTGCTCAGCCTGTGTACTTTATGGTGCACAACACTAGGAAGGGTACCTGTATGCCCATGATATTAGCGCATCACACTTTTTATTTTGGTTAGCAGATCCTGAAAAAATATAGCCCTGCAGGAATTTGTTTGTAACAACAGGTTTTTGCTGGAGAAGTCAGTTTAAATTTGACAGGCTATATAATTAATAATTTTAGATTTCTTGCCACAACCATAAACGTAAAAGGAATGGACACAAGGGATAATACGTATGCTGGAAATTCCTAGAGGTGTTTGCAGACCTGCACAACAGTGAAGGTTCACGAGTGGATAATATTCACAGATATAAAGATTCAGAGTATCCATATTATCTTCCTTTTAAGTAAATGATACGTATTTCCCCAGCTGCTTGGGATTGGGAGAGAAAACTAAATTGTGTAACATCTTCCCCTGCCAGTTCTCTAAAAATTTGTTTTATACTCACTACTAGATTCAGGACGCCCTCTAGTCATGAAACGCCTATGACCACGACCAAGGTGGAGCCGCAGAACAAATATATGCTGGACGAGGCACTATCACCAACAAGAAGAATGAAAGAGAGAAGGGCTGTCCAGAAGCCCCCAGCTTGTTGGTCTACTTGTGCCTGAAGTCTCAGCCCATTGGGCTTAATTGGTGGGCTCACTTAGGTGGAGTCTCTGCCCCCCTTGGTCCATCTCCAGTCTGACCCCACTCCACCCTCTCTTCCTTTGCCTCCCCCAAACCCCTTTTTTCACATGGGGTTTTAATCCACTTGATGAAGGAACAGTGCACGAAGATAGAATAGGGTTAGAAGGGATGGACTTCACGGATCAAGAATAAGGTGCAGGTACCCTGTCTAAGGTACCAGCGATAGATTAGTTAGTGAACAGGGCAAAGGGACTGTGATCCCAGAGAAAGAACGAACTCGCCCTGCAATGTGGAATCTGGATCCGAGCTGGATGCATAGCTCCACCGCCGGGGCTCAACAGCGCCAACGCTAGATGAACAATGGAGCCTACCAGTGATGGCTCACTGTAAAGGTCACTGGAATGAAGAGCTTTGCCAAAGATCATTCTCTGATCATCGATTATATTAGGTAAAATTTCTCTCCCAATCACCTTGTATTCATTATGCCCCAAATGGACAAGAAAAAGGTTTCCCTTTGAAATTCTACATCAATTGCATCCATAGTGTCATTGTATTATTAATAGCATAGGAATATCATAAAATATGGGAGAAAGAGTAAACTGTGTATCACAAGGATTATACAATGCCAGTTACCATCATGAACATACTTATTAGTTTGGCTTCTCACATAGTCCAGTTCTCAATAATGCACTTAGTGGTCCTTATCCTACAAAACAATTAGTATGATAAACTCGTTTTTGTGTTAGAATGAATTTACTGCATCATCTAGGAATTATGCTCATCACCAAGTTTAAACGTGTGGTACAACAAATACCCTTTTGTATACACTGTCTCCTAGTTTGTTACATTCACTGCATAGGTTATTGACAATACTGTTTGTACTGATAGCGATCTTCTTCTCCTGATGTCTGTGCATCTGCCTGTTCAACCTGTATGCCACCAAAGACTACAATGAACAGCCCAACTACATGTTTAGCTATGGGGCAGGAAGTAAAGGAACTTAAGGCGATAAATATTGACAAAGAAAAATGGACTCGATAATGATACCATCCTCTCCTCTAAACACACAAGATGATGGACGGAATGTTGCACAATGGCAAAACATTCACCCCCAGTCACAGATCTGGGTTTACGCCATCGTTGTTTTGCTCACCAAGCCACCCCAGTTTAGACATGGCCATATGCAAATCAGTCTTGACTCTGTGCCATATGTGAATAGTTCAGCCCGAACTGCCAAGCCATGTCTTTCCTGGACCAGAATCAAGCATCCTAGGACCGGTTTCTGGCTATCAGCCATCTTACCCCTCTGCTATCCAATACTTTCCCTACTGTTGCACTCACTGGAGTGGGAATAGTCATTTTTACCCCTCCGCTATTGAATACTTTCCCTACTGTTGCACTCATTGGAGTGGGAACTTTAATGTTTACACCTCCACTATCCAAAACCTTCCCTACTGTTGCACTCACTGGAGTAAGAAGAGTCATTTTTACCCCTCTGCTATCCAAAACATTCCCTACTGTTGCACTCACTGGAGTGGGAATCGTAATTTTTACCCCTCTGCTATCCAGCACTTTCCCTACTATTGCATTCACTGGAGTGGGCATAGTAATGTTACCCATCCGCTATCTAGCACTTTCCCTACTGTTGCACTCACTGGAGTGGGAAATACAAATTTTCCCACACCGCTATCCAGCAATTTGCCTACTGTTGCACTAACGGGAGTGGGAATAGCAATTTCTACCCCTCCGCTATCCAACACTTTCCCTACTGTTGCATTGTTTCTAGTGGGAATAGCAATTTTTACCCCTTCACTATCCAGCACTTTCCCTACTGTTGCAATCAATGGAGTGGGAATAGTCATTTTTACCCCTCTACTATCCAACACTTTCCCTACTGTTGCACTCAGTGGAATGGGAATAGTAATTTTTACCCCTCCGCTATCCAACATTTTCCCTACTGTTGCACTCACTGGACTTGGAATAGTAAATGAAATTCTTCCGCTATCCAACATTTACCCTACTTTTGAACTTACTGTAATGAAATAGTAATGTTTACCCCTTCACTATCCAGCGCTTTCCCTACTGTTGCAACCTTTGTAGTGGAAATAGTGATTTTTACCCCTCTGCTATCAGCAGCGGTGCGTCTATTTGGGCGTAGGGGCGTAGCCCCACTAGCCCCATGGAACCGCGGCTGCAAGAAAATAAACACTGACACACGATAATTTAGTAAGCGCTGAGCCGAGCGCCGCCGGGAATCCGGGCAGCACCCGACTTATCCGGGAGTGCGCTCGCAGGGGGGCTGGTCTGGACTGCTGCGCAGCTTGAGTGACAGTCCACGCACTCACTCAGCTGCAGCAGCCAGCAGACAGCCAAGGTATCTGTACTAGTAGCGCGCAAGTAAGCTTGGGGCATAAACTTGCCTGAGCATGCGATTAAAGTTCCCCCACTATGGCCCATAGAGAGTGACCAGGGGGGTGCTGGTTGAACAGGGCCGCAGCCCCCAGGGCGACACAGGGCGAGCAGGCGAGTAAGGCCCTGAAAACGTAACTGTCACTACCAAAGTCATCAATGATACAGGCAATTAGACTGGAAACAGATATGATCGGGTGGAACACTCAGGCTAAAATGGCGATGGTAAGATTCTGGAAATGCCAATTTCAGGGGGAAGGGGAAAAGGTCTCACATTGGTGTAGTGAGGAAATCCGACACAGTAACCTAAGATGGGCATTAGACGCAAAAAGAAAAATAAAGGAAATAATTGGGAATCTAAATGTTGGAGTAAACCAAAATTCTCTAGATGTGGAGTTCACGAAGTGTGCACTCTGAGCACAAGGAAGAGAGTACTCTAGAAGGCAGGATATAGGATACCTAAGAAACAAAAAATCAGTGGTTAATATGATAGAATCTTGGGAAAACGAGAAGGGGTACCCTTATTTAGAAACCCTGCCAAATTACGGTTTTAGGTGGGAGATACTGAAAATCCGAATAGGTATCATTCCCTGGCTAATGGAGGGGAGAGTGAACACAGAAATGTTATATCCAGATGGTACATGTAAATGTGGCCTGGGGGTCAAGTGTGAAATGTTGCATATACTACTTGACTGCTTGACATGTCTAGAAGTAAGAACACGGTTCCTACGACCACTATTTATAAAATATGGCATAAGACAACGTGTTCAAGCGACGAACTTACTGATAGGAATGGAAAATCTGGACATAGCAATTGCACTTGGGAACTATCTGAAAGGGGTGAATCGCTTAGCGCAGGAACAGCAAAAGAAATCAAATTGAGGAACCTACTAGTATCCCATTACCAGAAATAAGTAAAACTTAAGATACGAGGGATTACAATCCAATAAGATTTCAGATAGTACAAATGAGAAACTTATGGAAATTGCCTCGCTTTTAAATGTAATAACTTCTAGTTTTATTATGTATAGTATGTGTTTTTAAAAAATCCTTTTAACGATTTTATGTCTGTGCTAACCAAAGAATGCCTTTTTTAAAAATTGTATAACATGTAAAAAGCTGCATAGAGAGTAATAGCTTGGTTTTACAAATTTTGTAAGGTTTTTTTTCTGTGACGCATTTCTACTTCGATCTCATTGTTTAAAGACTATGGGCTAAATAAACAGAGTTTCTCTCTCTCTGACAGTTGAATCACATGGGTACCTCCATTGTTCATGTCCTGAATTTTCTGGCTTCTCTAGCTTCTAAAGGCCTGTCTTACAGAACAGCCAACACCTTCCGATCAGCGATTTCGCATGCTAGCCCTCCTATTAATGTGTTTTCTGGTGGACAAACACCGTATTACATGGAAACTCTTACGAGAAATACGCCTTTATGATCCTCTGGAGCGAAAGTATGTGGCCCTCTGGGATATACGTGTGCTTCTTAATCTGTTCCTCTCATGGCCAAGGAACAAATATCTGTGTAGGAAATAATCATCTGCCAAACTCCCATCCCTTCTTTGTCTTAATTTCTTTAGGAGAGTGTCAGGGCTCTTGACATCACTGTCAGAGTGTTTACTCCAGAGTTTTTATATCTTAAGACAGACTAAGACAAACTCCAGGGTGATCTTTACCCGGCATTTCCACATTCTCCCAAATTATGCGTGGTCAGATGTATGAAGGCTTATAAAGCTGTGATGGAAGATCTCCATCCCGATGGAGAACGACAACTCTTAACCACCCTCACAAAGCTTCATAGGGCAGTTTCATCCTCTACCATTGCTTGATTGGTCAGATGGGCCATGCAAGAAGCAGGCATCAACACGCAGACATTCGGGGCTCATCCTACCAGAGGAGAGAGGGCACCAAAGGCTTTCTCCTTGGGAGTCAGGTTAGAGGATATAATGAATGCAGCGACTGGTTCTCAGACTCAGTGTTCAAAAATGTGTATTTTAAGCTGCTTCATATTAAGGCATTCTTCGTGGTGGATAAGCTCTGAATTAGCATAATCCTTGCCTCCCTCCAGTCCTGACATAGAATATACATTGTCCTAGCTATTGTAAAGGAAAGTTTAAATTTTTTTAAGGACGTGGAGTTGAGGATCATCCCCCAAGGGTTGTGATCCAACTATAGCCCCCCATTACACATATGTATGTTGTCATAATGAAAGTGAGTAAATTATCTCAATTTTATACTCTTCCTCTGCCAATAAAGTAATTTTATTCCAATGAAGTTGTTTATAAATGCTTTGTGTAATTCTCAAATAAATAGTTCATACAATGAGAACTGATGACGATGTTTTGGAACATGGCTCAATCCTTTTGTCTCCATTATAGAAAATGATTCGGACAAGCAGTAATAAAGGTTGATTCTGACTTCTCGCCATGTGAAGAAAGAGGAAGAAAGGACTCTATTGGGGGGCTATGATTGGTTGGCTTTTGTTGAACTCCAATGAACTTGATCACTATTGTTCATGGGACTTGTAGTTTTTTCTGATATTTTACATGGCTGCTATTTATTAAGCATAATCCTTGTCTCTGCGTTCTTAAAAGAATTGAAACTTTCCTTTAAGATAGCTAGGAAACTTGATGAAAGGTAAACAACCATAATTGCCAGCCAAACTATTAAAAGCACTCATGAAGTGGTATGGCATGGACCTCCCTGACATCCAATATTCCTAGAAAGCAGGACGGATGCTTCAAATAGATGGACAGTGCACATGCAGAGAATCTTCAACACTGGTTGCTCATGGACCAGTTAATAGCAGTATGAGTGGTTTGGAAGTCAATATGGCTCTTTAGGAGGGACAGACCTGCTAGACAGAATTGAAGTCATGTCACAAACTTCCTCCTAATGGAGTAGGACTCAATAGCAGAGATGTAACAATTGGTGACACACTGTCACTACTTTATGTTTTGAAAAATCATTCTACTAATGAATATTCTGTATGTTTATCTAATGTGTGATTTCCATGTTAAGTTCGATCATAGCTAGTGATTCTCACGTTATAATTGAATTCAAGTTAAAGTGTGTTCACATTAAGTTAGCCATAGTCGATGTAGGCCTTAGTTAAAATAATTCATGTTAAACTTTCAAATGTACCATTGGCTGCTGTGCTAAGCTGAAGTAACTTACCTAATCTAATTGCAGCCAATTTGTTAGCATCCATGCAAATTGTAAAAACTTGCAAGTTTCACCAAGAGCAATGCAATGAGTCAATACAATGATCAGGGTATCCTTCATGCACCTGCATGGAGGATAGCCTGATCGTGATGAACCAGCCTGAACGAGATCTCTCTGAAGAGTGGTGCAGCTGTGAGCCTCCTGTTTTCAATGTCTGAGAAAGTGGGTGATGACACCTTATTGATGTATTGTTAAAATGTGGTTGGTTCCCACCTCTTGGGAAAAATGAGCTAGGTTGCAGTTTGTTGTTTCTTATGGTTTAATGTGCATAGCTGAGATAGTAAGATTTGGATTGCTCCTGTCTACAGATGTTCTCCTGCCTTTTTTTTAGATCCCTTACTTATGTTGCCCTGCTCATAGAGTTAAAATCTCAAGAAAATCGATTTGTTTTGTCTGTTTGAACCTTCAGTTGGTTCTACCCTAGAAGCTTTACTTGATGACATCTACTTTTTAAACTTCCCCAACTCATTTGACTCCTCAGCTTAGTTTTAGGGAATTTCCCTCCAAGGGAAACTGAATCTCATTCGATGTGAATAAGGCTATCTTTAAGTAACACATGCTTTTATTTGCTATTGTGGCTCACTTTGGATTACATCAGCAATGCTTTTAGAAGGTGACACTGGATTTATGGCTAATTTGATCTAATATTCAGGGATTGTGATGTGTGTTTTCAATATTGTATTATAGCAGCGGCTCACTAATATTACTGCATATAACCTCAGCGAGCCACTGCCCTTTCTCAAAGGTGGGGTTCTGTTTCGATCTAAAATGATCTTTTTTTAATGGATGTTGCATGGGGTTGAAAAACATAAACACAACATGTCTCTACAAAATGTCTGTAAAAGACTGCCACACATCACCCACTTTAAAAATAAACTAAAAGAATGTGGTATTTAAAACAACCTATCTTTAAGAATCATTCAAGGTTGTCACAGCATTACTTTGTGGAGAATAGAGCTGGATCTGTCAAGGGGGCCCCTAAGAGACTAGGGCCCTGGGCAAGGACCCACTTTGCTCATGCATTAAAACGTCTCTGCCAGGGTTAGATAACTACCTTATGCACGCTACTGACACAACCAACAACAACAACAAACTGGAAGAATAGGTTACTTACCTGCGGTAATGATCTTTCTGGTGGATACTCTATCTACCTGCAGTCTGCTCACCTGTAGAACAATCCCAGCTGTTGAACTGGATCTGGAAATCTTCAAAGCTCTCAAGTCACCGGTAGAGGGTGTGGGACTCAGTCGACACTGGAAGTGACGTCAGTCAGACTCACTAAGTCTATAAAGCACCCGCCCGGCCCAACGTCAGTTTCACTCCATTTTGTCCTAGCCTTAAAGGTGAGAGGACAGATTAGAATTGTTGTAAAATTGCAGTACCAAAAGGTATACGTTGGAATCTTATTAACTTTCTCTATAGCTCGTCGAGCAAATGGTGAGGCTAGCAGGTTGGTGGTATCCACTAGAAAACTTGTTAACGCTGGTAAATAACTTTTTCTTTTGATGGATACTTCTACCTGCAGATTCCTTCCTCTCAGAACAGAATTTATAGCAATAGCTTCGACGGTGGATGGATGGTAAGACAAGGAAAATTTACAGAACTGACCTGGCAAAGTGCCCCTCCCTGCACACCTCTGAATACAGTTAGCAGTGCTTTGTGTTGTAAAGGTATGCAAGGACCTCCATGTTGCTGCTTACAGATTTCTGCAATTGGAACCCCACTGTCAAGTGCAGAAGATTGACTTAGCACTGGTAGAATGGGCTCTGATTCCATTAGGAGGTTCTTTCTTGGCTAAATCATAGCAGGTCTGATGCAGAGGATGGTCCATTGTGAGAGAGCCTTCTTTTGTACCGCCTTACCTATTTTAGTTCTAAAGTACCCGACAAAGAGCTGGTCATCCAATTGAAAATCCTAGGTACGGTCCAGGTAGTAATTAACTGGCTGCCCAGGATCCAACCAATGGAACTGTTCCTCCTCTTTGATAGAAGGTGGAGGATAGAAGGTAGGAAAGGTGATGAATTCACCAAGATGAAAATGGGTGACCACCTTAGGAAGGAAAGCAGCTCTGGTTCACAAAACCAATTTATCAGGATAGAAAGAGGTGAATAGAGGGTAGCGGCTAGGGGACTGTATCTCAATAACCTTTCTAACAGAAGTGATAGCAACTAAAAACATAATTTTGAAGATTAACATTCTCATAATACAAATATGAAGGTGCTCAAACTGAATTCTATTAAATAGGTAAGAAACAGATTCACCCTCCACTGGGTAACGACAAAGGATTTTGGATATTACACTTTTGTCAAGCCTTTCAGAAAACACATAATAGTAAGGGACTTTAAAAAATGGCTTTTTCCGGCAGACAAAGGAATGCAGACAAAGCAGCTAAATACCTCTTCACAGTGCCAATTACGAAACCCCTTTGAGTGAGGGAAAGCGCATATTTCAGACCCTGCAACACCTTGGCCTGCAAAGGGTCCATATAATTAACTGTACACCATGTAACAAAGTGGTCCCATCTGCCAGAATAGGCAGTCTAATTGAGAGACGACGTGCTGATAAGATTACATCAACCAGTTCCGGAGGCAGCTGAAAGGGACTCTGTCCCCTCCCAATCGCCAAGCATTTAAGTGGAGGTCTTGGAGATTGAGGTATAGAACCATTCCCCTCCGACAGCGAGAGAAAATTCAGCCTGAATGGGAGGTTGTAGCTGGGGACATGTGGAGAAGATCAGAAGGTCCACATACCACACCCTTCTCGACCAATCTGGGGCAATGAGAATGATTTGGGTCTGGTCTTGGCAAATCGTCCAGAGAACTCGAGGAATTAAGGGCATGGGGGAAATTGAGTAATGCAGCTGAAAGTTCTACCTCAACTGAATAGCGTCCCCCATAGCTCCCCTCAATGGATATTGGAGGGTGCAGAACTGCTGGCATTGAGTATTTTCTGAGGAGGCAAACAAGTACACCTGAGTATTGCCCCACTGGGTTAAGATTTCCTGGACAACTTCCGGTAGAAGACAGCACTCATGATAACGCCAGCTCAGGCTGTTGACTCTGACATTCAGAGTCCCTGCAAGGTGATTGTCAGAAAGCCATATCCCTTGACGGTGTACCCAAGACCACAGTCTCTACACTTCCAGGCAAAGGAGGTGATATTCTGCTCCCCATTGCTTGTTCACGTACCACATTGCTGGTGTGTTGTCAAGATCTGGATGAACCACCAGAATGGAGGGGAGAAAGGCCTTGAGCACTAGCCTAATCACCCACAGTACCAGCAAGTCTCTGATCTCCAGATCCTCCAGATGGACTCCTACCCTAGAATCGTGGCATCCATTACTACTGTGGTCATGGTCACAGGGTGAGTAAAGGCCTCACCACTTCTCAGGTTCGCCTCGTTCCACCACCAAACCACTCCCTCCCTAGCACTGGGAGGGATTACAATGAAATCCGACAGGTTTCCTCCATACTATAACCGCTGCCTGCCGAGGTACCCCTGCAGGGATCCCGTGTGCTAACGTGCATGCCTGGTCAGGAGAATGCAGGAACCCAGCAGACCTAGGAAACAAGGCTGCGCAGGATTGGAACTCTCTCACCTTAATGCAAGGATGGGACCATAAATCGAATGTCATATCCCATAGGGCTCCATATCTGATGGGGTCAGAATTTGTCCCAAAGATATCAGGCAGGTGGTTTCTATATTCTTCAACTTCTAAACGTTGTTGGGCATCACTAAAGATGTAAACTGGGTGTCGATGTTGGGCTGTGACATCAGCGATGCTGTATCTGGCGAAGGAGGTGGCATCGGTGGAGGCAGAGTCACCATCCAAAAACATTGGTTGTTGAGGCACAGGGTACCTAAGCGCTGGATGAAAAATATGTGGTGTTGACCATGAATCTGTCAGAGAGCGCGGAAGGGCTAAAACATCAGAAATCGGTATTGAACTGCCAGCTCCAAAGGGATGCCTATTGTCATATCGGCCTCCCAGAAGATGGAAAACATGGCGTCAAGGAACGCCACCATGTCCGACTGTAGGGTCAGGAACGCCGGCCAGCGTTGACATCAGGATCTCTGGTGGCAGAGGCACAGGGGCCGAAGGTCCAAGAAGGCTTGGTGGATGTTTCAGAGCTGGGTTCAGTGGTGGAAATGTCCTGCTTTGAGGTGGAGGTGTTGAAGTCAAGTCGACCAACTCTGGCTTCAAGGACAAAGGTGTTGTGGAAGGCAGAGAGCAATTAGGAGACTTATCTCTGTAATATTTTTTTGTTTTCTTTGGCTTCTCATTTTTCTTACCCACAGAGGAGTAGGATGAAAATCTTGAGGGATTTCTTGCTTGTTTGGGGCGTTGAACATCCTCTACAGCCCCAGCTATGAAGAGCTTAGCTTCCTGCTCTTTTACTGCCTTGGGGAGCATGCTGAAAACTTGTGAATAGGAGTCATGGACCGACCCAAGACATGAAAGGAACACTGAATGGGGGGCCGTAATGGACATCTGTCCCTCACAATTCCTACAGGGCTTAAACCCTGATTTCTTGGTAGTGCTGTGAGAAGATTGTTGATGAGGAAATTCATTTGAACAGCAAAGCTCCAGATCAGCATTGAAGGAGTGGAAAGACAGGAATTGGCATTGTAACCCCTGGGGTTGGTGCTTTATTATCTCAGTGACACTGACTTACGTTGGCCGAATATGGTGCCCTCTACTGGCGACTTAAAAGCTTTGATGTTTTTCGGATACAGTTGAACTCCTGGGATTATTCTACAAGGGAAGAATCTGAAGGCAGAAGTATCCATCAAAAATATATGTCCAAATGGCAGGAAGACATAGGCGAAAAAATCACAAAAAATTAATGGAAGGGACTGTAGAAAGTTATAGTGAGACATGATAAATCAATCCCCCACAGAGGCTCCTCAATAAAAACAATGGCAGGCTCAAACCATACCCCCTTCCAATAGTGAGTCTCTAAACACTTTTTTGCGAGTTGCAATTCATTTACGACTCGCAAAATTGTGTTAGTACATGGCCATACCAATTTTAGCATGCGCAAAAGGGTCGCGAACCCCTTTGCGCATGCAAAAATTGGTGGTACATCTGGCCCTGAGTTATTATTTGAGGGAGGTAGGTACTAAGCATGGGCTGAAAATTCGTTCCGCTCGTGGAATTTGCGGATTTTCCGCGATTTCGTGATCCGCGAATCTCGCGAAATCGCAGTAAAATCCGCGAATCAGCGGGACGAATTTTCAGCCAAGCACTTACAGGGTTACAGCAGCAGGTGCAAAAGTTGAAGCTAATTTTTTGTAGCCTTTTACAAAAGGGTTACAAAGAAATTAACTTCAACTTGGGCACCTGCTGCTGTAAATCTGTAAGTGCTTCCTGGCCCCTCGTTGCCTACTTGCAACTATTCTCTGATCCTGCTCTGACCCTTGAAGCAGGGTCAGAGAATAGTTACAAGTAGGCAATGAGGCGCCTGTCACGAAAATGAAACCTCAACAGGAAGCAATGACAGATATAAAAACAAGCATTTGCAATGCAATAGGTCTTGCATTAGGAAAGTTTGAGCTATTGGTCTTGTAAATGACAATTTTTTTTATTTATGTGTTGGTTTTGTAAATAGCTAAATTAATAGCTTTGTCATTTACAATGCCAATAGTTATAACTTTCGCAAATGTGACACCTTTAGCATTTGTAATGCAACATGTTTTGTATTTACGTGACTTAGATGTATTGATATTACAAATTACAATGGCTTATAATTTTTTAAAATAATTAAATAAAAGTGATTTGAATTTATAATGGCAATAGCTTAAACTTTTATAAATAGCTTTTGTGAAGATTATGTTCAGTGTATTTTATTGTCACGAAAATCCAAGAACAGAAGTGAAATCTTAACATCTTTTTGTGACATTTGTAATAAAGCTTGAAACATTGAGAGAACATGTTTGAACCAGTTGTTGTTGAATGGTTGTGCAGATTGATGCTGGGGTGGCGCTGAGTGGTGCTGTGGTGGTGCTGAGTGGTGCTGTGGTGATGCTGAGTGGTGCTGTGGTGGTGCTGAGTGATACTGGGATGGTGCTGAGTGATACTGGGGTGGTGCTGAGTGGTGCTGTGGTGGTGTTGAGTGATGCTGTGGTGGTGCTGAGTGATGTTGTGGTGGTGCTGAGTGGTGCTGTGGTGGTGCTGAGTGATGCTTTGGTGGCGCTGAGTGGTGCTGTGGTGGTGCTGAGTGGTCCTGTTGTGGTGCTGAGTGATGCTGTGGTGATGCTGAGTGATGCTGTGGTGCTGCTGAGTGGTGCTGAGTGATAATGTGGTGACGCTGAGTGATGCTGTGGTGGCGCTGAGTGATGCTGTGGTGGTGCTGAGTGGTGCTGTGGTGGTGCTGAGTGGTGCTGTGGTGTTGCTGAGTGATGCTGTGGTGGTGCTGAGTGGTGCTGTGGTGGTGCTGAGTGATGCTGTGGTGGTGCTGAGTGATGCTGTGGTGGTGCTGTGGTGGTGCTGAGTGATAATGTGGTTGTGCTGAGTGATGCTGTGGTGGTGCTGAGTGGTGCTGTGGTGGTGCTCAGTGAAAATGTGGTGGTGCTGAGTGATAATGTGGTGGTGCTGAGTGATGCTTGGGTAGCGCTGAATGATGATGTGGTGATGTAGAGGGCAGAAAGGCACAAAAAGCAGTCTAACAAAGGGCAGAAGGGCAGAAAAACAAGGGAAAACCGAGTCTAACAGAGGGCAGAAGGGCACAAAAAAACAGTCTAACAGAGGACAGAAGGGCAGGAAAACAAGTCTAACAGAGGACAGAAGGGCACAAAAACGAGTCTAACAGGGGCAGAAAGGCACAAAAACGAGTCTAACAGAGGGCAGAAGGGCACAAAAAACGAGTCTAACAGAGGGCCGAAGGGCAGAAAAACAAGGGAATAACAGAGGGCAGATGGGCACAAAAAACGAGTCTAACAGGGGGCAGAAGGGCAGAAAAACAAGAGAAAACGAGTCTAACAGAGGGCAGAAGGACACAAAAACAAGGGAAAAACGAGTCTAACAGAGGGCAGAAGGGCACAAAAAACGAGTCTAACAGGGGGCAGAATGAATCCCGCCCTGCGTGTTTGTCCACGAAGATGCCTCAGTTTTGTGCAATACCTCTACTCAACTGGAGTACTTTCTACTGTCTAATCAGTAAGTGCTCTCTCGTTGGCTAAATGTATAGGGGCAGATTTACAATAAATGGCGCATCCCCAGGGATGCGCCAGTTATTGTGCGCCGCAGCTCCGCCACCCATGGTCCGCCGCATTTACAATGCGGCGCACCATGTGGCAAAAACAGCACAGATGCGTCACGCATCTGTGCTGTAAAAGCTAAAAGCGATTTACAAAAGGGGGTGGTGATGAACAGAGTGTCTGAATTGAGCAGACCACTCTTACCCAGTCCAAAGATCAGGGCTTGATCCATCACCGTTATTTATCTCACTGCCCCATCCCAGCTCAGAACATGGCTATATGCAAATCAGTCTGTCCCTGGCCCAGTGCATCATGGGAACAGGGCAGACTAAACTACCAAGCCAATTCTTTACCAGAAAGGAGACAAGCTACCGGGGACCGGTTTCTGGCATTTCAGCCTCTTCGGCCCGGCTTGCTTGAATCCTGATGGAGCAGTGAGAAAGGGACTCATGTCTGAGTATACCCTGCCACACCTATAGTGGCCAAAATCGATTTACAAAAGGGGGTGGTGATGAACAGAGTGTCTGAATTGAGCAGACCACTCTTACCCAGTCCAAAGATCAGGGCTTGATCCATCACCGTTATTTATCTCACTGCCCCATCCCAGCTCTGTCCCTGGCCCAGTGCATCATGGGAACAGGGCAGACTAAACTACCAAGCCAATTCTTTACCAGAAAGGAGACAAGCTGTCCCTCACCACCCCTTGTTGTAAATATTTTTGTCCACCCTAAGCGTGGAAGGGTATTCTCAGATGTGAGACCCTTGCTCATTGCACCATCAGGATTCAAGCAAACCGGGCCGAAGACGGCTGTAATGCCAGAAACCGGTCCCCGGGAGCTTGTTTCCTTCCCAGTGTAAGAATTGGCTTTTGTAGTTTGGTTTGCCCTGTTCCCATCATGCACTGGGACAGGAACAGACTAATTTGCATACAGCCAGGTTCTGAAACTGGGATGGTGCAGTGAGCTAAAAAACGGTGTTGGATCTAGCCCTGATCTCTTGACTGGGTGAGAGCTTTCTGCTTAATTCAGAGACTCTGTCCCTCACCACCCCTTGTTGTAAGTAAAAGCTAAAAGCAGCGCATTGCTGGAGCTGCGTCGCAAGCGAGACGCAGCTCCAGCAATGCTCTGGGGGGCCCTATCTCCCCAATGCTGTGTCAAGCCTTGCGCCTGCTTTAAGCAGGCAAAGGGTTTTGACGCAGCATTGGCCTAAAAGTGACTGAGTGAAATCTTGTAGATTTCACTCAGCCACTTTTAGGAGGCGTTCTTGCGCAGGAACACCCTCCCCTGCGCCAGAACGCCTCCTGATGGCGCATGGCTTTACAACGTCAAACATCTCTCAGATGCGTCACTTTGTTAATACCCAGCACCATGGCGCATCTTTTGTGCTGCCGCTGCGTCACTAAAGTGACGCAACTGCGGTGCAAAAGAGGTGCAAGAGGCTTGTAAATCTGCTCCATAGTGCTTTTACTACACTGTAGCTGCGTACAGGGCCAGAAGATATGTCTCCAGTGACCATGTGTGCCTGTGTTACAGGCACACATGGTCACTGGAGACACATCTTCTGACCCTTTACGCAGCTGCAGTGTCGTAAAAGCACTATACATTTACCCAATGAGGGAGCACTTACTGGATTAGCCAGTAGAAAGTACTCCAGGGCAAATCGCAAAAAAAATCCACGATTTCGCGGGAAAATTTGCGAATTCGTGGATTTTTTTTGCTATTTCGCTGGAAAATCCGAGAATTCGCAAAACGCGAATTCGGAAATTTCACCCGTCCTTAGTAGGTACTCACATCAGGTAATAATCACAATCCTTATCAAGATGATCCCTCAAAGTCACTAAATTAACCAGAGCTCAACCCCCTGGTGGCTATGGCACATAGAGGACAGACTTTCCTTTAGAGGCAATGTGCAAAGTATTATTGAAGTACTAAAACAGTAATAAAGTCAAAATACAAACAATAAATATAATATAAATAAAGTGAAATTAAATAAGCAACCTGACACTTAAATGACAAAAATTCAATAAGAAGAACCCGAGCTATGAATTTTTAAGGTTTTAAGTAGAAGTAGCACCAAGAAGCACAATGTGCCAATCACAGTCAATGGCTGCGGCACCCTGGACCTAGAAGAAAATGGACGTTGACCGACATGTAGCCCGAGTTGTATAACCCAACCAGGTTCATCCTGGTCAAAAATTTTAATTCATGACTTTAGTCCCTTTAAGTCCCAATTCATCAAAACAGTACACTTTTGAAGCCCCCCAGTACCTCAGGGAAGCCACCTAAAGACTCACAGGGTGGCATGCAGAATCTAGTTCAAGTTCAGTCACCACTGAAGGTAGTCAGTTGCAGGAAAGGCCTCTTGAAGCCTGTTGATACCTGTAGCTTGAACAAGTCAGCTGTTTTGTCCTTGGAATCCAATTTGGGGGACAAGAAGAATAACAGCTCTTCCTAGGTCTCAGACAGGAAGCTCAGTCCTACTCTGATCATCCACAATTCCAGTAGTGTTCTAAAGTGGGTGCCTGGAAATCCCACATTTATGTCTGATACAAGCCAGTGGGTGTTAAGGACCCCTGGGGATATCCTAACCAATCGAATATGGTTCCTGGGGCTCCCCCACCCACTTTGGCCATTTTCAAGATGGCCAAAGTCTTCGGCAACAGTAAACTTGGGCTCTGAGGGCTGGGGGGTATGTTTGGGCAGTGTACTATGGTAATTCCAGTGTCCTCCAACATCTAATACCAAAATCCAGTTTGATGCACTCCGTGTACCCACATCCTCCGATACAGAAATGTGATAAATACAAAGCTGAGATTTCAGCAACCAGGCAACCACACAATTAGTTTTGCTTATATTTTCCTCATTTGAGGTGCACCTTAAATGTTATATGTAAACCTAGCAGGCCTGCCAAACAGATTGTGACACTGTAATATCAAAAGTGACACACTGTGATTGGGGCCTGACTTGCTGGGAAGACAACACATGGGTGGGCCCTGTCCAAGTGTCAGCTAACATTTGCCTGTAACAGGGAAGGCCTCTTTGAAATGTACCCCAAGTATCATATGAAAACCCCAAGCAAAGATGTCAAGCAGGATGTGACATTCTAGCAGGACCTGACACTTTAATGTCAAAAAAGGATCCCGCCGTCTTGCACAATCTGTTAGGTTTAGAAAAGTCATCTCTTCCTATTCAGGGTCTGCCTATTGTTTTGCTCCTGGGAGCAAGATCACACCTCTTACACACCTATTTAAAAGATATTTACTCGCTGGCTGAGGCGCGCGACAAAATGCAGATTTAGCTTCCACTGGCTTCAGGCAGGCAAATGTAACTTTTTCAAAGTTATCTTTCCATGATATTTAGAAGAAATCCACCATTCAATTGGATTTTCAACAACTATTAAAAATTGTTTAATTATTTTTCTGGCTAGCCCCATTCCCAAGAAATAGGGTTAGCATTTAATATTACAGCCTGGTGTTTTCCTACGAAACACCCAAACCGGCTAGAATGAAAATAGCTTTGAGGCATTTTCACTGTAAGGACATGTTTAAAATTAAACACTTACATGTCCTACTTTTAAATACCATGCACCCTGCCTTTATGGGCAATAATGCCTACTTAGGGCTGAATTATACATTTTTTAATATTAGGTTTAGGCCTGTTAAGAGGCAGAATTTTGACAGGTTGGAGTTTAAACATGCACTGCCAGGCTACTGGTGGCAGGCCGCAGTCATGTTTGCACTGTCACTGCAGTGGGTGGCACAATGAGTGTTGCACTCCACTGGTGGCATTTACCTTACAGTCCCTGGATACACTGTGGTTACCATATAATAGGGACTTATAGGTAAGTTAAATATGCTAATAAGGAATATACCAATTTTACTAGGAGATGGGGGAAACCACCTTTACAACGCAGCTTTTACAACGCACTACCATTACAACGAAACTTTTACAACGCAACATACATTACAACGCATGCCATTACAACACAACCATTACAACGCATGACACTACAACTCATAGCACTACAATGTAAGTCATTACAACGCAGTCATTACAACGCATACCATTACAACACATAGTACCCTTACACTATCCAACGTTTACCCTACTGTTGCACCCCCTGGAGTTAGAATAGTAATTTTTACCCCTACACTATCCAACACTTACCCTACTGTTGCACCCCCCTGGAGTTAGAATAGTAATTTTAACCCCTACACTATCCAACACTTACCCTACTGTTGCACCCCCCTGGAGTTAGAATAGTAATTTTTACCCCTACACTATCCAATACTTACCATGCATGCAATGTAATGGTATGTGTTGTAATGGTATGCGTTGTAAAGGTAGTATGCGTTGTAATGGAATGCGTTGTAAAGGTAGTTTTTAAAAATTCATTGTAATGGCATGCGTTGTAATGGAATGCGTTGTAATGGATGTTGCGTTGTAAAAAAAGCGTTGTAAAGGTGCGCGTTGTAAAAGTATGCATTGTAACGTCATACATTCGGGATGGGGGGGCAAATGCAGTTCTCTGCTGGTTAACAAGAGGAAAGAGCACAGCAAAAATAGGTCCGGTAAAAAGTCAAAAATTAGGATGACCCTGCAAAATTGGCACAATTCCATTAGCAATGGCATCTGCTGTGGTGCTGTCTGCCTGATGTGTTTAATTTGTCGGGCAATTATGCAGATATGCGGTACTGTGAAATACCACTCTTTGATCAGTAGAAATACAGATAACTATAGTTTTATATCATTTCTAATTAACATTAACAGATGTCAATTTGGACAACCCCATATGAAGTCAAGCCATGGAGGAATGGTTTTGTAATGAGCTCCACCAGCACTACAGTCTAGAACTTCTAGCATTTATAGACATCAACGGAAAAATACTTCAAACATTTGTAAAACTCTGCAGCCATACTCAGTACTGAACCGCTATCACATAACAATGACATGTTTTCTATGAGAAGTGTTATGCTGAACCATAAAATGGTACCCAAACAGTTAAGCAATCACTGTTTATGAATACTGTCTAAACACTTATATTCAAGTTGAAAATACTGCAGCCCTCATGGGATAAGAAGAGACAAAGTGCACACAACATCAGAAGGTGTATTTGAATGCCTACTCGGCCATACACGTCAGGACATCATTTCCTTCCTCCATGTTTACTGCTTCATCTTATGTGTTTGAACCATATTGTATCTTTGAAATATCAAAAACCGGAGAAAAGGTTTCAATACCTCTCAAGCTTTACTGCTTTCAAACGTCTAATATGTGAAAAGAACTTCTCCTAATGTAATAAATCAAACACATTTTCAAATAACCTTCACAAATAAACTTAAAATTGCACAGAGAGTGAGGAGCATTTTAGACCGTCAGTTGTCGTCTGTACAATTGGATCCTCAAGGGTGGCAGAATTTCCTTCTCTTTACAGTTTTCGATGCTCCTCACTAAATCAGATAAAGATTGCAGCGTTACAAATTTATAGATGATGAAATGCTCAAGTGCTAATTTTCAAGGTTACTACATCGTCTTTATTCTCAAACTGTGAATGATAAAGTCAAAGTCAAAAGGTTAAAAGGGTGATCATTCCTGTCCAATCAATAGAGGTGTCACTGGGGATACCTCACTGAAGTCACTAAAGCATTTCAGTGATTAATATTTGGGTTCTAGATTCTGCAGGCTTTCCGGCCTGACTAAATTCCTGTACAACTGACATACTACAGAGTATCCATAACCCCACAAGACAGAAATGACACTTCCCAAACTTCTGTCCTGCAGGATCCTCTCAGACAAGAATATCAGATGACGACAGAACGCCTTTATAGGACACTACCACTAACGCCAGATCAGCCTGAACAATGCCAGAGCAAAACCCTGAGGAATACTTCAAGAAACCTTTAGAACTACCTCCAGAAAAGATACATATTGCTCTCTGCTCACTTGCGAGCCATTGAAATCGACAAGTCTATTCACTAGAGTGGTCTACTGATCTCTGGATATCAAACAAGTCCATAAAACCACCCAGATTCAATGCTGTCACCCATATCAACCAGATAGATTAACAGCATTTACAAACAGTGGCAAGGCTATTGGTTAACACTCCAACCTCCATTAGCCCCTATAAACAGTTGTTATGCATCGTTGCCTATGGTAGATGGTAAAAGAAGAATGTAATCCGCATGTGACCTAGTAAGCGATTCCAAGTTCAACTTCCTTTTTATTACTCAAAATTTAATGGGAGAAAGTACTCTGCTTTTCTATAGGAAGCCATCCCCAATGAATCTTTTACACTCTACAAAAACTGCATAGTCAAATGGTGAGGTGGGGGGCGCTGGGGAGTCTGATCACTAGATGACCGTCACTGTGTGAGACTCTGCCGGCTGGAGCCTTTTATCCGTAATTAATCCGACTTAGGCGGTGACATCCGTGCTCGCCTGGGGAGGCGTATGTATGACCCACCTTGTGAATTCTGGATTGCCCAGAATCTTTGCCTGCGGGGTCCTGATCGGCTGATTGCTGTAGGGGAGCATATAGCGGCCTGTGAGGACTTCACTGCATGGATAGGGCCTGCAAGAGGTTTCCTGGAGCCACCATTCTGCTCCACTACTGTCGGCGAGAGGCAGCCGCGGCCCAAGGCAGGAGGAGAGGCAGAGCAGAGAGACCCCCACGCTGGTGCTCACTGTACTGTCGTGCGGCCTGAAGACCGTGAGGCCGGGCTCGGTGATCATGTGGCAGGGCACGGCGGGAGGCTACTGCAGACTGAGTGAGAGCAGGGATGGCTGCTCGGGGACAGAGCGGAGCTCCTTGCCAGTGGTTGCCGGCGATACTCTTTCATGCTGTATTAGACCCCAGGTGCATGCCGTGTGCTGACTGGCTTGATGGAGGCTCAGCGGCTCAGGAGCAGGGAGTGAGAGCAGCAATTGGAAACCCCAGCACACAAGCTGCAAGAGACAGAAGGCAGCTCCATAGTGGGGCTGGGTGCTCACTGCCCGGAAGGACTGTGGGAAGAGTGCGCTGCTGCCGTCCTGCCCCCGTGCTCCTGAAGAAGAAGTTGTAATGCTGGTTCCTGCCTAGCGTCCAGCCCTCCCCTTGTGGCGGAGCCATGAAGTAATGTCCTGTGGAAGCCAAGCCATGAGGCGGTGAGAATGAAGAGTGTGTGCTGTGGCTTCTGGGCACTTGAGGACCCCATCTGTTGCACGCTAGGCTTGTTGCCGTGCGCTCCAATGGAGGCCTGTGCGCTTGAAGGTGAGGTGACTGCTGAGTTGGGGGTCCCTGCCCTTGTCAGTCTGCTTGTGACCCCTAGCGTTGCCTCTCCAGGGTGCAGCGGGCCCATTTCTGGCCCATTTGGATTCCCCTCCTGAAGTCCTGCATCTTGGATGTGACCCTCTGCTTAAGTGGAATGAGGCCTAGCTGATCAAAATTATTGCTACTCTGACCATTTACCAGCATCTCCTGGGTGAGGTCTACTTGTTCCCCCCATTTACCTTCACCTGCGGGAGAGGTGGGACCCTGGCAGTGGCAATGGATAATGGTGATGTCTACTGCTGAGAGACCACCTGTGTACCTCCCCAGCCTGGCCCTGGGATGGGATGGGGAAGACCGACACCAAGCAGCCTAAGCTTTCTTTTGACCAGCGCAGGCAGACACGCATGACCGAGCCGGCCTTTGAGGATGCTCAGATGAGTCAGACTGCGGCAGAGGCTCGTCTCAGGAGCCGGACATCCGCACTATGCTAGTGGATGTCAAACACAGCCTGACGGCTATTGACACTAATATCGACTTGCTGATGGACACATTTGATCACCTGAAGAATAAAGTGAACAAACATGATGAACGACTCAATCAGTTTAAAAGGTGCTCTTTGGAGGTAGACAATGGACACCAGTCAGCTAGTGAGAGACTGCTGCAGATGGAAAAAGCCCTAGAAGTGATACTCAACAAAAATGAAGACCTGGAAGCATATTCCAGGAGGATTAATCTGCGCATCCTCGGTGTCCTGGAGGCAACGGCGAAGGGCCGTATAGAGGACTATGGCAAGGCTATGCTCCGAGCGCTGTTCGGCGATGCCCTACCTGTCATGCTTACTGTCGAGCATGCTCATAGATTGCTCAGCCAGAGACCACTCCAGGGCACTCCTGCCAGACCAATCATTGCTCAACTTCTAGATTATAGAGACCATGATATGGCCTGTGCTTAGCAAGAGACCAAAGAACCCTCCACTGCCAGGGCAAAGCAATATCAATATTTCCCAGCTTCACTGTTGTGGCACAGGGCGCTAATAGAGACTTCCTGCTGATCAAACGTTCCTCGCAACAGACAGACGTTAAATACTCTCTCATTTATTCTGCTAAGCTCCGTATAAACCATCTGGGAAAGACCCATTACTTTACTGACCCAAAGGCAGCTGCCAAATTAGTCAAAAACATTCCAAGGTCTGCACTGGGACCATCCCCAGTAGCTGGAGAACCTGAGATGGGGCATTTGAATGAAAATGACTAAGGAGCAGGGAGCCATGAGACCTTACACCAAAACTTACCACTGTGTTCCAGTGCTCCCACTTTGTGTGTCGGTGACACCTGAGCTGGCTGGGATGGGCAGCCTGCCTGGGTAGGCCCTCGCAACTTGACTGTGATTTCTCCGGCCACCCAGCTGTCTCATGGCTGAGAGTAAGTTGCACTGCTGTTTTTCTCTATTTCCTGGTTCCGGGTTGCTAGAAGGGTGGGCTGAGAAGATATGGCCCATTTCGGGGCCAAAATGGGTGGTGGTAGGATTGCTGGGGTACTGCTGCTTGCAGTCTGTTGGCTGTGAGATGTTTGTTTTTCCCTCTTTACATGGCCATCCAGCATTCAGCTGTGAATATACGGGCTGGGTAGACTCCCCACATGGTTTTGTAGGATGGACCCCGTGGCTGACTGCTCCATTGAGTGCCGGTGCCCACATCTGAATGTGGCCGTGCAGGTGCACCTTCTCATGGCTGTCTTGTGGTGCACTAAACTCGCAGATAGCACAGAAGGCACATGCATTGCTTCAACAGACACCACATGGTTGGCATATATTGTTGGCTGGTGGCATGTGACATTGACACTGGAGCACTAGGATAGAACATCTGCCGAAGATGTTATCTGATTACGAGCCAGTTCTGCTGGAGGTGAGCTTAGCTGATGGGGACTCTAAAACATGGCCCATGAGGATTTAAATTTCTCTAACTGTACACTGAGTTTCTTCCAAAAGGAGCCTGCTATGGTGTAATCGCTGCATGTATAGCACAATTGACTCCAACAGGAATTTAAAAAGATCTGCTTTAAAACTTCAGTAAAGTAACACCCCTGGATTCAAGCTAGCCTGGCGGATAATGGGTGTTACCCCGAAACCAGTCCCAGGATGATTGTTTCCAATCCAGGGAAGAATTGGCTTGGCAGTTTGGGCTGAACTGTTCCCATGATGCACAGGGTCAAGACTGATTTGCATATAGCTGAGTCTGAACTGTGGTGGCGAAGTGAGCAAAAGAACGATGATGGATTCAACCCAGATGTGTGACAGGGGTTGAGTGTCTGAAAAGTTTCAGTGCTCCGTCCATCATCTCCTTGTGTTTGCCCTAAGTTTGCAGGGTATGCCCAGACGTGGGCCACTTACTCACTTTGCCACTGGATTCAAGCTAGCCTGGCTGAAGAGAGGTGTTATCCCAAAACCGGTCCCAGGATGCTTGTTTCCGGTCCAGGGAATACTTGGCTTGGCAGTTCGGGCTGGACTGTTCCCATGAGGCACAGGATCAAGACTGCTTTTCATATAGCTGAGTCTGAACTGGGGTAGCAAAGTGAGTTAACGAATGATGATGATTCAACCCAGATCTGTGTCTGGGGGTGAGTGTCGGAAAGTTTCAGCGATCGGTCCATCATCTCCTGGTGTTTCCTTTGTTCACCCCAATTTGGCAGGGTATGCCAAGACGTGGGTTCCTTTCTCACTTTGCCACTGGATTCAACCTACCTTAGCTGAAGAGGGGTGTTACTCCAAAACCAGTTCCAGGAGGCTTGTTTCCGGTCCAGGAAAAGCTTGGCAGTTTGGGCTAGACTGTTCCTATGAGGCAGAGGGTCAATACGGATTTGCATATAGCTGAGTCTGAACTGGGGTGGCGAAGTGAGCTAAAGAACGATGATAGATTCAACCAAGATCTGTGACTGGGGGTGAGTGTCTTAAAAGTTTCAGCGCCCTGTTCATCCTCTCCTTATGTTTGCTTTGTTCTCCCTAAGCTGGCAGGGTATGCCCAGATGTGGGTCCCTTGATCACTATGCCACTGGATTCAAGCTAGGGCTGATGAGGGCTGTTAGCCCGAAACCTGTCCTAGGATGCTTTTTATCCATTCTAGGGAAGACATGGCTTGGCAGTTTTGGCTAGACTGTTCCCATGAGGCATAGGGTCAAGACTAATTTGCATAGAGCTGTGTCTGAACTGGGGTGGCAAAGTGAGCTAAAGAACGATGATGGATTCAGCCCAGATCTGCGACTGGGGGTGAGTGTCTGAAAAGTTTCAGCACTCCGTCCATCATCTCCTTGTGTTTGCATGACCATGCTTGCCTTGACCATGCATATGCCTTTAAAACGCATGGTAAGCATATATAACCCCTTCAGTGCTGATAACAAAGCCAGCTCGTCATGGGTTTTACCTGCGCTGTGCTTATGACGAGCTGGCTTTGTCATGAACAATGGGAATCTCAAGAATGCAGCACCGGACGGGAAAACCCCCTAGCAGCCAAGGTGTTAAGGTAAGAAAAACCAATATATGTATATATATATATATATATATATATATATATAGACACACACTCACACACACACACGCATACACACACACTCACCACACACACACATATATATATATATTTATACTAGCAGCCCGTCCAGACGTTGGCCGGGTATGAATTGCTGCCGGCCAGTAGTATATTGTTTTGTAGGATTTCGTTTTCATAGTATTTCTTATCTGTGACAGGCCTGTGAAACGCTCCGATTCACAGTGCACTGCTGATGCACTTAAGTGTGCGCGTTCAGTAGTGTGTGAACTCGAATTTCCCTACTTTATTTATCCTTGCAATATTATATAGCGTGAACTTGACAACATGGCATGAGCACATTTTACATTATAGAAGAACACATTCATGTGTGGTAGGCACGGGGAGACAAAGCGATTTGCCTGGAATCACAGGATGTTGAGCTGATGCCGAGATTCGAACGCAGCTCCCCAGCTCTAAAGTTCGCAATTCTAGAACTTGTGGCGGGAGGTGTGCCTAAAAGTGTATGTCGGTGCTGGCCATCAATGAGAGAGACCTGTGCATTTTTCAAATGGGTTGTGAAAAAATATGAGTATGTTGCTGAAGATGTGGGCCGCTGTGCCACCAATGTACTTACTGGGGGAGGGTAAACACCCATTATTCCGCTCTTTCCGCATACCATCACTTCGCATACTTTCATTATGAAAGTACCATGACTCCGCAATGCCATTATAATGCATGGCATTACATTTTATATGCTTTTACCACACATATATTTACAACGAAATTCGTTGTAAATGTATGAATCACGAGCTGAATGATGAGTGAATGGGAGACACGAGGCAAGTGGAAGCCCTGTCCCTGTTCAGTGAGGAGCAAGATACTGCGCCTATCAGCGTATCGAACAGCAAAGCACTGAGTAGCGGAGAGCCCACATTAAGACAAAAATTGGCACTTTTAGAACGTTTAAGCAAACGAGAAATCAACAAGTGGTGGGAAGTGGCTTCCCTCACGAACTATATCGAGGTGGGCAGAGTTCCTAGAGGATTAAGGATAAGCATTGTACCAACCTACGACAATCCCAACAAAGACTTACTCACAGAATGGGCATTGTACATGGCCAAGACCTGCAAGGGCATGCTTGAAATGCTCGTGAAATACGCTCAAATTGATCTCAACACAACACGCAAAGACCTAGCGGAACTTAGGATTGAATTGGAAAAATATAAAACTGAGAAAGCATTTGAGGAGTTTAATAAGACACTCCCCAAAAGACTGCAAGACTACGAGGAAACTATCAAACAGAAGAAACAACATAAGTTCATCAGGGACAAACGAGATTACGCTGAAGGACGGATACTAACGTATGCCAGAAAGTACGACAACGCGCGGAAGAATATCAGGGCCAAGCTAACGAGCAACAAGAAATCTACGACGGTCACATCAGGATCAAGCTCAGACCTAAGTACTGATACAGAAGATCGTAATCGGGGTGTCCCTTTAGACGAGCTTCCGCTGACCTTCCACCAGGAGTTCGAAATTCTGAATCAGAAAAACGAACCAGGCCAACAGAACAGAGTACAAACGAGGGGCCAGGCCTCCAGAGGCAAGAGCACAACAACAAAAAAAGCAAGAGGAAGAGGACGCGGAACGCCAGTAGAAGAAGAAAGCTAAAAAGGCAACACAGGAAAATCAAGATGTGTAAACCTTTTACTGATCGCAATGAAGCAAACAAAACTGTTGTAAATATTTCTGATAGAACCCTGAACGACGCTGAGATCTCGGTGCTGCAATTAGGATTATCCTTTTGTCCCAGTACCCCCTTGGACTATGTTGATACTAGGGTGGACCTTTTTCTATTCATTAGAAAATTAAAGTTGATGAAAATGTATGCAACTCGTTCCAGCAGCAAACAACAACAAAAAATCTCAGATCCAGTGGGGTCCAATAATATCAGTCTGCAGGTGCATGACTTAGAACTACTGAAGGACATGTACCAATTGGAAACGGCAGATGAAAATGAAAGAAATGAGCATGCTATCCTACAAGCCTGTGGTGTAACAGGCGAGCGTGTCAAACACAGTGGCCTGAAATTAAAGACCAAATTTAATCCCAATGTCCCGTTTGACAACATAGAAGCATACAACCAAGCAGTGACCAATGAACTCAAACGAACCAGAATGAATTTTAAGAACTCCAAATGGGACAATCTAACGAAAGATCAAAGAATAGCATTGAAAGCATTAGAAGAGGATGGTTCTATTATAATCAAGCCCTCCGACAAGGGGGGCAATGTAGTAATAATGAATTATAAGGACTACAAAGAAGAAGCCATGAGACAGCTGAATGACTCTTCGTGCTATGAACTCATTAATTGGGAGAGGTACAGACGTACCATTAAGGAGTATCACACACTACTTGGGGACTGGTACCACACTGGTCTACTAGACACTGATGAATATAAATTTCTAAAAACAGAAAATCCACGCATCCCCTGTATATACTTCCTCCCCAAGATCCATAAGGACCCCACTAGACCACCAGGGCGTCCAATTGTATCATCCAATGGAGGATTGTTGGAGAACACATCCATATTCTTAGACCTATACCTGAATGAATATGTTCGGAATCTTAACTCATTTTGCAAAGATAGCACAGACTTTCTTAGAAGACTGCATGATGTGAAATGGGAGGAGGGATACTATATGATCAGCATGGATGTGTGCTCCCTGTACACCTGTATTAATCAAGTGAAGGGTGTGGAAACATGTATGCATTATTTGAGAAGTCGTCACGTGGATTGTTGGAGGCATAATACCATGCTTCAAAAAATGATGTTATTTTGTCTCCAGGAGAACATTTTTCTGTTTGAGAAGGCGGTATACCGGCAACTCTCCGGGACCGCGATGGGGACTTGTTTTGCCCCCAGCCTAGCGAATCTTTTCCTAGGTTGGTGGGAGGAACAGGTCGTCTGCGTGGAGGGGTCCGAGATGTACACTGACCACATTCTTATGTGGGTCAGGTACATCGACGATCTGTTTTTAATCTGGAATGGCCCTGAAATACTAGCGAGACAGTACATCAGTCACCTAATCTTAACCTTAATCTAAAGTTCACATATGTAATAAGCAACACATATTGTGAATTTCTAGATGTGGCAGTTGAGATAAAAAATGGTGATTTGACCACACGTCTTTTCCGGAAGTCCACAGCCGGAAACGCGGTTTTGCACGCGACGAGCCACCATCCGGCTCCCCTTAAGAGAAGCATCCCCTATGGGGAGTTACTGAGGGCCCGCCGCAATTGCAGCACCGAGGTAGATTTCCACAACGAACAGAAGGCCATGATGGAACGCTTCACCCAAAGGGGATATAGCGATGAGGTATTAAACAGTGCTCAGGCCAAAGTTCAGGGATTGAAACACGAGGAAGTCCTATTCAATACATCTAGGAGTGACTCCAAAAGGAAAGCGATGGAAAACAGTACCCAACCCAATGCACCCCGAATGATAACTAACTATAGTAGGGGAGCTTGGGCTTTGGAAAGAATAATGCGAGCCAACTGGAAACTAGTAACATCTGACCCCATTGTGGGAGGATTAGTAGGGAATAGACCTCAGATAACATACCGACGGGCACGGTCCCTGAAAGATAGATTGGTCCGTAGCTATCCTGGAGAAGATAAAAGCACAAAATGGCCCCCGATTCCAAATGGCTTCACTACGTGTGGTAGCTGCAAATGTGATCGAAATGGCAAATCGTGCAAAGATTATAAAACAGGGTCAGGTCAAACACGTATCATCAATCAACCGATCAATTGCAATACCGACTTTACTGTCTACGTGCTGGAATGCCCATGTGGGCTCCAGTACGTGGGGAGTACGAAACATCCTTTAAAAACTAGAATTCTGCAGCACCTCCGTGCCATTTCTAATAAAGATCACAATTACCCCATGGCCCGCCATTATGAAGAAACTCATGGTAGTAATAATGGCAGCCTGAGATTCTACGGAATAGATAGGATACCTAGAACCATCAAAGGGGGTGACCGCGAAACCCAGTTGAGGATGAGAGAGTCTAAAAAAATCATTGACATGGAGAGTAAGGCCCCAAAAGGACTGAATTATGGGGAAGAATTGGCATCCCACATAGGCTCCTAGAACTAACCAGGGCAGAGCAGAAGTATACCCGCGGTTTGATGAATGGGTTATGTGTTACACTTTTTTCACGTTTTATTGAACAAATTCTCCTATATTGATATATGCAAAAGATAATTTGTGGGGAAGGCACAGCCTTCATGAGTAGTAGACTGTATCCTGTTGTTCCCACTGTCTGAATTGCAAATTTTGAACATAGGAGTATGACACCATACTCAAGATAATAGATTGTAATTTGAGTTGGTTGTTATGTATAATTTTAATTTCATTATTTATTTGTCACATTATAAACACATTCATTTGGATTGATATATCTCACCTTACACTCATCCTGAATAAGAGGGCACTCACACCTTGACCTATACCACCGATTACCCTCCCGCAAGTCTTACATGACAGTCTAATTACAAGGGGAGCTCTCCTCTATTGACACAGTCTAGTCCCGTGACCCTATCCCACATCCTAATCAGGGAGCTCCCATAAATAATTCCGGGATTACAGTCCCATTCCGCAGTATCTATTTGAACTACAATTCCCAAGATACTTAGCGGTCGCCCGTCATTCCTCGGTTGGTGATTGGCTAATGCCGGCACCACGTTACGATGGTATGAATTTACTCTTTACTATTTAACGGGCTATTCTTGACCGATGTGGGGCAGATATCGCATGAGAAATTCCTACTGGGATTCTCTTTCTGGGACGATTCTCCGTCAATTTACATGACGATCATTGACGAACATTGCTAGTGGGGTTACAATAATAAAGCCAACTTGATTTACCACATGCACTCACCATATTGAGAAGCACTGTATACATTGTACGTTAAATGCGGACATACTACTACAGAATTTTTGAAGCAAAATGAGCTCTTCATTAACTATGTATAGTATTTTCTTTATGTCGATTATGCATTGAAACAGTTGTGGGACTATAAGTTTGGCAAAACACAAAATGGTGGTTACTTGATAAAGGCTTACGCCGAAACGCGTCGTCTTTGGTTAACGAGTGCACAATAAAGGGTTTGTGCAAGACTTCCTGGTGTGCCGTCTCTGTTTCCTTCTAGTTGGTGGGATCCAGTACCTGTGGATACATATACATATGTATACATATATATATACATACATATATATACATATATATATACATATATATATATATATATATATATATATATTCCACTATGACAGCGCTCCTGCTGCAACCCCTCGCCTTCGTGGGTGTGGCTCGAACCGGCGGAGCAGCCGGAATCAATATGCACAATGTAACGGCGTTCCTATCGAGCACTCGGATAAGGATCACTCAGCAAACAGTTGTGGGACTATAAGTTTGGCAAAACACAAAATGGTGGTTACTTGATAAAGGCTTACGCCGAAACGCGTCGTCTTTGGTTAACGAGTGCACAATAAAGGGTTTGTGCAAGACTTCCTGGTGTGCCGTCTCTGTTTCCTTCTAGTTGGTGGGATCCAGTACCTGTGGATACATATACATATGTATACATATATATATACATACATATATATACATATATATATACATATATATATATATATATATATATATATATATATATATATATATATATATATATATATATATATATATATATATATATATATATATATATATATATATATATTCACTGAAAAAAAACATAGGTTTCAGCCATGTTATAGTTAGGAATTAGCATTTAAAAAACCTTAAAAATTTACTGAAAAAAACGTATGTTTTAGGGGTGTTATAGTTAGTTGGACAATTCACTCGTATAAAACCATTGAAATTCCTCTGGTATAGTTAGTTGTACTAAGTATAACTTGCGCGCCTGCAATCCACTGCTGATGATGTCACATATTACATCATTCATGACATTGTCAGTGACATCAATGTCATGAAGGAGTATTATGTGACATCATAAGCAGTGGATTGCGGGCGCGCAAGTTATACTTAGTACAACTAACTATAACAGAGGAAGGGGCGTGGCCACGGAGGCGACCAAGATGGCCGCCTCTGCTTGAAGCTCCGCCGAACGGGCGGCCGTTTTCAGCGTTATCCATGTAAATTCGCGGTATTGAGGAGACCACAACACACCATCCTGCAGCTAATCCTGTCCCACATCGGCGTGTGAAATCTCAGCTTCCGCGGCCAAGGAAATCTGAAGATTAGGCAGAGGGGAACGAGGGCCCGGTGCTCTCGCGGACGGCCTCCCTAACTGCGCCCGGCTGGTAAGTGGACATCGTGCTGGCTGTGCGCCTGTCGCCTTCTGCCCCCATCGCCACGACGTTCGGCGCGCTCTGCCCTTTGCCACTGGCCCGACCCCGTCCTCTTTTGCCCGGAGCCGCGTCGTTGTCGATCCGGGTCCCAGGGACATGCAGATGGCCCTCGGGCCTGGGTCGGCGCGGCGAGCCGGGACCTTGAGTGGTGATTGAGTCTGTCGGTTCTCGGGCGTGGGGCTGGGTGGGCATTGCGCTGCGGGGGTGGCCTGAGGGTGACTGTGAGCGATGCGGCTGCAGGCGCTCCGCTGCCTGTGGGGCGGCCCCGCATTGATGCCGGCCCGACCCTGACGGAGGCGACTGCGGCCTGTGACCGGGGGACGTGACGGCTTGCTACACTCCACATTCCAGCGCTGTGACCTCACCTAACACGGCCCCTGAGACATCGCATACCGCCTGCTGTGTTGTATATCGGCGCCATTCTTTCGAACCTGGGCCTGCTTCCTTGTCCCACACGGCAGTTTATGCTGGCTGCTCCCTCACGCCATAGGGGAGATTCAGACCGGGAATCCTACTTACAAACCCCGAGGAGGGAACCTGTGACCGCCCTGTTGTCACCACACGGGGTCTGAGCTCCTTCACTGCTGCCTGTCGCTATCTCCCATTGGCGGCCCTGGCCCTGACTGTGGGCGACGTGCCTCCGGTTTGCCGGTACCGCCACCTCTTCCCCCATTCGTGCTCCTGACTCACTTGTCTGCTACGGCTCGGCCTCGGTTCACCATTCACCCGCCAGTCACCACCATGGGGAAAAGGGATCCTAACCAGCGCAAACTTAGTTTCAACAAGGCGTCTCTTCTCTCTGCGTACCCCCCCAGGACTCCTCCTCGGGCGCGGCAGAGGTGACAGGTCGTGGCAACACTACCTCCCTGGTTACGGCCATGATGACGGAAATGAGGGCGAGCTTCAAGGCACTGGACAGCCGTTTTGACAGCCTCGAGCAGAAAATGGCGGACATGGGCTCCAAGATACAGGCCCACGACCGGCGGTTAGATGTGGCAGAATCCAGGATCTCGGACACCGAGGACGGCGCATCCAAGGCACTGAAGAGACTGGAACGAGTTGAAAAAATCCTCAAGGAGGTGGCGGTGAAGAACGAAGACCTCGAGGCACGTGGTAGAAGAAACAACATACGTATTCTTGGCGTGGCGGAGACGACATCTACCGGACGGATGGATATATTCGTCGAAAAGCTACTGATCGACCTGTTCGGTGGGAGGTGTTTACACAGGGGTTTGTGGTGGAGCGTGCTCATAGGTCCCTTGGCCCACGCCCCCGTCCCGGCCAGCCTCCTCGCCCCATTATCGCCCGCGTCATGAACTTCAGAGATCGTGATTCTGCTCTCAAGGGACCGCATCGGTATTTCTCGAATTACAGCAGGTACTCCAGAGGGGTTGCCATTGTTATTCACAAGAGAGTACCATTTGCCTTGTCCTCCTCCATTGTTGATGGCGAAGGCCGATTCCTTATTGTTTCGGGTTCCCTGATGGGCCACAGGGTCACCTTTGTGGGAATTTATGGTCCCAACGTCGACACCCCCTCCTTTTTTCAAGAACTCCAGTTGAAACTCCTAACAATGGATCCTGGCCTGCTATTTATGGGTGGTGACTTTAACCTTTTATTGAAACCCCCTGGGAACAGTACCTCCTCTTCCCCTGACATGAAGGCTCAATCACGTCCCATTCTCCTGGATCTCTGCAAACACTTCTCCCTTATAGTCATTGAGGCATGGCTACACGCACATACCCCAGATTATACACACCACTCCGGAATACAAAACACATGGACGAGAATCGACTACTGGCTCATTTCACCTAGGGTTGCGGGGTGGGTCAAGAACCACCTCACCCTTCCACGCACACTCTCAGATCATTCTCCTGTGATACTGCAACTGGGGATTCCTCGGTTGGGAGGTTATGAGAGACAGTGGCGGTTCCCCGGGAGGGCTTTGACTGACCCGGTGTTCACGGAAACGATCCGAAGACTATTTTGAACTGAACATGGGATCTGTTGACACCTGGGCGTCTTTATGGGAAGGGTATAAGGCGACAATCCGCGGTGTCTGTATCGCAACGCATGTGGGGACTTTGAGGGACATCAGATCCACTCTTACCCGTATTGAAAATGACATTGCGACCTTGGATGACTTATTGTTACATAATCCTTCTGCAAACAATGAGGCAAAGAGACTGTCACTGATGAATGAATTCCGTGAGGAAGCTGATCGGGAACTAAAATATCTTTCTAAACAGTACACAGCGAGGCAATACGGGGAGGGAGATAGACCCGGTAAATTGCTAGTGCAGCTGCTCAGACCCCCACACCAGTCACCATATATCATGGAAATCGCGGACCACAATGGAGACCTACTCCACTCCACGCCAGAGATATGCGATATGTTTCTGTCCTACTACAAAACCCTACACAAATCCACCTTGTCTGGGGGTTTGGAGTAACAGGGCATGTACTTGAATGAGATTGCAATGGTATATCTCGAAAAGCATATGCAGGAATTCTTGGCAATGCCTATCACACCTGACAGCATTAATGAGCCCATTGACGTATTGAGGGGCTCCTCGGCTCCTGGACTAGATGGCTTCTCAGCTGATTTCTATAAGGCTTACAAAGAGGAACTTGTTCCCCGATTGGTGGAGGTTTATGCAGAGGCACTCGGACAGGGACACCTGCCCCCCACGCTCAGAGAAGCAGTTATAATTCTCCTCCCCAAACTGGGAAAGGACCCCACCTCATGCAGTTCATATAGACCCTTGTCTCTGTTGAACCTTGACTACAAGATCCTGGCTAAAGTTCTCGCTATCCGACTCTCTCTCCTTATGGAATATATAATATCACTGGCTCAGTCCGGGTTTGTCCCACATCGCTCCACATCCCTGAATTTAATGACCCTGTTCTCGGTCCTGCACAGGGTTGATCCTGCCACCCTGGCGGCAGCTATTTTGCTAGATGCCGAGAAGACATTTGATTAATTGGAATGGCCCTTTTTCCTATCCATCATGAGGCGTATGGGCATGCCGGAATGCTTTGTGTCCACAGTTGCTTTATTGTACACACTCCCCACAGCTAGACTTCGACTGAATGGCATCATCACGGAACAATTCTCCTTATCACGCGGCACGCGACAGGGATGCCCGTTGTCCCCGTTACTTTTTATAATGGCAATGGACCCTCTGGTCCGTCATTTCCAAGAAAAGCACTTGTTTCGTGGCCTGCAGTTTCGCACTGGCCCACTCCTGATGTCGCTGTACGCAGATGACACGATTTTCTATGTTAGGATGCCCCACGTCAATCTGGAGCCTCTCCTCTTAGAGATTACCCGATTTGGTGTTTTTTCAGGACTCCGCATAAACTGGCACAAGTCCCTCATTTTTCCTCTCACTCCTAGTACCACCAAATGGGACTGCCGTTCCCACTGGAATGGTGCAGCGAATCGGTCAAATGCCTGGGAATACATGTGTACCTCGACAATGTGGCCATCGTCAGGCTAAATTATGCCACAGCGTTGGATTTCCTCGAGGGTCAGATCGACCGCTGGATACGCCTTCCATTAGCCATGGCTGGTAGGATCGCCATTATCAAAATGATCGTGCTCCCCCGGTTCTTGTACCTTTTTATCAATATTCTGATCCCCCTCACTAAGATATTCTTCTCCCTGCTACGTTCCCTGCTCTTGCGGTTAGTTTGGGGAGACAAAAACCCACGTGTTTCCTGGAAGGTGCTTACACTCCCATATGAAAAAGGTGGTCTTGGTGTTCCCGATTTCTATTTGTATTTCCTGGTAGCGCAGTGTTCCTTTGCGTACTCTTGGTTCCACCCTGACGCCCGTATACCATATTTAAAACCTGAGGCCGACCGGACACTGCCGACTCCACTACCCACGGTCTTGCCCAAAGGGATCCCCAGGGACCCCCAAGACATACAAACAGTCTCATCCACTTGCTGGGCGTGGGACAAGATGAGGAGACTACTAGGACTAACAGTCTTGTATTCCCCTTCTCTACCCCTCCCTAACGCGCATTGGCTCCCTATAACTGGGGAAACTGTGGTCAAACAGACACTATCCAAATTCAACATTGGCACTAATGGTGACCTCTTCCCTGATGGTCATGCTTTTTCCATGACAAATGATCTCCGCTTCAAAGATCGCACCTTCATGGACTCCTTTGTACTGACCAAATTTTTTATCCATGATGCGCGCTGCGTTTCCCACATTCCCCCTTGCCCCAGACGAGGCCCTTCCTCTATCCCTTATAATACAACACCCACAGGGCACGCATCTAGTAGCCAGGTTATACAGACTATGCAGAGCTGCCCTTCCAACACTGGATGTCGGGGTGCGCGCAGCGTGGGAAGAGGATCTGGGTAAACCCATAGCAGACGACCAGTGGGCCTACTGCTGTAGAGCTACACGAGAAGTTTTGATAAATAGCAGACACAAACTCATTCATTTTAAATTCCTCCGCAGGTTGTATCACACTCCTGCATTGGCCCACAGGATTAACCCTGACCTATCGCACCGATGCCCTAGGTGCAAAGCCCCCCACGCTGACTGTGCCCACCTTGCTTGGACCTGCCCCTCACTTGGCGAATGCTGGTCTCAAATTCAGCTCACATTCAGTCGAATACTCGGGGTCCGCCTGATTCCCACACCCGAAATAGCACTATTGGGTTACGTTTTGAATTTCCCGCATTCTATCCGCATACTTGCTGCATTGGGTTTTCTGCTTGCTAAAAGAGAAATCGCTTTGCTTTGGTGTGCCAGGCGACCCCCTAGCCTGAACTCCTGGCTACGTAGTATGGCCTGCTGTAACATCAATAGTGTGGAGTATTCGACTATGGTCCCTGCCCCTTCACGCCCTTTAGACATCTGGGGGCCTTATCGCACTTACATTGACAAGATCACAGCTGAGCGCCAGTCCCAACTGGAGAGTCGGGTGGTTCCAACGGGAGTGGGGTGAGTGATGTCCCATGCCTACCCTTACTTATAGATGATGTCATTCTGCTGTGGGACCTAGGGGCATCCCCCTTGATACTGTGTGATTGCATGGCTGGAATGTACACTTGCTCGCCCTCATGTCTCCTGCTCCATTTGTCATCCGATTCAGTCTCTGCTCCTCCCTGACACCTGCCTGCTTCCTTGATATGCAGCGTTCCTGTTCTGTCATGTCACCTTGCGCTCCCCATGACTAAGATGTCTTCTGATGGCTCTATACTGTGTGCCTTGTTAATTACATGCTGTACTGGAAATGTCTTGCTGTGTGACTCAGATTGCGAATGTGAATCACTAAATGTTTTGCTTACTGTTATTTGGAAAATGACAAATAAAGGTTTTTTTTTTAAAACTATAACAGAGAAATTTCAATGGTTTTGTACGAGTGAAATGTCCAGCTAACTATAACACCCCTAAAACATATGGTTTTTTCTGTGAATTTCTAAGGTTTTTTAAATGCTAATTCCTAACTATAACATGTCTGAAACCTATGGTTTTTTCAGTGAATTTCAAAGGTTTTTTAAATGCTAATTCCTAACTATAACATGTCTGAAAACCTATGGTTTTTTCAGTGAATTTCAAAGGTTTTATAAATGAAAACTTTTAAATGTATTAATTGTTATATTTATTTTTTGATATTGATTTACTACATTTTTTTACTATTTATTTGTAGATATTTTATTTTTTAAATTACATTATAACTACATTATACATTACATTACAAAATATACTTCCTCAGAATTAATTACTTTTATTATAAATATTTTGCAATTAGGCAATAGACTTTTAAGTACAGTACTTACAGTTGTAGCAATGGGCAACACAATTTCAAACACAATGCAAAATTGAGCTCAATGGGGATTTCTAATTAAATGCAATTAGTTACTTTATGAGTTACTTTCTAACCACAGGACTGGATCCTAGATTCAGTCCTGTGACATCTCCTGTAAACAGTGAGTAAAAGTGTTTAAGTTACAGTAGTGATTTTTAAGGAATATTATTGTTTTTTAAAAGTTGAAACTTTTTCACATAGAATCACCAATGTTATCCTATGGGAGGAAATTCACTTAGCAAGTAATTAGTGTTATCGTTACTTTTTCTTACTCAGTGGTGGATCCTGGATCCAGCACTGGTGCATCTCCTGTAAACAGTTGAAAGAATGCGTTTAAGTCATACAGGCGATTTTTAAGGAATATTTGTAGTTTGTGAAAATCGACACCTATAAAGATTTCTGGTGAAAACCACACAATGGATTCCTATGGAAGGAAATACAAGTTACTGGTAAGTATGGTTAGAATTACTTTTCAGTGTCAGTGCTGGGCTAAAAGATGCATCACTAGCTTCTCTCCCGATAACAGGTGAATAAATCGGGATTCGTTGTTCGGATGATTTTAGGTGAATATTATAAAGTTCCAAAACTCCAAACAGAAAAATTTCCAAGTGTAAACGGTCAATGTTAGCCTATAGAAGGAAATTCAAGTTACTGGTAAGTATGGTTAGAATTACTTTTCAGGATCAGTACCGGGCTCAAAGATGCTGCATTGAGGTCTGACCTGATAACAGGTGAGTAAATCGGAATTCGTAGTTCGGCTGATTTTAGAGGAATATTAGTAAGTTCCAAAACTCCACACTTAAAAGAATTTCCAAGTGAAACCAGTCAATGTTAGAGGCAAGATGGCGCCCATGCGAGTGGACGTGTAGGCTGACTGCTCCCCGCTCAGCCCACAAGCCACAACGGACGGAGGAAAGAGACAGGACGCAACTAAAAAAAAAGAAACAGTGGTGGCTTTCGTTTCGTGCCGCTAAGGAAACTGCCAAATACATATTGCATATATATCATAGTTTACCGTCATTTATGCGCTGGAAGTAGAGGCTTGAAACTGGACAAGGTCTGGCGGCTGGTGTTTGGCGTCCTCTTCGGCATCCTCTTCAGCGGACCGACGGTGCTGGTGGAGTGAGCCGGCGTGGGGTTGTGCACTGAGTGTTTGCAGGTGGAGGCCGGCTCGCCCTCGCAGAAAACTCCTTTCACCCTGACTGCTCTGACTGCTCGCACCGGGAAAAGAAGTACGGGAGCTTCGGTGGTGGGAGCGCTGGAGACATGCCTCCAAAGGGTGTAAGGGGAAAAACTCGGACAGCGGAGGAGCAAGCTGAAAATGCTGGGGCAGAGGTGAGCAAGATAAGTTTGACCAGCCCGCAAAAAAATGTTAAAACATTTCTGGATAGTATGAAAATAAAGGCGGGCGGTGTAGAAAAAAATACAATTATTCCTGCGATTTTCTCTGCTGCAAAGGAAAAGTCCAAGGGGGGAAAAACACTCACCATGGTTGAAAAGGAACTATTAACACCAGTGGTTGTAGATGCTGAGACGGAATTAGCAGCGTTAAGTGTTGATGGGCCATTGTGTAACAACATTGCAAAGGGACAGGCTTGCCCAACTCCAGCAAGGGCAGCAGAGGTGAATTCTCCCCCCTCCACAACTAATGATGTAGATACCCAAAGGATACATCATCCCCATATATCAATAGGTGAGAAGCAAAGTCAAGGTATACAACAGGACGCTGAATCTGGAGACTTTTATTCTATGTCAGATCAGTCGCTATCTTCATCTTGCGAGGACCTAGCCCTACAATATGCCCAGCATATGAATATGACGAGTGGCAGCCCTCATAGCAGTGTCTGCTTGGATGATTCAGTTGATATACTTGAAGGTAGCCCTTCCACAGTTCGTGAAAAAACGGAAAAGATGGCAGATAATCAGGGTGAGCACGTCAGTCAAAATCAATCTCAGGACGGTTCCCCAGAGCATTTGGAGTGGGAAATATCTCTGTCAATGATCTATGAATCAATAATGTCCTTGCGGGATGAAACAAGAGAGGAGAGCCAAAGGGTTCAGAATTTATGCCGAAAAGTGCAGAATTCGGTTCGCAGGTTGGCCAAATCACAATCTGATTTTACTTCTAGATTTAATGAGGCAGAATCCCGGATATCGAACTTAGAGGACGAAGTTGCGCAGCAGAAGGTTGAGACAGAATCATTGCAGTCAATAAAAGAGGATACACAGTGGAAGAAGGCTGACTTTGAAAATAGAGCACATAGAAATAATTTGCGAGTTTTACAAGTACCAGAAGGAAAAGAGGAGCAAGATGCTCGCAAATTGTGGATCTATTCAAAAACGCTTTTCCAGAGTTAAGTAAATGGGATTGGGACAGGGAGATAGAGAGAGCACATCGGTTTCCCTTCAATACTCGAGTACGTGCAGGACAGTCCGATGGACAAAATGTTGTTAGACCTAGAGCGCTGCTAATCTCGTTCAATAGCTTCTTGGCCCGCGAGGAGGTCTTTAAGCTTGCTCACCCGGACAAGTGGAGAACAGGCCCTGGTTTTGAGTTTTTTGTAAGACCTGATTTCTATAAATACACCATGGAAAATCGCTGGCAGCTTCGTCAGTTAATTACACCGTTTCAGGTTAAAGAAGCGCAGGCCTATTTAATGAATCCTGCAAAATTGAAGATTATTTTTCAGGAGCTTACACATTTTTTTACAACAAAGGGACTAGCTGAAGAGTATCTGAACAGCATTTAGAGATACAACGTTACTTTGGCTGGAAGATGGGTGTCTAGATTATAAATTTTATGTGTCTCTGATTTTTCATTTTTCTTTTCTTTTCCCTCTATCTCTTTATTGTTAGAGATTAGGTTTAATGGAAGACGACTATTATCAATTTTTCTCGCTTTCTCTTTTCTTTTTTCTGAATGGAGGAATTGGTGGTTGGCTTGTGGACAAGGGAAGGGAATCACGGCAGCCGTCATCTGCAGGACTATAAGTCCTAAAGCCTTGTTAAAGGGAGGGGTTGGGGGTCAATCTGGGGTGCTGGGGTGGTGGAAGGGTGGAAGGGTCACGGTGGTGAGGTAAAAAGGGGGAAACAAATCCACAGTTTTAGCAAAGAAAAAACAATAAAAAGGAAATGCATCAGGAGAAGGGTATGCATATTGTTACATAAATAAGAGAATTGTGTGACCTATTGCGAATTTAGGTTTCATGTCTGATGGCTTTTAGAGGTATTAAAATATGTTCTTTGAATATTTCTGGCCTGAATAACATTAACAAAAGAAGGAGAATTGCTGCCGAGCTACGTCATATTCACCCGGACATTGCATGTATCCAAGAGACCCATTTACCGTGGAGCAAACGTCATTTGTTATCTGATCTGGGATTCTCTGTCGTTGTCTCTGCGTAGCAATCAGTAATGACCCGTGGTGTTGCTATTTTAGTCAAACACAATGTTTACACGGTTCGGCGAAACTTGATAGACAAATTAGGTTGTTGGGCTATAGCCGAATTCGGTGGGCGACTCAGAAATTTTACTTTATGTAATATTTATGGGTCTAATTTAGATGAGTCAACAATTTTGGAAGAATTGAGTATAGAACTTGCAACAGGGCCAACCACGCTAATTATTTGTGGAGACATGAATATTAATTTAATGAGTCAGGATTTTGTGGAGGGGCCGAAATTTTACAAAGGACAAAAACCGCAGGTCTTTAAGGCTTTGTTTAATCTACTAAGGACCATGGTTTGATAGATGCATGGAGTACATTATTCCCCGCAGATCCAGGATATACTTCATTCATCCGATCATCCCCCTATTATAATAACATTGCCAAGTTGGGGTGAAGCTGTAAGACCTAAAAAAACTTTTTCCTTGGACCGGAAGCTATATGCTAACGACGATTTCATAGACCATATTTCCAGGTGGACTAAGGAATTCTTCGACATCAATAGGGACTCAGCCAGTATCGACATAGTTTGGGATACGTTCAAGGCCTGCTTAGAGGGGAGACTGAGAGTTTTTATTCTGATTTGAAAAGGGCAGAGGAGAAACTAATTTATGGTATAGTACATCAGGGTAGTATTTTAGAATTAGAGGATGAGGTTGTCTGAAAAAGGGCCAAAATAACGGGTGTTTGGGACAAAGAGTCCGCAAGAAAATATTTGACTCATAGGAAACAATGTCACGAATATGGGGAGACAGTTGGGAGATATCTTGCCCTTAAATTTCGTATTAATGAAGCCAGACGCAATATCGCAGCATTATAGGATAATGCAGGGACAGTAAGGTCGGATCCAGAAGGAATTCTAACCATTTTTCAGCAGTTTTACACTAATCTGTACACACATCAGCAAGGAGGGGCAGTAGGAGTAATACCAATGCCACTTGGGGAGTTTCCTAAACTAGATTCAGAGGCGGCAGATATGCTTGATGCCCCAATCACCATGGAAGAGTTAGTAACTGCAGTTAAGACTTTAGCAGTGGGGAAAGCAGCCGGCCCGATCGTTTACCGGGAGAGATATACAAACTTTTCTTTGATTACCTGAAGGAAATGATGCTGGCTACTTTTAGGGTTGCTCAAACTGGATGAACTCCTAAGTCTTGGGATGAAGCTACAATTGTTGTTTTTGGTAAGAAAGGTAAAGATTTAGAGTTACCTGGTTCATATCGCCCTATATCACTCTTAAATTGTGATGGCAAAATATATTCTAAAATTTTAGTTAACCGTCTCTCTAAAGTAATTGCCTCGCTAGTATCACATGATCAGCATGGATTCATACCTGGGAGGGGCACGGTGTCTCACATCAATAAAGTGATTACCTTTTTTCGATATTGCACATGTTGAGAAGCGACACTTAGGGTTAATTTTATTAGACGCAGAAAAAACGTTTGATCGCGTAGAGTGGGATAATTTATGGATATTAATGGAAATGGTGGGTTTTTGGAAAAGTTTTATGACCGCTTTGCAGGTTCTGTATGCTTCACCAGTAACTAGAATAGCGGTAATGAGATCAACTTCAGAGGTAGTAAAAATTACTAGAGGTACGAGACGGTAATGTCCCTGTTCCACTTTACTTTTTTCTTTATACATTAATCCCTTTGTAGAAATGCTCTATATGAGTCAGTTGATTAAGCCTTTTTTTATCACATGGTATCCCTTATACAGTATTTGCATATGCAGACGACATTGCGGTGACATCTGGGGACCCGGCTACCGCACTTTTAGAGATTGAACTGTTAGCACTGAAATTTGGCCAGGTGTCGGGCTATAAATTGAATGTTACCAAAACGCAACTTGTATGTACTGATAATGTTGTATTACATGATCCAAGGGTCGTTGCTGAAGCTACATATTTAGGTGTAAAAACCAGGGCATCCATGTCCGCATTAGTAGACGCAAACTTGGGGTCATTATGTTACAATATTGCAAACTCTTTGGAGAGATGGGGCAGGTTACATTTTACTTTGATTGGTCGCGCGAATATTTTAAAGATGAATATTCTTCAGCGGGTATTATACTTATTCAGAACTATACCACTTGAAATATTGCCGAATCAATTGCAGAAGCTACAGGCACTTTGCTCTAAATTTTTGTGGGCTCCTGGTAAACCCCATCGAGCTATAAGATTCATGTCTCTTCCAATTGCAAGGGGGGCCTAGCAATACCTGATTTCGTTTTGTATTATTATGTTTGTTTTTTGCAGAAAATGGGTGTACTATTGACTGGAGAGGAGGTTGGCACTACAGCAATAACAAGCTCTATTTATTATTTATTATTAGGATCAGAAGCAAATCGTAGTTTATTTAGGGAAATTGAAGGGAGTTATTATAAAAGGACCAGGTTTAAGGTCTTGGAAGCAGCAATGACATTTTGAAGGAAAGTACATAAATTAATTGATTTAGAAGGCCTAAACTATTATACGCCTATGAACGCGGAAAAGTTGCTCCCAACAATATTCAGCAATAATGTCGCTATTGGTTAGTGAGACAAGGGTGTTCTTCAGTTAGGAGATTTATATGATGAGGGGGAACTTATCAAGCAGTACGTAGATTTTGCAAGGATATATAATTTACCTCAGGCACAGTTTTTCAAGTTCCTTCAAATACGGGATTTCCTGATATGTAGAAAATTGAAATTGAATCCAAATTCCCTTATTGACGCTATTAAATGTCAGAGTAAAATAGGAGTTGTGTATGAAATATTGTCTTCATTTAAAAAAGATGACTTGGAGAAACATAATTTACAATGGGCATCGATATTGGGAGAAATTGAAACTGATATGTCAATAGAAGATGCAATCGCGAGATCGAAGGAAGTTTTTTTATCTGCAAATCTAAAAGTGCAATTCTTTAAAACTTTATTTAATCTATATTATACCCCAGCATGTATGCACAAGTGGGGTGACCGTTATGATGGTAAATGTTTTCGTTGTGGGGTGACAATGCTGATAGTGTACATATATTTTTCAGTTGTGTTACATTGAATAAGTTCCTACAAGATATTGAAAAGTTTTTATCAACCATTCTTGGGGCAACACTTAATATTACTCCCACCTTAATGCTTTTAGGGATAGGGCGAGTAGTCACTAGAGGGAGTGTTTTTTATAAGCATCGATTTTTGTTGTTTGTAGCAATGACAACAGCTCGTTTATGTATTCCCTGGGACTGACTATGCCCCGAGCCCCCAAGGTTTGAGGTTTGGCGGGCTAAAATGTATTGATTAGCCAACCTAGAATTAAGTTTATATTCAATAAAGAGGGCAAGGAAACGAAAATTAGGAATGTATATATGGGAGGTCTTCGCTGCTCATATGAATGTTTGATGTATGGTCTATTATTTGCTTATTGTTTTTGATATTCTATAATACTTTTCATTATTACGGATGTAACTCTGGCTGGTGTTTATTTGTCATTGCTGAACTGTGGAAAGAAAAAAAAAAGTACCCAGTCAATGTTAGACTATGGAAGGAAATTCAAGTTACTGGTAAGTACAGTTAAAATTACTTTTCAGGATCAGAACTGGGCTCAAAGATGCAGCACTGAGGTCTCTCCTGATAACAGGTGAGGAAATCGGAATTCATAGTTTGGCTGATTTTACTTTGGTTCACTATATATAGAGCCACTTTCCTACACCACCCCATTCCTTCACCTCTGTCTAAACGTGCCCTGCGTACATTTTAATTTGGGAGATTAAGTCCCCTTGAATACTCAGGGTCCCTGGGGTCCAAGTAGCCCACTAGGTACCTCCAGTAAGCGCCCCCCACAGAGCTGTGTTGCAGAGAGGTGTAAAAAAGGGCACGGCCTGGGCCACCTCTCTGCAACGCAGAGCAGTGCCGCTTACTGGAAGCACCTGGAGGGCTAGTTAGCCCCCAGGGGCACTCAAGATTGAAGGGGAATTATTTCCCCAACTTAAAACACGCCACAGGGCGTGTTTGCACACGTCACCTCAGGCCCTGTCCCCACCTTTCGCCCCTATGTAAAGACACCCTGTGCCCGTTTTACGTTGGGATATTAAGTCCCCTTGAATCCTGAGGGTCCCTATGGTCCAACTAGCCCACCAGGTACCTCCAGTAAGCGCCACAGAGCTGCATTGCAGAGAGGTGTAAAAAGGGGCATGGCCTCTGAACACCTCTGTGCAACACAGCTCCCTGGCACATACTGGAGGTACCTGGTGGGCTAGTTGGCCCGCAGGGACCCTCAAAATTGAAGAGGAATTAATTCCTCAACTTAAAAAGCACCACAGGGCACGTTTGCACAATGGTAAAGGAAGGGGGCGGGGCCTGAGGTGACATGTGTGCAAACCCGCCCTGTGGCACGTTTTAAGTTAGGGAATTAATTCCTCTTCAATTCGTGTTTGCACACATATCACCTCAGGCCAGCCCCCTACCTTCACCACTGTGCAAACGCGCCCTGTGACGCATTTTAAGTGGGGGGGATTAAGTCCCCTTGAATCCTGAGGTCCCCTAGGGGCCAACTAGCCCACCAGGTACCTCCAGTAAGCGCCATGGAGCTGTGTTGCAAAGAGATGTAAAAAGATGTGTGGCCTCTGAAAACCTCTCTGCAACGCAGCCCCCTGGCGCATACTGGTGGTTCCTGGTGGCAAGTGGGCCCCCAGAGTCCCCCAGTATTCAAGGGGAATTCATTCCCCATCTGCAAACACACCACAAGGCACGTTTGCAGAGTAGCGCAAGGAGGAGACGAGGCGTCCGGCGCAATCCCGTAAAAAAAATTACATTTTAAGAAAGGGGCTGTGTAATTATTGGCCCTGGAGACCCCATCCCCCAGGGCTTGCGCCCAATTTTTTTTTTTAAATATAAAAATTTTGAAGGGGGCCGAGTGGCGCCCCTCCTAAGGCCATAATCTGCTCCGGGGACCCCATCCCCCTGGGCATGCCCCTTTTTTAAATATTATTTTTTTGGATGGGGGCTGCCTTGCCCCCCTACTGTGTCCACTTATGGCCCCAGGGACCCCCTTAAATGTTTTTCATTTTAAGGGGGGGGGCCTCTAATAGCCCCAGGGACCCCATCCCCTGGGGCTGGTCCTCTCCGGTGAGGGCCACGGTGGGGGGACCCCAATCCCCCACGGTCCCTGACTGCTCCCCGCGTCCTAGAGCCCGCATTGCTTTTCACCATGGGGAGCAGCTAACATTCTGCTCACCCTGTGGAAAAGCAGAGAGAGTGCAGGTTTTCTGCTCTCTCTTCCAAATAGCAAAGCAGTTTGCAATGACAGGGTGGGAGACGCGAGGCTCCGGCCCTGTCATTGCAAACGCCAGTGTCCCGGGGTGGGCACCCCGGGACACTGCAGGAGCCGGCCCTGGCGGGTGGTGGTCCCCAGGGCCTCGACAAGGCTCCAGGAGGGGGGCCGCACAGCCCCCTCCCACATTTTACTAAGCCCCCGGGGGAGGTGGTCCCCAGGGTTGCGGGGTCCATCATGGACCCCCAAATTTGAATATTTAGTGCTCCAGTGATGTGGTATTCCCAGGGGCCGCGGGGGCTATGAGCCCCCACCATTCATTTATTAAAGCCTGAGAGCCCCCCAACAAACTACCAGAAGCCCCGGGGTGGCGGTGCCTGGGGCTGGGGGGACTGAGAGCCCCCCAATGAATTTTAAGAAGCCCCGGGGGGTAGCGGTCACCTGGGCTGAGGGGGCCTGAGAGCACCCACACCAAATGTTAAGAAGCCCTGAGGGGTGGCGGTCCCCGGGCTGGGGGGCCCCCCCACCCAATTTAAAGAAGCCCTGGGGGTGGCGGTCCCCGGGGCTGCGGGGGGGGGCATTAGCCCCGCCCATATTATGTTAAAGCGGGGTGGCGGTTCCCAGGGCAGCGTGGGGGGATTTTTTCATCATGCCCCCGGGATTTGGCCCCCCCTGGGGGCTAATTAGTTTTTTTTGGGATCGGCAGGATCCGCACATCCTGCGTGGATTTTGCCGTTTTTTAAAGAAACATATTTTTTTGGGGCCTTGGTGGTCCTTGTGGGATCCCCTGAACAGGCCTAGGGGGTGAAGCTGTTTCTACCCCCCCCCCCCGTTTTTGCGTATTGTACGTTTTTTTATAGGTTTCTTGTGTCTCGGTTCTACCGAGGCACAAGATGGCTGCCAACACTTCCTGATTTGGAGTGTTGACAGCCAATTAGAATACAGCTCGTGCATGGCAGGCTGGGCTTAAGGTGCGCGGATCCACCGCGGCCATAGATATATATGTATACTTTTAATTGTCATTTTCTCTGGAACTACTGAGCAAATTTACACCATTTAAGCAAAAGGCACAAGTCTGAACTAAGGACTACCTCTTTGCCAAATTTGGTGTAATTCCGTTCAGCAGTTCGGGCTGTTGCCCCGATAAACGGTTCCTAAGGAAAATTGCATGGGGAAAACACGTTTTGGGACCCCCCTTTTTTCTCGGCCCTGCTTCACGAATCACCCCGAGACTTTCAGGATAGGAGCGGAGCTGGCCATTAGTTTTAAAAATTTCACGAAGATTCGTCAACCGGTGCCAAAGTTATTCTAAACAAAATGTTGCGGATTTCCCATGGAAAATAGGTCCTAACTATAACTACCTACTGGCCAGTAGGTTTTATATATATATATATATATATATATATATATATATATATATATATATATATATATCACCTCCTTATGGCTCCCTCCTTTCCCAGGTCGGCGCTACAATTGTGGTCGCGTCGCTCCCGCAGTTGAGCCCAACTGCTTTCTATTCCACAAAATTTCTCCCCCTCGAGGCAGAAAATACGGAGTCGCATTCAAAACAAATTCCAGCACAGCGCAGCAGTTACGTTTCCTTCGTGATTTTATTAATCCATGGGGTCAGAAAAACAAAAAACCAACGCGTTTCGACAGCGTCCGCTGTCTTGTTCACGGTTAGTTTGTGTGTGTGACTCACATTGTTTTGAAACATTTCCTGATACTGCAGGCACCGCCCACTTGGGTATATCACAACAGGCATTATGGGAATTGTAGTTTTTGGAATTTTTGATACTTACACAACTAAGGCATTTCCAAGACTTAACAAATACTTGTCCTTTCTCAATATTTACAATTACCAATTTCATGCCACGTTGATAATTTGTATATCATTTGAAATGTTCACACAATTTAACACTTTTCTAAAGCAAAGTCCTGCCCTCCAGTGGGCTGTATACCAATCTACCTCACATTGTCGGCATTGTGGGATTTGTAGTTTGGGATATATTTACATCATCAAAGCCTTTAAATTTTAAATCAACATTTCCATAACTGTATAATTAACCATGGTACTGCAATTATGAGGAAATAAAAGACTTTTGCATGTTTAGAATATAGGAATCCCGCCCTCCGGTAGGCTAATTTACAGTTTGCTTCAATTGTGTTATGTGAGTTACTATGCCAAAAGGTGAGGGAAAGTGATGTGCAGGGATGATAAATTAAAACAAAAGGTTTTAAAATTAACTGGATAAGAGAGAGGAGGCGGCGAATTTATAGCATAGAGATTGGGAACTTTTGGGGGAAACAATGGCTCTCGCGGACAGGGGTGGCCATATGGAAAAACTTTTGAGACGCAAAGAATCAAGACACATCCTATCCTTCAGAACGATGACCCCACTGGGCCTCAACCAGTCGGAAGAACTTTACATTCACTTGTAGCGGACTGAAAAGTACCCAATCTCTATGCTATAAATTCGCCGCCTCCTCTCTCTTATCCAGTTAATTTTAAAACCTTTTGTTTTAATTTATCATCCCTGCACATCACTTTCCCTCACCTTTTGGCATAGTAACTCACATAACACAATTGAAGCAAACTGTAAATTAGCCCACCGGAGGGCGGGATTCCTATATTCTAAACATGCAAAAGTCTTTTATTTCCTCATAATTGCAGTACCATGGTTAATTATACAGTTATGGAAATGTTGATTTAAAATTTAAAGGCTTTGATGATGTAAATATATCCCAAACTACAAATCCCACAATGCCGACAATGTGAGGTAGATTGGTATACAGCCCACTGGAGGGCAGGACTTTGCTTTAGAAAAGTGTTAAATTGTGTGAACATTTCAAATGATATACAAATTATCAACGTGGCATGAAATTGGTAATTGTAAATATTGAGAAAGGACAAGTATTTGTTAAGTCTTGGAAATGCCTTAGTTGTGTAAGTATCAAAAATTCCAAAAACTACAATTCCCATAATGCCTGTTGTGATATACCCAAGTGGGCGGTGCCTGCAGTATCAGGAAATGTTTCAAAACAATGTGAGTCACACACACAAACTAACCGTGAACAAGACAGCGGACGCTGTCGAAACGCGTTGGTTTTTTGTCTTTCTGACCCCATGGATTAATAAAATCACGAAGGAAACTTAACTGCTGCGCTGTGCTGGAATTTGTTTTGAATGCGACTCCGTATTTTCTGCCTCGAGGGGGAGAAATTTTGTGGAATATATATATATATATATATATATATATATATATATATATATATATATATATATATATATATATATATATATTCACTGAAAAAACCATAGGTTTCACACCAGTTACAGTTAGCTGGAAATTTTACTGACATAAAACCATTAAAATTCCCACGTTATAGTTAGTTGGACTCACTATAACTTGCGCGCCTGCAATGCACTGCTGATGACGTCACATATTACATCACTCATGACATGGTCAATGACATCACTTATGACATCACTGATGACACCATCCTTGTGACAGAGTGACAGACCTCCTTTCAGTGTAATGTAACCCTTGAAACACATATTCAAAAATAGAAACTAAAATTTTCAAAAAAATAGATACCCATACCAGTTACAACAACTAATTCAGTAATACCACCATCTATATACTCATCCACTCATTCACCACCAGTTCTATATAGTCACCTATACATATATTCACTCATCATATGTAGTGAAACACCTATACATCCTGTTACACACCGACAGTCATCCAAAAGTTACTCACACACATAATCACACATGCAAATAAACTATTGATCATCCATTTATTTGGAAGGTCTCCTACAACTCAAAACCGGTATGTGTGGGGATTTCAGTAACACTAGAAAGCAGCTTTAAAATTGTCATCACTCACCAAAGGGAAACATTCAAATGGCCATCAATGCACTACGAAAACCAGCATGCTTTTAGGCAACAACCATCCGGTTGAGGCGACCACGAGAGGGCGAACATCCTTAAAGGAGCGAGCATGGCTAGTGCATTTTTCAGCCGGTGTGATGCTGTGGCTTCCTCCCTTGAAAAAGGTCGATGTTCGACCGAAATGCATCGGGGACATTACGGAACTTGCCAGCGCTGCAACACTCAATAAAGTGCTTCTTACTTGCTGAAATGTGTGCGGCTCATCTGACAGTATATTTTTTTAATCGATTCTCAAATCAGGACGTTACACTAATGAAGGGAATTGATTTTGGGGTTATAATTTAAGGAAATTTGTCAGGACTATATGATTATACATAAGAATCACCCATTTGGAGGAGAATTGAATTGACTTTTACACTATACCCGCGCTGTGGAAACTATATATGCCCTGAAGAAGTTTGGTTATCAGAACCAAATGCGTTGTCTGTGGTTTAATGAAAAAGAAGTATAAAAAGCAATAAAGAAAGAATTTCATTTATCAGATGGACTTAATATGAACTTACTTGACAAATATATAAATTCGAAAGTAGTGCAACTTTAATATTGGTTAAAAACACATTTGACCCTGAGGAAAGGGTGGTGCTCTTGGACAGTGAGTTTGGTTAAGGTTTGACACGGAAATGTGGTGTCCATGTTAATATATTGGTAATACTTCTGATTTTGGTGCCTCTGTCAACAAATTAGTCCACTGTTCAGTTTTTGTGTATACACTAATTGTATGTGTTGCTTACCTCTGAGATTCTAGCCCCCAACACCTTCTGAGTCAGCTTTGGATTGCTGTGATTCAGTACTCTAAGAGTCAGGTATTACTTTGTGAGCTGTTTGACAAATGCACTAAGAAGGAATTTATACTGTGAACTCTCTGACAAATTGCAAGAGGAAATAGTTATACTTTCAGAACTTAATCACAGCCAAAATAGGAAAAACTTCCCAATGTGAACACCTTGATGAACATTATTGGGAAGGGCTATATACCTTGTTTATTACTAACATACCGTCTGACATAGATTACTAGTTCAGGTAGTGTGAGAGAGGTCTCATTTTTATTGTGTACATTTGTAATTTTATGTTTAGAATTAATTTGTGTGTGAATTAAAGAACTTTAAAAAAAGACAACAAACATTTGTGAGGATTTGGATGTATTATATGGTATGGTCCTGCGACATTACCATGTAGTACAATCGCAAAAACTGTCTTGGTCCTGTTAGGCTCATTTGAAAAACCTTTAGCTCAACCCTGGGTAGCTGTGGCTTCAAGCAACAAGGCTTAAACACATGGACCTTGTGAAGCATTTTGAGGCACCAAACAGCAAAATAAGAAAGTAAAACAACATAAAAGAAATCCACCACTATTTACTTTATTTTATTATATTATGAAATTTTAGAGTCCAAGATGAGCAACATCTGCCAGAGGGACCCTGAGATATAGATTTGCATAGAAAATGAAGACAATATAAATCTCTGTACTTTTTTTGTTGTGTTGAGTTGTTTTTGGCTACTCCGGCTTGACTAGGGCAACCAAATCCTGCATGAAATAAGTCAGGGGGCCACTAAAGAATATTTAGACAGTTACCTGATCACCAAAACATCCTCCTGTCCAGTTCTGAACTTTACATCATGACCACCATAGACTTTAACTGAGCGGTCCTGATGCTGAGGGTGCAGGAGAGGGAGGATGCTCAAGGATGCTCTGGGTGCTGCGCGGTTGACCGGGGTGTCCTTGCGTTTACTACTTGGCCAATGGGTCCGGTGGGGTGACTTTGGCAACAGAGGCCGGGGTCACTTGAAGTCCTCTTTGAGCCAGTTGAAGGCCAGCTGTTGCTGCTGGGCTAACAGTTTCTGTCCACAGTTTAGTGGTATCCTTTGGTCCAGGCTTGTGTCCCTCTTGGGCCATCAATCTGGACCCTCCTGGGTCTGGAAGATTAGGGTGCAACTTTTGGCCATTGAGGATTTGTCTTTTGGGATGCCCAGTGGCAGTCTGCAGCTATTCTCCAGAAGTGGCTACTCACTTTTCGAGTTGGGCTACTTCAGCTTTGATGCTCCTGGTGCTAGTTCCACGGGGTCAGCTGACTGGCCCTTGAAGCCATTTCATTGGGCTGGGGCTTTGGAGCAATGATTCCTCAAATCAAGTGCCATAGGCACAGTCCTCACTTTGATAGCCTAAGGTGCAGTCCAGCAGACTGTGCAGCATCTTTTTACCAAGTCCAGGGGCCAGCAGGGCAGTTCTTCTTCAGTCCTTTCTCCAGTTCCGTAGTGATCTGAGGTTCAGGGTGCCAGGGGTGCCCTACTTATGCCCAGAAAGTGCTGCGAGGGGATGATGCAGTCACTAGCCAATGGGCTACCAGGATCCCCCCCATCCTGTGACAATGTTCGGCTATGTGTGACATTTACCAATCCCAGGATGCACTATTCTGCCCACTCCAAAGATGTCTGAACCCTTGCTTGAATGTTAGGAGCTTGGTAGTCCAGCCAAGAGGTATGGCTACCTGTGGAATACATGCCCATGAGAAAACTAATTTGGGCACTGTTATCCCCTCTCTGTTCCCGCTGCCAGCCTGACTACCTAAATAAATAGGAATCCCTTCAGGAGTGTGACCGCCATTTGTCCATGAAATGGCAGCTTAGCCCTTGAGGCTCACCTTTTGGGCCAACACTATGAGTGGCTTCCTGGAAGGGGGAGGCAACAAATCCCTCTGTAGCAGGTTACCATTGTTCCTAAGCCTGGGAGTCATCCACACACCTTCCCAGTAGAGTGCGAGGCTATGTGATGGCCAGCAACCGTGTGGCCACTGACCAAACTGGGCTACAGAGTGCGCACCGAAAAATTGCTTTTCATTAAAAGTGATAATCAATTTGACTTGGGCATCGTGTTTACTGCCACAATTAATTTGATATTTTGACAGACCCATTTTAGTGGTCCCCTTCAGAAGTTAGTCGTGCTGAGGGGTCAGCTGATAACTCTGTGTTAGCCAATGGGGCTACTAAATCTTCCACAGAAAAATGACAATTTGATAGTTTTGCTGTTGGGTCATATAAAAATATATCTCCTACTCAATAATATACAGATCCTTGCCTTAAGGCTCGGTAGGACTTCCTTAGGGGAAACTTACATATATTGTTAGGGAAGTGAGGGCTTTGCCATTTGTTTGGTTTGGACACTGGAGGAAATGGCGGCTTGAGCCCTTCTCTCCTCTTGTGGCGCAGAGTTTCTGAAACAATTCGGCGAATTCCTGCGACTGATAACCGCTGCTGACATGCCATGAAACAGCGGAATACACAGGGAACACATCGCTGCTACTCTGAGTAGCCGGGAGTAACGCTGAGAACTACTCCCAGGGCCGTATGCAGAGACCGCACTGAAGCTGTGCGGGGCCCTGCCCGCCTACCTGGCTCACCGGACACCCGATCCTGCCTTCACTGAGCGGCCTGCTCAGCTGCCGATATTTTCGGTCCCTGAATGCTGTTCCGGTCCCATACAGGTTGCTGGATGCTTGCAGCCGAAACCGAAGGACGGGGACGAGCTAACTCGCAATAACCCCAGGTACCACGCGCGTTATCACGCAAAATGGCGGCCGCCCGAAACTGCATTGGCAAATGCTTCTAAGCCTGCATATCACGCTCGTATAGCATCGTAATATCATCGGATGGCACTCCGACTGCCTACGCTCCCTGCTGCAGCCTTACAAAGCTAGATTGGCGTGTTTTGTGCCTCAATCACGATCGTCTATGTCCTACCATCAGCATGTGCCCAGCTATCCACAACTTCGTCTCCTCATGTCGCAAGCCCTTTCCTGACATAATGTATTGTGACTTAGCTTGACTGATGCACATGTGTAGAGCTGCTTACTTTGCCTTTTTTCAACGGTGAGGGGCAAGATTAAGATCTTTATTCAGCCTTGCCTGACCCTATGATGGCAGACGTTTGTGACACCCCTTGCAAGTAGTGTCTGCTGTTAGATCCCCGATCAGCCTCCAAAGGTATGGACATTAGATACTGAATGTTAACCACATGCCACACGCTAATATACGCTAACAATACAAGATATCAGGTCCTAGCACTGGCGAAACGTTAACTTAAGCAAATAGCACCGGAACTTTTGAAAGAAGACAAGCCTGCAATAAGCCTGAAGGCCTCTCTCGAACTACATTAATTTAAGGAAATAGCACCGTAACTTTTGAAAGAAGACAAGCCTGAAATAAACCTGAAGACCACTGTCCGCCTACTTAGCACTGACAAAATAGTGCCACGGACCACAAGTTACCTATATCCATCAACGCAGACCCCACAAGCCCGATGGTGTAAAACCACCCCGCGATCCTGTCAGGATTGAAGGATTAAAGTCAGGACTAAAGTCAGGATTAAAGGCCAGCATGGGGGACAAAGAGACAAGGAAAAATCTTAAGCGCTTAAAGGCTGAACCACCGATACTGGTATCGCCTATCAAAGGCAAGAAGGAAGTTAGCGAAGCCATGGACATCATAATAAGTAGATTGGAAGAAGTAAGGGACCTGGCGAAATCTACGAAGGAAGAGGTTGTGGCCATCAGACAAGATATCAGAGACACAAACTCTAGACTCACCGAAACTGAATCAAGAATTAGCCGTCTTGAGGACATTGGAACCAAGACCTGTGATCTCTCAAACGACTAACTATAACATCAGATCAGACAACGAGGAGACTCGCGGAATTGGAGGATAGAAATCGGAGAGGAAATCTTAGAATATTTGGTATTCCGGAAGGTTCAGAGGAAGATCACGGATCGTGCGCTGCCTTTTTGGAAACATGGT